>NC_088384.1:81306250-81931666 GCF_037993035.2 Macaca fascicularis
AATCATGGTTCATTTTAAAGAACAAATAAGTTGTCCATATCTCAAGTACTCCAATGAGTTGGAGGAGACAGCAGGAGTCCAGGACCGTGGTAAAAAAAAATGTGTTCTTTGTAGCAGAACAAAAGCTGTTCAAGTCCTGGCTCTGCCACTTACTAGCTGTGTGATCTTGGATAAGTTATTTGACCTGACTAAGCCTTAGTTTCCTCATCTGTAAAACAGAGATAAATTACCTACCTCAAAAGGGTGGTTGTCTTCAGCACATAATGTGATTAATACTTGTTCAGCACTCAACGCTTAGTAAATCCTCAAAAAAAGCAGTTACTAGCTATTACCATCGCAACTGAAAAAAATCTATTTTCTTCTTAAGCATATGAACAGAAAAGTACCTAGCCTGGGGAGCTGGGACCTTGGAAGATCAGGTTTAGTTCAGTTTCTGACCTCAAGGAACTTAACCTTTCACTTTTTCACCATCATCACCCTCTCATCTTCACTATTCCTCTAACCCACACTAGATTACAAGGACCTCAACATCATTCCTTTACAAACATCTGTAACTCCCCTTCACCCCACTCTCCTTCAACCCTGCTTAAAAATAACTCTCCATGTACTCTGGGCCTGCACCTAAGAGCTGAACAGTGCTTAAGGAAAACACACAAACGGGAAGACTGGTCTCACTTCAAACTGGGGACCACAAATCTCCCATGGGCACCCAATACTGCCTAGCAATCCCACACTTGCTTACTATATTTACCCTCTCTTTTCACATTGTCTCTTTCACACTGTCTCTGCTCTCACCTCAGACCTAACTCCATCTCTTTCGCACAGGGTCATGTCTATATTTTCCTTAAGAAAAAAGAAAAATGTAGTCAGCCCGTCCTCATATTCCCATCATCAAATCCTCCACCTACCTGCCTCCATTCATTCTCTCTGCTTTCCTTCATCCGTTACCATGCCCTGTCACCTTCTGTGACCTGCCTCCCTTCTTCCCCATCTCGCCTTGCCTCATCAATCTCTCCCTTTCATTTAATCTCTCTACCTGATCACTTAATTAATCACTTAACTAACAACAAAAATTCACTGGGCACAGTGGCACACCTATAGTCCCAACTACTTGGAAGGCTAAGGTGGGAGGATTGTTTGAAGCCAGGAGTTCAAGGCCAACCTGGGCAACACAACGAGATTTATCTCAAAAAAAAAAAAAAAAAAAAAAAAAGACCAAAGAAAAATTTCCCTGTATATACATATACTCCAACATATATATTTTTACATACAGGATTAGATAGACAGACAGACAGACAGATAGATAGATAGATAGATAGATAGATAGATAGATAGATAGATATAATTTCCCAATACATATCTTTTTAAAAGACCCTTCTGTGATCCTATTTCTGTATTTCCCTACAAAGCAAAACTGCTTCAAAGGAACATCCAATGTCATTACCATCTCACATCTGTTCATCAACCCACTCCAATAGTCCCCACCCCTCCAGAGGTGAGGCTCATAAAGGTCACCAACGAATTCCGCATTTTTAGAGTACCTGACCTCGACACAACTGAAGCACTTTCTCCACTTCCTGGGAAATCTCACTGCCTAATTTTATTCCTTCCTCGTCAGCTATTCCTTCCCAAGGTTCCTGACTGGCTTCTTTTCTGGTGCTCTACCTGTTGCTCATTTCTCTGACCCTTCATTTCTGTTACCTCAGTCTGGATGATTTTACCCAGATCCAACCATCTATATCTGACAGCTCCCAAATTTCTCTCTATAACGATGACTTCCTCCAACTCCAAACTACTAAACTGCCCAAATGATACTTCTATGTGGATAAGCAACAGAATTCTTAGTATTTTCCCTTAAACTCTGCCCTATTCCAGTGTTGCCCATCACAGAAAATGGCATTTCCATGAACCTGGTTTTAGAAGAGAATTTTTTTTTAAAGTAACACCCTAGTATTCATATTTGACTCTTCCTACTCTCACTGCATATCTAATCCATCAACATATTACCTCCGTCTTTAAAATATATCTCAAACCCACATACTTCTCTCCAACTCCAAACTCCAACCACAGTCTAAGTTCCTACCACTGCTGCCATGGATCACGGTCAGCCCCTAACCAGTTACTTTCCTTCCACTCTTGCAAGATCACGGTCAGCCCCTAACCAGTTACTCTGCTTCCACTCTTGCTAGACCACAGTGAGCCCCTAACCAGTTACTCTGCTTCCACTCTTGCTAGACCACAGTGAGACCCTAACCAGTTACTCTGCTTCCACTCTTGCTAGACCACAGTGAGCCCCTAACCAGTTACTCTGCTTCCACTCTTGCTAGACCACAGTGAGCCCCTAACCAGTCACTCTGCTTCCACTCTTGCTAGACCACAGTGAGCCCCTAACCAGTCACTCTGCTTCTACTCTTGCTAGACCACAGTGAGCCCCTAACCAGTCACTCTGCTTCCACTCTTGCTAGACCACAGTGAGACCCTAACCAGTTACTCTGCTTCCACTCTTGCTAGACCACAGTGAGCCCCTAACCAGTTACTCTGCTTCCACTCTTGCTAGACCACAGTGAGCCCCTAACCAGTTACTCTGCTTCCACTCTTGCTAGACCACAGTGAGCCCCTAATCAGTTACTCTGCTTCTACTCTTACCTGTCTATAATCCATTTTCCACGCACAATGCAATCAGACTTTGTCATTCCCTGGCTTAAATGATGAGTCTGGCCACCTCCCAGTGGCCAATCTAAAGGCACTAAAATCTCCATGGAACCAATGTGAAATGTGGCACTAGTTAACTCAGGTTTCCATAAACATCATGTTATATATTTAGAAAAATGTTAATGGGGCCTCTCTAACACTCCATTAATACTGCGATCTCATGTGGCAGCTTAAAAGAAAAAAAAAAAAACCAGTAGCAGACAAAAAAGGAGACTACAGTAACTGAAAAAGATCTTGTCTGTTATGTTAAAAAAAAAAAACTGTTACCAGTATAACGGCCTTTGACAGACTTGGAGACAATATTGACAATGAGTGGAGGCTTTGAGAGAAAAGAAGGGACAGGCCGGGTGCGGTGGCTCATGCCTGTAATCCCAGCACTTTGGGAGGCCGAGGCAGGTGGATCACCTGAGGTCAGGAGCTTGAGACCAGCCTGGCCAACATGGTGAAACCCCATCTCTACTAAAAATACAAAAATTAGCCGGACGTGGTAGTGCGTGCCTGTAATCCCAGCTACCCGGGAGGCTGAGGCAGAACTGCTGGAACCTGAGAGGCAGGGGCTGCAGTGAGACAAAATCACGCCACTGCACTCCAGCCTGGGTGACAGAGTGAGACTCCTGTCTCCAAAAAAAAAAAAAAAAAAAAAGGCAGAGACAAAATAAAAGGAGAAAGATTGTGAGAATGGGAAGAGGCGGTGACAAATATTAGTAGAAGCTAAACTCTGGAAAAAGAGAGGTAAAGCCAATTTGAGAGACTACATTTGAAGCAGGTTTGGAAATGCCATGTAACAGTGCAAATGCTCTCTTCTGTCTGCACTCCAAAATCTTCAGTTAATTCTATGGTGCCGGCCGGGCGCGGTGGCTCAAGCCTGTAATCCCAGCACTTTGGGAGGCCGAGACGGGCGGATCACGAGGTCAGGAGATCGAGACCATCCTGGCTAATATGGTGAAACCCCGTCTCTACTAAAAATACAAAAAACTAGCCGGGCGAGGTGGTGGGCACCTGTAGTCCCAGCTACTCGGGAGGCTGAGGCAGGAGAATGGCGTAAACCCGGGAGGCGGAGCTTGCAGTGAGCTGAGATCCGGCCACTGCACTCCAGCCTGGGCGACAGAGCGAGACTCCGTCTCAAAAAAAAAAAAAAAAAAAAAAATTCTATGGTGCCTACCAATGCTTCTGCTACTAGGCATGTGGAATTTTGTTTCTATGAACCTCAAAGACAATAGCTGATGTTACAAAGAAAGATGCCATGCAACTTTTATTAATATAAAACTAGTTTTTCTCAAATCTCACTCAATAAATATTGAGCAAAATTGATCAAAGCTTTTCAAACATAAATTAGTTTGAAGAGGCACCAAAGCACCACCTGTCTGGATGCTCATATAGATCTCAGACCAACCTTGTACCTGAATATAATATATCTATTTCTCCTGCTAACTTCGCCCTGGTTTAAAATTATCCCCTCATCTTTTCCACACTTCCCTCAACTACATTTTTATACAGCATGAAGTTTTCCCTTTTTTTTTTGTTTTTTTTAAGAGACAAGGTCTTGCTCTGTCACCCAGACTACAGCACAGTGGTGAGATCACAGCTCACTGCAGCCTTGAACTCCTGAGCTCAAGCAATCCTCCTGCCTCAGCCTCCTGAGTACCTAGGGCTGCAGGCGTGTGCAACCATGCCAATTTTTAAATTTTTTGTAGAGATAGGCTCTTGCTATGTTGTGCAGGTTGGTCTTAAACTCCTGACCTCTCAAAGCACTGGAATTACAAGTGTAAGCCACTGTGTCCAGCCAGTTTTATAAGGCATTTCAAAACTTTCATGAAATAAAGTTGGTAATACAAATAATGTCATACATGATGATGGCTAGCCAGTCCACAAAAGCCTATTTAACGTAGCCTTTTGTTATAAAATTATTTTCCAGTTCTAATTTGAGATCATTTGAATAAATTCTCCTCTCCTCTATCAAAACTAACATTGTGGTATCAAGGAGAGTTCCTCTTCTTTGTCCATCTGCTGAGGGAGGAGAAGAAGGAAGGATGTTCAATTGTCAGCCCAGAGCATTCTGCAGGGCAGCCAGAGGGGTGTAGAGCAGAGATCAGAAAATAAATCTGTGGGGGTACCTACAGCCTCCTGCTAGCATGAAACCTGAGCAAAGCTATGAGTTCTACATGCTCCCTGGTTACATCCTAGTTTCCTGTGTCCTAACAACTGGTCCAGTTTCCCTCTCCGCTAGGAAAACCAATTGCAGATCAGAGTACTCCTCTTTATCACAATACATAGAAAAGTCATCTCAGATCTCCTCTCCCTTATTTCTATCCCTAAAGCAAGCACTCAGCTCTTTGGAAATTTCTAAGGGTATTTCTTTTACTCTTAAAAACCAAGAGTGCAAAGTATCCCCTCCTTTACTTCCCTACAACCTTCGCTTCCTCCCTGAAATCATATACAAAAAAAAAAAATCCCATATAGATGCTAAAGACAAAGTCCTCACAAAAAGTACTACGTCAAATTCATCTTGAGGGTTTCCTCCCAAGGAAAAGCAAGCTAAGGCTATGCTATTTCAACTTAGTAGTACAGATGAGCATTTGGAAGGAGAGCAAACTGGGAGTGCATTTACAACTTACCAAATCTGTTAGCCCAGCTAAAGCAAAAACTCCTAGTGCAATATTAAAATCTTCTTCAATAATCAAATAGCCCAGAACTGGGGCCAAGCCAATTCTCGTCATTGACAACATGTTTGGGATTGTCCATGGGTTTTCATACTGAAACACAAAGACAACAAAATTTAAATAAAATACTATGAATTCATACTTTGAATAACTATGTACATTAGAAAAATATACTTCATCAGCTTCAGTCAGAAGCTGCATAAACTTTAAATTTAGTACATTAAATTGAATTTTAAAATCCATTCAGTTCTTTTTACAGATATCTCCCTAAAATCTTCTTTCAAGAATACAGAAGATGGCTGGGCATGGTGGCTGATGCCTGTAATCCCAGCACTTCAGGAGGCCAAGGCAGGAGGATCCCTTGAGCCTAGGAATTACAGACCAGCCTGGGAAACATGGAGAGAATCCCATCTCAATTTTTAAAAAAAAAAAGAAAAAAAAAAGAATATAAAAGATGAAGATGTATTATGTACCCAAACACGGAGTAAGGCATCTTACATATTACAGGTTTCCTTTTCTCTTTTCTTTTTTTTGAGACGAAGTCTAGTTCTGTCGCCCAGGCTGTAGTGCAGGGGCATGATCTCGGCTCACTGCAACCTCCACCTCCCGGGTTCAAGTGATTCTCGTGCCTCAGCCTCCCGAGTAGCTGGGATTACAGGCACCTGCCACCATGCCCAGCTAATTTTTGTATTTTTAGTAGAGACGGAGTTTCACTGTGTTGGCCAGGCTGGTCTCGAACTCCTGACCTTGTGATCCGCCAGCCTCGGCCGACCAAAGTGCTAGGATTACAGGTGTGAGCCACCACGCCTGGCCTATTACAGGTTTTCTTAAGAGAGGGAAGACAGAACACATGCATTATCTGCCATATAAGCTAAGCTTTTCACATATAACTTCATTGTAAGAACTCGGAACTTTTAATACTCTGCTTTTAATGGTGAAACTTCAGGAAGATCTTCTAAGTAGACAAATAGTGTCTATTTACAAGTAAAAGTGTCAGGAAAAAAAGCCAAATTATCAACTCCAGGCATTCACCTTTGAAATATTTACTGCAAAGAATCTCCCTCACTCCCTTACACATATCTAAAGAACGGTAATACAGTGTATGGAGGTATGAACGAAGAGAACAAAAGAAGATTGAATTCTATAACCTCATCACTAAGTCAGAGAACCGCTAGAAGAAAATGGAGATAGGAATAGAGATTGTGATATTTGGAAATGGAGAAATTTTGTAAATTTGTTCAAAACAGTCATGGAAATGTTAAGATCCTCAACTAAAAACCAACGGCTTTCACAGTTCCCATCTGGGGGCTTTGCGATTCCTTGACACTTCATTTGGAGCCAAGCTGGCTGAAGCTGGCACTAACAAAAGAGCTCTTCGGCAGCTGTCTGAAGAACATCCCCTTCTTGCCAAACAGAATCTGACTCATGAGAGGGTATTTCAGCTTTGAAAAGCGTCGGCCCCGCGGAGCTAAGACAACCTGCACAACAGGGTACAGAAATAAAGACGAGAAAACGCCTTTCCCTAAAGCCTAGATTTTTTTTCTCCACTGAGTCAAGACTGCCAATTCTACCCCATGGGATTTTCTCTTCACTAGAACCCCATTTAACCTCTTTCTTAATCAATACTAGCCAACTTGCCTGAATCTTAATTTTGGTTGTAAAAAAGGTGGCAAAGTCCATTTCTAAAGATATCTTTTAAAATTCTATGAACTATCCTGTTAAAAAAAAAAAAAAAAAAAAAAGGATTCTCTAAAGACACTATGTCTGTGTTTATAAAAGAAACCCAGCAAGAAAGCACCTCAGCTTGGAGGGATAATTAAATAGTTATCGCTGGGGCCAGGTGGCAGAATACTGTCATTGAAAGCTATAGGAAAACTTCAAATTATCAGAAGAGCAATCACAAAACAAGAAGCAATACAAACCTCTATTGAGATCTTTTACTGAAAGTAATCCACATTATATAATGAAAACATTCTTGGAATACATCCCAAATTCAAGTTCAAATATCAGAGTGTTTCAGAGTCCAGAGAAAAAAGATAAGTCTGTTGACCATACTATGGTAGAGAATAAGTCAAATACTGATCAAAGGTTACAGCAACTCAAAGGGAAGAGTGGGAGAGGAGAAGGTTGCACATGGTTGCGAAAAAGCAGTAAGCAAAAGATCAGAAAAAAGGGCCCCAAATTAACTTCAGATATTATCCACAGGGCAAAATTAAAAACAAAGTTGTAAACAGAAACATCATTTCATTTGGCGAATTAACAAACAGAACTGAATGTTGCTGGAACAGCGGAGTTCTTTTTAGCTCCACATAGAATATTTCAGTTAAAGTGTCTCATTAATTTGTAATCATTAAATTTGTAAAAGTTTCAAAGTTAACATTAGGAGAGCTAATCTCAGATTACTCAACCAGATAACCTGTGGCATACTCGACCAACTACTGCCGTTCTGGGAAGGTCTTCAGTCAGGATATGGCAACTTCAAAGTATCCAGCATTCAAACCCCAACATGCTTTAGCTATTAGTGGAGTTGAGACCCCTGCCAGGATCTGGCCACCTCAACCCATGCTGTACAACTGATGAAAGCAGTACAGGGGCCACTGAAGACATAACAATTGAAGATGTAATAATTGCATGAGTCTTGCTAACATGACATCAAAAGCTCTCCCACACTCATGCTCGGGTGTCTTCTGTCTGGGCAGCATATCAACAGGTAAGTGGACAAATACTTCCCTCCGTTACCTCAAGAATAGTTTAAATCTTTTTCTATAATTAAAGGTTAAAAGATCTTTTAATTACGACCTAAATTGTTTAATTAGCCTTCATCCTATAATGTGTAAGGTTACCAAAAGGTCAAATGATGGTGAACGAAACTTGCACAAGCAAACAGAAGGGCCTGTATACCTTCCTAAAGATTCCCAGAGACTTGGCCTAAACACTGGGGATTCACTTCAAAAGAATTAAAAATAGGCTTTTTAATAAGACAAGCGAAGGCTACCTTTACCAATGCAATATGCAGAGGCGGCCCTTCCAGCAACGGGTGCAGACAGAAGGGGGATGAGAGATGATTTCTAACTTGGCCACAGAGACCGTAGGTGGACCCCGCTGGTGACCCTGAAATTCATTCCGACCGAATGACCTGCCAGTAACTTCTCTTCAGGGAACAGTCTAAAAGTTAGGAAACGGAAGCGTCCGAGCTGCACCACCCAGAGCATGTTACTCGAGTTCAGGGGCGGCGACCCCAGCCCAGGGCCGGCCCGCCGCCGCCTCATCGGTACGTACCAGGCTGGGGGTGCTCGCCGGGCCCCACTGGCCGCCCGGGGCTTCGGCGGCGGCGCCCGCTCCGGCCGCTGGCCTGGGGGCCGCCTTCCCCGCGCCCGAGCAGTGGTTCCGCTGGCCGATCCCGGGCAGCCGCAAGCCAAGCGCGGCCGGACGCAGCCTCCAGCGTTCGGCCAGGCAGCCCAAGCAGCATGGCACCGGCGGCAGCAGGGCCCAGCAGGCGCGCCCCTTACTCGGCCGCGTCCCCGGAGCCCAAGCGGCGCCGCGCAGGGCCCCCCACGAGCCGCGCGCCACGCGCAAAGCTAGCATGGCCCTGCGGCCGCGCCGCGGGGACTCGGGCGGCTAGAGCTCAGCAGCCTGGGACACTGGCGAGCCGCTTCTCCATGGAGACCCAGCAACCACACAGAAACTCGACCACCGCTGCCTCCATACTACTTTTCACACCCCAGCACGCTCCACTTATACAGGTGGCAGGGAGCCGCCAAGGGCGGACGCCTTCGCGACGCTTTTACGACACCGTCGCCGTCGGGCTTCCCGGCGCCCCTGGCAAGCCAAGGCCAGCGGGGAGGGAGGGAGAGAAACGAACAAGGTGGGATGACTGCGCAGCCGACGAAGCCGCGAGGGTGCATGAGCCACATCAGGCCCTGGCCTGAAACCCTCCGGGGCGGGTGGCCGGCAGAAGGGCCCCCTCCAAGGTGCGTGCGGCGCCCTACGGTTCTTGTGGGTGGTTTACAGTATCTGGTACAGAAGAAATGATTAATAAATATTGGTTCCATAATCCTCTCCTTTTTGAGCATTGAAGGAAGATGCATATGCCAAAAATATAAGCATTAGAAAATGTTAATAGCAATGGCTAATTGTTTTGCTGAAAACAGTAATATATTATCCAGAATCAATGTTAACCTATGAGAATTGTGTTTTTAAATAGTTTTTAAATTATCTTAAATGTTTACATTGCTAGTACAAAAGTTTCGATTATACTATATAACCAGGCTATAGTGCATCATCAGGTTTAATCCTCCCAACCACTGCAAGGTGAGGGTTCCATTATTACTTTACAGATAAGGAAACTTAGGTGTAGAAAGGTTAAGAAACTTGCCTATAATACTCGAGATAGTTATGAATCAGTTCACCATTAATTAGCTGATTAATATATTCAGATTAGTATATTAAATATATTGATATATCAATATTAATTTGCAATGTTACACTTTTTTCTTGTTCAGTGTTGAACTGAATTTGAATGGTTCTTGCCGCCTCTCCACTATCCCCCCCACTAACCCCATCTATGATGGCTGAACTACCTTACAGTTGAGTTTAGAGTCTTAACTCGGGTAGTTAGGAAAGGGAAAGGCCAACTGAAAGTGAGCAACATGGTAGATGAAGCAGCGGGTATTTATCCAAAAATCATTTTATCAAAAAAAAATCTATTTCTTACATTGAAATCCTGACATTGACAGAAAAATTGAAACTTTTATACCAGCAATGTAAAAATTTTTTAAAATTTAAAAACTATTTAAAAACACAATTCTCATAGGTAAACATTGATTCTGGATAACCCTGGCAAGAGGGAGTGGGCAGGATTACAGTTTCTCCCTTCCTTTCATGAGATTGCCTTTATTCACTCTCCGCTTCCTGATTTAAGACACTCATTGTCTCTTGGGACTTCTTAGTATTCCCTATATTCAGTCTGTACTTCATCTGCCTCTAATCCTTGGCACTGAGGACACAAACTTGCTTTTGTGTGTTTTTTCCGTTTGTTGCTCTGATAGGTTTTATTTCTATTACTTATGGTATATGCCCAAACTTTTCTTAATTTTTTCTAAATTAATTCTAGTCCTACTGTGTTGATTTCTTCAACTTCTATACTATTTATGGTAATCTAGTTTTATCCAGGCTTTGTGTCCTCAAGAATAACACCATTACCTGAGCTCTTCACTTATTTGCCTTACTGTTTGGAGCGAGCACTCATAGGTTTCTGTTTTAGATACCATTTTAGTTGTATATATTTTTGTATATTTCAAAATATGGAATTAAATTATACTGTTATCAATGTTTAAAATAGAACATCTCCAAAATTATCTATGTAGCAATTTTATGTTCTTCCTATTTTTCACTTCAATATAAAATTAGAGAAAAACAAGATACAATAGAGCCTGCCAATTAAAATATAATAAACTGTTTTGTATTAAGAAAGCCAGCTCTACTACAAACTGCTGATGGCTAATTAAGTCTTTAAAAAGTAGGGAAATAAAGTGGCTGGCATTTTGGCCTGAAGGACAATGACTGCTCAATACTTAGGACTAAAGAGTAACATGCTTTTAACAAACTGTTTCCCTAACATTTTAAGATGGGAGAACATCCAGCTATCAGTCTTTGATCTCATTTTCTAGAACTTGACAGAAGTCAATAAATGAACAGGTTAATCTGGGAAAAAGGATGGAGAAAATGCAGAAACCCAGTGAAGTAGGGTTTAGACCAGGGCGGGGGGCAGAGGAAACCAAAATATTCTACAGTTAGTAACTGATTTATAATGCTCATTTCCTGTTTTATGAATTCTGTAATGATTTCTATCCAAGCAGATAAACTAAACACACAGGCACCTCATATGTGTGAAGGGACTGGGAATATCTGTCATTGAACTTTTTTCCCAAAATGGGGAAAAAATTAGAATAGTAAGTCTGTAATAAAAATAGGCCGGGCGCGGTGGCTCAAGCCTGTAATCCCAGCACTTTGGGAGGCCGAGACGGGCGGATCACGAGGTCAGGAGATCGAGACCATCCTGGCTAACACGGTGAAACCCCGTCTCTACTAAAAAAATACAAAAAACTAGCCGGGCGCGGTGGCGGGCGCCTGTAGTCCCAACTACTCGGGAGGCTGAGGCAGGAGAATGGCGTGAACCCGGGAGGCGGAGCTTGCAGTGAGCTGAGATCCGGCCACTGCACTCCAGCCTGGGCGGCAGAGCGAGACTCCGTCTCAAAAAAAAAATAAAATAAAATAAAAATAGAAATAAAAATCCATATATAAATTCTAAGTTTTATGAAGTTCATTTCAAATTTTTCTCTCTCCACCCTTGTATCAGAATTATTTTCTTTTTTTTTTTTTTTTGAGACGGAGTCTTGCTCTGTAACCCGGGCTGGAGTTCAGTGGCCGGATCTCAGCTCACTGCAAGCTCCGCCTTCCGGGTTTACGCCATTCTCCTGCCTCAGCCTCCGGAGTAGCTGGGACTACAGGCGCCCGCCACCTCGCCCGGCTAGTTTTTTGTTTTTTTAGTAGAGACGGGGTTTCACGGTGTTAGCCAGGATGGTCTCGATCTCCTGACCTCGTGATCCGCCCGTCTCGGCCTCCCAAAGTGCTGGGATTACAGGCTTGAGCCACCGCGCCCGGCCTCAGAATTATTTTCATAAGTAACCAAAATGTACTGGTCAGGTGTCTTATCCCAACTTCTGTAGTCAATCATGTAAGTGCTTACACCAAGAGAATGTGAAAAGAGAAAGGAGTGTTCAATCTTGAATAATTAGCCTGCTATTAACTGTTTAGTTCATCCTTTCATTCATCCTTTGCTGAGAAGTTGTGAAAATAAAAATTCTGCCCCAGAGGGTAGTATTGTCTTGCCACGTTTAACGTTTTCCTTGGTAAGTTGCAAAGTGCTGTGTATGACTGTGCTGTGTATTGGAACAAACTACCTCTTTGCTACAACTTCTTGGAATCTGTTTTTAGGCTTTCTGGTTTTTTTTGTTTTGTTTTGTTTTGTTTGAGATGAAGTCTTGCCCTGTTCTCGCCCAGGCTGGAGTGCAGTGGTGCTATCTCGGCTTATTGCAACTTCCGCCTCCCAGGTTCAAGCGATTCTCCTGCCTCAGCCTCCCAAGTAGCTGGGATTACAGGCAGATGCCACTACGCCCGGCTAGTTATTGTGTTTTTAGTAGAGACAGGGTTTCACCATGTTGGTCAGGCTGGTCTCAAACTCCCAACCTCAAGTGATCTGTCCACCTCGGCCCCCCAAAGTGCTGGGATTACAGGTGTGAGCCACCATGCCCGGGCTCTTTTTAGGCTTTTGAAAATTCTGCAACCCAATCATTCTTTCTCATTTATCACTCCTATTTGAAGTTTAAGCTTTTTGAGAAGGAAATTTTATTCCAAATCTATTATGAATATTTTCTGCCTAGGGATAAATGAACAAAGTCTAGAAATATGTGTACTGTGTTTTTATATCAGATATGCAGTGTAATGTAGTGTTAGCTACTTGTGTTATTTAGTCTAGGACACAATAAACTTGAGCTACTTTTTGTTTCCTAAAACCAAAAGAAGATAATGTAAAGAAGGTAGTTTTGCAAATGGGTCTTATGTAAATATTAATGATTGGAAGTTAAATCAAGTTAAAACAGCTGGATATGGTGGCTCATCCCTGTAATTCCAGCACTTTGGGAGGCCGAGGTGGGTGGACTGCTTGAGCTCAGGAGTTCAAGACCAGCCTGGGCACTGTGAGGACACTCCCCCCGCTGACCCCCGTACCCCACCTGCTCCCCCCGTCCCCCCCCAAGCACCCCGCCATCTCTACCAAAAATACAAAAAAAATAGCTGGGCATGATGGTGGGTGCCTGTGGTACCAGCTACTCAGGAGGCTGAGGTGGGAGGATTGCTTGAGCCCAGCGGGGCAGAAGTTGTAGTGAGCCGAGATTGTGCCTTTGCACTCCATCCAGCCTGGGTGACAGACCGAGACCGTATCAAAAACAATTCTCTAGGAATCAATGAGAGTTAAGTCTTACAGGAGTACGCTGTAATTACCGGGCACTAAACCCAAAAGTGTGTTTTGAATAACTAGTAATTCAAATAAGGCACAGGTTTCAATCATTGTAATAAACACACCGTCCCATAGCCTAAATAGGAAAAAACTAAATGATGAGATTTAGATTTGAAACACATGTAAGCAAGAGTGCATTCCTGGTAGGGCCAAGCACCTTGGGTATAGCGCCTCAGGACTTGCAGAGATTAACTCCACCTAAACCCTATAATTTAGATTACTGTTTAAATTATCAAGAGATCTAAACTAATTCTCTTTTTCATTTTTATTATTTTATTTTTTATGTGAGACAGGGTCTTACTATGTTGCCCAGGCTAGAGTGCTGTGGCTCTTCACAGGGGCGATAACACTACTGACCAGGACGGGAATTTTGACCTGCTCCATTTCTGGCCTGAGCAGGTCCACCACTCCCAGGAGATCAACATGTTGATACCGAACTTAGTGTGGACACCCAATCAGCAGAGCACACTATAATAGCCCAGAATTCCTGGCTTCAAGCAATCCTCCTGCCTCAGCCTCCTGTGAGCTGTGACTACAGGCATGTGCCACTGCACCTGGCTAAACTAATTCTTATGTCAACTTCTAGTGCCAACCTTTCCACATTACTTCCTGAAAAAGTACTGATGTCACTAGAATATGTGAACAATTAAGTCATTACTAAGTTTTTATATGGTTCTTTTGGAATCTTTAAAAGAAACAACATTCTCATAAGGCAGGCATTATCTACAAATAAGAAAGTAAAATGGTTGGTTTTAATATTTTTTTCCTCTCTGCTTGCAATATTTTAAAGCTGACAAAGGGATTTTTAACATCATTTAGTATACAACTTACTTTATTTTCCATTCCATTCCTCCTTCCTGTAAAGATTTAAGAATCTTGTTTTCCTTTTGTTACAGGGGTCCCCAAACCCTGGGCTGTGGACCAGTACCAATCCATGGCCTGTTAGGAACCAGGCCACACAGCAGGAGGCGAGCGGCAGGCAAGTGAGCATCACCACCTGAGCTCTGCCTCCTGCCAGGTCAGCAGCGCATTAGATTATCATAGGAGTGTGAACCCTATTGTGAACTGCACACGCGAGGATGTGCATTCCTTATGAGAATCTTAACTAATGATGACTTGAGGTGGAAGTTTCATCCCGAAACATCCCCCCACCCAATCCGTGGAAAATTGTCTCCCTTGAAACCAGTCTCTGATGCCAAAAAGGCTGGGAATTACTGCTTCAGAAAGCCTTGTTTTAATGTCACATGCAACTGTCCTTTCTATTCAGAACATGTGACTGAATTTTGAAAGGTGGTAGACCACCTGTTTCCCTCTGTCCCTACCAGAAAAAAATTAAACCAGTACTGTGGTCTCTTTAAATGGTTTATTTCTGAGAGGAACCTTCAAATGTGAGCACGAGATAATTTTTCCCTCCAAATCCTAGGCATTTTAGTTCATTTAAAATGGGTTTATGTAATACCTGCAAATGGAATGCAAACATACCATTTTTTTCTTCTCTCAGCCACATGAAGAATTTTGTTTTTGAACATGGTAAAATATTCTTCAGCTATTAATTTCCTATACATACCTCCTAGTCCTTACTGTTTATATTTTGGGTTTTTTGTTTTGTTTTAGAGACACTGCACTCCAGATAGACTCGCTGTTACCCAGTCTGGAATGCAGTGGTGTGATCATAGCTCAGTGCAGCCTCAAACTCCTGGACTCAAGTAATTCTACTGCCTCAGCCTCCTGAGTAGCTGGAACTACAGGCACATGCCACCATGCCCAGGTATTTTTTTTTCAGAGATAGGGTCTCCCTGTATATTCCCTGGGCTGGTTGGTCTCCAATTCCCGACCTTAAACAGTTCTCTTGCCTCGGCTTCCCAAAGTGCTGAGATTACAGATGTGAGCCACCATGCCCAGCCCTGTTTACATTTTTACAAACCATGTCACCACACAACCCAGCATTTTGTATTCAGTTAAATCAGATTGTTTAATAACCTTAACTGTGAGGCCGGGCAAAGTGGCTCACATCTGTAATCCTAGCACTTTGGGAGGCCGAGGTGGGCAGATCACCTGAGGTCAGCAGTTCGAGACCAGCCTGATCAATATGGTGAAACCTCGTCTCTACTAAAGATAAAAAAATTAGCCGGGGGTGGTGGCGCACACCTGTCGTCTCAGCTACTCAGGCTGAGACGGGAGAATTGCTTGAACCCAGGTGGCAGAAGTTGCAGTGAGTCGAGATCTCACCATTGCACTCCAGCCTGGATGACAGAGCGCAACTCCATCTCAAAAATAAAAAAACAAAAACAAAAACCTTAACTGTGGTGTACATACTGAGATGTAAAAAAAGATTCTAGAGCCACCCACAGTCCTTGGCTGAAGGCCTCCTTCCGTCATCTGCAAAGCCAGTAATGCTGCGTCTGTGCCTTCTTCTGTAGTCACATCTTCCTCTGGCTCTCTTTGGCCTCCCTCTTCCACTTTAAAGGTTCTTTCTAATTATATTAGACCCATGCAGATAATACAAGATAATCTCCCTGTTTTAAGGTCATCTGATTAGCAATCTTAATTTCCCTTTGCTATGTAACCTAAGACATTCACAAGTTCTGGGCATTAGGATGTGATGTCTTGCAGGATGGGTACTATTCTGCCTAGCAAACATGTGAATGCATGAATGCAGTGTTCTGAGGTGCTTCTCAGGACTTAGAAGAGTCATTTTAATACTAAAGATAATACACATTCTCTAAGGAAGAGGAGTTTGCAGACTATCCAGTGTTTTCAATATATCTAGATGTTTCAACCTGAGGAAGCTGATTACTATATACTATATATAGTATATATATAGTGTATATACTATATACAGTATATATATAGTGTATATACTATATACAGTATATATATAGTGTATATACTATATACATAGTATATATAGTATACTATATAGTGTATAGAGAGTATACTGTATAGTATATATACTCTCTATACTAGAGTATATATAGAGTGTAGTTATACTCTATATAGAGTATACATACTATAAAGTATATATAGATATATACTATATCTGTGTATATATATCTGTATAACTATAAAGTTATATATACACTATATATATCAGTGGAACCCAATTCACATCTGGAAATCTACCTGCAAAGGGAGTCTGGGAAATGTGGTTATTTTCTCACCTTCCAGCCCCTGCATTATAGGAAGGCACACTGGAGAGCAGAATGAACCCTGAATACCAAATCACCGTATCATTGTATCTACATTTATCTACCTCTTTAGCTAGTCAGTATCCATACAATTGTTTATGAATTCAATGCATTCATAAACAATATACGAATATTATTTAATATTCTTCTGTATAACAACAGCAACTATAACATGTTAATGAAAGTACAATATTTCCCTTCTTTATCAAAGGGGAGCTATAAAGATCCATCAGTCACAGGGTGGTGTTTATTCCTCTCCTGGTTCAGTTATACTCTCACCTTGATATCCTCTTATCCTAAAAATGAAATGATCAAGTTGATTACCACCAGTACAATTTACTTAACACAATATTGGAAAAGAGAGCAGGCTGGGCGTGGTGGCTCATACCTGTAGTCTCAGCTACTCCGGAAGCCCTGGAGTTTGAGATCAGCTTGGGCAACAAAGGAAGACCTCATCTCTCCTAAAAATCAAAATTAGCTGGGTATGGTGTTGCATTCCTGTAGTTCTAGCTACTCAGGAGGCTGAGGTGGGAGGATTGCTTGAGCCCAGGAGATCAAGGCTTCATCATGTCACTGCACTCCAGCCTGGGCGACAGAACAAGACCCCCATCTCTTAAAATTTCATCTCGCAGCTAGGCGTAGTGGTGCATGCCTGTAGTGTCAGCTATTCAAGAGGCTGAGGTGGGAGGGCTGCTTGGGTTGAGGAGTTCAAGTACATCCTGGACAACATGGCAAGACCACCGTCTCTTAAAAAAGAAACTTTCGGCCCGGCACGATGGCTCATGCCTGTAATCCCAGCACTTTGGGAGGCCGAGGCAGGCAGATCACCTGAGGTCAGGAGTTCAAGACCAGCCTGACCAACATGGAGAAACCCCATCTCTACTAAAAATACAAAATTAGCCGGGCATGGTAGCACATGCCTGTAATCCCAGCTACTTGGGAGGCGGAGGCAGGAGAAACACTTGAACCCAGGAGGCGGAGGTTGCGGTGAGCCGAGATTGCGCCACTGTACTCCAGCCCGAGCAAAAAGAGTGAAACTCTGTCTCAAAAAAAAAAAATACAAGAAAAAGAAACTTTCATGATGTCATGTTTTCTTGCTTTGCATGTTTCTGTTCTGACATTTGTACTTAGGATTTGTTTTAATCAGCAATGGTGACACAGAAACAACTGCCTATAGAAAATTACTTTCGTCTCCCCGGGAGGCTGAGGCCGGAGAATGGTGTGAACCCGGGAGGCGGAGCTTGCAGTGAGCTGAGATCCGGCCACTGCACTCCAGCCTGGGCGACAGAGCGAGACTCCGTCTCAAAAAAAAAAAAAAAAAAAAAAAAAATTACTTTCGTCTCCCAAGAGGGCATGCCACACCACACCAGGCCACATTAGGAAACACCACAGTCAGTCAGGCAGTACAGAAGCAAGTGAAAAGCCTAGGCCAGAGCTTTGTTGCTACAGTGGTTGAAAGGTGTGGACACCCCCTATCGGGCAGGAAGTGAAATACTATATATTGGGGTTTGTGGTTGGAGGGACTGTAATGTGATGTTTGCATACCCACAAAAGCTGGATGGTAAGGGAAAGCTAAACAGCATTTGTTAGTTTGGTCCTGTGATTAATGGATGCTAAATACAGAATCTAAGGAAACATGGAACAATTTCTTCTGAAAATGTACGTTTATGTCTTTTAAAAAATAAATGTATATAATATCCTTAACCTTTGAGACTTATTTTCCTCTTTGAACAATAAATTAGTACATTTCCTCTTCTGTCTACCACTTTATTTTGGTTGATATTATTTATGTGTTGACTTTCATGAAATGTTTTAAATTCTATTAATAGATTTTTTTTAGCTTTAAATATCTCTTATTTAGTTTGGAGAAAGTCTTACTCTGTTGCCCAGGCTGGAGTACAGTGGTGTGATCTTGGCTCACTGCAACCTCTGCCTCCCGGGTTCAAGCAATTCTCCTGCCTCAGCCTCCCTAGTAGCTGGGACTACAGGCGCGTGCCACCATGCCTGAGTTATTTGCTTTAAATATCTTTTAACCCCTAGCTTTTAAAGACTTCACTATATTTATGCTACTATCTACTTTCTCCTTTTTTTTTTTTTTTTTCCCTGTAAGAGACAAGGTCTTGCTCTCTTGCCCAGGCTGGAGTACAGTGGTATAATCATAGCTCACTGTAACCTCAAACTCTTGGGCTCAAGTGATTCTCCTACTTCAGCCTGCACAGTAGCTAGGATAATAGGCATGCACCACCATGCCCAGCTATTTTTTGTAGAGAGAGGGTCTCAATGTGTTGCACAGGCTGTTCTCAAAACTGGCTTCAAGTGATCCTCCTGCCTCAACCTCCCAAAGCTCTGGGATTATAGATGTGAGCCACTGCGCCTAGCCCCTCTTTTTATTCCTGATTTCTTCTTCCTCACTTAAAAAAAAAATTTACATTGTGGTCTGTAACAATAGTCTCCACATCTTAGTTTTGGTCCTACAGTTAAACATCCGATATATACTGCCAGTTCTTTTTATTTACATTTTCCATTCATCTTCTGGTTTGCTGGAAGCTGTATTTCAGTAGATTCTCCAACAATGGTTATTTCCTGAGTTCTTGTATGTTACAAAGTGTTGGTTGGATTTATACATGATTGATAGTTTGGCTGGCAACCCTGTAACATCTGAATCCTCTAACAACATATGAGAAATTCTGGTCTTATTGATCCCACCACCCAAAAGTAGAACCAGGAAAACTCCCTAGCAGCCTATGAAAGGGGCATATAACATAACCTTTTTCAATCAGATGTCTTTGGATGAGACTTCTTTTTTGAATTCAGCAATTTAGGGAGGCGCCTCATGGAGAATCCTTTTGTTGCTGTTCTGATGTGGGTGGGGGCATTCTTCTACCTATTCTTGCTGCAGAAGTGGCAAAGGTAGGGCATGGTGGCAGTAGCACTTTCTTCCAGTGCCCTGTGTGGCAGCAGTGTCAGCAGCTTCTTCCTTGGTCTAATTCTAAGGCATGGTTTTACAAATTGCTGCTGTAAGCTTACCCTCCTGGTTCACCTGCCTTCTAATAATTCCGTGAGCTAACCAAAATTCTTTCAAAAAACTTCTCCTGCTTAATCAGTCTGTTTCTATTGTTTGCAAGCAAGACTCTATTATAAACTACAGCCTGTAGAATAAATGAGGCCTATTACTAAATGGCTAAAATCAAAAATTGGGGATTTTGTATTTTGACATGGGAAAACTATGAAATTCAAATTTTAGTGTCCATAAATATTTATTGGAACGCAGAATATGTAAATGTTCATTGGTTTATATATTTGTCTGAATGCCTACATTTGATATGCAAAACTATGAAATACACATATAAAAGGCAGGTCAAAAATATAACTATAAAAAATTTATAAGTAATTTTAGCCTTTTGGAGAATTTATTTAACAATTAACACATGGCTACCACTACAATTTTTTTTTTTTTGAGTCAAGAGTTACTCTATTGCCCAGGCTGGAGTGCAGTGAATGGTGTGTTCGTGGCTCACTGTAAGCTCAAACTCCTGGGCTCAAATAATCCTCCTGCCTCAGCCTCACAAGTAGCTGAGACCACAGGGATGTGCCACCACACCCAGCTAAGTTTAATTTTTTTTTTTTTTTTAAAGAAATGGGGTCTTGCTATGTTGCCCAAGGTTGGTCTCAAACCCTGGTCTCGAGCAATCCTCTCACCTCAGCCTCCTGAATCGCTGTGATTACAGTGTGAGCTACTGCATCTGGAGACTTTATCACTTCTTAAATTAGTTTATTATATTTAACGCTTTTTTCTTATAATACTTTTGGGACATCATTTTTCAGAGAACAGTATTTGAGTGTGTGTGTGTGTGTGTGTGTGTCTGTGCGCGCACACATATTTTCACTGAGATGGCTTTAATATGCTAATAAACCCAGAAGGCCCTAACTTGGTGAAGTCCTTTTACATAGTTTGAAGCTGGTAAACTTTTGGGCCTTTTTTCAAGAGGTAACCCTGGTCATTTAGTGATCCAATAAAGTTTTCAAAATCAGCAACCTGGAAGAAAACATCAAAAGGTTTAGCCCATTAAGTAACATGTCAAAATATTACTTTTAAAATAAATCTCTCAAACAATAATATGTAACTGTAAAGTTTTGTTGCCAAATAAAATTGTGTTTACTTCTTACAGAGCAAACTGCCTATATTTGAGCTCTGGATTCTGTAAAGCCTAGATGAATAAAAAATAAAAATTCCAATAGGCAGAGAATATTTTACATTTGTTTCAGGTTAGCTGAAAAACAAAAATCAAACTAACTTTTGAAATTAAGAAGTTAATTTTCCATAATGTGTAATAGCACGTTTGAAGTGCTATTACGTTGATTTTCACAAGAACTTTGAAGTAGGAATAGCAGGTATAATCATGTCCATTTAACAGATGAGGGAACTGAGGTTAAAAGATACTAAAATGACTTATCCACAAGAAACTTTCAAAAAAACATACAGACTGTGTCTTACTACAATGTTTCCCTCTATCAAGATGCTGAAAAGCCTTTGAGAAGAAGCAGGTATGAATTTTAAATAAGTAAAAACTGTTTCTGTTCTACTATATATTAATAAGGACCTCCTGAAATTATTACAAAAGAGATTAACTAGTTTAACATACCTGAATGTTTAGTTCTTTGGCAATCTGCCGAAGTTGATGAAATTGAAATATATTATTATAAGTTCTTTCAGCAATGTTGTTGAGAGCAGAAATAAATCTTTTTGCTGTTGACCTGTTGCTCATTCCAGAACCATGCTGGGATCGCTCAAAATCTAGGTTCCCAAATTCATCAGAGTAAGTTCCTAGCATGCTTAAAAAGAAAGGAAGAAAAAAATTACCCAATGTGGCACTGCCATAGAAATTGTTGTCCTGGGCTTTGAGGACAGAAGAAAAATTTGGAAGTAGCCACTAGGCTCACTTAGTAAACATTTCAACATGTGTTTATTGAGTGGCCACTTTGAAATTCACTATGATAAGGATTGATAAGGAATAAAAATATTTTGGACACAATTACTGCTTTTAAGAAACTTCTAAATTTGAAGAGAGAAATGCATAAAAACACAAAATTGATAAACTACAATATAAATACCTGGGACATTCTTTTTGATTCATGAAGAAAAGAAATTCTAAATATAATAAATTTAGACTTTACTGAATAAAAATGCATCCTATCTCCTGGAGCAGCATCTGGCGGCACCAGTATTTTAAATAAAAGGTATTTAAAATACTATAGGAATGAACTAGAAAGGTTATGGTGAGTTGCAGTGATAATGGTTAGATATTAAAGGATGCACCTGTTACTGCCAGATTTCTTCTGCTTCCTCTTATTTTCCCAATATCACCAAGGAAAGAAATACGTACTTGATAGTGAATTTTAGCTAGAAGTCTGAAAACACCAGTTAGAAACACAATTAACCATCCTGTTTAATCCAACTCTATTGCTGATTCCCTGCTTGAACAATGGGATAGCTGTATTTCACAGCCAGAATAACTGGCAAAACTGTTATTTAACCAGGAATTAATTAATTAGTCAAATACATACTGGTCACCTGCTGGGCAATAGGCTTATAGTGGTGAACAAAACAGGTATAATCCCTCCCCTTAAGGAGCATGCAGGAATGATTTTAATGGGTTATAAACAATAAAGCTTCCTTTTGTTCTTTGAGTAGTTAAAAGCCTACGTTATACATAAAAGCCTACATAGGAATGAGTCATTCAAATAAGACTATTAAAAATGATAAAACAGCAAGATGGTGTTTTCCTCTGAAATACAGCATAATCTCTTTTATGATGAACCTCCCATATGCTTGTTTCTCATAAGAAAGTTGTTAAAAATGTTTCGGTTAATAATAATAAGTAACATTTATCTTAATTATATTTATTTACCATAGGCTATCCCACTTAATCCTCCCAGCAATCCTGTGATTTAGGAACTATTTTTATTCCCATTTTATGGATGAAAAAACATTCTTATTAGGTTGGCGCAAGAGTAATAGTGGTTTTTGAAATTTTTTTTTCTTATGGCAAAAACTGCAACTACTTTTGCACCAATCTACACTAAGATTAAAGTGACTCGCCAGAAGTCACTTTATTAGTAAGTGGCATATCTCAGATTTGAATCTGCTACACTGCTTCAGATTTTAAAAAGCTATGTAAAATATTTGAGCTAGTTTCCTGAAACAGAAAAAAACTCACAGTGATCTCTCACCTTTGAAGGTGGCTCTGTTCTCTTCTGCTACCTCGTGTATTTTCAATTTTAGGAGAAAGCTTATGTCAACTGTTTACTAAATATAAGCATTTAGTTTTTAAAATAAAGCTAAGTGCTCTGGTAACTCAGACAAGCTATGTCACAGTTTAAGAACTTTCTTATTCAACTGTCGGCTTCCCAGTTAAAATGTAATCTTAAAAGGTTTAAAACCACATTAAGGGCAAAAATTGAACAAAGCTGAAGAGATGAAAACCCTGAAATGGAAGATTTAATGAATGAATGAATGATTACTAAGGTCAATTTTACCATCAATGCAGGACATTTACTGAGGGCCTACTTTATGGCAGGCTTGATTCTGGGCCCTGGTAATATACTGGTAAATGAGTCAGATAAGGTCCCTGCTCTCATGAACTAAGGACAGAATGCATGTTAAGCATAACAAACAGGTAATTCATAATCTAATTTCATTGTGTTTCACTGGATCTTGATCTCTACCATGGAAGTAGTGTCAGGTAATTCCAATCAAACTATTTTCTTTTTCCTGAAAATTTTTATGAATGCCAGTAAACACACTAAGACAATTCAGGGAAACAATCTGGTAATGTCATGTGGGTACTGTTTACACTTAATAATAAGACCTCTTTTTTTCAGGGGCCCAGATGTAAACTGATCTGAAACTTGTTCAGATTTACCAAAGCAACTCTGGGAAGCAGTACGAATACAGAGTTCCATGAGTCAACACTTAAGAATTCCTCTTGGACAGGAAAGCACATGCAAACACTGTCCAACATGAGTATTCAGACACGCAGAGAAATCTTATACCAAGTATAGGCCAACCACAAATGGGCAACATAGCATTTTTATTGAAAAGGTAATTATAGCCTAATTTACTCTGCTTAAGCATGATGCTCAGGAGAACTAATCTACCGTGTCCACAGATCAGTGAATTTATTGTGGAGAGACACTAGACAGTTGAGGTGATGTCTGTGGTCTAAGGCCTGCAGAAACTGAGCAATGGTAAAGCCTCAAAAGGAGAATGTTAATTCTGGTTAAGAGAGAAAAGGAGCAGGGTAGTGTACCCCTTAATTTGCTCAACAGATGAACAGTCTACAAAGTAGAAACATGATATTCAGGAGAGCCAGGCACCAGAAGACCCAGAGGTCATTAAAAGGAAAAGGAAATCAGGAGTGGGAATCTCAGCCACACTCCCAAAGGTGGAGTGTTCAAGTGCAGGAAGCAGAGAAAGCAAGATGCACACATCCTAGACTGTAATCACCTTCTCATCATTAAATAAGAAGTACCTATTTTTAGTCTTTGTTTTTGTTATAGGAAAAAAAGTTAAAATAAAAAAATTCTGAAATTTTGGTTGGGTTGTGACTTACTTTCCTAATGGGAAAAAATATCTCTGCTAGGTCAGTCTCTAGTCTGGTCTCTCAGAAAGCCATACCCACAAGAAGTCAGGCAGACAACTAGATTTTGTGGCCATTTTTTTACTTCATATGCTAGCATGCCATGCCCCTAGCAGCAAGTTGTATGAGAAAGTCTAGTAAATTTCTAGACTATCTGGTTGCTTATTAAATGGCAACTGGAGGGTCTCCAACATATATTGAGATCAACTGGAGAGGGACTAAAGCCAGGTTGGCAAAATTTCCAGCTACAAGATCCCTCAAACCCTAGTACTGAATCACATAAAGAGAAAATTGATGGATCAAACACTGTGTGATGCCAGGCGCAGTGGCTCCCACCTGTAATCCCAGCATTTTGGGAGGCCAAGGTGGGCAGATCACCTGAGGTCAGGAGTTCAAGACTAGCCTGGCCAACTTGGCAAAACCCCATCTCTACTAAAAATACAAAAAAATTAGCTGGGCATGGTGGCAGATGCCTATAATCCCCGTTACTCAGGAGGCTGAGGCAGAAGAATCGATTGAACCCGGAGGCAGAGGTTGCAGTAAGCTGAGATCACGCCACTGTACTCTGTAGCCTGGATGACAGAGCGAGACTCTGTCTTAAATTACAAAAAAAAAAAAAAAAAAGCACTGTGTGATGCCATACCAACAGGATACTTAGACACAGAAGGTGAGTTGTTAGAAATTAGCTGAAAGGGGTCGGGAGTCAATAATTATTAATTTTTCTTATTATGAGGCAGTTACTTTGGTGCCACCAATAAAAAATTAAGAGCTGTCAATTCTAGAATCTTTAAAGCTTTCAAAGACAGCCAGTAGAACCTCACTGCTGCTTACAAACTGAGACTGAATTAAGGAGAAAGGTTCCTCTTCTTCCATGGACTTCCTGTAAGGGCAGGAAACAAGCTGCAGATGATTGCACCTTCAGGAGGTGACATGGGTGCCCTTCTACCCATATGCATACTTCCAGAGGCAGCAGAGAGAAGACAGCAGCCTCCAGGGATGGGCCAGTACCAGGCTGGGGTCAAAGAGACAACTAGGTAAAGTGTCTCCCTATGAGGAAAAGACAAGAAGAAAAGGATCTGCAGCAAAGACATACTGCACAATTTAGATGGAGGGCATTGAGGACTAGAACATAAAAATTCTTTGAAAAGGGTAATTTTAGAAACTTCTTATCTAGGATGAGATCTGCCAGTTTTTGAGGCCTTCAGTTTATGGTATAACTCAGAGAAAAGGGGATCTGCTCAGCCTCATCTGAATATCAGTAAAACTTGCACTATCAGGCCAGGCATGGTGGCTCACACCTATAATCCCAGCACTTTGGGAGGACGAGGCAGGCAGATCACTTAAGGCCAGGAGATGGAGACCATCCTGGTCAACATGGTGTAACCCCGTCTCTACTAAAAATACAAAAATCCGCCAGGTGTGGTGGCATGCACCTGTAGTCCCAGATACTTGGGAGGCTCAGGTAGGAGAATCACTTGAACCCAGGAGGCGCAGGTTGCGGTGAGCCAACATGCACTCCAGCCTGGGCCACAGAGCCAGACTCTGTCTCAAAAAAAAAAAAAAAAAAAGACTTGCGCTATTGATAGTAAACAGTGTTTATTGAGTGTCCTCTAATGTATTAAAACCCTATTTATCACTTTATAGAGCATCACTGCATGACACCTCAGAGCACAATCCTTTGTGGTGTGTTTTACGGCAGAGGAAACTGAGAAGCAGTGTGTAACTTGCCATGGCAGCTCCAGGTTGGACTCCAGAGCCCTTGCTCTTCCAGCTATGCTGCACTTTTGTTCACAGCCAAAGGGGAATAGCTGGGCAAAACCACCTGGTTCTGACACGTCGCAAGCCCCAGAATCAGCAGCTACTAGGACAAAAGAATTCATCTACCTTAGAAGAATCAGAAATTACTTAACAAAGTAAGATAAATAATTTCATCTTCAATATATTTTTTGGTCTTGGAAAAGTAGATTCCTAACAGATATGTATTTTCATTGCTATGAGAGGATATTAAAAATGGATTTTAAATGAAAAAAACAAGGTATAGTATGTATATGGTATGTTGTTATAGTTACCATTTGTCTACAAAGAGGAAAAAAGAATATATAGATACATAGTCACACAAAAAACTGCTAATAATTGCCACTGGCTAGCAGGAAGAACGGGGTAGCTATTAAATAAGCAGAGTAGGAGGAAACTTTTTCCACTATATACTTTTTTTTTTTTGCTCAGTCACCCAGGCTCGAGTACAGTGGCACAATCTCAGCTCACTGCAACCTCCGCCTCCCAGGTTCAAGCAATTCTCCTGCCTCAGCCTCCCAAGTAATTGGGATTACAGGCGCTCACCACCATGCCTGGCTAATTTTTTGTATTTTTAGTAGAGACGGGGTTTCACCATGTTGCCCAGGTTGTTCTCGAACTCCTGACCTCAGGTGATCCACCTGCCTCAGCCTCCCAAAGTGCCGGGATTACAGGTGTGAGCCACTGTGTCCGACCTATACTTTTTGAACTTTGGAATTTTGAAGCTTATGAAAGTATGGACCTATTAAAAAAATTTTTAGCTGGAATAAAAAACCTACCTAAAATAACATTTCTGATTTTTAAAAGTCTATGTCTAAGGTAAACATATATGCTCAATTAATTTTTCTTTTCTACCTTCTAGGAATCATTATCTACTAAATGATGTAAAATGCAAAGGATACAATTTACCAATATTTATCAAAAACCTATAGTATTTACTGTTGAACCCAGAAATATCACTTCTGAGAATTTATCATGTAGGTGTACAACTTACCCACGTATATAGTATCTTACATAGAACATTACTCACTGTAGCATTATTTAAAAGCACAAGAATGGAAAATATCTATGTGTCAAAAGGGAACTGATCAAATATACTATATAGTATATCTACACTATAGAATACTCTGTAGCTATAAAAAAAGAATCTCTAATAAGAAAAGATCTCTGAATATATTGTTAAAATTCAAAACTGATACAGAAGAGTGTAATCGGTAGACTATTTATGGAAAAGCAATGGGTTTCTGGGTGAAGGGCGAGTAGGTGGTAAATAGCACAGGAGCTAGCTCTTCTCCAATAGGTTTTGGAACTGATTATAGCACTATGTAAATGTATTACTCATTCAAAAAAATTTTTAAGATTATTTACACAGTGAGAAATATTTTAAACTAAGAAACGATACTCTGTTCAGGAGGAAAATAAGTGACCCAATGGGCTAAATAAAAGCAGCCTTGGCCTATTGCCTAATTTGAGATGGGAAGATAACTGGTATTTCATTTAAAACTATTTGAAATTTTTATCTTACCTATATTTCATAATTTCCACTATATCCTCAGCATCTTCTTTGGTTGCTTCCTCTCTCAATTCCAACCTTGCTCGTGCCTTTAAAAGAAAACACCATTTTCAGATGACAAAAGATGAATATATTTACCACAGTATGTCTAAGCTTTACTTCATTTACTAATTTTACACAAAAACTGACCTTTAGGTGAGGAAGGTCATAACATCAGAAGTCAAAATATGAAAATAATTCTCTGGGCTGGCGGTGGTGGCTCACGCCTATAATCCCAGCACTTTGGGAGGCCAAGGTGGAAAGATCACTTGAGCCCAGGAGCTCGAGACCAGCCCGGGCAACAAAGTGAGGACCTGTCTCTACAAAAAAATTTTAAAATTAGCTGGGTGCGGTGGTGTATGCCTGTAGTCCCAGCTACTTGGGAGGCTGAGGTGGGAGGATCGCTTGAGTCTGGGAGGAGAGGCTGCAATAAGCCTTGATCATGCCACTGCACTCCAGCCTAGGTGACAGAGGGAGACCCTGACTCAGGGCAAAAAAAATAAAATAAAATCTGAAACCTTGACTATGAAATTACAACTCACTTAAAATAAGGATAAAACTCGTTTTTACTTATTAATGTATCTTTCTCAGTATTCATTTCAGGAGATTGGATGATAAAATACACTTGGTTTTCCCTTGCCTTTTGCTTTTAGGAAATCATGCCTAACCAATATGGTAAAACAACAAAGAGGAGTTAATCAGATTTTAGGAGCTAGAAGTCCAAACTCTAAGCTAGCTAATCTTAACTGCTGGAGTTCTTTTAGTATTTCACAACTGTGAATAGATATTACTACTGTTAAAAACACAGGCACTATCCTTGTGAACCTGTCATGTAATAAAATAAAATACTCAAGATACCTGACACATTCCGTGTTCCCATATACTCAACTTGGGATCTCAGAATCCTAGTTAACCTAACCACTTTTCAGACATTCCAGGAGTCTCCTAAGAGTCAGTCAAAGAAAAACAAAAGTTGCATGCTAAGTAATCGATTGTATGACTAGAAAGAAGTAGCTATACTTTGATATGTTACAGACATGACAAAATCTTTTTAAAAACTTTCATCCATCCATTTCTAACGTCTCTCAATAGAAAGAAAAACGGAGTCAGTTATGCAGACAATACTTCAAAAGAGAAGTCAAGGCACACCCTTCCCCTTTAAGCCAAAAAAGCAAGACCATAAAAAGAAACAAACCTCTGTCAGACGAATCAAAGATTCCAGCTGCCTGGTAGTGATTGGTGAGCTATTTAACCTCTGGCTCTGTTTCCGGAGCTCAAGGTAAAAATCTTGAAGAACTTGAGCAGCTTCTTTGGATAGCCTTGGGTACACATACTGTCGAGCATAGCCAATGTACTTTCTCAATAGCTGGTGGGGAATGGGATCTATTGTTTCTCCAGGAACCACCTGAAGCATGATTAAAAGGCCCAAGATAACAAAGATAAGTGGCAAATAAAATCTTTCTGCTAAAATAACTTGTTTAGGCCAGGTGCAGTGGCTCACGCCTGTAGTCCCTGCACTTTGGGAGGCCAAGGAAGACACATCACCTGAGGTCAGGAGTTCAAGACCAGCCTGGCCAACACAGCAAAACCCCATCTCTACTAAAAATACAAAAATTAGCCGGGTGTAGTGGCACGCGCCTGCAGTCCCAGCTACTTGGGAGACTGAGGCAGGAGAATCTCTTGAACCCGGGAGATGGACGTTGCAGTGAGCCAAGATCACACCACTGCACTCCAGCCTGGGCGACAGAGTGAGACTATGTCTCAAAATACATAAGTAACTTGTTTAGACAAATACACAATTCTAAAAGACTCTCCAAATCAACCAAACACTTTATCTGACTTAGATTCCTTTTTTTTTTTTTTTTTTTTTTTTTTTGAGACGGAGTCTCTCTCTGTCACTGAGGCTGGAGTACAGTGGTGTGATCTCAGCTCACTGCAACCTCTGCCTACTAGGTTCAAGCAATTCTCCTGCCTCAGCCTCCTGAGTAGCTGGGATTACAGGCACACGCCACTACACCCAGCTGATTTTTGTATTTTTAGTAGAGACAGGGTTTCATCATGTTGGCCAGGATGGTCTTGATCTCTTGACCTCGTGATCTGCCTGCCTCGGCCTCCCACAGTGCTGGGATTACAGGTATGAGCCACTGCGCCAGGCTGACTTAGATTATTTCAAATGAAGTTTACATAAACTCTAGTATTGAAATATTAAAAAGTTCTGATTTAAAAAGTTTATATCCTGCTCTACAATAAGCCACACACTGAACTTTGACTTTCAAACAGAACCAAACTGAATAAGGAGAAGAAACATTTATACCTTTAGTCTTTCTGATAATGGTTTCTCAGAAACTACTTCAAGTACCAAAGTCTTTGAATCTTGACTATTCGTACGAGCTACTGTGACACTGCTAATGGTTCTCTGCTTTCCAGCTCTTATTGCAATCACATGTTCAGAGAGTAAGTGATCATGATGCTCATTTGGAGTATCTAACAGGATAAAGACCAAATCAAATCTGGATAGTAGTGCACTCCCCATTCTACGAAGCATGAAAGAAAGAAGAAACAATGATTGGAATCAAAAGGAAAAACAAGAAAATTGTTTACTCACTTGTTTACTACTCAAGTTCCACGCAGAACTTGAAAAACCAAGATTTAGGTTAAAGAAATAAGCAAATAGCTTCCTGGATTTGATGTATCCACCCACTGCAACACGGGCACAAGAATTACATGTATCTACCCTGGGTAGATTGAGGACATGGCCCTTTCTCACACCACCAAACCCACTGAATTCTTCTTTATGTCCTATTATCACTAATTAGCAATACTGCTACATGACATATCAGAGGTTAGCTAGTTCAGTATTTTGTTCATGATACCATTAAAAAACAAAATCTAAGTCCCCTGGATTTTTGTTCAATAGATCTTTCTGATTTTTCTAATATAGCACTTTGTCATTTTACTAAAGAAAAACTACTAGTAGGTCGACTTTTTTGGTGGTGGTGGTAAATACCCTAAATCTCCAAGTACCAATTGTGTATTTCACTATGTATCAAAGACTGTTTCTATATTGATACATTATTAAACAACAGGAAATTAACTCCACTCCCACTAGGCTTAAGGCTCTAATTTTTTAGGAGGCACTCTTTTGTCTTTTTCTCACTTTTGTATCACTTATTTTTTCTTTTCCACACATTTTGTCCAAGAGGTACAGAATGAATTAGAAGAGAAAACACAGATATAAACATTGTTTTTGAAAAAAGCGGGATCACACAACATATTTAAGTATGTTAATGTGCTCTTCTCACTTAATAGTACAGCACAGACATGTTCCCCCATTAGTACATACAAAGCCATTTTTGTTTTCATAATCACTACAGTCTTACTATAGTTTTAAGGTGTTTCCAATTTTTGGCAGCAATAATGCTGCAATACCATGCTACAAACCTATCATTGTGCACTTGTATGACTATTTCTGTGAACAGTAGTCCTAAAAGTAGAGTGGCTATAACAAACAGAATGTGCATTTAGAATTGTGATTAACATACCAAGGGATCCTTCAAAATAATAAATTGTGTATGTGAGAAACAATTTCTTTTTTTTTCTTTGACATGGAGTCTCACTCTTGTCACCCAGGCTGGAGTGTGGTAGCACAATCTCAGCTCACTGCAACCTCCACCTCCTGGGTTCAAGCAATTCTGCCTCAGCCTCCCAAGTAGCTGAGATTACAGGCGGCTGCCATCATGACTGGCTAATTTTTGTATTTTTACTAGAGACGGGTTTTTGCCATGTTGGCCAGGCTGGTCTCAAACTCCTGACTTCAGGTGATCCAACCGCCTCAGCCTCCCAAAGTGCTGGAATTACAGGTGAGTCACCCGCCCAGCCAGTGAGAAACCATTTCCACACTACTTTGCCAATAATGATTAATATTTAAAATGTTTGCCAATCTGGTGGATCTCACTGGTACTTCATTGTTTTCCAGCCTCCCAAAGTGCTAGGATTACAGGCGTGAGCCACTCGCCCAGCCATAGAGAAACCATTTCCACACTACTTTGCCAATAATGATTAATATTTAAAATGTTTGCCAATCTGGTGGATCTCACTGGTACTTCATTGTTTTACTTTGCAGTGTTTAAGCACATTTTTGTGCATTTATTGGACATCTGTAACTACTGTGAATATCCATGTATTTCCCATATAGTTCTGTGAACTATTTCTTTTTCTTATTGAATTAGAGTGATTCAATATATTAAAGGTCTAAATATTTGAAGAGACTTACTTTAAATTCTCAGAAACTGTTTTGGCTTTATTGTAATGTCCTCCAACTGGATTTGCAGCAGCAATAATGGAAGTTCTTGCAGGAAGGCTACAAACCACACCAGCCTTAGCCAGACTAATACTTTGCTGCTCCATGGCTTCCAACAAGGCTTGATGTTGATTCCCCATCTTATCAAATTCATCGATTCCACAAATACCTACAATCAAAGTAGAATAATGCAGACAAAAACATTTTTTCTTTGGTCGAGTTTCAAATTTTATGGGATAGAAATTGTTTGACAATAATTATTGCCATTTGTTTCAGCAGTTAAAATTATAAAATGTCATACAATGGAGAATTACTGTTTGTTTCACCACAAGTAACACATTTGTCTTATTTAACTAAGTTTTCTGTAATAGTTATTCCTTTAGCATTTTTCATACGCAAGGCACTGTGTTGTGAGGATTACAAAAATGAAGAGGAGGTAAGAGTAACCCTCAAAACGTTTAAGTACTTAAATTCAAACGGGTGAGATTTTACACACACACACACACACACACACACACACTTTATTAAGTATACTTCAAAACACATATAATAAGTTTATTATGTTTAATAAGTATATTTCAAAACCTATACCAGGTATTGTCTATACACTTCTGTGCACTTATAGGGAAATCACTTAACCTCTTTAAACATAATACAATGCACCACCACTAACTAAAGGCACTGTATGTACCAGGAATGTCATGTCTATTGCATTAAGTTATTGGAGATTCTCTAACATTACCTTGTAATATTTGTCTTCCTTTCTCCCCATACCAGTTAGGTTAGTATCTGGGGGTCACATCCGAAGGGCTTTGCTGTGGTTAAACCCCTCCGTATCTACTCTACACCCAAGTAAGCCTTGCTAGCACAGAGGAGTATATGGAAAATAACTGCTGATTAGTCTTTTTGACCCCCAGCTGCTCACCTAACTGGTATGGGGAGCAGGGAAGACAAATAATACAAGATAATGTTAGAGAGTCCCCAATAACTTGTGCAATAGACATGACATTCTTGGTACATTCAGTGCCTTTAGTTTATTTCAACAGATTTTATTCTATCCTTGAATCCATTTCTGGTTTCATGTTTGGGTTTTCTACTTCACAGAACCAATTATGTTGAATTTCCTTTGTTCTCTCTGTTACTTCCCCTCTAATTGCATTAAGCTTTGTTCTTTTGCATTCACTGTGATTATCTCAAGCCTCTCCTCTTTATAATTTCTCATTCAGCAGTGTCAATTTTACATATTAGTTTAATAACATTGTTAGTCATCAATTTGTCTCTCACATCCTTATCTTTTTGTTTTGAGCTATTTCATTAAATTTATGTTCTTATCAAACATGAAACACGGGAAATTTTCATTTGTTCCTTAGATTATAATTTTGTCTAGAGTGAGGTCTTTTATTGGGCATATTAAATGTCTTTCTTTCTTCCTACGTTATTTCTTCATAGCTGCTATGCTGTCTCTTTATCTTGCTCATGTATAACAATGGCTGCTCTGTCCAAACCTATTTTTTCCAACACAGTATACATGAATTCTTGTCAATACTCTTTTCCCAATGTAATTTTGTCCCATTTTTTCCTTTCCAGCTACAGTTTGCACTTTTCGGTAACCTAAATGATTTAGGAGGGGGAAGCAAGGGGGGGCTTTGTTGAACTTTGTGCCACTTTTCTTGCTGATCTCTCTTCTGAGGGTTTACCCCCCTCTGTTGGGAATGTGTCCCATATTCATGGCAGGGGATCCCAGTGCATTAGCCTGTTCCTGCTGTTCAATGTGGAGCTCTGGGACATAGTGAGCCTTCCCTGCCTGTGCTAAGATCCTAGCAGTGGTATACTCATAAGCTTTATCTCCACCTTTCCCTGGGCTGTCTATTGCTCTGTCTGCCTATACCTCTCTGGATTCACGGTATTACTGGAAATTATCAAGATTGCTAATACAGTTCCTCAGAGATGGGGATGGGGTAGGAACAAAGTCAAGCTACTCCCTACTCTGGCTGTCACTGTTCAAAGTGGAAAGCAGGAGCTGGCAAGCCTTTTCTGCAAAGATGCAGAAGTACATATTTTAAGTTTCACAGGCCATGCACAATCTTACATATTCTTGGGCTTTTCTGTTTGTTTGTTTGTACTTTACAATCTTTTAAAAATATAAAAGCCAGTTTTAGCTTGTGGACTGTACTAAAACAGGCTGCTGGCTGGTTTGACCTATAGACCAAAGTTTACTGACCCCTTGTTTTAAAGCATAAAACATAAACTTTGAACTTTTTTTTTTCTTTTGAGAGACAGAGTTTCGTTCTGTTACCAAGGCTGGAGTACAGTGGCACCATCATGTCTCACTGCAACCTCCATGTCCTTGGTTCAAGCGATTCTTGTGCCTCAGCCACCTGAGCAGCAGGGATTATAGGCATGTGCCACTTCACCCAGCTAATTTTTGTATTTTTAGTAGAGATGGGATTTTGCCATGTTGGCCAGGCTGGTCTGAAACTCATGGTCTCAAGTGCTCCGCCCGCCTTGGCCTCCCAAAGTACTGGCATTAAAATTTTTTTAAAAAACCTCCAAATCACCTTCTACTTCTAGTTAATGAAAAGTTGCATGGTTTCATGAGTATCATCTTTTTATTACTATATTTTACCTGGTACTTAGCAAAGATATTCTCACTTCTGATGAGCTATATAATAACCAGATACATGTTTTTGGTATTTATTTATTCAGCAAATATTTACTGGATATAAATGCAATAAACGTATAAATTCAATAAACTGAATGCCTTCTATATAAAAGTACTATGTTCTAGGCATGCCGGGTATGGCAGTGAAAAGACAAAATTCCCTGCTCCTGTGAAGCTTACGTTCTACTCAGCCAATACGGGGGGTAGGCAATAAAAAAGTAAATAATATAGAAGGTAAAAAGTGCTATGGAAGGAAAAAGTAGATTAGGGTAAGGAAAATAAGGTCTGCTAAGGTGGCAGCAGGGCAGGAGAGGTTATAAGTTAAAATACAGTATTTAGGGAAGGCCTCACTGGGATCAGGACAGTTGAGCAAAACATGAAGGGGGAAAGAAAACAAGCCTTTGCAGCTCTATCTGGGGTAAGAACATTCCAGGCAAACGGAACAGCAAGTACAAAGGCCCTTATGAGGAAATGTGACCTGCCTGGTGTGCTGGTGGTGTCCAAGGTAGAGCCGCCAGTGGAGCTAGAGAAGACGAAACATGGGAAGCAGCAGATAAGGAGGCAAAAGAGGTGAAACGCCAGAACATGAATGGCCCTGGACCACTCTCAAGACTTTGGCTTTCACTCTGAGCAAGATGGGCAGTTACTGGAGGGTTGTGAGCAAAAGAGTAACATTATCTAATTTTTAATGAGATTACTGTATTAAAAATAACAGGAAGGGGTAAGGGTGTTTGCAGGTATGCCAATTAGGAGATTACAGTAATAATCCACGTGAGACATGATGGTGCCATGGACCAGGGTAATGAAGAAGTGGTTAGATAGCGGATATATTTTGACAGTAGAGTCAACAAGATTTGCTGACAGATTAATATGGGGTATGAGAAAAAGTCAAGGATGGCTCCATGTTCTCTGATTTGAGCAATTAGAATGAGAGAGTTGTCATTTACTGAGATGAGGAAGACTGTGAAAATAGATTTGAAAGGCGAAATCAGGATTTTAATTTTAGACATGTTAAGTTTGAGAAATCTGTGGAGATACTGTGTAGACAATAAGAAGTATGTGCCTGATATTTAAGGGAAAAGAGATTATAAATTTAGAATTTTTCACAGATAGGTAGGTAAAGCCAATGAAACAATACAAGATCACCAAGAAGGTAAATACAGATCTAGAAGACAAAAGGTCCAAGAACTACACCTAAATTAACAACAAGTAAGAGGGTGTGGAGATGAAGAACCAGTCAAGACTGCGAAAGAAGTAAAGAATGAAGTAAAGTGGCCTGGAAACCAACGAGAGTTAAAGGGTCTCAAGTAGGAGGGAGTGATTAACTGTGTCAAATGTGGCTACTAGGTCCTGGGTTCAGAAAAGTGGAAGTCACTGGAAAACCAGGAGTGAACAACCTTAACTTGACTGGAATCTGGGCACTGCCTGACAGGAACATGTTTTTCCAGTAAGGTGAAGGCATCACAAAGAGAAACCTACGTGGCAAAGCCCAGTGTAGAGGTTTCTTCTTGCTGGGCCCTATGCCTGGATTTCTTATTACCTATCACTCAAATCCTCAAAAAAAACAATGAGTTGGTTTACAATACGGCAAAACTATTCATTCTAAAGTAGGCCAGGTGCGGTGGCTCATGCCTGTAGCCTGTAATCTCAGCACTTTGGGTGGTGAGGTGGGCGGATCACTTGAGGCCAGGAGTTCAAGACCAGCCTGGCCAACATGGTGAAACCCCGTCTCTACTAAAAATACAAAAATTAGCTGGATGTGGTCATGCACACCTGTAATCCCAGCTACTCAGGAGGCTGAGGCACCAGAATGGCTTGAACCTGGAAGGCAGAGGTTGCAGAAAGCTGAGATTGCACCACTGCACTCCAGCCTGGGTGACAGAGTGAGACTGTCTCATAAAAAGAACAAAACATCTAAAGTAACAGCTCTAATCTTTTTTTTTTTTTTTGAGACAAGTCTCGCTCTGTCTCCCAGGCTGGAGTGCAGCGGCCCGATCTCGGCTCATTGCAAGCTTCGCCTCCTGGGTTCATGCCATTATCCTGCCTCAACCTCCCGAGTAGCTGGGACTACAGGGGCCCGCCACCACGCCCGGCTAATTTTTTTGTATTTTTAGTAGAGACGGGGTTTCACCGTGTTAGCCAGGATGGTCTCGATCTCCTGACCTCGTGATCCGCGCGCCTCGGCCTCCCAAAGTGCTGGGATTACAGGCGTGAGCCACCGCGCCTGGCCGCTAACAGCTCTAATCTCTTATTGCAAGTCCTCTGTGAGCCAGGGATGACATCCACCTTTTTGTCAGCGCCAAGATTTTTAAACTATTTAGAGCTAAATAATAGTAATGCATTCAACAAGTATTTACTATGCCCCTATGTACTAGGCAATGGGAACATGGCAGTCAACAAGACATCCAAATCCCATCCTACAGGGAGCTTACTATAAAGCTTCAAAACAGGCTTTAGAAAAAAAGATCACAAACGTGACAAGTGGTATGAAATGGGATGGGTAGGGAACTATACATATTTATCTGATTTTTACATATACTTGTATCTGCTATAAGATTCTGAAAATGAATGACATTAAGTACAGTTTCAATTCTGTAGTATAAAAATGATGATACTGCATTTCCAATGATTATTTCTGACAGTGTCAACTTACTGGTTAGGACTGTGCTATCTATATGTCTCTTAAACAGAATGTAAAGAAATTAACTGAAAAGGAAAAGGCTTTTTAAGAAGTACCAGAATCACTAGTTATTCCCTTTGGTTTCTCACCTTGATCACCAAGTACCAGGGCACCAGCTTCCAAAGCAAAATCTCCAGAGGAACTATCTTTTGAAAGAGTTACCGTCAGACCAGAGGTGGTCGTGGTGTTACCACAAACATACACGCCACGTGGAGCAACACTGCATGCTGCCTAAGGAAACAAAAAGTTTAAGGGAATCATCCAAAGTAAAAGGGAAGTAATAGCTAACAGCAGTTGCTCACAGACGTTAGGTACATGCTAGGTATTCTTTTAAGAGCTTTACTGTACAAGGTGCACCATCACCATCAGAGGAAGGTATTATTATATCCTGATTTACTGATGTCAAAACCAAGGCCAACAAAGAGTGAATGAGGAACTACACAGCTATGAAAGTGGAAAGTCAGGATTCAATCAAACCCAGGCAGTCAGATTCTGAAGTCTGTGGTCATATAAATACTCAACACAATTCTAATTTATCCTTCATTTTCTAGTTCGAAAAGCAAAAACATGAGTACCAATTTTAATTTTGAAGGTTCCAATGCTTCTTTAAACATCAGGTAATAAAATGGCTTAATACATGCTCACCTTCTGAGCAAACATGCTATAACAGGCCAGAAAAGTAAACAGCACAAGAGTTAAAAGCATAGCTCTCTGTAGTCAGGCAGATGTGTTTAAATCGTGGCTCCACCATGCACCAGCTGTGTGGCTCTCAGACCTCTCTGAGCCTCAGCTTCCTTATGTTTTATCACAGCATTGCCCTGAACAATAAATGAAATCATGTATGCAAGGCACTTGATTTGGTACCTGGCACATAAGGCTTGAACGGCTTGAACCTGGAAGGCAGAGGTTGCAGAAAGCTGAGATAGTATTCACATCTCAAACACCCACTGTTATCTTATGCTGCTGGCTCAATAAATAGTAATTACCATTATTTTTGTTACTTACATAGTCTTTCTGAGAAACCTTATAACACACAGAATATCATGATTTACTAGGTAGTCAGAAGAAAACACAATTAAAAATACAAAGTAAATGGTTCACAACGGTTGGTGTTAGCCTAGTTTTTATTTTGTTTTGTTATATTTATTTATTATTTTTAAGACAGGGTCTTACTCTGTTGTCCAGGCTGGAGTGCAGTGGCACAATCCTAGCTCACAGCAACCTTGAACTCCGGGGCTCAAGTGATCGTCCTGCCTCAACTTCCCTAGTAGCTGGGACTACAGGAGCATGCCACCGTGACTGACTAATTAATTTTTTGTAGAAACAAGGTCTCACTATGTTGCCCAGGCTGGTCTAAAACTTCTAGGCTCAAGTGATTCTCCCACTTCAGCCTCCTGAGTAGCTGGGACTATAGGCACATGCCATCACACCTAATGTTTTTTTAATTGTTTTTAAAGACGGGATCTCACTATATTGTCCAGCTTGGTCCTCCTGCCTCAGCCTCCCAAAGTGTTGAGATTACAGGCATGAGTCACTGCACCCAGCCTGTTAGTCTCGTTTTTAAAAATCCTGGCTTAGTGTGGCTTAGATGTCATACTCTATGCTATTCAGAATGTTTAATTTCCACTAATATTACAGATTCTATTTTTAAATTGAGCCAAAAGCATTATTCCAGGTCTGAAAAACAAGAAAAACTGCCAGTGTAACTTCTTGGTATTAACACTTTCAATACCACTACATATATTTTAGAACAACTATCTGCCAAGAAACATTGGGGAAAAAAAAAAAAAAAGCAAAAAAAGGAAGTTTTATATACTGCAAACAATATGTATAAATTATGAGATGTGTACAGATAAGACACTCCAGGGGTTAAAGCAGGCTCCCACCTATAATTCACTAATTCCAAAGTTACACACACACACGTGTCCACCACCACAAAAGACAGAAAAAAAAGTTGTAACAATTCAGATCCCCACATGCATCTTTTCCGACATATTCTAAATATACTGTTTACTTTTCTTTTCTTTTCTTTTTTTTTTTTTGAGACGGAGTCTTGCTCTGTTTCCCAGGCTGGAGTATAGTGGCACAGTCTGGGCTCACTGCAACCTCCACCTCTCGGGTTCAAGTGATTCTCCTGCCTCAGCCTCCTGAGGAGCTGGGATTACAGGCGCCCGCCACCACGCCCAGCTAGTTTTTGTGTTTTTAGTAGAGACGGGATTTCACCATGTTGGTCAGGCTGGTCTCGAACTCCTGACCTTGTGATCCACCCCCCCCCCCTTTTTTTTTTTAACACAAGGTCTTGCTCTATTGCCCAGGCTGGGGTGCAGTTGCACAACCATGGCTCCCGGCATTCTCCAACTCCTAGGCTCAAGCAATCCTCCTGCTGCAGCCTCCGGAGTAGCAGGGACTACAGGTGTGCACTACCATGCCCAGCTAATTATTTTATTTTTTGTAGAGATAGGGTCTCACTTTGTTGCCCAGGCTGGTCTTGAACTCCAGGCCTCAAGTAATCCTTCCGACTCGGCCTCCCAAAGTGTTAGGATTACAGGCGTAAGCCACTGCACCCAGATTCTTGTTCATTATGAGCTTTGTTTCACCTATAAGGGGTACCCTGAGCCTCTGTTGTCAGGCTACATTGTAGCGAGGTCTCAGAGCAGAATTTATTTTTTAAAAAGTAGCCCCAGCTGGCCAAAAGGAACCAAACATAGATGAAATGTCATAGTAGGAATTAAAATGACTGGTTTAACACTCAACCACAAGCAATAAAGGATAACTCAGATATGAAGGACAGTGGGTTTATAGTGTAATGACAAGATCAAAGCAGTTCGCAAGCCTGGCTGCATATTAGAATCATCTGTGGACTGTTGTACACATATAGACACTAGGACTCTAACATGGAAATTCTGAACTCAATTGGCTTGCAGTGGGCTATGGTATTTTCAAAGAGCTCCAAAGGTAATTAAGATATACAGCCAGGTCCCAATCCTTGGACAAAGATTTAGGAGCCACACTACTACAACTTACAAAAGGGCCAGAGAAGCCCTGGTCAATTTTCCACATCGAGTGAAGAAAGGGGTCCCAGGCATTTTTAGAAAGTACACTGGCTGAGAGCAGTGGCTCACACCTGTAATCCCAGCACTTTGGAAGGCTGAGGCAGGCGGATCTGCTTGAGCCCAGGAGTTTGAGACCAGCCTGGGCAACATGGCAAAACCCCATCTCTACAAAAAAAGCATTAGCCAGGCATGGTGGTGCATGCCTGTAGTCCCAGCTACTTGAGAGTCTGAGTTGGAAGGATTGCCTAAGCCCAAGGTGGAGGCTGCAGTAAGCAAAACTACACCACTGCACTTCAGTCTGGGCAAAAGAGGGAGCCCTTGTCTCAAAAAAATAAAAGTAGAAAGCACATTACGGCTGGCTTACTGGGCATCACTTTAAGGAAACTACAAGCATACCAATAAGCAGCACCTTCTAGAGCCATCATAAAACCCAAGAAAGGAAAACCACTAGGCTCTGACTGGCAGAGGCAGAATCTTCTTGGGGATCTACAAATGACTGGTCACAGTCATTTGCCTTGCTTTGGGCTGGGCGTGGTGGCTCATACCTATAATCCCAGCACTTTGGGAGGTTGAGGTGGGTGGATCACTTGAGGCCGGGAGTTCAAGACCAGCCTGGCCAACAGAGCAAAACTCCGTCTCTTCTGAAAATACAAAAATTAGCTGGGCGTGGTGGTGCACACCTATAATCCCAGCTACTCAGGAGGCTGTGGCACAGGGATTGCTTGAAAGTGGGAGGCGGAGGTTGCAGTGAGCCCAGATCACACCACTGCACTCCAGCCTGGGCAACAGAGTATGACTCTGTCTCCAAAAAAAAAAAAAAACAAAAGTTGCTTAGCAGACTGTTCTTAAAGCCCAATACAGTGTTTATGTGCTTGTACGAGGGAGAATAGGTGACCCTGTTTTAACTCCCTTGAACTATTCTGTTCATAGGTGAGGTCACATAACAACGACAAAGACTAGCAAAACAATGGTTAGAGAAATGGTTAATATTTCCTAATAGTTGATGTCTCAACAGACCAGGATGTTTGTACAGCCTATGTAACAGGAGACTGGCTCAATTCAAAAATATGGTCAGATATAAGTTACATATTACTCACACAAACTCCAATTCACTTATGCCACCTAACCATGTCCTCTGGAACACACACAGTACACGCTTTGAGAAAATTCACTTGTGAATTACTAATGCATTTTACAAGCAAAAGAACAAACACTAAATGACTGATTTTCTACCTGTAGCATCTGACTTTTTCCTAGGCCTGGATCTCCAACAACAAGGATGTGTGGGTCTCCTCGAATTGGAATTCTGTTTTTGTCATCTGCAAATTTCTGGCTTCCTCCAAAGAGTGCTAATGCCAAACCTGCTTTAACAAGCTCAAGTGCGAAAAAAAGAACAAAAAACAAAAGTAAGGAAAACATAAAGATGACTAGTAAAGAAGGTACTCCCCTACTTCTATAACATTGATTTGTTTGGGGATTGCTTTAATTGCCTGATTGAATGTTAATTTTTTTCTAAGAAAAGGAAGTCTAAAAACAAACTTCTATCATGTAAATGATTAAAAAGTAAAAACTTGAAAGCATACAAAATCAGAGAGGTATCTTAGAAATTACTAAGCCCTACCTTGCAAGGCATAAATCCATTCCACAAAAACGAGAAATATTTTTTTTTCTGCTTTAATACTGGCAGTGTCTAGTCACTTTAAAAGCCCATTTCTTACCAAAAGTAGCTGGGTGTGGTGGCACGTGCCTGTAGTCCCAGCTACTTGGCAGGCTGAGGTGGGAGAACTGTTTGAACTTGGGAAATGGAGGTTGCAGTGAGCCGAGATCGCACCACTGCACTCCAGCCTGGGCGACAGAGCAAGACTCCGTCTCAAAATAAATAAATAAATAAAATAAAAGTCCATTTATATTTACTCTAGTTGGTAAAAGTTTTTTCTTAAAAGGAGCTATACGGCTGACACCTATAATCCCAGCACTTTGGAGGCTAAATTGGGTGGATCACTTGAGGCCAGGACTTAAGAGACCAGCCTGGGCAACATGGCAAAATCCCATCTCTACAAAAAATACAAAAAAAGTAGCTGCACATGGTGGAGGACGCCTGTAGTCCCAGCTACTAAGGAGGCTGAGGTCAGGAGGATGACCTGAGCCCCAAAGCTCGAGGCTGCAGTGAGCTACGACTGCGCCATCACACTCTAGCCTGGGTCACAAAGCGAAACCCTGTCTCAAAAAATAAAAAAATAAAAATAAAGGAGCTATAGTTTGCTTGCCTCCCTTATTATTAGTTTACAAATAAAGATTCATGTTAAAATATAAATAACTGGCCAATAGAAATTTGCTACTTTCTGGAAAGTCTTTATATGTTATTTTTGCTAACTTTGTATACTTTTTGAGTAAAGACGAAGTAAAATACTTACTTCATGACCAAAAATGACAGGGCAAAGCGAGCTGAAAAACAAAACACAACTTATAAATTCTAATTTATACTTCATTGATCCATTAGATCTCCTTTACAATTTGTTTAACTTGCTTAATATCAACAAAGACAAATGTAAAAAATTTACATCCCCTCAACTCAAATTTTATTCTTACAGTAAATTTCTCAAAATTCTTGGTTAATCTATAAAGGTTAGAATGTTTTAAAAAAACTCTGCCTGGATAAGGAAAAGAGGATACTTGCAAAGCATCTTAAAGTAACCAAATACAATGTTGCTCTTCTTGTACTACTGGCCTTAAAATGCATCACAATCATGGTCTTCCATTTTAGGATACAGGATTATATTGTATTTTATGTGAATAGACATCTTGAGACTGTGAAGCCAAGACACTGACAGGAGACTAGGAAGTGAACTCAGTATATAATAGCGTAAGATGCGGTAAAATTTCCTTTTTTTCAGTTCAAGTCAAAAGGTCAAATTAAATAAGAAAATGAGGCGGGGTGCAGTGATTTGTAGAACCAGAAAGTTCAGAAAGGTGGGATAACTCAAAGCATGGGCCTCCAGGCTACAGGTAAATCTAAACATTTTCTGGTTGACAATTGGTTGAGTTTGTCTAAAGACCTGGGATCAACAGAAAGGAATGTTTGGGTTGCAAGAGGTTGTAGAGACCAAAGTTTTATCATGCAGATGAAGCTTTTAGCTAGCAGGTTTGAGAGAGAACAGGCTGTAAAATGTTTCTTATCAGACTTAAAATCTGTGTTGATGTTAATGCCAGAGAGGTATAAGGCATGTCTGACCCCCACTTCCCTTCGTGGTCGGAATCAGTCTTTCAGGTTATATCTTGAAAGCCCTGGCTGAGGAGGAAGTCTGTTGAAATGGGTGGGGGGGGCCTTAGAATTTTATTTTTGGTTTACAGGTTCATGCCTGTAATCCCAGCATGCACTCTGGGAGGCCAAGGTAGGAGGACTGCTTCAGCCCAAAAGTGCAAAACTAGCCTGTGCAACAAAGTGAGACCCCAATATCTAAAAAAAAAAATTAAAAATTAGCCAGGCGTGGTGGCACACACCTTTAGTCCCAGCTACTTGTGAGGCTGAGGTGAGAGAATAACTTGAGGCCAGGAGTTTGAAGCTACAGTGAGCTATGATTGTGCCACTGCAATCCAGCCTAGGCAACACAGCAAGACCCTGTCTCTAAAAAAAAAATTTAAAAAAGAAAAAGAGTATAAAGCAGTACATTTATATTTGTCAATTTATAAACAAGGAACAAACAAAAATAGGGTGGGAGAAAAAACCAGGAGTAAAATGTGAGTCTTTATTCCCTTTTAATATATGTAAACACAGAAGGAAGTGGTAGCGTGCTCACATCCCCTTGGCACTCACTGTTCAGTATGTTCCGACTTCCTACTGGCACCTGCACCTGTCTGCCAAAGACCTTTCTATGGCCACACAAGCATCATCAGCAGGCAGGATGGACAGGCCAGAAGTGCTGAGGTGTTTAATACTCCTGGGGGCAGTCCCAAATGTAGGCCCTTCAATGGAAAAATATTGAGGCTGGCTTTCCACAGTGGAGTGTTCCACTGGCCCAGGAGGATTATGTCCCAGATGCTAGTGGGTCACCTGTTCGTTAAGGCACCTACACTAGCTGCAATCACTTCCCCATTTCCCTACCAGTAACTCCAGAATCACCTCCCAAGTAAACTATGTTGACCCAAATCATTGCTTCTGAAGGAATCTAAACTAAAACATAAACTTCCACTGTCACCTAGGCTGGGTTGACAAACTTTTTCTTTTTTTTTTTTTTTTTGAGACGGAGTCTTGCTCTGCCGCCCAGGCTGGAGTGCGGTGGCCGGATCTCAGCTCACTGCAAGCTCTGCCTCCCGGGTTCCCGCCATTCTCCTGCCTCAGCCTCCCGAGTAGCTGGGACTACAGGCGCCGCCACCACGCCCGGCTAGTTTTTTGTATTTTTTTAGTAGAGACGGGGTTTCACCGTGTTAGCCAGGATGGTCTCGATCTCCTGACCTCGTGATCCACCCGTCTCAGCCTCCCAAAGTGCTGGGATTATAGGCGTGAGCCACCGCGCCCGGCTGACAAACTTTTTCTTAAAGGGCCAGGAAGTAAGTATTTTCAGCTTCGCAGGCTATACTGTCTCAGTCACAACTACTCAACTTGTAAACCTGCAAGCAACTATGAACAGTAAGGTAAGTAAGCAGGGTGGGGCTGTATTTTAATAAAACTTGACTTACAAAAACAGGCAGCCTGCCTAGTTTGCCAATCTCTACTAGACTGATAATGGAGGACCATGAAAAATTCTAGTTTTGATGCTGAAATCACAAACATTGGGGGGGGGGGGAAGCAAACTGTGGGAAGAAAACTAAAGTTTTCCATACTTTTCTATAAATATGGGAGAAGAGGGACCACTAAAAACGTTCAGTTTTAATTTAATTCATAACCATTAAGAGGAACCAAAGATATTTGGATTTTCAACCAGGTTGCTTCCTTGGCCACCTGCTCAAAGGACTCACTCCCAGACTACCCCAGCAACCCTAGATTAGAGCAGCCTCTCTTCCAGGGTGGGTCTGGATGGCTATTTATTCAGAGGGAAGTAGGATTTAGGGACAAAAAGCCCCTGTGGAGCACTATTCTTTACTCAGTCGGCTAATTAACATATTAAAGCCAGAAAGAAAAAGCATCAACTCCTCTTACAGACCTGAGCCTACTAAACAGCAAAGCATGACAAAATCACTATTTTTAAATTTTATTTTGTTTTATGAGACAGAGTCTTGCTCTGTCACTAGGCTGGAGTGCAGTGGCACAATCTCAGATCACTGCAACCTCCACCTCTCAGGTTCAAGAGATTCTCCTGTCTCGGCCTCCCAAAAAGCTAGGATTACAGGTGCCTGCCATCATGCCCAGCTAATTTTTCCATTTTCAGTAGAGACAGGGTTTCACCATATTGGTCTGGTTGGTCTCAAACTCCTGACCTCAGGTGATTCACCCGCCTCAGCCTACCAAAGTGCTGGGAATACAGGCGTGAGCCACCGTGCCTGGCTAAGATCACTTTTTATAATACAATGTATTTCAAAACATTCTCAGTTCTTCACCTCTCTTAGATATATCTATTATTCAGTCTCTCTCATTTTCTCCGATTTCTTCAAAATTACCCCACAATTGTCAAAAAATTATCAAAAGTAACAGTATGTTGCAGTAATTAAGTACATTATAAAATCCCACTTAATCTTTAGAACAACCTTCTGAGGTAAGTCTTACTATTTCCATTTTAAGGTGATACAAATAAAGGGGAAATTAAGTAATGTGTCCCAGATCACACTGGAAGTAAATGCCCAAAGCAGGAGTCTAACTTAGGTTTGTCTCCAAAGAAAAGCTCTTAACCACTAAAGCAAAAAATGCCTATACTTTGCTTCTTCTCCACGGCATGGCAATAGCATGGAAATAAAATTATCAAATATTTATTGAATATATATTACTTCTATTTGAATCTCTATGAACAACACCCTACACAGAACTAATTGAAGTGGCTTTGGAATTCACTGTCACCTCACTCTTCTGTTGAGCAACAAACTTCTTGTGTAAGATAGTAAACACTCCGTATTGTTTAAACTAGAGATCAGCAAATTTTTTCTATAAAAGGACAATGCAAAAATACGTGAGACATGTATATGTTCTCTGTCACAACTATTCAACTCTGCCACTGCCGCACAAAAGCAGCACACTATGTAAATCAATGAGTGTGGCTGTGTTCCAATAAAACTTTATTTATGGACACTGAAATCTGATTTTCCTTTTTTTTTAAAGACAGAGTTTCACTCTTGTTGCCCAGGCTGAAGTGCAATGGTGTGATCTTGGCTCACTGCAATCTCCATCTCCCAGGTTTAAGTGATTCTCCTGCTTCAGCCTCTCAAGTAGCTGGGATTACAGGCGCCTGCCTGCCACCACGTCCGGCCAATTTTTGTATTTTTAGTAAAGACAGGGTTTCACCATGTTGGCCAGGCTGGTCTCAAACTCCGGGCCTCAAGTGATCCACCCACCTCGGCCTCCCAAAGTGCTGGGATTACAGGCATGAGCCACCACATTTGGATGAAATCTGAATTTCATATAAGTTCATGTGTTGTGAAATATTCTTTTAAATTTTTTCAACCATTAAAAAATATAAAAACCATTCTTAGTTCATAGGCCACACTCAAGTGGATGGTGCACTGGATTTGGTACACAGACTTTAGTTTGCCAACCATTTTGACTAGTTTTTTGTTACCTGTAGCCAAGAGAACCCCCAACATGCAAGTATGTAGTAAAATTTCAAATGACAGCGTACATACTTGACAATGAGTTTAAACAGGTTTTCTTCAGCTTGAATCTCTTGGATGGCATAAAGGTCTTTAAGTGAGAACTCCATCAACATTCCATGCTTACACCCATCCTCAGAACTCTTTGTTTTCTGTCCTTTGCTGTTACTAATAGAATTTGCTTCAATGTACAAAAGGAACATACACTTGTCATTCTTATTTCGAGAACCTGTAAATTAAAAGTTTTAAATACAATAGTTGGTATTTTCATTTTCCCTACAATGACTCAACTAGAATATAAAACAAAGTCATAGTGAGCTACAAATAAATGTTTTTTTTTAAAGGGAATGTTTCATCTTATGTAAGCAAAAGAAATTCCTCAAATTATTTGAGATTCAGGAGCATCTTAGAAAAGACGAATGTTGACAAATCATTATTGAGAGACAAATAATGAAAAGAGTTGTACCATACCTTCTTCTGCATTTGAGACTTTGACAATTCCAGTAACAGTCACTGTGTCTCCCGGGACACAGCTATCCACAAGATCGTGAACAAGCTCACATTCTATTGTTCGTGGAATCCGACCTGCTTCTCTCTGATCATCAGACATCAACTCCTGAATTCTAAAAAGTTTAAATAGTTTTCAGTTAGAATACTTACTTTGGATGGTTTCTGCAAGACATTAACTATTCAGAGTTCACATGATGCTGAGCAAGATAAAGGCAGATTTGTTTATTAACAGTTTAATGGTGTATCTAAAATTACTTCAGCAGTTTCCAATTCAAGATAGCAGAATGAGTGTATGTATTTGCCTAGCCTCCCTCTAAAATGTCCATCAAAATGAGTCACTAAAAATTTGGGGGTATGTAGAGGTATCATCAGAAAATGAGATATTAATGAAATTTTTGAAAACAGCAAATGGTAAAGTATTGACGGATAAAACAAAATGAAGTCCGGAATACATATAGGCAAAAGCTACAAGTGTACAAGAAAAGTGGGACCCAATGTTCTTAGCAGAGCCCCAGAGGAGCTTCCAAGTTGGATGTGGCAGGAATGGAGAGCACGAGTGGATGGCTGGAAGAAAACAGGGTTATCAATTGAAAGACAATAGTTGTTGAGAATTTTGGAGAAGGTGAGTGGACAGTGGGTAGGGGAAGAATGAGTACTTTATCATCTGGCAAAAACCAGAGCACTGTTCTAAGGAAACAAACCCATCTCCTCTGTGAAGGGAGCTAAAGTGTGCAGTGAGAATATCAGAGCTTCAGAACAAAGACTCTTCATTCTACCATTTGAGAAACCCCAATTCCAATTCAAAAACACATTCATAAAGCAAAATCTGACAGCCCACACCCCTATCTTTGTATTCAGAGGTGAAGTCTTGTGAGAAAAAACTACTACCTCAAAAATTGCAAAGGAAACCTATCCTACCTACTTCAAATACTTTCTCATTCCTCATCAGATATTTGAAAACTAAATGGCAATAATTCAGGAGCATTAAAAACAAAAAACTGCCTAAGAGTTTTGAGAAAATATTGCTATCATAAAACAGGAATAAGCCGCTATAAAAAGGGAACTATGGGAATACAAGTACGAAATCAAGAAAATTTAAAGTATGTATATAAAAATCAAACATTTGTAGAGAAGATATAAGAAAAAGCCAAAGAAATCTAGAAAACAGCACAAAGAAAATGAAAGAATGAGGAACAATTTAAAACAGATGAATAATCCAAGGACTGCCTCTGATAGGAAGCTGAAAAAACAGTCAGATATTCTAGAGTTGAAGACAAAAGACCTTGCCAATCAAGCAGCATAGAGACAACTAGATACACTTTCACTGTTTCAGAGCATGACAGATAAAATGGTTACAAAGAGGAGGAAAAGTCCAGTCTTCAAAGGAATGAGAATCAGACCAGCACCAGACTTCTCATAAACAGCAGAGAAAATTAAAACCAAACAGACTTCGATAGCTGGCAAACTCTTAGCCAGACTAAGATCCAAATAAAGACATTTTCAGACATGCAAGGGCTTAGAACTTTTTACCTGTCATGTATACTTTCTGAAAATTTACTTGAGAATACTCCTTAGAAAAACAAAATGTGCAATGAAGCAACATCCCAGGATGAAGCAGGAATGCAGGTCTGGAGAACTACTGATCCAGACTCAAGCAGAAGGAAGGTGTGTTTTTTTGTTTTTGTTTTTTAAGAATAAAAGGTGGATTCCATGTATTCCATAGTATATTTAAGAGAGAATGGAAAATTATGGTGAAATGGCACAGGCATACTCTAAGAAGTAAAACCAGCACTCAGAAACTTAAGGAAAAATAAAGTACTAAACAGCAAAGTTACAGTCCAAATATGATGCACACTAAAATGAGGGATAATTCCAAATAACTAGCAGAGTATAAGAAAAGATAATTTGATGCTTGGGTTATTTTCATTTAAGGGGTAAAAACCAACAAAACAAAACTACAAAACGCAGTGACATAAATTACATCTCCTTTGCTTGGCATTTGATCACTTCACTTGGTTCTTTGTTGAGCTATATTTACATTTTTATGTTAATAAAATGGCAAGGGAAAGGAGTAGAAGGACCGCCGTAATGAGGACTCATCAGACGAAAAGGGGTGTTCAATACTGGGACAAAGCTGGAGGTTTTATGTTTTGTGGTAATAAAGTTATTGGCCCCTAAAATGGAAGAGACACCTGCCAAGTGGAGCGTGAAGATGGTCAGATCCACAGACGCTTCTGCATGTGCTAGGTTTCCTGCTAAAGGGTTAACTGTACAGCCAGATTCAGCACCGGCTTCGACTACTGAGGACGCAAGTAGGAGTAGAAAAGATAGTGGGAGAAGTCAGAAGCTCATATTATTTATCTGTGGGAATGCCATATTGGGCATTTTTATTAACATAAAAATGCAAATGCCTGTTTATTGTTGTTGTTAGACATGACCTATAAATAAAGTCTGGAAGACAATTAGAAGACAAAAGGTAAACCTTGACAATTTAAAGTAATGTCGAAACTGAGAAAGTCTAAAAGTGGAAGATAAAAGAACAAGTATGTTTCTAAAGTCCTCAGCTCACATAGAATGAATGCAGTAAAGCGAAGGATGAAAGACATGCAAGAATGGTATCTAAAGTTATGTATAATGTAATAGCAAGTTGTGGGGACTGTGCCTTTCCACACTGATTGAATTTTTAAAAACATGTACATGTTATTACATTAAAGCATTTTTTACTTAATAATTAATGTAAGTACAATCATTGAACATTAAAATAATAACTTTGGAATACATTCATCATACATCTAGATTACCTCTCAATGTTTTTCAGGTCATGGGCCAGGTGCTGGCATCCACCTAACCTGCACGACTTCAAACCCTGCTCCAAGTTCACTCACCACTTCACCATCAATTCACCCCCCCAAGACCCACTTTTTAAAGATAAGTCACGTGCAGTAGTGAGAAGGAAGGAAAGAGTAGAACAAGGAGTTTGATCTGTAAGTGACTCTGAATAATCAATGGAAATAACTCACTACCTCCAGACTAACCCTTTGTCCCTCTTAAGTGGTAAAAGTCCCACAGACTGGGTTGGAAATCAGGCTTTACTATACTCATAGGCTACACGATCATACTCAAGAGTCTTAAACATTTCCTCTTATAAAACGGGGTGTTTGTAAAGATCTCACTATAGTACAATTATTACACATGTTGGTCTTAATTTTTCAGGGAAGAAGGGGGTGAAGCAGTTAGTAGCAGACCATCTTATCTTTTCCCTAGGTTCTTAGTTTTTAGGACCATCTCATTTCAGCCAGGTTTCCTAGAGAGCACTGACTTCAAAACCATTCGTTATTTTATATTTAGGGATGAGCTATAGGTCTACAGCTAAAAAAAACGGAATCAATTACGGGATGAAAAATACATACACAAAGAAAACTCTGACTTGCAAAAATAAAAAAAGCTATTAAAAAAAACCTATAGTAAAATGCCCCATTGCAACATTGAGAACATAAAATGAAACATGCCATTTCAAAGGAAGTCTTTATCTGAAAACTTCAAAACAATATTATTTCTATCACAGCTTATTATGGAATGAATCATACAACTTTGCTTATGGCCTATATCCAGTTCAATTAATCATATAATTGAGATATAAAATCAACTATTTCTCAGTAGGACATAATATTTGCATAATTAATCCTTTCCAGAATCTGACAGACAATAAATTTCAAATAAAGACAATTATTTCAGCCAGGAGTGGTGGCTCATGCCTGTAATCCCAGCACTTTGGGAGGCTAAGGCGGACGGAGCACAAGGTCAGGAGATCAAGACCATCCTGGCTAACACGGTGAAACCTCTAAACTAAATCTCTACTAAAAATACAAAAAACTTAGCCAGGTGTGGTGGCGGGCGCCTGTAGTCCCAGCTACTCGGGAGGCTGAGGCAGGAGAACGGTGTGAACCCAGGAGGTGGAGCTTGCAGTGAGCCAAGATCGTGCCACTGCACTGCAGCCTAGGCGGCAGAGCGAGACTCCGTCTCAAAAAAAAAAAAAAAAAAAAAAAAAAGAATTATTTTAACATACAAACTCTTCATCAAATAAACCGTCTACTATACACTATTATACACTTTGTCATTGTTTAGATAAAACGTACAATATAATACAGCAAAATTAAGGATTTACTCAACAGTGTGACATCTAAAGCCTGCCTTTTATGTAACAGATTGCTTACTTGATTGACTGCCAGTCCATTGTAACTGTGAGAGGAGAGCTGCGGAGAGCAGTAAATGACCTGCCTCGACATGCAGGCACAGGACACTGAATGAAACAAAAGTAATTCACATTCAGATTTTGATAAACTATAATCACACCTCAGGAAAATTCAGTTAAAACATTTCATTTAACATTGTTTTAAAAGTTGGTCTCACGATGCTAGTAAAGCAAAATCCAAGGACTATTTTCTCCTGCAACAATTTAATATCAAGAGCTTTTGAGGCACTTTCCAACTGATCCTTCTCGCTTACTGTTCTTATCCTGCTATGGGTATGCAAGGTGCTTTCCTTGCCTCCCACAGGAAGCACTTACTGCTCCTCTGTGCTCGTGCCACCTCTCGCTCCTTGAACGCCCCCTCTCATTCTGTCCCACATGCCCAGTGCCAATCCTCTCCTTTTCAAAAGGCTTTCCAGAGTTTTCTTTAATCCCCAGCTTTCTCATCTAGGCTCCTTTTGCACTTTCTGTATAGTGTAATATTTATTACACCACACAGGCACTTGTTTGGTGTTTGGATCTCAAGACGCATTTATAAATTCAGACTGTGGCAGACTGTACTTGCCAAATATGATTGCAACAATATTTCTCTTCGACCTTTTTAGAACCTTGCTACTCCTCCATTAAGAAACGGAGGCTAGGCCGGGCGCGGTGGCTCAAGCCTGTAATCCCAGCACTTTGGGAGGCCGAGACGGGCGGATCACGAGTTCAGGAGATCGAGACCATCCTGGCTAACACGGTGAAACCCTGTCTCTACTAAAATACAAAAAAAAAAAAAAAAATTAGCCGGGCGAGGTGGCGGGCGCCTGTAGTCCCAGCTACTCGGGAGGCTGAGGCAGGAGAATGGCGTGAACCCGGGAGGCGGGGCTTGCAGTGAGCTGAGATCCGGCCATTGCACTCCAGCCTGGGCAACAGAGCTAGACTCCGTCTCAAAAAAAAAAAAAAAAAAAAAAAAAAAAAAAGAAACGGAGGCTAATTCCTTCTCCTGGAATTTGAGAAGGCTTGTGACTCACTCTGTAACCAACAGAATGTGACAGAGTGATGTTGCACAACTTCTGAGATTAGCTCACAAAAGGCAAGGCCATTTCTGCCTACCAACTGGACTTCTTGCCTTGAAGCTGTCAGCAGCCATATAAGCAGACTGAGCGCCCTGAGCTGCTATACTGTGTGTAAGAAGCCCAAACTAGCCCACACAGCCACATGGAGAAGAGGATGCCTGGCCAGTCCCCAGCCACCTTGCTGTACTCCAGCCACAATCTGACTACAACTCCATGAGAGGCCTGGAGCTAGAACTAGCCAGTTGAGTAGTTCTTCCAAACTCCTGACCCACAGGAATCATAAGAATAAAATGATCGGCTTTATTTTCAGCCATTGAGTTTTGGGGTGATGTGTTATGCAGCAATAGTGGCTGGAAAAGAGATCAACTGAAACAGCCATCTTTCTGTCACTTCAAATCCCTACAGTTCAGACAAATGAAGGACCTCATCACGACATCACTCATGAGTCAATGCTACCACCTACTTTATTAGAGAGCATGAAAATACCCTGTACAAATACTGTCTAGAAAATTTGATTTAAGGAGGTCGAGGCTGCAGTGGGCTGTATTCATGTCACTGTACTCCAGCTTGGGTGACAGAGTGAGAGCCCGTCTTCAAAATAAAAGGAAGAAAATACCTGGTTTAAATCAGGATTTGAATTCTGGCCTCTGAGCTCAAGGCTGTACCTTGAACCTTAAGCCAAGACAAACACCACATGAAACCCATCTGTCAACACCACTGATTATTCAGAACCAATAGCTGAATCTCATATACCCTCTTCTTCCAGTAAGAGCAAGAAGCCTTAGGAATTTCAAACATCTTACATTTTCCTTTTTAATTCTTCAAGGGATTATTTACCTCACTAAGGATTCAAACCTTTACATGAGCAAAAATTTAGCAAATGTTAAATTTATTAAAGCCCAATGGTGATAAAGATGACTCTGGGTACCACCGAGGAAACATTATACATCCATGGTAATGAGGGCTTAATTAATAAATGGTGTCAGGACAAATAGCTTTTCACCTAAAAATTAGATCACTAGCTTGTTTTTTTAAGAGATGGGGGTCTCACTATGCTGCACAGGCTAGTCTCAAACTCCAGGGCTCAAGCGATTCTCCTGCCTCAGACTACTGAGTAGTTGGGACTACAGGTGCATGCCACCATGCCCAGCTTAAATTCCTAGTTTTATGCCATTCACCAATGCCTTAAATTCCAGATGGACAAAAGATCTAAAGATAAAAAACAAAACTTAGGGTTATTAGAAGCAAATGCAGGAAATATGTTTATAATGCTTGAGTGAAAAGGGCTTCTTATTTATTTATTTATTTATTGAGGCAGAGTTTCGCTCTTGTTGCCCAGGCTGGAGTGCAATGGTGTGATCTCGGCTCACTGCAACCTCCACCTCCCAGGTTCAAGCGATTCTCCTGCCTCAGCCTCCCGAGTAGCTGGGATTACAGGCATGCGCCACCACGCCTGGCTAATTTTGTATTTTTAGTAGAGATGGGGTTTCTCCATGTTGGTCACGCTGGTCTCGAACTCCCAACCTCAGGTGATCCGCCCGCCCCGGCCTCCCAAAGTGCTGAGATTACAGGCATGAGCCACCACGCCCAGCCGAAGAACGGCTTCTTAAGCAGGGCATAAAATGTACAAGTTATGGAAGAAAAGATAACAATTTGATGTCAAAATGTAAAACTGTACAACAAAAAAACCCACAAAGTTAAAAGACAAACCAAAGACAGGCAGAAAATATCTAATGTACATAATCAACAATAATTAGTATCTAGAATGTATAAAGAACTCCTATCAATAAACTAATAGAACCGGGCACAGTGGCTGGCACCTGTAGTCCCAACTACTTGGGAAGCTGAGATGGGAGGATCACTTGAGCCCAGGAGTTCAAGGTTGCAATGAGCTATGATCATGTCACTACACTCCAGCCTGGGCAACAGAATGAGACACCATCTCTAAAACACAAAATTAAAGAATAAACCAATAAACAGGAAAATGAACATTAGATATAAATAGAAAACTCAATAAAGAAAGAAACTGAATGGCCAGTAAAGATATGAAAAGATGCTCAACCACAACAGAAATCAGAAAAATTCACATTATAAATGCAATATTATTTACACCTACCAAACTGTCAAAAATGTACAAGTCTAACAATACCAAGTGTTACTGAAAGTATGGAGAAATGGTAACTGCTTAACACTACCAGCAGGGATTTAAGTTGGGAACAATACCCTGGAAAGTAATTTGGTAACACCTAATGCAGTTAAAAATAAGTACAGCCGGCCAATCCCAGCACTTTGGGAGGCTGAGGCAGGCGGATCACGAGGTCAGGAGTTTGAGACCAGCCTGGCCAACATAGTAAAACCCTGTCTCTACTAAAAATAGAAAAATTAGCCAGGCATGGTGGCGCGTGCCTGTAGTCCCAGCTACTCAGGAGGCTGAGGCAGAAGAATTGCTTGAACCCGGGAGGCGGAGGTTGCGGTGAGCCGAGATCTCATCACTGCACTCCAGCCTAGGCAACAGAGCAAGACTCCGTCTCAAAAAAAAAAAAAAAGTGCAGCCTACAACTTAGTGTTCCTCTGCTAAGGAAACATGTACAAGAATGTTCTCTGTAGTATCATTTGTAATTATAAAAAACTGGAAAGAGCACAATTGTCTACCTCCAGGAAAATGGATGAATAGTGGCTATTTATTTAAAGCAACACTCCACAACAGTAAAAATGAAAGAATTCGATATGTATTAAAATAGGTAGAACTTCAAAATAACCAAGTAAAAAAACAGCTGCATGTTACATTCAGTATACCATTTACGTAAACGCAATACAAAAAACTAACTCTACATACATAGTCAAGAATAAAAATGTAAACTTGAAGAACACACGCCAATTTCAGAATAGTGGTTGCATCTGGGGAGCAAATAAAGGGAATAAAACTGAGAACAGAGAGACTTCAACTTTAACTATGTAACCATATTTTTGTTACAAATTAAACTAAAACAACAAAACATTAATATTTGCCAAATCATAGAGTAGATAAATGTTAATTACACTATTCTCTGCACTTTTCCATAGTTTTAAAATCTAGTTTAATAAAGGCTAATAAAGATTTTAAAAAACCCATCACTTCTAAATAGTAGAAGAAATAAAGCGAAAAAAAAAAAACTTGGTGTGTATACCTAGAAGTCAACAGAAATATGAATGGAAGAGATGCATATTATAATAACTTCAGGATAATGATCATCCCTGGGAATGGTACAGGTAAAGGGTAAAACACAGACACTAGTTGTGCCAGTAATGCTTTATATCATTAAAAAATGTATTTGGAGCTGAAAAACGTAAATTCGGGGTTACGAGTAGTGGAATGTTTTATTTATTTCTATATTTTTCTTACCCTGAAGTATTTCATAATATAAAAGCAGAAAATCAAAAATCAAAAATAAAAATAAGCTCTGTGTTTAGGAACATTGGGAAATGTTTTCTGTATTCTGATTTGCCTTCTTTACCAAGATAAATAAAGAAGCAGTTCAAGAACATATTACCTTTGTGGGAAGACTGTATTTTCCATCTGGAAGAGGAAAACTCTGAACTTCTCCACATGCAGCACAAAGAAAAGCCATCTTGGTGCAAAGAGGCTTTATATTACTGACACGAACCACTGTCCCTCTTAGAGCAATGTATTTTCCATAGTAATTTGCTCGGACATTCTTGAGCTGTGTCAAAGGCTCATAGTTGTACACCCTAAAGACAAAACAGAAACTTGATGTTTTTTATATTTTCACAAGTTTCTTTTAGGAGTAACTATGGAATTCTCAAACCAAATCATCCTTTTGATATATCAGAAATCTCACAAGAATTAAACCATTCTTGTTTTGTTTTGTTTTCTCGAGACAGAGTCTCGCTCTGTCACTAGGGTGGAGTGCAGTGGTGCGACCTCGGCTCACTGCAACCTCTGCCTCCCGGGTTCAAGCGATTCTCCTGCCTCAGTCTCCCGAGTAGCTGTGATTACAGGTGCGTGCCACCACACCCAGCTAATTTTTGTATTTTTAGTAGAGATGGGGTTTCACTATGTTGGCCAGGATGGTCTCGATCTCTTGACCTAGTGATCCGCCTGCCTCAGACTCCCAGTGCTGGGATTACAGGCGTGAGCCACCGTGCCCAGCCAAACCATTCTTAGAAAGACACAACACTAAATCTTCCTTTTTCTTCTTATCTCACAGGCTGTTCTCAAGGAAAAAAGAAAAAAAAAATTTAAGGAAAAAAATAATGCCAAAAGGAAAATCTAGATTTAAAAACCTTTGGGTTTCTAAGTTCTTTTTAAAGAACTGCTAGGAAATTGCCTTCTATAAATTCTGGAAAAGAAATACAAAACTCCGATGATTAACTTATAATGAATTCTTCTAATGAATTTAAAATCTTAAGGATGAATTCAAGAAAAACAAAATAATTTCATTTATTCTCTTGTATCTAATAGAAACCTAATAATTGAACAAAATACACACCACTTTGTATATTACAGACTGAGTATATCCCTTATCCAAAATGTGTGGGACCAGAAGTATTTTGGATTTTTTGGACTTTCAAATATTGGCAATATTACTAGTTGAGTATCCCTAATTCAAAAATCTGAAATGCTCCAATGAACATTTCCTTTCAGTGTCATGTCAGGGCTCAAAGTTTTGAATTTTGGAGCATTTCAGATTTCAGATTTTCAGATTAGGGATACTCAACCCATACATGGATTATTAAACTTACACAGCAGGGTCTTGATAAGTTCACATCCAAAATCAATGTTTACAAAAATTTGCAGGTTAGAAAATCAACATTTTCTTCCTTATTTAGGAAGTATCTGTCATGATGTCTTTGAATAATTTTCAATGAGTTTACTTCAGTGTGATGATCAGTGAGATGGCAAGGAACTCATGTCCTTTTTACCGATTTCCTTGTTCTTATAAAATGAGGGTTCTCATTCTTAAACGGCCTTCAAGGTCCCATTCTAAGTAATAGTAATTTAATATGTCAAATTCCTTACCTTGCATGAATATGTGGCACATTTACCATTGTTTCTCCATCACTAGACAATCCTTCCTGGGCTTGTAACTCAGCTGCATGCCTTTCAAGGTCCTTAGTTAATACCTAAACAGGACAGATGTTTACTCTGAAGTTGGAAAACAAAATATCCTCTTTATACAGAACTCTATTTTTATAGAGAATATAAAGTTTATGGACAGAAACAGAATAAAAACAGAAAACTTTAACAGTCCTTTAAAAATCTAATATTTAATTATGACTACTTACTTTATAGTGGATCTTTTACTTTGGATTTTGCTGTCCCTGGACTGAAAAACTCCAGCATCCCAGTCTGCTACTTTCTGTCCCAACTAAACCTAACATTAAAAGCCCTTATAGTAGTCCTAAAAACCATCACCTCTTGATTCTAATTAAAAAAAAAAGAAAGCATTCCTGTTTCTCTTTATTCACTGATCAGTCAAGACAGAGAAAATAAAAATGACCTTTAAAATACCTAATACTCACTCCCTTGGCATTTAACATTAAATAATATAAACAGGCTGGGCACGGTGGCTCACACCTGTTATCCCAGCACTTTGGGAGGCCAAAGTGGGTGGATCACCTGAGGTCAGGAGTTTGAGACCAGCCCGACCAACATGGTGAAACCCCATCTCTACTAAAAATACAAAAATCAACTGAGCGTGGTGGTGCATGCCTATAATCCCAGCTACTTGGGAGGTTGAGGCAGGAGAATCGCTTAAACCCAGGAGGCAGAGGTTGCAGTGAGCCAAGATGACACCATTGCACTCCAGCCTGGGCAACAAGAACAAAACTCCATTTCCAAATAAATAAACAAATAAACAAACATTTAATACCACTTGTGTACCGCAGTTTGCTGACAACCTAAGAGGCAAAATAAGATGCATATATATAGCTGTTAATTGTTATAAGGACCATAAAGATGTACAGACAAAATACCATGCAAGTTTTGAAAAGTTGTCACAAGAAAGGTTTTACAGAGAGACAACTGAACTAGGCCCAAATAATCTATGTGAGGGGAAAGGGATTCTATGCTGAATGAATAGCACATGTAAGAGGTAGGAGAATGCCCCTCTGAATGCCCCAGCACTTTGTGTATGCCTGTCCTGAGATTTACTACACATTACCTTGAAGCATTTATCTGCTTGCTAGCCTCAAAAATGTTTTTGGCCGGGCACGGTGGCTCATGCCTGTAATCCTAACACTCTGGGAGGCCGAGGCAGGTGGATCACAAGGTCAAGAGATCGAGACCATCCCTGGTCAACATGGTTAAACCCCATCTCTACTAAAAATCCAAAACTTAGCTGGGCATGGTGGTGCACACCTGTAGTCCCAGCTACTTGGGAGGCTGAGGCAAGAGAATCACTTGAACCCGGGAGGCAGAGGTTGCAGTGAGCCGAGATCGTGCCACTGCACTCCAGCCTGGCAACAGAGCAAGACTCCACCTCAAAAAAATAAATAAAAAATAAATTTTAAAAATTTAAAAAATTTAAAATGTTTTCATATATGTTGTATTACCTGACCCTGAAAAAAACTCAGGCAGGCACAGTACAAATTGTTATTCACAATTTGACATACAGGGACACTCAGTGGTTTGCCTCATGCCACAGAACCTAAATCTAAGGTTGCTCTTTTTTGCTCTAAGATCATAACTGATAACACCATGATTCCTTGTCTTATCTTCCCTATGAGACTGTATAACTTCTTGAAAGGAAGGTTTAATTTCTGCACAATCTTTAGCAAGATTAAGCAAATCCAAATGAGTTAGAAGTAAATATTTCATTACATAAGCTGTTGTATATAGAATGAATGGTATCTTTCAGAATGGTATTGCAACCTCTCAATTCTAGCCAACATCTTTTCGTAAAAGCTAAGTATCTCTTATAGAAGGTACAGTCACTGTAAAATCTTCCTTTAAACTTAGACAAGGTGTGCATGTGTGTGCAAACGTTAAAAAAGTTTAGACAAAAGTATGCATAAGACATATAGTTACCTGATGTATTGCCAAACCCATGCAAGCCAAAGTTTTCTCAGGTGCCTCTCTTAGTTCATTTGCTGTATCTGGTATCAAGTTAGTTACTTCATCGTCTTTTATCAGTTCTTTAAAATCCACCAAAATACTTCCCTTTCTTTCTATTTCATCCTATAAAATAGAAAGTATGAAAACAATAATTGCTTTTCTGTAGTCAATTACCATTAACTGAGCATTCTGTTATACACTTTGAGAAAGCATACAATGTTTATATGTGATAATGGTAAGTACCCCATAAGTATAAGCTTTGTGCCAAGCATGGTTCTGATATTTCAAATATATTAATGTATTGATGCCTCTCAACAATCCTTTAAGGTAGGTATCTATACCTCTATCTCCAAATGAAAGAAAACCGAGGCACAGAGAAGTAATTGATTTAATCAAAGTCCATACTGCCGGTAAGTGGCAGAACTGAGGTCTGAACCAACGCAGTCTGACTCCAGTGCCTGTGACCATAATCACAAGTACCTCAAATACATTGATAAGATGGCATACGACTGGCAGCTTTGCTGTAGAGGAATCTTACCTTGTCATACAAATAAATATGCCTTGTGAAAAATTTTTCAAATGCTTGAATCTTCTCAATCAAAGGAGAGCTATCACTGTAAACTAATCCAACAAATATGGCATTAGCACTATAATCACACATGTACATGCGTATTTTTCATGAGACAAAAGCAGCACTATATACATGGCAGATGATTTTTTTCTAATTGCTTTGTATTTTGATTGCATTCATATAAAAACTGGTATAGAATGTAAACTTAAGATTCTAAAACAAATTTAGGTTTGCATAATGTGAAATGCAGACAGAAACTCTTCTCTCTCTAAAAGCCCCACTATCTGGGAAACTTTGTTTTGCATCTTTGACACCTAACAGGACATGTTAGTTCAAATAATTTAGACAATAAGCTTAAACCAAAAATTACAATAAAGTCAAAACCAGACACATAAACTAAGCTCCTATTCTGAAACAGAACTGAAGACAATCACAGTCTTTCCTGAGATCAGGAGACAGACCAACAACGCTTGACCATGGTGGCCAAACTGAAAAGCATTTTTTTTTTTTACACTCTAAAGTTCTACATTTTCAAATATGTCTCTCACAGAAGAACAGTACAATAAAGTAGTTTGGAAGAACAGATGGTGAAGGCTAAGGCACTGCTTGAACTCCATCTTTAGGACTGTCCAAAAATCACTTATAGTGTTCTGAGCTACCTGCCAGGGGAACAATGTGAGTGCTGGTGACTAATACATCCTAAGGAACAAAAGATCATTCATGAAACAGATTCTACTGAAGGAAAAAAACGAACAGGTTTCCAATAAAGAAAACACTTGTAAAGTATTCTATTCATTCACAAAATGACTACTGAGTGCCTGGTACGGGAGGGTCCTGGACCTCAACAATATAGTGATTAAAAAAAAGTATACACACACACACCCCTGATGAGACCTAAGAAACAAATGGGTATTGTAAGAGCACAGAAAAGACAGTTCCCTGCACCTATACAGACTGATGTAGGTTAACTGGTATTCTTAATTATCAAAGGGAGATTCCTTACCTGTGTTTCTACACAAAGCTCTATTTGTTATTGTTCCTTGATTTCAAGCCCAGTTCTTTCTGCTCTGTGATGCTATAATTCAGATCTGTACCCTACATGTCTCAGATTCTCTTTAAATTCTGCCAGTTGAAGGCACTTTAGAGTGTAGAAGGTGGCAGGAAGAGAGAAAGGAATTTATTGTTTGCAATTTTTTTCAGCATCTCTGCAGCTGCATAACGATAGTGTTAGCCTCCAGTTCCAAGCACCACTGAGTCATGCCCCCTCAGTTACCAGTGGCAAGCAGCTTCATTTGCCTTGTGGTCTGAGTACAGCTCCGTAAGGTAGCCTTCAGAAGTCTAAGCATAGGTTTGTAGGGTGCCCCTCAAAAGTCAAAATAACAGCTATGCTGTGACCTCTCCAACCTTTGAATTCCCACATTCTGGTAACCTCAGAACTTCTTTTATTCTCTTAGCTATAAGGATGGTTGCTGCTTCCTCAAGTTACTACTTTCTGGGGGGTTACCTCAGTATTTCCTTTCTACTCTTTCAGTCTTCCATTTTTGTATCCAATTTCTTGTATTAAGTCCCCTTTTTGAAATATCCGTATGGTTTCTGCTTTCCTGACTGATACAAAGTCTAAAATGCTTTTGAAACATAAACATCATTTAATTGTTTGGGTGAACTAAGATTAAAGCAGGTATATGTTAGTAAGTGAATTATAGTAATACAAGATATAGCATCCAAAGACAAGTTAAGAAAATATGATTTATGGTGCTTTTTAGCACTTTTTTAACCCTACCTTCAGAGAAATAAAGCTTCCAGCCTTTATATGGTATGAGCTGATCCAATGTTGACTGCATTGACTGTGGGGTCTTTGTTGAAAGCAAAGACTGTGGGGTTTGTTCTGAAAAAAATAAAATACTAGGTTGGTAGAAACAGAGTCAACATTTTTCCAATGTGCTTCTCTTTCCAAATGAGACTCTCATTAATAGAATATCCAAATTAGAGGTTCGAGTAAGAATCTGGGACGTCGATGTTCAAATACTTACTAAGGAGTAGCATGAAATAAAAGACAAACCGAAGCATGAGATAAACCGCCTTGTATGACAGACACGAATTGCTTCCTTCATTAAGTGAAAAAAATTCATCAATCATTGACCTCACCTACCAGAAGTATGTTTTCCTGTGGTTTTACTCAGATCAGGTCTGTGTCCTCTTTCTCTCCATTTTCCTGAGAAGTTCCCGCCACCTTTTCCTCTTTTCCAGCTTTGAAATCTTCCTCGTCCAAATCCTCTGCCTCTATACTCTCTATTCATCTCTCCTAAAAGACAGATATTAAAAAGGTCTTCACCAAAACTATAAGGAAAAGTGCTCCTAAAAATGTATGAATGTAATAAAAAAGGAAAAATTAATGTATTCTAGGTTCAAGACTAGCAAACAGGCTTGCAAAGTTGTGCACCTGTGATACAAGACCCAAGTTAAGTTTCTAATCTCTATCGCTTTTTAAGGTATGCCATAATAGTTTAATAACTATTAAATATGGTTTAAGTATACTAGACGCTCATAGGTTAAAAATAAGGGCAGGTACTGTACCTGTTTACAAGAAGTACCCATCACAGAAATGAAAATAGGACAGGTAATTAACTCTACGAAAACTTATTCGCAGTATTTGAGACTTATTATTATAGGGCAGGACAGGATGAACATAATTCTGACCTGTGAGACACTAGGGATACATCATCATAGCTTCTTACAGTCAATCCTGCAGTGTCACATTCACTTTTTGTGCAATTTTTCTGTAAATCCAAAATCGTTCTTTTAAAATACAAATCTACTTAAAAATGATTCATACCCTAACTATACAATAAAGATATACCTGTACACTGCACTGCAATTCATTATAAAATAACCTATCCAAATCCTTACTTAAAAGGGGTTTAGTTAATAAAACAAGTTAGTAACGACGAAGTTCACGATTTAACGGCACGACAGAGCTCCGATAATTAACTAGGCATTACGCATTATAAAACTGATGCTCAAAGAAATTAAGCAAACCGATCAAGATCAAAGTTGTCTGTTGACAGTACAGAGATAAAACTCTTTCAGGCTCCCAAGCTGAGGCGCTCCTTCAACAACGCTGTGTGCCATACCCTTCTCAAACGAGACAATACGCTGAGAATTGTAACAAATTCAAAAGACGTAAGAGGTAGGACCGGAGAACGAGTAAAAAATAACAGTTGGGTAGTTGTGCTTCTTTACTACTTTATTTACGTCTCCTAAGGCTAAGTTCTTACTTGCTTGGGACAGAGGTCCCAAACTTCTCCTAGTTCACAACTGGGCCGGCTCCAGGATACGCGCAGATCTGTCCGGCCGGATTCTCCCTCCCCTCGTCCCGTAGAGAAGCACAACGGGACTAAGAGTCTCCGAGATCTAAGCTCCTCAGGCGGCTCCTGCCAAGTCCGCGGTTCTCTTGAGCCTCAGCTTTCCTGTGGTCCCCGCGCGGTGCTGAATCCCATCTTTCTCAACGGCTCGGGAAACTCAGTTTCCCCACCGCAGCTTCCAGAAAGTATCTGTAGCGTACAGCGCCGCAATCGTGCCTCAAGCGAAAATCAGGTGTTCCCCTAAATTCTTTTTTGGCGCTTCAATGATCCAACTTCCGCTCAAAGAAGCGGCAAGACGGGAGGGGAGGGGCGGAGTGCAGCCAATCAAGGAGTTTGGCCCGACGGAAGCCGAGAGGCTCCCGGAAGAGGTCTTGAGGTCTGGACCGGAAAGCGGAAGCGGCGTGTAACACGTGGGGGCGGTGCCGGTCGGCGGGCTCCTAGTGCGCCAGGCTGTGGGAAGTGAGGCTGGCGGTGGCTACAATCGAGGAGGAGGGGCGAGACGCCGTGGAGCACGGCGACCGGCTGAGCGTCATGGAGGGCTCAGGAGAGCAGCCGAGCCCACAGCCACAGCATCCCGGAGACCACCGCATCCGCGACGGCGACTTCGTGGTGCTGAAACGTGAAGATGTGTTTAAAGCAGTACAAGTCCAGCGGAGAAAGTAAGTCAGATCGCTGACTTTAGGGGTCTCCCGCCCCCACCTTGTAGATACCCCCTCCCTCCAGGTCTCTCCACAGACCTCTCCCGCCAGGGTGCAGTTCTTGGCTCTCTCGGTCCCCATTCCCCGCCCTCGTCTCCTCGGATCTTTCTGTCACAGAAGGCTTTTCCACCAGGATCCCGTCCTCGAACCTCATAATCTCCCCTAACCTTCCTGTTTTCCCAGAGCCCCCTCCATGGTTTCATATCTGGCTGTCCACCTTCAGCATCCTTTTCAGTCTTTCCACAGGGTTGCTTCCCCAGAATTCCATTCTTGGCCCTAGGGTGCCAAGGCCTCCCTCTCCACATCCCTAATCACCTGTCCTGAAGTTCTTTCCCTAAGACCTTGGGATCTTCACTGTCTTTCCACAGACACTCCCTCCTTTCTTCACTCTGGGATCTCATCCTTGTCTCCCAGAGTCTCCTTCAGGTTCCGCCTTTTTTCCCACCATAGATCCTCCTTCCTCCTTAATCCTTCAGTCAGGGTCTATCCCACAAAAAAATGAAACCTCTCCTACCTAGTCTGGCTTTCCATCCTCTTCTCTACCCAAACAGGATACACAGAATAGATGAAAGAGACAATTCACCATAGAGTGTGGAATTGCTTTGAGTTTCCCTCGTTTTACTCACCAAAGGATTCAAAGCTGGGAAAATTGCTAAAAAGCAATTTGCTCAAGGCCTCAGAACTCGAAATTAGGTTTGGTTTGTGTACCCGCTGACTAGTATCACTGTTTTATAATAGTAGAGAAGTGGGATTTTGAAAACTTTCTGAAAGGGCTGGTGAGGTTGCTAAGTCCTAAGAGCTTATTAATGGTGAAAATTTATTGGGATATTTGGATTAATTTATCTGAGAAATATAACCACAGTTTTTTTTTTGTTTTTGAGACGGAGTCTCGCTCTGTCACCCAGGCTGGAGTGCAGTAGTGCAGTCTCAGCTCATTGCAGCCTCTGCCTCTTGGGTTCAAGCGATTCTCCTGCCTCAGCCTCCCTAGTGGCTGGGACTCGGGCACCATCACGCCCGGCTAATTTTTGTATTTTTAGTAGAGACAGAGTTTCACCATGTTAGCCATGCTGGTCTCGAACTTCTGACCTGAAGTGATCCGCTCACCCTCCCAAAGTGCTGGGATTATAGGCAGGAGCCACAGCACCTGGCTAACCACAGTTTCTTCTTCTTTTTTCTTTTCTTTTTTTTTTTTGGAGAAGGAATTTCGCTGTTGTCACCCAGGCTGGAGTGCAATGGTGTGATCTCGGTTCACTGCAACCTCTGCCTCCTGGGTTCAAGCGATTCTCCTGCTTCAGCCTCCCAGGTAGCTGGGATTACAGGCTCCCACCACCATGCCCAGCTAATTTTTTTTTTTTTTTTTGTATTTTTAGTAGAGATGGAGTTTCACCATGTTGGCCAGGCTGATCTCGAACTCCTGACCTCAGGTGATCCACCTGCCTCGGCCTCCCAAAGTCCTGGGATTACAGATGTGAGCCACAACGCCCGGCCACAGTTTCTTTTGAGCTAGGTTATTGGATTACTTTTGACAGAGATAAGTTGAATGCAATGTCAGGAGAACAGCTTTCTGCAGACTAAGAAGTATGAGATTTGGAATTTCTGATAAGTACTTACTTCAGATGAACTCATTTACTCCTGGTTTAAGCAAACCGTTAATTGGTATTTAAGGTGAAACAGGCATTATAAAATAGTGAAGAAACAAGTCTCCAGAGCACTAAGCTGGCGATAACCAAGCTTTTTGCACAGGCACTAATTTAGTAAAGAAAAAAAGTTTCTTTTATGAGGGATGTGTTTTTTTTTTTTTTTAATCCAGAAATGTAATTCCTGCACCAACCTTTAACTATTTTTAAATTCTTCTTCTTTTTTTTCTTTTTTAAACTAATTAATTAATTTTGTTTGTAGAGACAGAGTTTCACTATGTTATCTAGGCTAGTCTCCAGTTCCTGGGCTCAAGTAATTCCGGCCACCTCGGCTTCCCAGAGTGCTGGGATTACAGGCATGAACCAGTGCGTCTGACCTTCCCCTTTTGTGGTGCCAAAAGGGTTGGGGACCACTGCCCTAAACATTTATTTGGAAATACTTTTCATCAGGCCCTCTTCTTCACAGAAGTCATAGTGGCAGTTTCCATTTTATTTAGAAAATGACTCTCTAAGCTCAACTGCATCCCAGGTCAGACTCCCTCATCACCCTTGGGGCTACACTCATCTGGTTGGGCAAAAAACAGTCCAGGCTCTCAGAAAAGTAGACTCTGCAAATCCTACTCCTTCCCAGTGAAGACGTGGCCTCCTCATCCCTCTTACTGGGCCGCACATTACTGACCAGGGGCAGTGACCTGACCTGTCAAACCAGCCAGTTTTAAGTGACACTCATCATCCCCTCTGTATATCACATAGGCTTGCAGAGAGGTAAACCCACCTATCTCAGATCCAGTATTTTTGTTTGGTTTGTTTGTTTGTTTCTTTTTTGAGATGGGATCTCACTCGTTCACCCAGGCTAGAGTGTAGTGGTGTGATCTTGGCTCACTGCAACCGCTGCCTCTTGGGCTCAAGCAATCCTTCCACCTCAAGTAATCCTTCCACCTCAGCCTCCTCAGTAACTAATTTGTGTACTTTTTGTAGAGAAACTCCTGAACCCAAGTGACACTCCTGCCTCAGCCTCCTAAGTAGCTGGGATTACAAGTGTATGCCACTACACCCAGCTGATTTTTGCATTTTTTGTAGAGACGGAGTTTTTCCTGTCAGCCAGGCTGGTCTCAAACTCCTGGACTCCAGTGACCCACCCACCTCGGCCTCCCACAGTTCTGGGATTACAAGTGTGACCCACCACTCCTGGCCAGATCCGGTGTTTCAGTAGCACCTGGGTGACTGAAGGATGAGGGTGGGGGTGCACATCTGGGCTGAGCTGAATTGCAACATCTGAGGAGATTTACGTTAGCAAATATTTTGAGTGTCTGTTACATTCTGTCGTATGTAAGTATCTAGGGACCCAGCAAATAACAAGAATTGGCCATATCTGAATCACTTATGATCTTACAGGATTTCCCTCAGATGGTTTGAGTAAGCTTTAATGAAGATGTGACGCAAAAGTGTGGCAGGATTTAGGGAACCAATAAAGGTGATACACCCAGAGACCAGCAATGGTGGTAAGCCTCTGACACGGAAGTGTGGGTGATGTGGCAGTATATTCTGTCATAGCTTCCTGGTGGCACAGAGAGAGGAAGAGAAGGAGTGGGATGGGGCACAAACAGAATTAACCACTACATGATTCCCAGAATTCAGTGTTCTGTGCACATGGGCCATGTCCTGAAGCTAGGTGGGCTTTCTAAGGTCCTTAGGTCTTTGCTGGAGTAGACTGTGTGGTATAGTGGAAAGAGTGAGGCTTGGGTTTAGACACAGATTTGGATTTGAATCCCAGCTCCAACAACACCTTGCAACTGTGAATCTTGGACAAGATACTTCTCCGTGGGCCTCGGATTGCTCTTCTGGAAAGAGCTATGTCCCAGAATTACCATGAGAATTAAATCAAAAAGCGTGAATCACACCTAGCACACACTGCCTAGCCCCTGATTGACACTCAGCAGATGTTAGTTTTCTTCTTTTGAGAAAAAAAGATTGTGTTCCTGTGGGATTTCCCTTTTAAATTGCAATAAGATAAAAAATCTGTGTCATAGGAAAACCTCAAGTTGCCTGGTCCTCAGTAGAGCATTGTCTGTGTTAGGCTCCATTTCCAAGTGTGTAGATTGTCAGTGTTAATTTGCAAGTATAATTTGCTTTTATTAGATAATTTTCAAATAAAATGGCCAATCAGACCAAGCCCAGGAAATTTGTTAAATCCTTGTTACTTCAATGATTGTTCAGTTTTGAGATTTTCTAGGGTAAGTTGCAAGAGTTGTCACAGTGTATGTCCAGGCCTGGCAATTTTGGGGATCCTGTCTACCATTCAGGCTATCTGCAGAGCCAGCGAGTTTGGACATTCTGGTAGACATGCAAACTGGGGTCAGCCCAGTGTACCAGAAGAGGAATGTCTTCTGTCTTTGCTTCCCCTTTCCAAAATTCAGTGTTCTTGTGGCTTATTCATTAATTGTATGTCTCTATCCCAACCAGGTTCTCCCTAGTTCCTTTGTTGCTTTATGTTCAGAGATAATGCTGCTGAGCCTCCATTGTGGAGACCACTTTTGAAATAAACTGTAGTGAACACGTCTTTTCTGTACTGAATACAAAAGATACTCAGTTAATTGATTGCTTTTTTTCCCTAGAAAAGTAACTTTCGAAAAACAGTGGTTCTACCTGGATAACGTCATTGGCCATAGTTATGGAACCACATTTGAAGTGACCAGTGGAGGAAGTCTACAGCCCAAGAAGAAGAGGGAAGAGCCTACTGCAGGTGCACATTTTGGATGTGTGAAATAGATGCTGTCCAACTGACTAGTCAGAAACATCTCAACCTCCACCTAATTCCCAAGTGCTAGACAATGCTACCCCAAAAGAAATCTTAACTCATAATCTAAGAACTGCAGCTTAGTGGAGTGAAGCAAGTACTACCTTTGGCCCTGAGATAACCTGGATTCTGTCTCCAGGCCACCATTAAATGGTTCTCTGCTCTTGGGCCAGGCATTTAATCCTATGAGTCGTTGCTGCATCATTGCAAGAACATATGTGGAGTTCTCTGACCTTGGACCAGGCATTTAATCCTATGAGTCGTTTCTGTGTCATTGCAAGAACATATGTAAAGTTCTTTCAGTGCCCAGAAGTTATGTAACAGCTGTAAGGTGGTTAGTGTGTGGTGTAGAGGTTAAGAGGTCTGGTTTTGGATCCAACTAAGTTCAATTTCTACCTTCATCACTCGCCTTGTACCATTGGGCAACTTACTTGAGTTCTGTGAGTCTTACATCCTTATATGTGTAAAATTGGGTCATAAACATATTTAATGCCTAGGTTGTATTGAGTGCTCAATGATATGGCTCATAGGAAGTTCTCCATAGTGTCTTGCTTTTAGTAAGAGCCCATAATTTTAGCTATTACTATTATTATTTCTTAACCTCTTGTCCAAAAGCTGTTATTAATTAAAATTAAATATTTATTAAAATGAACATTGAGAATATCTTATTAATTAAAACACAAGTAATTATTTGAAGTTAAATAAATACTATTAAAGTTTTTTGAGTCAAACCAGTTATGTAGATACATTTAAATTAATATCCATATTTTTACTAAGCACCAAATATATGCCAGGTATAATTTGGCACTGCAGTTATGGCAGTTCATAAGATAGACTGTCATATAAAATGTACTTACCAGTTGGAACACCAAAAATAATCAAGTAGACAAGCAAACAGCATGATTTCTTATGGTGAAGTGACACATGCTATGAAGATAATAAAGCAGGGGCGTGTGCTAATTTGGTAAAGCAAGAGAATGAGCTCAGCTTCAAGTGATAGAAAGGATCCAGCCACTCAGACATCTGTCATAGAACCTTCCAGGCAGAGGAAGCAGCAGGTGCCAAAAGCCTGCTGTGGGACCTTGCTGGGTGTGTTCAAGGAACAGAAAGAAGGCCATTGTGACTGAAGCTAAGGTGTCAAGAGATCAGGCCAGAAACAATAGGCAGGGGCCAGATCAGTGATGGCCTTGTAGGTCATCTTTGGAATGTATTCCATTGCTATGGGAAGCCACTGTATGGTTTTAAACATGGGATAGATAAGTCAAATTGCATTTAAACAGAGAGCACTCTGGCATCCAGGTGGATAGTAGTGGGGCAAGGCTGGGAGTGGGAAGATGACTTAGAGGCTTGGAGTAGTTTTGGCAGGAAAGGATGGTGTGATGGGAGCAGTGCAGCCGGGAGGCCAGACTTCAGTGGCTGATGGACTGGATGTGGATATGAACTCAAAAAAGAAAGTGTCAAATAATTTCAGACCATAAATGTCAATAGAGCAATTTCTTTCCTTAGAGACTAAAGAAGCGGGCACTGATAATCGAAATATAGTTGATGATGGGAAATCTCAGAAACTTACTCAAGATGACATAAAAGCTTTGAAGGACAAGGGCATTAAAGGAGAGGTAATATTCAAAGGATTTTTAGTTTTGTTTTTGTCTGTTTGGCATTTAGGAAACTGGTTTTTAAAGCAGACTGTACCTAAGTTAAAAAAAAAAAGTTATAGCTTTGATAGAAATAGGTTGAAATGTACATGTAACTCAACATTTCAAAGAGTTTATGTCTTACATACAGGAATATAAGTGAATGACATTACTAATATTAGTGGTAGAGAATGTAATAACAGTGCATATCAGGATTTAACTTTGTTCATTTTCGGTAATGTTTGCAGCCAGTGTCTTCAGAAATTAGTTTCCTTTACCTTTCTTCTCCCTTTATTGGATATCTCTGTTCTTTTACGTTGGTTTAAATGGAGTTATAAAGTACTTGTATTTTATTATAAATTCCAAATAGAGTATAGAAATACAAAGTTCATCTATTTGGACTTCTGTGGAAAAGGGATTGGAGAATCAGACCATTGGATCCATTCTTGGGTAAGAAGCCTTTGGAAGTTACTTGTTTTGTGAAAGTAAAGTTTCAGAAAATCTACTTGCTCCTTTTCTTATAGGAAATAGTTCAGCAGTTAATTGAAAATAGTACAACGTTCCGAGACAAGACAGAATTTGCTCAAGATAAATATATTAAAAAGAAGAAAAAAAAGTAAGTGGTTTTTATTTTTAAAGGCTGATAATATTAAACTTTTTTATATGTTTATAAAACATATATCTTATTACAAATAAAATATTTTAAGTCATTTTTTCAAGTCAGTGTTCTGTTTTTTCTTCCCCCAGATATGAAGCCATCATTACTGTTGTGAAGCCATCCACCCGTATTCTTTCAATTATGTATTATGCAAGAGAACCTGGAAAAATTAAGTACGCTTTGTTTCCTTTCAAAAGTATAAGTGGGGGAACTATGTCTTTAAGAAAGTCATGATTTTAAGTAAAATGAAAAAACTTGCTCACCTGCATAAAGTATCCTCCTACCTCCTAAATTGTAAGTCCTTTTACTGTCGCCTCCAAAGCAATCAATAATCTTATCAACATAATTTTCATAAAGCAAACAAAACTTGAAAAATGATGATTCAAATAGTAGGCTTCACTTAGCTAAAAATGAATGAATTATTGTTTTTACTTTAGCCACATGAGATACGATACACTAGCCCAGATGTTGACGTTGGGAAATATCCGTGCTGGCAACAAAATGATTGTGATGGAAACGTGTGCAGGCTTGGTGCTGGGTGCAATGATGGAACGAATGGGAGGTGAGACTTAATATTTCCATTTTCAACAAAACTCCACCCTGATGTGAGTAAAGGCGGTCCAAAAATGTAAACTCATGGAAAGCCAGATTGAATTACTTCAGGGTTAACGAAGTGACTTGGGTGAACCTGCACAGCTCCTAGCCTGGGGACCTTCTTACGCAGTCTCCATCACCCAGCACCCCACCCATGGGTACCCCTGACCCATGGCGATTGTCCTTTCTAGCTTCACTGTCAGTGGGCGTGATGCTGGAGCCTGTGGCTTGCTAGGGCTTTCAGGACAGTGATTTTAGTAAACTGGGTAGATGGTGCTCATTTCATTGGGCCTAAATTGAAGGGAGTGAGTGGGAAGATTACTAAGCATGTATTCTCTCTGGAAGAATACAGCATAGTCTGATTTGTCTGTTTCTTTTCTGACCACATAGAAGATAAGAACCTGTAACTGCTCCATATGAGGATTGGAGTGAGGGGAAGCAGAGTCAATCACCAATCATGTAACAACCAAATTTGCAGACACAGGGTTTTACAGTAGTATCAAGTGGGGGATAAGCTTCTTTGAGACTTCCTGCTATCTGCTTTAGAATTATATTACCTCCACTGGTAATACTCATAGACTCCAAACAGACTCCCTGAGGAGCTGCACCATTCTTCAGCCTGTGAATAAAGTATTAATAGAAAGACCTTCAGTCTCATTACTGTGGAGGACTCACTGAGGGTTTGCATAGTCTAGCGTCACTCCACGGGCAGATATTTGTTTCTTTTATCTGTTCAGGTTTTGGCTCCATTATTCAGCTATACCCTGGAGGTGGACCTGTTCGGGCAGCAACAGCATGTTTTGGATTTCCCAAATCTTTTCTCAATGGTCTTTATGAATTCCCCCTCAACAAAGTGGACAGTCTTCTACATGGAACATTTTCTGCCGAGATGTTATCTTCAGAGCCAAAAGACAGTGCTTTGGTTGAAGGAAGTAATGGCACACTGGAGGAAAAACAGGCTTCTGAACAAGAGAATGAAGACAGCATGGCAGAGGCCCCAGAGAGCAACCACCCAGAAGACCAGGAAACAATGGAAACCATTTCTCAAGATCCAGAACATAAGGGGCCTAAAGAGAGAGGAAGCAAAAAAGATTATGTAAGGATGCCAAGAGTCCCCACCACCCCCGTAATCTCAGGCCCTCAGTTAACTTCACTTAAATCATGAGATTTGGTTTGGCTTTAGTGTATTAGCTCCCAAGATGATAACTATCAAAACAGAATGAATGTGTGTACATGTACACAAGCGTGTGATTTCAGTCTTTGGGGTGCAGCTTTAGGTTACAGAAGCATTGCATAGATAGCTTAATAATGGTTTTTATAGTATATAGGCTTTCTTGTGTTTTTTCAGCTTCCTTATAAACAATCTCCTTCTATGGGTTTAGTCCAGGTTGATAAATATTGTTGAAATGTTTTGACAGACCAGAGCATTTCCATAAATTTGACTGACCCCAGTACATTGGTTTCTTCTTTTTCTTTTTGAAGATTCAGGAAAAACAGAGGAGACAAGAAGAGCAGAGGAAAAGACATTTAGAGGCTGCCGCTCTGCTGAGTGAAAGAAACGCGGATGGGTGCGTTGATGGAAGCAGCAGGAGACTCCTCCGCGCGTGTGGGCTCTGCTTCAGACAGATTGGCATTCCCTTCTTGTCTGCTTTGATTCTAGTGGGACCTGAGATGAGGATTTTGTCTTGGGGGTTTTTTAAAGAAAGGAGGCTGAGGCTGGCAGGGGTGGGGAATTGATGATGCTAGTTTCAGAATTTCAGAAGAAATTGAACCTTCTCCATCACAGTGCATCAAAACAGGCTTTGTGGTCCTACTGGGCGCAGGAGATGGGGCACTCAAATGCTGCGACACAGGCTATAACAAATGTCCACAAAGCAGCATATGCAGTGTTGGATTTGTTTCCAGGTGATTTTTTTTAAAAAAATCAAGAATGTCATTAAATGCCACTTAGAGTTGCCAAGCACCGCAAGAGCTTCTAACCCAGTTTGTGTTTCCTAGAAAGAAATAGCTCATGATTGTATTCTGTTTTAGATTTTTAGAATGTTATATTTAAATCTCTTCTTTGTGTGAGTCATGCAAATTAAATACATGATCATTTTAAATGCATTTTAAAACCCATGCTCCACTTTGGGAGAGAAATAATTTGTCTGACATTTTCCTTACAGTTTAATTGTAGCTAGTCGTTTTCACCCCACTCCCCTGCTGCTGTCTTTGCTGGACTTTGTGGCCCCTTCAAGGCCATTCGTGGTCTACTGTCAGTACAAAGAGGTAATACTGGAATGGAATGGGCAGGAATTCTTACGTCTGAATGTTGATTCCTAAACTGCATCCCAGGAAGTAGCTCTTAACGGAATTCTGTTTTTGCCTGCAGCCTCTGTTGGAATGCTACACAAAGCTGCGGGAGAGGGGAGGGGTCATCAACCTCAGGCTGTCTGAGACCTGGCTCAGAAATTACCAGGTACGTGTTCTTACAGCCAGTCGAGAGCTGCCCTCCCAAGACTTGACTGTCCTTGCAGTAGTACTAGAAGTCATTAAATAGAGTTACCTCAGCCAGGCACAGTGGCTGATGCCTGTAATCCCAGCACTTTGGGAGGCCAAGGCAGGCAGATTGCTTGAGTCCAGGAGTTCAATACCAGCCTGGGCAACATGGTGAAACCCTATCTCTATGAAAAATATATATAAATTGTCTGGGCATGACCCTGTATCTACAAAAAATACAAAAATTAGTCGAGCATGGTGGCAGGTGCCTGTAGTCCCAGCTGCTCAGGAGCTGAGGTGGAAAGATTGCTTGAACCGGGGAGGTCGAGGCTGCAGTGAGCCGAGATCCCACCACTGCACTCCAGCCTGGGTGACAGAGTAAGACCCTGTCTCAAAAACAAAATAAAAATAGAGATATTTCTGCTTCTATCTACAGAGATGAAGATGTCTCGTGGCTGTTACTCAGAGAATGTGCCCCTTACTTTTTCTGACCCTTTTTTTCTCTTGTTATGTCAGAATATATTACTCTGTAACTCTGCCCTGAAGGCATTTAAAATGCAAACCGCTATGGTTCTTATTTCCCCAAGGCCTCGATATCACTGTGGATGATGTAATTGACAATAGCAAAATTCCCAGGTGGATGAGAAACTGTCCCTTTCCTCTCTGCCAGGATGTTTTTGTGGCAAGTTTTCAGGATTTACTGGTGGCCTCGGTGTCAGTTCAGGTCTTCTGGAAGACATATGCTAAGATGGAAATCGAAGTGTAAGAGATGTATTGAGGGAAATGCCTTAGAGACATAAGGGGAGAGGGAGCAAGATCGGTGGTGCAGGTTGATGCCTGGGCAAGGAGCTGGTAGAGAAAGGAGGATGGGAGGAAGAGCCTGCAGTGCTGCTCTGAGAAAGTTTCCATGAGGCTGATGGCGAGCTCAGGTGCAAAGGTCGCCATTCAAGGAGCCCTGTGTTAAGCAGAAAGGCTCCAGCCCTGGTACTCATGCTCAGTTACTGACTGGGAGCAACCCATGGCCTCCCTCAGCATGAATGCTGTAGTGGATCCCAAAGGAGCGGCAGCTGGAGGCGTTCTACTGCCTGAATGCCTCGTAGCCAGTTCCCTCATGAAGGGAGATCTGAGGGGAGCACCTCCATGCTGCCATAGGCCCCATCTCATTGCTTGGTGTCTTATCCTAATGTAGTGGGGATGCTATTGAGCCTTAGGTAACCCTACCCTTTGTAGAGGTTGTCTTACTTAGCTAAGGTTACAGGAGAAAGAGGAGAGAAGTTGCCTTGGCAAAGTTAACAGGGTAGCGGGGGAGGGAGGTTTGGAGTGTAGTACATTCAGTAGCAACGTCTCCATAGACCCAGGCTCCATTATTGGCCATGAAGCTTCCTGAAGCCAAGAGAAAGAAAGCTCTATGCACAGTTCTAGAGTACTGCCCAGACCATTACCCATTCTCCACCAGAAACATGCTTCAGTTTCTAGAGAAACCTGGGCTGAACTGAAAACTGCTTCAGTTTTTTTTTTTTTTTTTTTGAAACAGAGTCTCACTGTGTTGCCCAGGCTGGAGTACAGTGGCACTATCTTGGCTCACTGCAACCTCTGCCTTCCGGGATCAAGCGATTCTCCTGCCTCAGCCTCCTGAGTAGCTGGCATTACAGGCGTGTGCCACCACGCCTGGCTAATTTTTGTATTTTTAGAAGAGACAGGGTTTCATCATGTTGACCAGGCTGATCTCAAACTCCTGACCTTGTGATCCGCCTGCCTCAGCCTCCCAAAGTGCTGGGATTACAGGCGTGAGCCACCATGCCTGGCCAGTTTTATTTTTCAAAAGCAAATCCATTAAACCAATTTCTGCACTTTTCTCTGCATTGTAATGTGAAGAAATGAGTTCCTTAGAAGTTGGTCCATTTAAAACCTGGTGCCGTGGCTCATGTCTGTAATCCCAGCACTTTGGAAAGCCAAGGAGGGAGGTTCACTTGAGGCCAGGAGTTTGAGGTTACAGTGAGCCAAAATCTCACTACTGCACTCCAGCCTGAGGAACAGAGTGAGACCCTGCCTCTTAAAAAAAAAAAGAAAAAAAAAAAGAAAGAAAGTAACTGGTCCATTTAAATTATCAAAAGAACCTGTGTTGTTTAAATTCTGGTTTTTGGTATATTGTGTTGTTCAGATGGACTGTATTGTCTTGGGAAAGCTTGGATGTCTTTTCTGTCTTGATTAGGTTTTGCCAGATCGAAGTCATCCTAAACTGCTGATGAGTGGAGGTGGGGGTTACCTTCTCTCCGGCTTCACCGTTGCCATGGACAACCTTAAAGCAGACACCAGACTCAAATCTAATGCAAGCACTTTAGAATCACAGGAGACTGAGGAGCCTGCAGCTAAAAAACGGAAATGCCCGGAGTCTGACTCTTAACCCTTTGAGAATTGCTCTGAATTTTGTTCTCAGGCATTATACAGTTAGTAATTAAACTTTAAATGCCATTACTACTTGTTTTTTCATATCCCAAGAATAAGAACATGTCTATATACCCGTTTCTGGGAAGGAGGAGTAAGCCTTTTGTCTGTTTCTGACACAGATGCGCTTGGTCTGTCGAAACTGCGACTGTGGTGTATGTAGTATGACCAACTGCATTTAACAAAACTCCTCTAAGTACTTCTAAATATTCTGTGCAAATATCTTGAGAACTTCAACATCCTAAAAATGTGTTTCTACAAGACTTTATATTTTAAGCTAAGTGGAATAATACAACATAACTAAAACATGGCGGGTACCGAAAGGAGGGTAATTCATGGAAGAAATTTCCTCTGTTCATTCCGTTCTCTTCAACCTAAGCAATATGGATGTGTGAGTGTGTGATTTATTATGGTACCAAAAATGTCCACCCTCTTTCCTGCAGTGGAATAAGCTTTTTTGAAATGCTAAGGTTTTATTTTAATAGTTGACAACCTGGGAAAGTTCTGAGTATTTATTTTACTGCTCTTTTTTGTGCATAGAAAGGTTTAGTAGGGTACTTTTTTGCATTAGTTTGCCAATACTCTTATTCTTTGTTCTAAATAAAGTGACTAGAATTTTTGTGTACTATTCAATTAAAGGAAACAAATGTCTTTTCCCCCTCTGTGGTTTTATGGATACACATTTGCACACACACACATATATGTATATAGATGTTGGTATATATACCCATATATATTTGTATATACATAGATATATACATACACATACATGTGGAGACATAGATTGTACCACCTGTATGAATGTATATGTACACGTGGAGACAGAGCATGCAATCTATTTGAACTATATCAGAGTTATGTGCAGAACGTAGACCAGTTCTCATCGTATTAGTGTCATTCCTTGTCAAATGTCCCTAAAGTGCCTTTCTTGATGATTATTAATGCTGAAGAACTCTGGCATGATTAGATGGTTACCCTTTCTATGCTGTGAAAAACTCGAATCATTTGATCATATGCTGTAGGAAAGAAAGTGTTTAGAATCAGCCAAGGCTCTTGTTCATTTGAGAGATTGAGTCTTGCTCACTGGAACATGGTCATCGTTTGTGTTGCTCCTGTCATCATAGAATAGGTGTATATCATACAGCAAGCAACATCTCAGAAAAAAAGAATTTTTTTTCCAAATAGCATGTGCTATTTTGATAATGGCCAATGTGATTACCAAGTACAATTTTGAGTCCTTTATCCTAATTGCTGGTAAATAAAAATGTTGGCCGGGCACAGTAGCTAATACCTGTAATCCTAACACTTTGGGAGGCCCAGGCAGGCGGATCACCCAAGGTCAGGAGTTCAAGACCAGCCAGACAAACATGTTGAAACCCCATCTCTACTAAAAATTCAAAAATTAGCCATGCATGGTGGCTAATGCCTGTCATCCCAGCTACTCGGGAGGCTGAGGCAGGAGAACCGCTTGAACCCAGGAGACGGAGGTTGCAGTGAGCCGAGATCACGCCATTGCACTCCAGCCTGGGCAACAAGAGCAAAACTCTGTCTCAAAAAATAAATAAAAATGTTTCCTACTGTGATTTGTCTGACTAACAGTGATGCAGTCAGTGATGCCATGTTGGCTTTCGGCTGATTGTGACATATGGTCTGTCTATTGTGGAGGACATGCCTGGATTGGCACCTCACAGAACATGTTGCAAGCTGTTGTCACACACATATAGTCAAGTTTGGACAAGGAGAACAGAAAACCGTGTGCATAGATTAGAATCAGTAGTGACCAGTCTCCTGGTTACTGGTTTGCAAGTTGCATTCCACTCCCCAAATCTTTTCTCTGAGTTCCCTGAGTAAGGGGTCTGGGGTCTGAGCTACCAAGGCCCTGCATTCTCATGTTACCTTGTGAACTGATTTTACCAATGCCAACAGCATAAGTTAATCTGTATTTTTTTTTTCATTCTTATAGTTTACTTCATCTGAGTACAGATGATTTAATTCTGTGGTTTGCAAACTTAGCATTGGAAAACTTAGAATCCCCTGGAGGGCTTTGGTAAGCAGAGACCATTGAACCCTCCAGCCCACAGAATAAGATTTCAGTACTTGTGGAGTGGGCAGAGTATTTGCATTTCAAGTAGTTTCCAGGTGATGTTGGTGCTGTCGGTCCAGGAACGGCCCATTGGGAACCACTACTGTGTGCACGCACATCATGGGTACAGCTAAATACAGGATGTTTTTTTCTTGTGTTTAAAATGGACATTCACCTTTGGAGCAGATGAATGGATCATTTTATGATTTTTGGACATCCAGCCACCAGCAGCGTTATGTAGAATAGCCCTTGAATGGCAATCAAAAAGTCAAAGACAAAAGTCATTTTGTAACATCCATCCTGTTCCTCCATTGGACTAGGGTACTTGGCAATATAGCATGGCACCCATCACAGGGCTGTGTTTAGCTTAAAGGTACACTAAAATTGTATGAAGCAAATACCGAGCAATCATTCATGCACTGGTTGTATATTGAAAAGCCCAAACTACAGGCTTTTCTCAATACATAGTGAAGCTTCGAAAAAGTAATGGAGTGCTTGCATGTTGTTTTAAAGTGTTGATTGTAAATATTGGAAGAACTATACTAAATACTAAAACGCATGTCCTAAAAATCCATGATCAAGATTCGCTTTATCTGGGTTTTGTAATGCATTTAGATGCAGTGCTGGAAAGGAACAGAGTATATCTAATAACTTTACTTGAAATATAACGTTGCCTCTAGGCTAGTATTAATTTTTGTAAAAAGGATTATAGATTTTCTTTGAACTTAGCTATGTCGCACAGGTCAGATGGCGAGAGAGGTAAGTCCCTGAACAGATACTTAAAAAGCAACTAGGAACCTTTTAACTACCTTAACATTTACTAGGCACCCACAGCTATTTGAGTTTTTATGAGGAAGGGCAAAATCTTTGAAGCATCGGAAATGAACATCATACTCTACCCACTCCTTTTGGGAGGCCTGTTCCCCCCCCCACCATTTTTCTTAGTTTATTTTCTTCATGTTTATCAGAGTACATGGACCCAGAACATTCACTCTATTATGAATAGTTCAGCATCTTACAAGTCACCCTCCAAGCAGGACAGATTAAGGCAGACTGGTGTGGACATAATCGCATCTATGGCTATAAGGAATACACAACAGACAATCAGATTCCAACCAAGCAAAAGGCTGCTCAGGTTTTTTTGTTTTTGTTTTTTTTCAAACAGAGTCTCACTCTGTCACCAAGGCTGGAGTGCGGTACGTGATTTCAGTTCACTGCAACCTCCGCCTCCCAGGTTCAAGCTACTCTCCTGCCTCAGCCTCCCGAGCAGCTGGGACCATAGGTGCACACCACACCTGGCTAATTTTTTGGGTTTTTTTTTTTTTTTTTTTTTTTTTTTTGAGACGGAGTCTCACTCTGTCACCCAGGCTGGAGTGCAGTGGCCGGATCTCAGCTCACTGCAAGCTCCGCCTCCCGGGTTTAGGCCATCCTCCTGCCTCAGCCTCCCGAGTAGCTGGGACTACAGGCATCAGCCACCTCGCCTGGCTAGTTTTTTGTATTTTTTAGTAGAGACGGGGTTTCACCGTGTTAGCCAGGATGATCTCCATCTCCTGACCTCATGATCCGCCTGCTTTGGCCTCCCAAAGTGCTGGGATTACAGGTGTGAGCCACCGTGCCTGGCCTGCTTGGTTAACTTTATTCTTCCAACTTTACCAGCTGCACTCTCAGTCATTTAAAGGATATAGGAATGGAGGCCAAAATAGACCATTTGGGGGTCAGGGATGCCATGTTTTCTATTGGGGCAATTTCATGGGGCACTGTGCCTTGTGAATGACAGTGAGTGGAAGACAAAGGATTCTCCGTATTATTCCAGGATGGGAGTCCATTCGACTGGAACACTGTGCACTTTGAAAGACCTGAAACTATTCCCTAATGCTGAGACTCAGCCGACAGCCCAAGGGAGCGCTGTTCATCTGCCATCCAGGCTTGGTGTTAGGACAGGAGAAAGCAGGCCTGTGGGCTGGAGGCAGTCACAGGTCTGTCAATGCAGACAAAGTGATGATCTCTCGAGTCTTCACTGAGCCGCATATGGGGACCACACATCACAGTCTTCACTCCTGCAAGGTCCACAGTCCTGTCCTTCTGGAGTACCTCCTTCTCCCTCCTGTTCTAAAAGCCTCTGACGTGTTTCCATCACAATCTCCTCCATTATTTCTGGCTTTAAGATGTCTTTGATCTGACGTGGAAGGGATGCTTCATAGCAGTACAGGATGCTGGTATCATACAGCATCGTCCTCTGAGTTACCAGCGAGATGATGCAGTTCCGAAGCCAGGATATCACCTCTCCATCAGCAAGAGAGACAGGCTCCAGGTTTGCAGTGAAGCCCCCTGCTTCCTCTTCTTTGTGCTCAGGTGTTGGGTAAATCTAGATGAAGCCGTTGTTACCAAGAATCACTGAGGCACCACATGGCAAATCATGAAAGTGGATCTTCTGCCGTTTCACCAGGGAGGGGGACACCTGGACCAAAACCCCCTGACCTAGTTTTCCATATTTCAGGCTCCTCGTGTGCAGAGAGACAGCTCCGTCAGAGAACACTGCCTGGACCTCAGCACCGATAAGGTCCCCTTCCTGTAAGAAACCTGTCATTGCAAGCTCATCTTCTGTAGATCTTCTCTTCAGCTCTCCTCCAGGAAGGTTCATGGGCGAGAACAGCAGGACCGAATCCAGCCCGGAGTTGGTCTCCACCTTCCACCTCTTCTGTTGAACCTCTGTGATTCTTCCCACTACAATGTCTCCTGCTTCACCAATGTATCTGGGTTTCAAAGCTTTCACACAGATCAACTTATCGCCACAGAGCTGGCAACAGATACAATGAGCTTCTCTTCTTCCATATGCATTCCATGGCCCTGCATGAATCCCGTGTCCATAGTGATTGTGTCCCCTGGCACCACTAGATGTTTCTTAGTGTCTTGACCCAGTCTTTCGCTAAGAGGCTTGCAAGCCACCGGAAGCCTCATCTCCATCGCCATCTTGGCGCCAATCTTGGGAGGCCTTTTTACAGGTCTATTAATAACCTGGGTTTTTTGGCCGGGCGCGGTGGCTCATGCCTGTAATCCCAGCACTTTGGGAGGCCGAGACGGGTGGATCACGAGGTCAGGAGATCGAGACCATCCTGGCTAACACGGTGAAACCCCGTCTCTACTAAAAAATACAAAAACCTAGCCGGGTGAGGTGGCGGGCACCTGAAGTCCCAGCTACTCAGGAGGCTGAGGCAGGAGAATGGCGTGAACCCGGGAGGCAGAGCTTGCAGTGAGCTGAGATCCGGCCACTGCGCTCCAGCCTGGGTGACAGAGCGAGACTCTGTCTCAAAAAATAAATAAATAAATAAATAAATAACCTGGGTTTTTTGTTTTTTGTTTTTACTTTTAGCTGAGATGTCATTAAAACAAGACTGGAAAGATTTTGATATTTCATTTTTGCTTTGACAGGTAACAAGGTGCTATGGATACTTTGTTTTGAAAGAGAGGTAGGTCAATCTGTTGAATGTTTGGTCTACATAGTGTTATAATTCTAAGCCAACAAACTTCAAAAAGTGGAGAAATTAATCCAGAGGAAATGACAGCAGGCGTTCTTTTGCCTTTTGGGAATACTTTTCCTCAATCAAATGCTCAAGTGGGTAAAGTGACCTCTTTAGTTCTTTCCTGTCACCTGTGAGTGACACAAAATAGGGGCTATAAATTAGATTAAATTAAATAATTAAATTATATAAACCAGACTTGGTGGCTCACGCCTGTATTCCCAGCCCTTTGGGAGGCCAAGGGGGGGTGGATCACTTGAGGTCAGGAGTTTGAGACCAGCCTGGCCAACATGGTGAAACCCCATCTCTAATAAAAATACAAAAATTAGCCAGGCCTGGTGGCGGGCACCTGTAATCCCAGCTACTTGGGAGGCTGAGGCAGGAGAATAGCTTGAACCTAGGAGGTGGAGGTTGCAGTGAGCCGAGATCACGCCACTGCATTCCAGCCTGGGCATCAGAGTGAGACTCTGTCATTCATAAATAAATAAATAAAAGTCATATGGTGACAGATTCAAGAAAGGAGATAAAAATAAGAGAGAATATGATTAATTTAAATCAGGACGCAGCAAATCTGGCCCACTACAAATTTTTTTGTATAGCCTGTAACAAAAGATTTTTACATTTTTAAGTGGTTGAAACAGAAAAGTAAAAAAATAAAATAAATTTGTGACTTGGGAAAATTACATGAAATTCAAACTGAAATTTTATTGGAACGCAACCACTCTTAATTTGTTTATATATTGTTGATGGCTGCTTTCATACTGTGGCAAAGTTGAATAATTGTGATAGAGCCCATATGGTCTCAAAGCCTAAAATATACGCTCTCTGGTCCTTTGTGAAAAACTTTGCTGATCACTGATTTCAGTGGCGTGATGAGATGGATTGTGGCACAGGTGGAAACAGGAGAGCAGCACTTTGGAGCAGCCACAGTGGGAAGCAGATTTGGTGTGAGCAGCAAGCAATGATGGACAGTAGTGTGACATCCAGAGCTCCTTCTCCGTCCGCTGAACCCATCAGCAGTGTCTGACACTGTCCATCCCTGTCCTTGCCAGGCTTTTCCTCACTTTGCTTCTAGAATACCACTTTCTCCTGGTTTCCCTCCTACCTCTCTGGACTTTCTTTCTATATCTCTCTTACTGGTTCCTCCTCATCTCTGAAACGTCTAAACGTTGGCATGCCTCAGGACTCAGCACTTGCACTTCTTCCTTTTCTTGTCTACGCTCACTCCCTAGGGTGTTCAAGGGATTTGGGGACTAATCAAAGAGTGACCATGAGATGGCAGTAGCACACACATATTTTATTGGGTGATGGTGACACTCTGACAGTTTTGCATAGGGGTAGAGGGATGTCCCTTACAGCAAGAGTCTGTCCAAAGACCACACTACACGTATTGCTACTCAGAAGGAGAGGAGGAAAGGCAAGGATACCCCCGAGGGAGGGGAGGTTCAGAAACAAGGCTTTTGTGTCTAGGTGATGTTGCACAGCAGCAACAGCGGGGAGTCTCTGAGTCGGACAGCTTGAGGTTTGTGTTTTTGTATTTGGCTTTATTCTTCTGAGACAAGGTCTCACTCTGTCACCCAGGCTGGAGATCAGTGGCAGGATCTGAGCTCACTGCAGCCTCCACCTCCCAGGCTCAAGGGATCCTCCCACCTCAGTCTCCCATGTAGCTGGGATTACAGGCGCATGCCACCACACATAGCTAATTTTTGTATTTTTAGTAGAGACGGGGTTTCGTTATGTTGCCCAGGCTGGTCTCAAACTCCTGAGCTCAAGCGATCTGCCTGCCTCAGCCTCCCAAAGTGCTGGGATTACAGGTGTGAGCCACCACACTTGAGGTCTTATAACCACAAGCCTCTATGTTATCAATGGCCAACAGATGCTGGGTATAGTTTCACTGCGTAGGTAGCAGGAAGGCCCTGAATGGCTAAAAATTGGCTTAAAATTTGTTTTAAATAATTGGATGTGTAAAAATTTGAGTTTGGCTTTTGCAGTAATCAGCGTTAGCCTACAATGAAGAAATAATAAACAATCTATGAGCCAATACACAGAGGCCATCTTTGACTCATTTATATAACTCTAGGTGATCTCACCCAGTTTTAAGTCTTTAAATACCATCTCTAGGATGATGACTCCCACGTGCAATCTTCAACTCAGGCCTTTTCCTCCAGCACTGGCTCATATACCCAGCTCAACACCTCTGCTGGGTATCTATTCACGTCTCAAACTTAACAAGTTCATATCTGAGCTCCCCATCTCTCTCCTCCCAAACCAGTCCCTCCTGCAGTCTCCCCATCTGTTTTCCCAGGTGCTCAGGCCTAAAGCTTTGGTATTCTCCTCTTGTTCCCTCATGCCACACCAAAACCAGTAGGCCTACCTGTCAGCTCTGTTTCCAGAACAGATCTAGAATTCTACCACTTCTCCCCATTCCCAGTGCCACCATCTTGGACCCTGCCATCACAATGACCCACTAGGGTCATTACAGTGCCCTCCTTATTGGTTTTGTGTTTCTGCCTTCACTTCCCCTACAGCCATCTCTCAACCCAGAAGCCAGTGTTATTATAAACATAAAGCAAATCCTATCAGTCATCCATTGAGAACTCTTCAAATGCAAAAGCAAAAGTCCTTACCAGGACCTACAGAGAGCCTTGTGTGACTTGGCCCCTGCTGCCTCTCTAAGCTCACCTCCTACAACAGTCTCCTACTCTGGCCTCTTGTTCTTCTTCAAACACGCCAAACACATTCCCAAACCAGGGCCTTTGCACCTACTATTCCCTCTGCCTGAAATGTCCTTCCCCCAGGTGTCCACATGGCTCACATCCTTTCTTTAGGTCTTGCATCAACAGATACTTTCTCACTGAGGCCTGTCATGTATGTGAGTGTCAGGATCCTGCACTGCAGAATTGTAATTACTGCAATTAATTAATTATTTCAGCACCTGAAATCTCCTGATTATATTATGTATTTGTTTGTTTGTGTGTTTGAGATGGAGTTTCACTCTTGCTGCCCAGGCTGGAGTGCAGTGGCGTGATCTTGGCTCACTGCAACCTCCACCTCCTGGGTTCAAGTGATTCTCCTGCCTCAGTCTCCCGAGTAGCTGAGATTCCAGGCAACTGCCACCATGCTGGCTATTTTTTTTGTATTTTTAGTAGAGACAGGGTTTCACCATGTTGACCAGGCTGGTCTCCAACTCCTGACCTCAGGTGATCTGCGCGCCTCAGCCTCCCAAATTGCTGGGATTACAGTGGTGAGCCACCCAACCGGCCTCCTGATTATACTATGTTTTACAGTGGCATGGTATGTATTTTCATTATGTAATAATAGAACCCTTTCTCTCCTCCTGTCCCGTCTCTGCATTATAACTCCTTCTCGATAAACTTGTCATGATATTAGAAATCATGACAATTAATAATTCAAATAAGAAAAGAAATCTAAAATTTAAATTACAGGTGGCTGCATCTGCACAAGGATTTGGAGGATGGGGCACTGAGGCCATTGTTTCTCATTGTATTAGATACCTAGGGCTGCCATAACAATGCACCACAAGCTGAGTGGCTTCAAACAACAGAAAAGTATTCTATTGCATATATGGTGGCCAGAAGTCTGAAATCGAGTTGTTGGCAGAGGCAGTGTTCCCTCTGACAGTTCTAGGGCAGAATCCTTCCTTGACCCTTCCAGTGTCTGATAATCCAGGCATTTCTTGGCTTGAAGAGGCATAGCTCCAATCTTTGCCTCTCTCTCCACATGGTATTCTCCTCTGTGTGTGTTTTTGTCTCTGAATTTCCATCTTCTTGTAAGGACACCAATGATACTACAAACGGGCCCAGTCTAATGACCCCATGTTAACTGCGGAGACCCCGTTTCCAAATAAGGTCAGATTCGTGGGTTCCAGCAGTTAAGACTTCTTCATTTTGGGGACAAAATTCAACCCATAATCCTCACTATAAGTCTTTCAGGACTACTTAATGTTTTTACAATGAACATAAATTATTTTGATTAAAAGTGGGAAAAGCAGTGGCCTATATAGTTCTTGACTTCTTCCTGAAGAAATGGTGGCACCCCCAGAGATCCTAATTGCACCATCTGAGCAGCACATATTGGGTGGGATTCTCTTGGATGTTTCCTTCATCCTTAATAGATCATCTACACCTTCATGTTTCCCTCCCCTGGGGTGTTTGCAAACTAAAATGAAAAGATGTTCTAATGTGCAATGCCTCAACAAGGCGGATGCCAGGGGGAAGCTGGGGGGTGCCATACTGCATTGCACTCCAACTTCCAGCAGCTTTCCTCGTGAGCAGTGCCGTGTGTGTGTGTGTGTGTGTGTGTGTGTGTGTGTGTGTATGATTTGCCAGGCTGGCATTTGGTGCATTGCTGGGTTTTGTTTTCTCTCCTCGAGTGAGTAAATCACTTTTCACCTTGGGCCCCCCAATCTCTCTTTAGGAAAGTATTTTGTTTTCTGCTGGGCTGCAATAGGAAAAAAGGCAGAGACATTGTACTCTGTGCCTGTGAGTACATGTTGAGCATTTCCCAGTATCTTGTATCAGGATATATTAAGACAAGGGGTTGCAACTGCAGGTATATTATTTGTCATACTATAAACCTTGACTGTGGATGGTTTCTTAGATCATGGTCCCCCAGAAGCAAACCCTGAGACAAGTATTTGAGAAGCAGTATATGTGAGAGGTGATCCCAGGAAACACCAGTAGGGTCACCAGTGGGCAGTGGAAAAGGTAAAGGCAGCCAATAAAGGCTGCATTATCACGCAGGTCACTGCTGTGGCACCTGGGCATGATCCACGGAGGAAGTCTGGGAGGCAGTGCAGAATATGTGCCTCAGGGTCTGTCCACCTGAGGGGAGTGGGTGCTGGCCTGCTTTATTGTGAGTTGAATTGTGTCCCCAGAAAAAAATATGTTGAAGTCTCAACCCCTAATACATGTAAATGTGACCTGATTGGAAAACAGGGTGGTTGCAGATGTAATTAGTTAAGACGAGGTCATACTGGAGTAGGATGGGTCCTTATTTCAGTATGACTGGTGTCCTGGTGAAGAACACCAGGTTAAGAGACAGACTCACAGGGAGAGAGCACCCAAGTGCAGACGGAGGTGGCAGTGGGAGATCTGCTGCTACCAGCCAAGGAAGGCCTGGAAGAAGCAAGGAAGGAAGAAGCAAGGATGAGGCAAGAAACCAGGAAGAAGCAAGGAATGATCCTCCTTTACAGGCTTTGAAGGGAGCACGGCCTTGCTAACACCTTGAGTTTGGACTTCTGGCCTCCAGAATTGTAAGAGAATAAATTTCTGTTGTATTAGGCCATCCGGTTTGTGGTGATTTGTTATGGCAGCCCCAGAAAACTAGTACGATAGGTATTTACCGACCTCCCTTGTCTGCTATAAAAGCTACCTCCTCCAGCAGCCTTCCCCTCCTCGCACCCCCATCACCCACCCAAATCATTGTCCTTTGCAAACAGGCAGTCACGATCCAAGGGCCAGAAACAAAAACAAAAACAAAAAACTGCAGGCAGAGAGAAACCTGTGTGCCCAGGTTTAGGAAAATTTGCCATCAGATTTATAGCACTGATGGGCTCCCCATATGATGAAGCAGCAATGCTCCTGGAAAAGTATGTCACAGAGGATTCATCTAAAAAGAATCTGGTTAAGTAGCACAGGCAGTTCTTCACTTAGCCAAGAGGAGGAGAACCAGGCCTTCCTTGACGGATAAAAGTCTTATGTGATTTTAAGTCTTATTTTTGCCATGGCTGGGGCTCAGTACACACCATCCCAAAATATGACTGGAGGAGACCACAATGTGTCACCCAAAAATATATCTCTTTGGCATATTTTGAGCTGGTTATTCAGAGAAACTGCAGACACAGGAATGGCTCTAAAAAGCTGTCCTTTTTTACACGGAAATTTACATCTAGAAAGGAAATCTACATTAGTAAAGTGTCTGCATCAGGAAGAAGGCTGCTCAGAGGTGAGGATCTCAGAAGGAAAGCTAATCAGCAGCCAGGGCGCCTTCCCCGCTCAGGAAAGCACACGGTCTCTAGTGAACCTGACAGACGACCAGATGGCCGCTGGCCTCTGTACGCACAAACAATGAAAGTACACGAAAGCCCATCATGAAGAAGGAAGACGGTAACAAAGATTCAAACGGCATGAAAAAGAATCTTCAGTTTGTTGGCATTAATGGAGGGTATGCAACAACTTCAAGCGATGATGTCAGCACAGATGAAAGCTATTCCTCTGAGTCAGATGACGAGTGTGATGTCACTGAGTAATATCCTCTTGAAGAAGAGGAGGTTGAAGACACTTGGGGAATGGCCGAAGGGCACCATGCCATTAACATTGAAGGTTTCAAGTCTGCCAGGGTGGAAGATGAAATGCAGTTTCAAGAACGCGAACCTGAGAAGGTGAAAATCAGAGAGAGGCATACATTAAGTGAAAAGATGTTGTCTGCTTGCAACTTACTGAAAAATAATATAAATGATCCCAGAGCTTTGACCAGCAAAGATATGAGGTTCTGTCTGAACACCCTCCAGCACAAGTGGTTCTGCGTGTCCCGTCAGAAGTCAGCCATTGCAGCCACTCTGGGAGACTACAGAGCTGCTTTTGAGGCTACCTCCCTGGATGTCCTCTACTAGGTCATCAACTTGGCAGATGGAAACGGCAACACAGTCCTCTATTACAGCGTGTCCCACTCCAATTTTGAGATTGTGAAGCTGCTGTTGGACACCCGCATGTGTAACGTGGATCACCAGAACAAGGGACTATACCTTCATCATGCTGGCGGCCCTCGCGGCTGTGGAAGCAGAGGACATGCAGGTTGGGGAAGAACTCTGGCTGAAAGGATGTGAGCCCCAAAGCCAGTCAGCTGGGGCAGATGGCCTTCATGCTGGCAGTCAGTTACTGGGCAGATCGGCATGGTGTAGGGTCTGCTGGCCAGTGGGGCTGAGGTCAACCTCCAGGAAGACAAGGGCTCCATGGCCCTCATTGTGCCAGCAGGCATGGGCACATGGAGATCATCACGCTGCTGCTGGCCCAGCTGGGCTGCAATGTCCACCTGGAGGACAACGATGGCAGCGCCATGCTCTGGATCGCTCTGGAAATGGGGCACAAGGGCATCACCGTTCTTCTGTATGCTCACATCAGCTTTGCAAAAGCCGCTGGGCATCCCCTAGGCTTGGAATGAAGCCACGGAGTTTCATTTGATTGATTGTATGCAAATAGCCTTCCATTTCCATGCCACCATTAAGCTGCTAACTGTTCCTGTTGGGGTGGCAGACGCTGAATGTATAGGTATTGTGCCTGAGCTCACCAGCAAACAGAAGCATAAAGCCCAGGGCTAACAGCTGAAGCTTTCGCAGTGCAGAGACTGCCAGCCTGGGCACACATGCCTCCTTTCTGGCCATCTTCTCTCTGTGTAGGGTGCACTTTAACCTACTCTGTGTTGCTGTTGAGTCTCTGCTCTGTTATATACAGTCATAGGGAATTGTGAGCTGACCTTACCCAAAAGTGCACCTTCTATTCCGTCTCTCCACTCCCAGACCACTACCACAGAGAAGTGTCAGGTTCTCATTGGCATCATGTTTTAAAATTTTTCCACAAATATTTACATTTACCAAATGTGGCACCATTAGAAAGCTCTTCCAAAATTCCATCCCAGCACAGCTTTGTTGATTTTTCTTTTGTCTCTTATTATTTTAAAGTAAGAAAGTTGATCATCAGTAACTTCAGCCAGGGCTAGATAGAACTCTCAAAAAGTATGAAACTTTCAAAAGAAAATATTTTCATTTGGTTTTATCTAGGTAGATGTAAACATGACTTTTTTAAAAAAAAGATTATATGAAATTGGCACAGTATTTTCAACTTTTGTATTTCATACTAATTAAAGACATGAAGAACTACATGTAACATTATCATATTTTTGTTAATAATTGCAAAATTCCGTTTCTAACGATAAAGGTTGAATTGTGTTAGAGGAGTTGGCTATTTGCCTCTAGAGAAATATAGCATAGTTCTCTGTATTTATGGATTCCTTTATACTGTGTCACATTTACTTTGGTCCTACATGTATTTAAATGTTTGAAATGCCTTAGACTTCTGTCATATTTTCAGAATAAAATTTCATTAAGATCTAAAAAAAAAAAAAAGCTGCTGGATCACTTTGATTATCTAAGAGATTTTATCTGCGTAACAACACAACCTTTATTTATCATACAGTTCCTCCTGCTACCTTCCCATAACTGTGTCCCCCAGGAGCCACAAGCCCCCTATTCTCTTCTGTAGCTCAGGATGCTATAAAAACTTCAATCATCTGGCCCTTCTGAGTGTTATATTTTGTGGGACTTCTGGGCCTATGCATGTAATTAAAATGTTTTTTTCTCCTGTTCATCTGCCTACTGTCAGTTTATTTCATAGACTTAATTATCCAACCTTCAGAGGGTAAAGAGGAGGTCTTACTCTCCTCTGCACCACCTTACAGAGAATAACTCTTTACCAAACTGTCAAAACAGTAGAAATCAACCAAGAAGAAGCCACCAAGGGTGAGGAATTAAATGACGGGTAAAAAAAGGAAGAAGGGGAATTGTCCAACTGCCTTGTCATAACAAGCTGCAGGAATGATTTACAGCAGCAGCAAACATTTCCTGTGCCACTGATATATACCAGGCACTGCTCTGTTTTGCATCAACTCTGTCATCCTTGTAGCAACTCAATGAGACAAATATCTTATTTTATTGATGATCTTGAGGTTCAGAGAGGAAAAGTAACTTGCCCAAAGTCAGAGCTACTTAGTAACAGAGTCAGCAGAGTAAGAGCTCTATCTTTCTTTTTTTTTTCTTTTTTTTTCTTTTTTTTTTTTTTTTGAGACAGGACCTTACTCTGTCGCCTAGGCTGGAGTGCAGTGGCACGATCTCGGCTCACTGCAGCCTCAACTTCCAGGGCTCAAGTGATCCTCCCTCCTCGGCCTCCTGAGTAGGGAGGGACTATAGGCACACAATACCATGCCTGGCTAATTTTTAAATTTTTTGTAGAGATACGGTTTCGCCATGTTGCCCAGGCTGGTCTCGAACTCCTGAGCTCAAGAAAACCACCCTCCTTGGCCTCCCAAAGTACGGGGATTGTAAGTGTGAACCACCATGCCTACCCTCTATTTTCTGAGAGAGAGTCTCACCCTGTCACCCAGGCTGGAGTGCAATGCCTGATCTCGGCTCACTGCAACCCAAGTAGCTGGGACCGCCACCATGCCCGGCTTTTTTTTTTTTTTTTTTTTTTTTGTATCTTTATTAGAGACGGAGTTTCACCATGTTAGCCAGGCTGGTCTCAAACTCCTGACCTCGTGATCTGCCTGCCTCAGCCTCCCGTAGTGCTGGGATTACAGGTGTGAGCCACCGTGCCCAGCCGCCTCTATCTTCTTAAGGAGTAGAAATCCGACAAGACCTGAGGGGCCAGAGATCTGTCTGGACAGGCCAGATGTTTTCACTTCCACCCTGGAATTCTTCCCCTCATCCAAGCTTTCTTCTAAGCCCTGAAAAATGAACTTCGGCTGGCTACTTCTAGAGCTCTTTACATAAAGGAATTTTTTAAGTAATATCATATGATTGTTTTTGAAAGAGGTTCTTAAAGCCCCTGTAATCTCTCTCAGCATAGGGGAGTAGATATCTTTTTCTAATCTATTTCTCTTTATATCCTGCACATTACTTCAAAAGGTTTGCTTTTGTATCCTATTATGCATCCAAAACCCAACAAATCCTAGAGCCATCTTCTGCAATTTACTTCAAAGAATAGATTTGAAAAGTCACACTCCTCCCTCTTTGCCCAAAAGAAGCTGAGAACAATGAAGCTTTTGGTCTCAGGTGAATCTTTTATTATTTGCAACTGAGACAAACATTTTTCCAAAGACAGTAGCACAGTCATTGTCACAAGCATGTTAATATGTCTATTTTGCGGAAAAGAATATGCTACAAGTCATGCAATTAACATTTTCAATAGCATTCTGGCAAAAATTAAAGACATTTCCAATTGTGTCAAACATTTAACGAATAGTAAGTTCTACTTTCTGTCCTTGGATAGATAAATGGTGTCTTCTCAGTGAAGTGGTGAAAAACAGATCATGTGAGGGCTGCTTCTTAACAGTGCCCTCTGCTCCAGTGACAGTCAGCCCCTTTGGCTGAATTTCTCAGCTATCTTCTGTAGTTCCAAATCCATTGCAGCCAAGTTTTCAAGTTCTTTTTTCTGGAAAATACAGAAAAGTGGAGGCATGAGGTCCCGAACCAATTTATTTTGCTATAGTTGGATGGAGTACGAATGGAAAGGGGAATTTTAGGCATGTTGGAAGCTACATTAGTCAACCTACATCAGTAACTCTCAAAGTGTGGTCCCCTGACCGGTGGCATCAGCCAGGAACTTGTCAGAAATGCAGAGTTTGGGGTCTCACCTGCGACCTACTAAATGAGAAACTCTGGGGGCTAGGAATCCCTCATGATCCCGATGTACATTCAACTTTGAGAAGGACAACCTACCTAATCAATATTAGGAAAAAAACATTGTTTGGGTAGGTACAGCTCCAACAGTGTTACCTCTCCCAGATATAAATTTCTGACGGCAGTAGGGCATGAAATAATAAAGATAGCAAACTAAAGCAAGTAAACTTCTCTATCACCTATTCTCCCTACCTCAGGGAGAGAGTGATGAACAGACAGATGACCAAGGGAAAGATACCAGAACAGTAGTTGTCAACCTTGGCTGAACGCTGCAATCATCTGGAAGCTTTAAAATATTCTAATGATCAGGCAGCACTCCAGGCACTAAGTAGACAGAATCTCTAACAGTAATTTTTCATGCTCTCCAGGTGACCCCAGTGTGCGGACAAGGTTGAGAAGCAATGCGACCGAGTGAGGTGGGCAAAGATGTGGACGATGGCTAAAGGTAGGTGGAAACCGACCCCCAAGGTGGCCTCCACTCTGTTACTAGGTCACCATTTTCATAGTGATTAATTCCCACCAATTTCTCCCCGTTAATATCGGATAGTCTTGAACATAATGTGCTAACATTGACCAAAGTAAGTAATTTTAAACAGAAGCCCCACACTGTACCTCGTCCTCTGTCAGGACTGTCTGGTCAGCCCTGTCCTTTTCATTTTCTGTCTCCTGGCGGGTGCTTATCGGCTCCTCAGAATCATAAAAGTCTGGAAACTCGGCTGACTTCTTCCTGTAGTGAAGGAGCTGGTCCAGTTGGGCCACCCTGTCATACTGCCTTTTCAGGTCCAGCTTGGGGACCCTGGCGAGGTTTCTCTTCTCATACCCCCAGTTCACATCCTCCGAGAAGGGCTTTTTCTCCCACCAGTCATAGTTGTATTCTGGGAAGAAATTCTTCTCATTCAAGGTCAGCTCATTTTCCTCTTCACCCTCGAGAAAATTGTCATCCATGTTGTCTCTTCTTTCAAAATGGCTGCTCTTCCACTGGAGAGGGTCGTAGTATGGGTTAAACAGTTCCCCTAATCTCTTCCTCTTTTCAGCTGTGTGATGGGAGCCATATTGTTTATCTTGAAACCTCGCTTCCTCCCTGTTTTCTTTAGTGTCCTGCAGGTCTCCCTGCTGCTGCCACTTCCCTTGGGCTCTTTCCTCACCATAGTTGAGGTAATTTCTGTCCAGCTCTTTCCACGCACCTTGTGGACGCCTCCTTGCCTTGTCCATCTGGCTTTCTTGGACACGGTGGTGTCCTTCACCCAAGAACCTTTTCTCTTCTCTGGCGTCAGACATGAAATAGGCACGTGGCTCCCCTCCCCTGCCTCTGTGATGGCGTCCCTTTCCCCGCTCATGGCCCCTCTCTTCCTCACTTTCTTCACCATATCCATGTGCCATCTTATCAAGCTCTAAGCTGGGGTAGTTTCTCTTGTCCTCCTCATCCCAACTCTCCTCACTCTGAGGTCTTGGAGCCCTGTATTCCTCACTTCCTCTGCCCCTATAGCGCTCCCCCTCCAGGTCCTCGGGGGCCTGGATGCCTGGATAACTCTTTATTTCTTCTCCATATTCGGGTTCTTCCTCTGAAGCCCTGTAGTGGGTTGAATGGTGGTCCCTCTTTTCCCCTAAACTGGCCATGCCGACGTTTGACTCCTCAGATTCCTCCAGGGAGTGTCCGTTTTCCTCAGAGGGAAGACTCCCTCCTTGAGAGGACCTGTCAGGCCTGGTCCTCCCGTGGTGGTGTCTGGGCCTCGTGCGTCGTTTGTCCACCTCAGAGGTGGCATCTTCCTCACCTTCCTCAGATTCTTCCTGACTTCCGGGTTGGCCTTTAGACTCCTGGGGGTGTTTCTCCTGGCTCCTTGTCTCCTCTCCACTCTCCTGGCTACTCTTCTCCCGGCTATGCGTCTTCTCCTCAGCGTGCCCGGCAGCATGTGTTTCAGATCTGGCCACTAACTCCTCTTTTTTTACAGCTGAAGCCTGGTTTCTTTCATTGAGGAAAGCGTTTTGTGTCTCTCCTGGCTCTTCAAGGTGTTTCTCTTCACTGCCATCTTCCCCTTGCTCCCCTTTTTGATAGTTCTCTCCCTCCTCCTCCTCCTTATCCTCTCTCTCACTCTTCTCAGAATGGCGTGTCTTTACTTCTTCGGAGACTTGGCTGTTGGAGGGATAGAGGCTCCGCTGGGGCTCATCTGCTCTCTCTCGGCTGTGCCCGCCTCCCTCTGCCCACTCCTCTGTGTCTGCCTTTGTTGGGCCTTGGGCGTCCTCCTCCTCTGGGGCTCCTGCCTCCTCCCTGCTGGAGGACCCATGGGCTTCCGAGGCATCATCTGGGTCTCTTAACAATCTTACTTCAAACTTTGTGTTTTCATTTTCAGTTGTCTCTTTGTCTTTGACGTCTTTTCTACCTATAATGAAAATGAAGAGTAGGTATAACTTCAGAATTGCTTGTGGTTCGACAAGCACCAGCCTCAGTAATCACTACAAATCCTGATGACACTGAAAATTTCTTGGATAATTATTTAAATTAATGAAGAATCTACTCAGATTCCTTTTGAAAGTAAAGGCTATGAAAGCTCCTTGACTGTGCTTAAATTTAGTAATAAACTGTCTATATTTTTTATGTCTTCATAATACCCAGCCAGCTTCTCTCATTGGTACTGCCAATGATCAAACTGAAATCCAGATATGGATTTATGAAATATTAGAATTTAGAAGCAGAAAACATCTTAGAATTCATCTAATCCAGTCCAACCTCTTCTTTTTGCAGACATTGAGACTCAGCATGGTATAATCCAAGACCATTCTTTCCATATTTTCTTCACATAGGAGTTAAAAAGTTGGCAGTATGTGAATAGCTCTAACAATTATCCAGCTAGATAGCTAACTAGCCAAAATAAGAAATATCAAGATTCAAAGGAGGATTTAAACATTTGAAATGATTAGTTTATATCAGACTTTTATTATCCAATCAACTGTAGACTCAACCTAGCAGTATGTGATCTATAACTTAGTAGCTGGTGATAAGGGTGTACATTTCTTGCCTGAGAAAACTACACATCAGTGGAAAGGGCCATTTCTTTTTTCACTCAGGTTCCATGTACCCAACATGCTCTCAGATGTTGGGAATAAACTTCAGCACAATGAGTTATCTTTGTGTTTCCTGAGTCAGAGTACATGGTATAACTGATATTTTAATTGAATGCTGTTCTTGTCCACCTTTTCCAAATATCAATAGCTCCTTTACTAAACCCTCCTTAACTCAAGGACACCCCAGGAAAGGAGATAGGCAGTTAGCACTGTCTCAGTTGTTAGCTGGGAGGGCTTGGATTTCAACCTATATCACAGAGTTCAGATAAAATGCCTGAAGCCAAGGCCACTGACAGCTTTGGGTCTACACTGCAGGCACTGTATGCCCAAGTGCTGTTGAGCACTTCAAATGTGGCTGGTTTGATCTGAGACATGCTATATATGTAAGATACACATCAGACTTCTGAGAATAAAGAATAATGTGAAATAATCTCAACAATTTTTATATCATTATATGTTGAAATAATATTTTGGATGTATTGGATAATATATATTTCAAATAGATCAGATATATAAAATTATATATCAGAAAAAATTGGATAAAAATAAAATATATTATTGAAATTAATTCCACCTGTCTCTTTTTACTTTTTAAATGTGGCTACTATAAAATTTGAAATTATATTTGTGGCTCACATTATATTTCTATTGGGTCGCACTGATAAGTCATTTTGAAATGATATTTGCAAAGTGGAAAAAAATTACTTGTTTTGTAAAAATGTCCAAGAAATAGTGGACTCTCCGTACCGCTCTGTTTAAAGCCCAGTCTGGCACGATAATAATATTCTCATGTTTATGAGGCAATGAAAATGTCCCTGGCCTTTTCCAGACATCTGAGGGAAGGCCCATCTGTCACCAGTCTCTTCGCCTCTTAAAAGCCAGTGGTGGTGTGTATGGCATTGGGGCATGGCTAGCCAGATGGGCACAGGGAAGCATGTGGTTCTGGGCAGTGCTATTGACTAAATGTTTGTGTGATTCCAAAATGTTGAAGCCCTCATCCTCAATGTGACAGCATGTGGAGGTGGGGCCTCTGACAGGTAATTAGGTCATCAGGGTACAGCCCTTACAATGGGATTAGTGCCCTAAGAAAGGAGATTGAGAAAGAGATGATTTCTGTCTCCACCAGATGAGGATACAGTGACAGAAGGCAGCCGTCTATAAGCCAGGAAGTGGGCCCTCATCAGACACTCTGACCTTGAACTTCAAATCACTATAACTGTGAAAAATAAATGTTGGTTGTTTAAGCCATCCAATCTATGGTATTTGATATAGCAGCCCGAGCTGACTAAGACGGACAGATACTGATGTCATTCTGAGCGTCGGTTGAAATAGAGCTGATCAGACAAGATCTCAGCCTCCAGGGGCAGAGTCACTGTGGCCCCTTTCCTACTACCTACTGGTTTCTGAGTCTTAAGTGTCAGGAACAGAAGTATTTTTATTTTTTCCCAATTAAATATGTACTGCCTGAGCAGCCTGTGCCTGAGGCTTAGCTCTTCCTACTAAATTTAGCTTTAAGTCCCCGCAGGTGAGCCTGGAAGAGGGCTGTGATTAGCAGCACACACTCACTGTCAATCTGTAAAATCAAGGTGTGAAGCTCATACTTACTTTCAAACAAGAACAGGGAAATGCATCTGTCATACTGTAAGGATGACCAGATCAACCCTAGTCAAAGAGATTCTTGTACCTGTTAAGAAATTAGACTATGTGTTCCCTGAGGTCTCTTAAATCCATAAAACAATGATTCTGTCCTACTCCCCAAATACTCATTTGCTTAGTGAGTATATGCTGACTCAGAGACCTGCAAGTAGGAGTGGGAGTGGAGATGGGCGTGGGGTGGAACAGAGGCTGTATAAAGGCATTCACCTAACCAGTCGGGCAAAAGCTCCTCCAGTCTTCTGATCAGTTTAGGACACACCAACAAGAGAAAGAAAACTAGAATAGGATAAAAGTTGCAAACTGGTGCCTCAGAGGTGAATTCTGTTTGACCTAGACAGCAGTTTTAGTACATTTGAATTCAGAGGCGATACAAAAATACCAGGAGATGTCTTTTAAAAATCAAAATTTTAACTTCTTTTGAAAAATCCCAAGATCTGACTACACAGTCTGTATTTCTCCATAATGGGATTAGAGCTGAGAATTATCTGCTCCCCCTCAGAAAAGGCAGGTGCCCTCCAGTCTGTGCGTCACTTCCTGTCCTGCCTTACTCCTTTGTGTGATTTGTCCGTCTAGCCCTGGCTGGTGTTTAAGGGTCAACCACAGAGGAGCTCTTAAACCTTCCCCATCTCAGCATTCTGTCACTCTCTGGGTATAACATCTCCAGGATCCTTAGATACATGGGTCATTTGATTTTTCCCAGTTTCCCTACGTTTCTCTCAACAGACATCAAAAGACCTCAGGGCATAATCAGGGCTGGAGCAGAGGCTAGAGTTACTATGCCATAATCTAAGGGCTAAGATCTTGGCAGGCAGGCATAGGCAACTTTTCCTAAGCAATTGTGGTTCTTTGGTGACCTGATAGGACAGATCCCTCACTTTTGCATTGGTCTAGTAAACAAAGTAAGGGAAAGGGAGATACCAAGATGGGTTTGCCAAAAGGAGGGGCCTTTACTCTCTGCCTAGTGACCCACTCTGCTCTTACTCACTTCCTGTAACTTCTGGAAAAAAGAAGTTGGAAAGAAACTGAGAAAGAGGTATGTGGGATGGAAGTGGTAGGAAAGCTAGGAAAGCTTCCATCCACTGTTTCTGGGGTCCCTAAAGGCTCAGGCCCCCATAGCTACCATTGTTACCCTGAAGCCTCCAAAGGCAGATTGAGTTAATTCAGGTTACTCTTCTTCCTCTTTTTTTTAGACAGAATCTCTCTCTGTCACCCAGGCTGGAGTGCAGTGGGGTGATCTCGTCTCACTGCAACCTCCACCTCCCAGGTTCAAGCGATTCTCCTGCCTCAGCCTCCTGAGTAGCTGGGACTACAGGCGCATGTCACCACACCCGGCTAATTTTTTGTATTTTTAGTAGAGACAGGGTTTCACCGTGTTAGCCAGGATGGTCTCGATCTCCTGACCTCGTGATTTGCCTGCCACAGCCTCCCAAAGTGCTGGGATTACAGGTGTGAGCCACTGCGCCCGGCCTCAGGTTACTCTTCTGGCCAATCGCTATTTGCTTTTTCACCATTTCATGCATGAGGGTTCATGTGTAGCTATAGCAAGAGAGTCTTGTCTGGCAATGAAAGGTGGTTTTTTTCGTTTTTGTTTTATGTTTGTTTATTTCTGATGGAATCTCACTCTGCCACCCAGGCTGCACCCAGGTTGGAGTGCAATGCTATGATCTCAGTTCACTGCAACCTCTGCTTCCCAGGTTCTAGCGATTCTCCTTCCTCAGCCTCCTGAGTAGCTGGGATTACAGGTGCCCGCCACCACACATGGCTAGTTGTTGTATTTTTAGTAGAGATGGGGTTTCACCATGTTGGCCAGGCTGGTGGCAATGAGAGACTTTTTTTTTTTTTTTTTCTTTTTAGACCGAGCCTTACTCTTGTTGCCCGGGCTGGAGTTCAATGGCGCAATCTTGGCTCACTGCAATCTCTGCCTCCCGGGTTCAAGCGATTCTCCTGTCTCGGCCTCCCGAGTAGTGGGATTACAGGCACCTGCCACCATACCTGGTTTATTTATTTAATTATTTATTTATTTGCTTATTTATTTGCATTTTTAGTAGAGACAGGGTTTCACTATGTTGGCCAGGCTGGTCTCAAACTCCTGACCTCAGGTGATCCACCTGCCTCAGCCTCCCAAAGTGCTGGGGTTACAGGCGTGAGCCACTGCGCCCACCTGAACGATTTTTAAAGGTGAAAAAATAAGATAAAATCTACTGTTTACAGCCTGACTTAAAGTTTAAAAGCAGAGGACAGTGTTGAAGAGGGCAGTGTTTTCCGGATTTGTTTGAATCAGTTTGGCTTCATGCATAATAGAGACTGCACAGTCTTGTAAAATTGTCCTCATAATGTCAATTTCCAATGGGTACTGCTTATATCACTGTTCAAATTTTATTTTCAGCAGAAATGGTTTCATATTGAGAACACTTCACAGGCTGGACTCAGAAAGCCATTAGTCTGCCTCACTGGAATGCACTGCCTCTACCTGAAACCCTTCCAGTTCTCAGGCCTGGAACTTCTGGTACCATTTGGTGGTACCTTCTATTCTGGTAAGCTGTGCATTAAAATATCTTAGCTAATTTGTTGTGTAAATAGGCCAGAAGTTTTAAGTCAACTTTCTAAGATTCCTGCTTCTCAGCTTGTGCTTCTCAGTGTCAGAAGAGTAAAAGGCAAAGAGAAGAATGATTTTTAAATCTCCTTCTATCATCTTCCAACACTTCCAGAAACCCCCTCCTCATCTAATCACAAACCAGCATTTCCCACACTCCCTGCACACAAATGAAGTCCTGTTCTAAAAATCCAAACTATGGAACTAAGGAATTTAAGAATGGATAGACATCTGAAAGACTATCATTGAGTTCAACTCCTTCGTTTTACTTTGAGGAAATACACCTAGAGAGACAAAGCGTCTTTCCCATAGTCACACAGCTGCGAAGTGGTAAAGCAGGAACTAGGAGTCATATCTTCTGTCTCCCAGATACTGGCCCAGTCAATCAACACTCTTCCTAGTGCATTATGCCCCCAGGCCATTTGTAGATAAAGAGGAAGGTGATGTGGAGGGAGTAGGAACAAGGAGCACTGCAGCAACAAAGATCTGTCTGCAGTGCGGGACACTTACTCTTCTTCAGGACTTGGCGGCACTCAGGGGTGATGGGTGGAGCGCTGGACTTCGACAAGGCATTTGAGAGGACCTCAATGATGCAGCGAGTCACCTGGGGGAAAACGAGAAAGCAGGTTGGAGAAGCTGGTGTCACTGGATGACAGACTACTCAACCCAGAGCTGCTGTCAAGGAAGGCTTGACTACGTGACCTGCGCTGATGCAGTATTCTTAGGGCAGAGATACAGATTTACAGGAACAGAGTGAAATCTTCCAAACCTCTACACAGAACAATGCAAGAAGGCACTGATTAGGGATTATCTGGAGAAGGGAAATAAGCATCCATTTCTGAAACAATGGCACAGCTATCCTCAGGGGCGCTAAACCATCCTGACAGGAGATAGGAGCTCAGTGCAGGAGGGGCATCCCTTGCCCACATTCTGTCAGCGATGAAAACCTGGCTTTGTAAGATTATGTCATGCGTGTGTTTGGTTTGGTGTAATAGGGACTGGGAGAATCTAGAGTCTAGATACAAGTCTAGATTCTAAGATTGACATTGCAACTTACCATTTCTTCATTGTGGTTCCTGTTATCCACTGGCATGGAATTGACAGCTTTCAAGGAGAAAAAGAATGGAAAATGACTTGAGTTGGGTTTTGGAAGCTGTGTGACCCCAAACCCACAAAATCACCCCACATTAGTTGTTGCTTTTCCCCTGGCAATGTCTTAAATATATTTGGAAACAAATGTTATTTTAGATCCGGTATAAATCAAATCTAGACCACAGACAAGGAGGGGTCTTCTGGGGTACCAGAAATGTCCCTTTTTTAAATCTCAACGCTGGTTACACAGGTGTGCTTATTAAGCTGTGTACTCATGATCTGTTCAATTTTCTATATATTTTACTTCAATTAAAAGTTTAAGCTAGGGCCAGGTGCGGTGGCTCACGCCTGTAATCCCAGCACTTTGGGAGGCCAAGGCCGGTGGATCACGAGGTCAGGAGATCGAGACCATCCTGGCTAACACGGTGAAACCCTGTCTCTACTAAAAATACAAAAAATTAGCCAGGCATGGTGGCATGCGCCTGTAGTCCCAGCTACTCGGGAGGCTAAGGCAGGAGAATTGCATGAACCCAGGAGGCGGAGGTTGCAGTGACCCAAGATCGTGCCACTGCACTCCAGCCTGGGTGACAGGGCGAGACTCCGTTTCAAAAAGAAAAAAAAAAGTTTAAACCAAACTAAGTCTAATACAACAAGAATGCCCTCCTCGATCTTCTCTGCCTACTCCAAATGGGTAAAGATCTGTGGCTCTCTCTCCCTATCTCTGTTTCCAAAAATATATCCTCCCAAAACTTCCTTGACAAAAACATGGTTATGGGTGTCTTCCATAATTAATTACCTCATTTTTTACCTGCAAGGCCTTTGCCTGAACAAGCTCGTTTGTGCATCCATATCAACATTGTGTTTCTCTTCCTCCACACTGTTTGCAACCATGTAAAGAACACGGCAGATATCTAACCCTCCTAGTTTAGCATCAAGTCCATAATAGTATATGCAAATTGGTGTTTAACCATTGGTTTATAAGAATATTTTAAAAGAAAAATTTTAATTTATTTCAATAAAATGTCATGGGATTCTGCCTATCTTACAACAGTGTTTGAAGTTGCTTTGTCTTCTTAGAAAATGCTTCAGGTAATTTTAATTTTTCAGTGCCATTTTTTTCTCTCTCTAAGCTGCTTTGATTATTTTTTCACTTTGACTTTGTTCTAAGCCCTTTCTATTAGAACAGCCCAAAGCATTTACATATAAGTCCATCTCCATAGTTCTCCTGGCATGACCTGTAGCAGGCAACTAAGCAGGAGAAGCTCAGTGCAGAAAATTATTTTAAGTCCCTGAGAAGAGAGTAGAGCTTGCTGGGGCAAGTTCTCAGACATCAGACATGAAAGCTATTCAAATGCAGCAACCTGACCTTTCCTTGCAGAATGCAAGGAAAGCCTCTTTAAACATTCCCCACCCCCTATCAATTACATATCATGGGGCTCAACCTGGAAATAAAACACCTATTCATTTACTTTACTAAATTTCTCTTTTCAAAGGATGATCTGGGATCACTTCAATTGTTTCAGGAAGCCCAAAGTTATGCAGTCCATTAGAATCATTAAAAAATATTTGAGAAGTAGCTAACGAGCTAAGAAGACCCCAAGTTTTTCCTGAAATGCTTATCAGGCAAGATCCAGTTGACCCACTTTTGGTACCCAAGGTCCAATATACTCAACTGTTCTTTCATCCTCCAAATGGCTATTTGAGAACACACCCACTTCAGCACTTTCTCTTTCCACCGGAAATCTGTAATTTCCTCTGGAAATAAATGACTATGAGAGAATAACTCCCCTAATAAATCAGATAACTTTTAAAAAATCCTGCTTTACTAAGCCTTCTTGATAATGCAGTTTCTTGCTAATACTTTCCTTTTTTTTTTTTTTTTTTTTTACAAATGTAAAATAGATGTTTTTATTAACTACTGGTATTGCCAAAGTATTAATAGTTACCAGATTTGGGGGCAGAGAAAGATTTTTCTTTTATTACTCTAGACAACTTGTAGCTTAGGTTTGTATTTATGAAACCGTTGTTTCTCTGACTGAGGCTCTTCAGATCCTTTTTGATGGAAAAAAAAAAACTAGGGTCTGCTTTGGAACATACATTATACATCTTGGTGAGATATCTAGGTGCTTCTGTATTTTTCCAGTAAAATTTGTGACAACAAGGTAATAGCCGAAGGCGTGTTGTTATCCTTAAAGTAGTTCAGCTTACTTTTGTATGTAGTAAGATTCAGGTGGCACAACAGAAAACCTAATGCTCTCTGTCTGTAGGGATATAAGAAAAAAAAAAAGAAAACCTAATGCTCGTGTTAAAAGTAAAGCAATCAAATGGTACAAAAATTATCAAATAATGTGGTAAATCTGAGAGTAACTTCTGATGTATTAATATCTAAGACTATTACAGTTTGATACCAGATTGAAAATACAGCTGTAAAATAAGTTCAACATGCTCTTCTGAATTTAGAAATCATTTTCCCGGCCAGGTGCAGTGGCTTGTGCCTGTAATCCCAACACTTTGGGAATCCGAGGCGGGCGGATTACCTGAGGTCAGGAGTTCGAGACCAGCCTGGCCAACATGGTGAAACCCCATCTCTACTGCATATACAAAAAGCTGGGTGTGGTGACACACACCTGTAATCCCAGCTACTCAGGAGGCTGAGGCAGGAGAACTGCTTGAGCCTGGGAGATGGAGGTTGCAGTGAGCTGAGATGGCACCATCGCACTCTAGCCTGGCCAACAGAACAAGACTCTGTCTAAAAATAATAATAATAATAATAATAATAATAATAATAATAAAATTAAATTAAAAATATAAGGAAAGCATTTTACCTAGAATAATATGGATATCATTTTACTACTTCCCTTATATTAATTTTTAGAGTGCACAATAGCTTCCATAGGAGGTTGTGCATCTCCTTTCAGAAGTTCTTAAGGATAAGTGAATGAGCTAGATGGCTTCTTGAGGCTTCCCCCAGCCCTGTAATTTTGCAAATAACCAGCTCTACTTGAAGGCTAACATGTCTCATTGCCAGAGGCTGCGGGGAGGTGGGAATGGAGAGGTACTTGCCAATGGGTTTGTGGTATCTTTCTGGGGTGATAAAAATGTTCTGAAATTTGATAGTGGTAATAGTTGCACAATCTGCAAATATACCAAAAACCACTGAATTATATACTTTAAAAGGGTGGATTATATGATATACAAATTATAGCTCAATTTTTAAAAAGATTATGTCTTCATTTTAGCTGCTATTAAAATATAAACTTTTATTTAAAATATTCTGTTACATAAGAGATCTGTAAGTATTGTACCACAATAGTTAAATCATTCCCACAAATGTCACTGTTTTTGTGGTCTACAGCCTCCCAAGCAAAGCAATTCTCTTCTAAAAGTATTTTGACCAGAAATAATTCTAAATATTCATTTGATTTTCTTTAATGAAATTGAGAACATTTATTGACAATTTGTAAGAATGACAAGAATTTTAGCAAATTCTGAATGTATATAATTACGACTGGCTTTCATTTTGTCTCTGCCTTTTGGATCTAGTAATTGCTGCCAATAAAAGCTTCATATTCATGGATGGCAATATCTCAATTCTAGGTAGGAGTCTCAACCTCAGATATGAACAATTTTCTAAATCATTAAAACACCTGAAGAAAACCTGTAGTCTAATTTGGTGCTAGTATACTTACTTCTCAATAGTCTCAATATCTCAATACCCATAGGTGACTCTACTTCAACACACACACACGCACACACACACACTTCAGATTTTCAGAGATCATTTGTTTGAGATTCAGGGTAGTTTGAAAGATTAATCCTACAATCTTCCATACAAAAAGGGAAACAGTCAAGTATCTACTACTTAAAATTCTATCCTCCTAAATTGACAAAGACATTTTGTTTTTTTTACTACTCCAAAGGTACTTTTGTGGTTATTTTGTACTCTAATAATTTTCCTGGAGTACAGAAGTCAAAATACTGCGGTTTCCATTCATAACTAAAAAATTAAGGGCACATGTTCTCAGGAATGCTGAGGCTTTCACAGGTTAAAAAAAATAATTCCTTTGAGTGTGAAATTAGAAATTACCTGTCCCTAGAGATGGAAATACAAAATAGAGAAACATATTAAACTTGTACATACACGAGCACACATACACACACACATTATATATGGACATGTTAAGAAAAGGGATATTTCTTACATACATATGGGACTCACTTTTATCTCATCATACTTACATGACAATAACAATAATAAGGGAAATTATGCAGGCACTAAATAACATCATACATGTATTCCGGCCTCTCCGTAGTCGCCTGGCTTTAAAAAGCCAAACAGATACAGAATCAGACAACAGGGTCTCTCTAGATGGGCAGAGAGAGTGTGACATCTTAGAAGCGAATACAAAATGTGGGGTTTCCTTGGAGGTATGGCACGTTTTCTTCCTTCCTATCTAGAGGAAAACTCAGATATAAAAAGAACGAGGCTCCCTTGGTTGGGCTAAGAAGCCCTCTAGCTTTTTCCAAGTCAAACGGGTGGGAGGAGTTGAAGGAAAACACCCAGGGAGGAGAAGAAACGAAGCAAGAGATAAACCTTCCCCTCAACCCCCCCTCTCTCCCGGGATCCGCCAGCCTGGCTGTGGGAGCGGCGGGGAAGAGCGAGGCTGGCGCTGTCCGCGGTGCTGACCGGCCCGCCGCGCCCACTCACCCGCCAGCCCCACGGCTCCCAGGAGGCTGAGAAGCAGCGCTGGCTGCATGGCCCCGCTCGCCGGCCCCTGTGCGGAGAGGAAGATGGCGGCTGGACCGGAGAAGCGAGGCGCAGGAGGAAGGCGCGATGGAGCAGCCCCGGGAAACTAGCGTGCCTCCTGGTCCCCGCGGTGTGGCGCGGCTGGCGCAGGCCCCGCTCTTTTAAAGGGCAGGCGGGGGCCGCAGGGCCGGGAGGGGCGGGCAGCCAGGAGCGGGCGTCCCCTAGCTCAGTCCTGACGTCACGAAGCAGCACCCCCAGGCGGCGACGCAAATGGGCGGAAATTTACGCCAGTCCAGTCGCCTGGTGGGCAGGGTCTGGAGCGGGGGTAGGGGGAAAGGCGAGCCAAAGAATGGAGGGGCGAGGGGAGCAGTGCAGATCTGAGACGGTGGGGGAGGCGGGAGGTCCCGCTTAGATTGCCTCAGCCTACTCCCCATCTTCCTCCACACACCTTCAAATCTAAAACCGTGTGTTTGAGACTGTATGCATGTGTGTGGTTGTGCTGAGATGTGTTCATGACGAAGTCTGTTTGTGTCTCCTCGACCTAGCTGACGAAAAGACTCCTGCTAACGAGAGAGAACTAAACGGTTGGTCAGGGAAAATGGAAAAGACAGTGATAGTTTTAAAAGTTAAAAGTGCAGCCGGAGAATATGGGACCTGCTGTTCCCTCAAACTTTTCTTTTTGTCTTTATATCTATTTACCTATCCATGATTCTATCTCCTATTCATGACTCTCTTTCTTCCTCCTCCCTCTCTGAATACATAACGTATACACGGTTAAAAAAAAATCAGATGGTACAAAAGGATTTACTATACAAGTCTCCCTTCCCTCTTTATTTCCAGTTCTCAGGTGCCTCAATTCCTCTTTCCGTCAACACAACTTTACTACTCTCTATAATTTAGGTTTGACTTATTTTGGAACATATACAGTTGCATCTTCTTTTGAATGATGTATTACATTGAATGGATACAATAGAATGTATTTAAACAGCTCCTTTTCTAATGAGTATTTATTCAGGTTGTTACCCTTTGGTCTTTAATCACTCCTTTACAACACAGCCTTAGTCTCATGGGTGGGTCTTGTAATAACCTGCTGGTAAGAAATAGCCAATACTACAAACCCTATGTGCATCCTCTCTTGCTTTCAAATTGAGACAGTAAAGTATTTTTGTTATTATGTGTGAGAAAAAGGTGAAAGCATCTTCCAGAATATTTTTGATGTGGGTTCCCTCAGCCTAATGAGCAATCGGGAAGAAGCAGCAGGCAGGTGACCTGCGCAGAAGAGGAATAACACAGGCTTTGTGGAACGGAGTGAGACTTCACTGGGCTCTCTTCATTCAGGGAATGAAGATGTCTGCATGCACAGCTCAAGCAAGGTATCAGTTTAGTTTTCTTGAAAATTAATGAGGTTCAAATTCTTTTTGTATGTGCTGGGTGAATGGCTACATCTTCCTGAAAAAGCTGGAAAGTGTTTCACCAAGATCACAGCCACAGAATAATTAAAAGAATAGTCTTAAAAAGGATATTAGTGGAACAATGGATAAATGTCGAATAAGATCTATAGGTTACTGTATTGTATTGTGTTGTGTTGTATTGTATTGTATTGTATTAATGTTAATTTCCTGATTTTGAAAATTGTACTGTGGGCCAGGTGTGGAAGCTCACGCCTGTAATCCCAACACTTTGGGAGACCAAGGCGGGTGGATCACCTGAACTCAGGAGTTCAAGACCAGCCTGGGAAACGTGGTGAAACCACATCTCTACCAAAAATACAAAAAAAAAAAAAAAAAAAAAAAAAGAGAGAGAGAAAGAAAATTGTACTGTGATTATATAAGAAAATAAGAAAATATCCCTGTTTTTAGGAAACACACCTTGAAGTATCTAGAGGTAAAATGGTATCGTATGTACAACTTCCTTTCACATTTTTAGAAAAAAATATAAAGATAGAGAAAAAGAGAATGCTAAGGTAAGTATGGCAAAATGTTAGCATTCAGGGAATTGAGGAGAAAGGTATATGGGAATTTTTGTACTTTTTTGCATTTTTCTGAAATCTGAAATACTTTTAAAATTGAAAAAACAATATTTGGGGCACAAAAGAGTCCATTTAAAACCTCTGTAGACCAGTAGGTACAGAAAAATAAGCTGTTGAGTGAGGGCCGTTCCTTGGCTGCAGATCTGCAGCAATTTTTCCTCTAGAGTTGAAATTATATAAGGGTTCTAATACTCTTTAAGATGCACTGATGGCCAACAATTCTCTACAGTTACCACCTTCCAGGAGCATCTGCATCTCGATTTTCCAGTGATTTCCTTCTCTTCTTGCTCCCTTGAAAAGCATGGAGTTAAACAATGTTAACGTCATTTTGTGGCTTCTCAGGCTGGAGGCTTGGTCTGAGTTCATTACTCATCAAGTCCTGACGTAGGAAAGATCTCTTCATTATTGTCAATTGGAATGAAGAAAAAAAAAGGCAACCCTGGCCTACAGCCAGTTCCCACATTCAGACTTAGCTTTCTTTTTAAATTTTTCATCATTGTACAAACTTTTTATGATTTTTGCCTTTCACATTTAGATCTCTATGTACAAGAGGAAAAAACAGCCATAAGGAGAAGCTTTTTTTTTTTTTTTTTTTTTTTTTGAGACGGGGTGTCTCACTCTGTCACCCAGGCTGGAGTGCAGTGGCGTGATCTTGGCTTACTGCAAGCGCCGCCTCCCGGGTTCATGCCATTCTTCTGCTTCAGCCTCCTGAGTAGCTGGGACTACAGGCGCCCACCACCGCGCCCGGCTAATTTTTCTATGTTTAGTAGAGATGGGTTTTCAACATGTTAGCCAGGATTGTCTCGATCTCCTGACCTCGTGATCCACCTGCCTCAGCCTCCCAAAGTACTGGGATTACAGGCGTGAGCCACTGCGCCCAGCCAAGGAGAAGCATTTTTAAAGAATTCTCTCAAAAACAGGATGAAGGAGGAAAACCAAATTTTTTCTTAGGGACTAGGCCTTAGAATAAACATGGCATGAGATAGGGGTATAGTCTTTTTGTTTGTTTGTTTTTGTTTTTGTTTTTGAGACAAGGTCTTGATCTGTCACCAGGCTGGAGTAAAGTGGCATGATCATGGCTCACAGCAGCCTCCAACTTCTGGCCTCAAGCAATCCTTCCACCTCAACCTCCTGAGGAGGATTACAAGTGTTTGCCACCACACTTTGCCAATTTCTATTTTTTTTGTAGAGATGGGTTGCCCAGGCTTGTCTTAAACTCCTGACTTCAAGTGATCCTCTTGCCTTGGCCTCCTAAAGTGCTAGGATTATAGGCATGAACAACTGTCCCCAGCCACATTTTTTAGCATATTATCACCCAGTTGTCCTGGAAATTTTTATTGAAGTGACCATCCTTTCCCATCTGCTCTGCAATGTCACTTAGAAAAAAAAATCTACAGTCCATAGGTATGTTGCCAGACTCTTCCAGAACATTGGTCCATTCCGTATCACTGAACTATTTGTTCCTTGAAGCAGCACCACACTTTCTCTATCATCATATCTTCTTAATTTTAAATAAGTCTTCTTTTTTTTTTTTTTTTTTTTTTTTTTGGAGATAGGATCTCACTCTGTCACCCAGGCTGCAGTGTGGTGGCCCAATCTCAGTTCACTGCAACCTCTGCCTCCCAGGCTCAAGTGATCCTCTCGCCTCAGCTTCCAGAGTAGGAACTACCTGCATCTGTCACTGTGCCTGGCTAATTTTTTCTATTTTTTGCAAAGACAAGGTTTCATCATATTGCCCAGGCTGGTCTTGAATTCCTGTGCTCAAACAATCAGCCTGCCTCGGCCTCCTAAAGTGCTGGAATTACAAGTGTGAGACACTGTGTCCTGATGTCTCATGGAAAAGGTCTTTCCACCTTGTTTTTCCTTAGGATGGTATGGGCCGTTTTTGGCCCTTTGCGTTTTCATATGAATCTTGTGATCAACTGTCTATTTTCATGAAAAAAAAAAAAAAAACTCTTAGGATTTGGACAGGATAGATCAATTTAGGAACAGTTGGCGTCTTTCCAATATTGGGCAGTCTTTGTTTTTTTTTCTTTTCTTTTTTTTTTTTTAACATGGATTAAGTGATCCTCCTGCCTCACTTCCCATTGTGTTGTGATTACAGTTGTGAGCCACTGTGCCTGGCCTAGACTTAGCTTTTTGATTGCTGTTAGTGTTCTGAATATAATCTTACCTCAAATAGTACAAAATACCAGGAAAATAAGACATAGGAAAGAGTATCTTTCAGAAATAGTCTCAAATAATTAAGGAGGAAAACAAACATACCTCCTCTAGGAACTAGGGCTTAGAATAAATCATGGTTTTGTACACGGCTCCTGAAATAGATTTTCCATCAGAGTCCAGCTGGGAAAATGAAACCAACAGAGGGAATTTGATACAGGAAACAATACACAGAAACGTTGAAAAAGTGAAGAAAAGAAGAAAGGAGAAAACGCAAAGATTAGCAACTGCAGGCAGCTGCTATGCCCCTAGGGATGGAAGGATAAAGAAAGGATGTGCCTCCCTGGAGCCCAGAAACATTAGCCACTTAGTAGGAACCTCTGCCAGCTAGGTAGGTGGGATTTGGGGCCATGGGAAGGAGGGGCTGTATGATGGGAGCCGGAAGTACAGAAGAGAAGCAGCCACGGCTAGAGATGCATCCCCTTCCTCCCAATAAGAGAAAAGGGCAGAAATACGTTGGCTTCTTCTTTTTAGTGCTAGTGCCTTTTAGTGGCTGAACCTACCTGGGAACAATTGACAGGGAAGCCCGGGGAATACAGTTGGCAAAAGCCAGTCCCCTCAGTGATACAGAAAAGAGCAGGGGATGGAATTGAAAAGCAAACTGACAAAGAAATGCCATGTAGATCAAAACCACCCAGGAGTAGAGGTATTGAATGTAGATTTTCTCTTAATATTCACAAAGTCATTTTGTTTGCATATGTGAATGCTGATTAGGTGTCAAGCACGGTAGTAAATACATATTTCTTTGGTCATAAGAAACTACATGATCAATCACAACATTAATGGTGCTCTACCTACTCTAGGAGAGTTCACCAGCCAGTCAGGGAGTAAAGCTGAGAGAGGTGTAGGTTGGACTCCTGCTCCAGAAATGGAGGGCAAGAGGGCAATGCAATGAAATGACATGCAATGAAACTGACACCACTCTGGAAACTGCTGACCTGCAAATGGACTTTTACAGAATTCCATGGGTTTGTGGCCAACAGGATAAATATTTATCTCTTGTGAATTTAAGTGTTTTCCTAATAAAGAGCACTATGTCAACAAGTAGTTTTTCTCGGGTAGTTAGGTCCTAGAATACATTTAGTACCTGGTTTCTTAGGTCAGATTCCTGGTGCACTTGAACATAATCAAGAAATCAGAAAACAAACTTTCATCCTAAGAGAGGATAGAAATCATTTTTTTAAATCTACCAAATTATGGGTAAGATAACTCCATACGACTTGCATGCAGATATATATTAGTAAAAATTCACATTTCTCAAGGGAAGGCAACAGGTAGAGCCACAACCATTCAAGTGTGACAAAACAGGAGATGTTCCTCTAAAAGTGTGGAGTTTATATATAGTGGGATGGTCAGATGAACAGTCTCACTTCTTATAATTGGAGAAAAGTCAAGCAACTAAAATTGAGAAGTAGGATAAGTATGCTTTGGTTCTGACGAATTGATAAGACCCAAATCTCTTGACAAATCTGTAGTTTGCCACATATCACTTGGAAAGGATCTAGAACGAAGGGTGCCTGCAGGTCTTTTTTATGTCCCTTCCCGAAACTCACACTCAGTTCGTAGAACAATTTAAAGTCTCCAAAGCACTTTCACAGATGCTGCACATTGGATTTAAAAAAAAAAAAATGTTATGAAACTGACTGCTCAGGCCTCTTAACACCATCTTTACAAGTGAAGGATATGAGGTTAAAATTAAAAACTTGAAGTATTTTGTTTATGATCAAAACATTTGGTGGAAAGAAGCAGGCTGAGATTTGTTTTTGGTTCACTTCTTAAAATTAATTTTAAGATAATTTTTTTTTTCAAAAATTGAATGTGTTAACATAGAGTCAAGTGATGAAGTGCACACACCTGAAGTATATAGATCATTAGAGTTTTTCCCATGTATATACCCATGTAGTCAACACCCTGATCCAGAACATTCCCAGCACTCCAGAAAGCTCCCTTGTGCCTTCAGTCAACACTCCCTCCAGAGATAACCACTCCTCTGAGGTCTACCACCATAGATTATTTTGGCCTGTTTTAAAACTTTGTATAGGTGGAATCATGTATTAATAGTATATGCTCCTTTGTATCTGACTACTTTCACTCAATATTACATCTGTTGTGTATAGCAATAATTCATTCCTTTTCATTGCTGTGTAGTATTCCATAGTATGAATGGTGAAACAATATATTTACATTCTATCATTGGTAGGTATTTAAATTGTTTTCAGTTTGGAAATATGAATAAATATGCTATGAACACTTGTGTACTTGTGTCTTGGCAGACATAAGCACTTGTTTCTAATACACTCATTAGATGTGTATTAGATGTGTATGTGAAATTGCTGGGTCAGCTCTAGTAGATACTGTGTTTTTGTTTGTTTGTTTGTTTGTTTGTTCTTTTGTGACAGAATCTCACTCTGTTGCCCAGGCTGAAGTGCAGTGGCATGAATACAGCTCACTGCAGCCTCGACCTCCTGGAATCAAGCAATCCACCTCAGCTTCCTGTGTAACTGGCGCCACAGGCACATGCCACCATGCCCAGCTAATTTTATTTTTTCTGTAAAAATGGGAGTCTCACTTTGTTGCTCAGGCTAGTCTCCCAGGCCCAAGCAATCCTCTCACCTTCACCTCCCAAAGTGCTGAGATTACACGTGTGAGCCACTATGCCCAGAAGATACTATCAGGTTTCTGAAATGGTCATACCAGGGACTGGGATTTGAATTTGGATTGTTTGGATGTTGATGCTCTCGTGACATAACACCTCCTCCTAGTGCAACCCCCACTGCAGAGTTGGAGGGAGAATGGGCATCTCGATGCCAGGATGCTTTGGGTGGACGGCTGCTAGAAAAATACCAAACCATGCTTCACTTACTTCACACATTTGCTCAAGCGTTGGACCTAGGGCCAAAGGTTATTCTTACTTACTCAGTGGTAATGCACAGGTAAGGCAGAGAGAAAGAGTCTGAAACCCACTGGGAGAACACTTTATTCATTTTACTCATTTTCATAATCCTTTGATTTAATATCTATTTATTAAATTAATAGCAGAAAGACTATGTTAGTATGGCAGGATGAGAGCATGCTCCAGTCTCCTTTGATTTCAGCTTCCAGAAGAGACTACAGAGATATTTCACACACATGTTCTCACACATGTGCATGTGCACGCATACACACACACACACACACACACACACACACACACACACACACACACCCTGCAGCAGATGCTGCTGGTTCCTTGCCCATTTCCCTCATCCATACCACTTGGATAGGACTAATGAAAAAGATTGGGGGAGCTTTGGGGTTCCTCTGATCCTGAAAGCAGAAGGGAATCTGGGGGTAACCGAGGAGGAAACTGATGGGGCATCTGGTGGGAGTCCAGGCAGTGTGGCCCCTTCCTCCTCCAGCACTTGTGCAAAGCAGTGGGTCACTGACATGTCAGGCCTGCATCCTTTTCTGTTGGGATTCTTTCCACCTCTTAGTAGCAACTTCTTTGCACCTCTGATGCCTTGATATTCACAACTTTTTTCTCCTCTTCCCCTGAAAAAGCCTTCTTCATATGGCACTCCTTCTAGGGACTTTTGGTCTTATTATAAAATATGTACATAAATGTGTATAATTTCCAGCACCAAGCCAGACATGGTGGCCATGACCCTGAAATCACACCACTTTCAGGCCAGAAAGGCTGATATTGAGAACCCAGAAACAGTCCTGTGCTGTGTTTTGAGCTCTCCCTCCCCTTCTCTGCCTGCTGCATCTCCCTGGCCCTTCTCTCTGTGCTGATCCTCAGGAGTCATGAAATGTAAGTTGGTTCTGCTTCTGCGATTCTGAGAGATTTGGCTGACTTTGCTCTGAGAGGAGGCACTGTTCTGCAGATGCTGAATTTTTAATTATTTATGGTGAATATTAGAGTGTACCAACTCCCAGGCAGACCTCTCCTCAACAAAAATGTGTTCTATAGATGTAGCCTCCAGGAAAACTTTATGTAGGTTAATTTCAGTTTTACAACGATGAATATTTTATTTTTCAGCAATTCATAATGACCCTTGAGGAGCCATTATTTTTATATAAATATGCGTATTCTAAAACCTCCCAAGATGTCATTGCCCATATTTTTGGTCTGGGTAACAAAGATATAACTCTATAGTGAACTACTTCTCATAAGTCCTATTAAAGGATTGTTCTCCCTCTCTTTTTCTTTCTAGTTTAATTAAATTATTTTAGAGACAGGGTCTTACTCCATTGCCCAGGCCAGAGTGCAGTGGTGTGATCATGGCTCACTATAGCACTGACCTCCTGGGCTCAAGCCATCCTCCCACTCAGCCTCTTGAGTAGCTGGGACTACAAGTGTGTGCCCCCATGCCCAGCTAATTTTTAAATTTTTCTGTAGGGATGGAGTCTCACTGTGTTGCTCAGGCTGATCTCAAACTCCTAGCCTCAAGCAATCCTCTGGCCTCGGCCTCTCAAAGTGCTGGGATTATAGGTGTGAGCCACTGTGCCCGGCTCTGCTCTCCCTCTCTTTCTCCCGCTCCTCCAGCTGATTTTCCTTCCATTTATATTCACTCAATAACTCAGAAAGAGCACCAAATAATTTTATATTGCCATATAAACATGGTACTGTCTGAAACTGTAGACTACTAATGGATGAGCCAGTCTCACCTTAATCTTTTTGTCTTTTAGAAGGCATTTTATCCTACCAGGTATGAAAATAAATATTAGAAAACTTACTGGATTTGGTCTCACCCCTCGAAGCACAGTGGAGGCAGAATACACAGTTAATTTTGGAAAAGACAAAGAACCTTTGCAGAAATATGACCCAAGGGGCAACGGGGTATTCCAGGTCCTACAGACAAAAGTAGAAACCTCAGGTACTATTAGGCCCCAGTCTACTGGACCATGGACCAGTTTCCAGCCTCGAGGTAAAAGAGGAAGTAAAGAGGTATCCAGAAGATCTACCCAATTACAGCCCAATGAGAGAGTGAAGAATGGTCAGGTTGGCTGGGAACGTGGCTCATGCCTGTAATCCCAGCACTTTGGGAGGTGGGTAGATCACATGAGGCCAAGAGTTCAAGACTAGCTTGGCCAACATGGCGAAACCCCATCTCTACTAAAAATACAAAAATTAGCCGGGCATGGTGGTGGTGCACATCTGTAATACCAGCTACTAGGGAGGCTGAGGCAGGAGAATCGCTTGAACCTGGGAGGCAGAGGTTGCAGTGAGCCGAGATCACCCCACTTCACTCCAGCCTGGGTGACAGAATGAGACTCTATCTTAGGAAAAAAAAAAAAAAAAAAGAAAGGTTAGGGCATCATGAAGGATGGGAGCTGCCTCCAGAGAAACAGCTTAGTCATTGCAAAGTGAAGCTGAACCCTTTGATTCTTGAGTTTACCCAAGGACTTCATGAAATTGATAGACAGCATTCTTCAAAAGCTAGAGTGGTGGTTTGTTTACATAATAATGTAGTGTTTTTATTGAAATGCTTAAACACAGTTTTGGCAGTGGGGCTGTGGAAGGAGAAAGAAACAGGGAGAGTATGTAAGAGGCAGAGTGTAACATGCAAGCTCCTGCCCTCTGCTCAGGGTAAACCCACATAGTGGTATTCATGGATGCTGCTGCTTCTTGCTTTGAGGAAAAAGGGTACATAGATGGTCATGCAAAGCTCAAAGCAGGCATTGAAATACTAAGTCAGACAGTGGTCCCCAGTGCTTTCCTTTCCATAACCTCTTTTATACTTCTCCTGGTCCCTCTGGATGAAAGGAAGACACGAAAAAAACTTTGGGAGATAAGGAAGAAGTAACTCAGAGACCATGCTCTGTCTCCTTGTCGTCCTGCTGCAAGCATCCAAATGACCCAGATTACATAATCTGCCTGCCCCATGAGTACCTAATTAACATCCTACCATACCAGATCCAAAAGTGAAAAGGTAGTTTGCACAAAATGTGCTATTACAATGTGCTAATGATGCTAGGAGGCTCCAAACCAATATTATTCCTGGAACCATTTCATAACTACTTGTTCCTGAAGACATCCAAGGGAACAGAGTCCATGATTAGAATTTCAGACCCAGTGCAGAGGTTCACCCAGGGACACTGTTTAATTAAGAACCTTCTCAAGATTCCTCAGTTTATAACCTGTGGGTTGTGGCCCCTAGTGGGTCAGTTCTGCTCTGGCTCCATCTGGAAACAACACCTCTCATGATAATATTGAAGTGTGCATTTCTGTGAGCACTGCAAATTGGGGGTGGAGGGGGTGGAAGGCCTTCCAGAGGCCCTGGGAGGGGTCTTGTTTATCTCTGGACCCTGACAACATCTTGCCCAACCTCCATGATGATTCCCTGCATCAGGATGTCTGCATTTCAGCTGGTTAAGGATCTTGTGGCATCATTTGACTGCCTCTACAGTTCTCATCTGTCCAAAACTAACACGTTTTACCTCATTCCCATGGGCTCAGCCTTTGCCTGAGTCTCAGAACCTCCCTTTGGCTCTGTTAAGGGAGATACACAGAGTTCAGCATCAGGTCACATTTGTAGGTGGTCTGGCCGAGTCTGGAGTCTGAGTTCTTGTAACTAGTCTTGTTTCTGATTCATTTCTGACCTGCCCCCAGCCACCTCCACTGTAGTCCAAGATTATATAATGTATGGTGAAGAGTTTAGACCTCAGATCAAATCCCATTTAGGCCACTTACCAACCGTGTGATTGTGGAACAAGTGACTTAACTATGAAACTTGCCTTCCTCATCTATAAAAGAAGGATAACAACATCATCCTCAGAGGCCTGGCCTGTGCAGCAAATGAGCTAGTTTTTGTAACCCCCTACAACTGTGCCTGGCACGCAGTGGCATTCAAGACATGGCAGCTGCTATTGCAATTTCAAAAAATAGCAGCTTTATTTAGACATAATTTATACACAATGAAATTCTTCCCTTTAAAATGTAAAATTCAGTACTTTAGTATCTACATAGAGTTATACAACCATAGTCACTGTCTAATTTCAAAAAGTTTTTCATCACCCCAACAAGAAACTCCATATTTACTAGTAGTTACTCCCTATTCCTCCTCCCTCAGCCCCTGACAACTGCTGATGAATTTCTGTCTCTATTGATTTGCCAATTCTGGATATTTTATATAAATAGAATCATATAATATGTGACTGTTTGTGTCTGGCTTCTTTCACTTAAAACAGTGTTTTCGATGTTCATGCCAGTCGTAGCCTGTGTCAGTACTTTATCATTTCTTTTCATAGCTGAGTACTATTTCATTATGTGGATATACCACATTTTATTTACCCATTCATCTGTTGATGGACATTTGGGTTGTTTCTACTTTTGGGCTATTTTGAATGATGCTGCTAAAAATGTTTGTGTACAACTTTTGGGGCAACACATGTTTTCATTTCTCTTGAGTGTATACTTGGGAGTGGAATTGCCAGGTCATATGCTAACTTGTATGTTTCTCTTGAGTGTATACTTGCGAGTGGAATTGCCAGGTCATATGCTAACTTGTATGTTTAACTTTTTAAGGAACTGCCAAGTGTTTATTACAGTGGTTACACCATTTTACAGTCCCATTGGCAACATATGAGGGTTCCAATTTCATTGTATCCTCACTAATTATTCTTGTCTGACTTTTTGATTATAGCCATTCTAATGGATATGAAATTATACCTCATGGTGATTTGTAATTCCCTAATAACTAATAAATTTGGCATCTTTTCACATGCTTATTGGCCATTAGTATATCTTCTCTAAAAAAAAAATTCAAATCCTTTCCTCATTTTTAAATTGAGTTATTTGTCTTTTTATTGCTAAGTTGTAAATTTTTTATATCTTTTGTATATGTCTCTAATCTGATATATGATTTGCAAATATTTTCTCCCATTTTCTGGTTGTCTTTTCAATTTTTTGATGGTGTACTTTGAAGCACAAAGGTTTTAAATTTTGATGCCATCCAATTTATCTGCTTTTTCTTTGGTTGCTTTTGCTTTAGGTATTATATCTAAGAAATCATTTCTTAGTCTAAGGCTCAAGATTTTCTCCTATGTTTCCTTCTAAGGTTTTATACTTTGAGGTCTTACACTTATGCCTGTGATCCATTTTGAGTTCGTTTTTTATGTGATGTCAGGTAGGAATACAACTTCATTCTCTTGCATATGGATATCCAGGTGAGTCAGCATTATTGTTGAAAAGAATATTCTTTCCTCCTTGAATTGTCTTGGCACCTTTGTGCCAATTTTACATAAATATATGTTTTTATTTTTAGATTCCAATTCTATTCTATTGACCTACATGTCTATTCTTATGCCAGTACCACACAATCTTAATTACAGTAGCTTTGTAGTAAGTTTTGAAATCAAGAAGTGTGAGTCATTCAACTTTGTTCTTTTTTTTTTAAGACTGTTTTGGCTATTCTGGGCCCCTTGAATCTCCATAAAAATTTTAGAATCAGTTTGCATGTTACTGAAAAAAAAAAGGCAGCTGGGATTTTAATACTGATTGCATCGGAACTGTAGATCAGTTTGGGGAAGACTGTCATCTAAACAATATTAAGTCCTATGATCCATGGACACAGGATGTCTTTCCATTTATTTAGGTGTCATCTAATTTAACAATGTTTTGTAGTTTCCAGCGTAGAAGTCTTGCACTTCTTTTGTTAAATTTATTTTTAAGATTTTTTTTGATGTTATTGTAAATGAAGTTGTTTTCTTAATTTCCTTTCATTGCTAGTATGTAGAAATGCAATTGACTTTTGTGTATTCTTCTTGTATCTTGCAACCTTTCTGAACTGGAACTTGTTTATCAGTTCTGATAGTTGCATGTGTGTGTCTGTGTGTGTGTTTGCATTTCTTAGGATTTTCTATATACACAATTGTGTCATATGCAAATAGGTATATTTTTACTTCTTTCTTTCCAACCTGGATGCCTTTCATTTATTTTTCTGGTCTAATTAGCCTACCTAGTACTGCCAGTAAAATGCTTAATAAAAATGGCGAGAGTGGATATTTTTCTCTTATTTTTGTTTTGTTCCTGATCTTAGGGGGAAAACTTTCAGTCTTTTACCATTAAGTATTATGTTAGCCATGGGCTTTTTATAGACGTCCTTTGTCAGGTCAAGAAAATATCCTTAGATTTCTTGTTTGTTGACTTTTTGTTTTAATCACAAAAGACTGTTAGATTGTGTCAAATGCTTTTTCAGTATCTATGAGATGACCATGTGGTAGTTTTTTTCCTTTTATTCTCTTAATAAGGTATATTATGCTGATAGATTTTTAAATAGTGAATGAGCCCTGCATACCTTGGATAAATTCCACTTGTTAGTGACATTTAATGCCTTTTATATATTGTTGGCTTCAGTTTGCTAGTACTTTGCTTAAGATTTTTGCGTGTGTCTCATAAGGTACACTAGCATTGTCTGGTTTGGTATTAGGTTATCACTGGCCTGCCAGGGTTGGGAAGCGTTCCTCTTCCTCTTCACTGCTTCGTCTTCTTCTTTTTTTTATTTGAAAGAGTTTGTAAAGGATTCATCTTAATTTTACTTTAAATGTTTGATAGAATTCACCAATGAAGCTATCTGAAACTAGGCTTTTCTTTGGGGAAAGTTTTAAAATTACTAATTGAGTATTCTTTAATTGGTATAGATCTGTTCAGATTTTCTATTTCTTCTTCTTTCTTTTTTCCCAAGACGGAGTCTCGCTCTGTTTGTTGCCCAGGCTATAGTGCAGTGGCGCAGTCTCGGCTCACTGCAAGCTCCGCCTCCCAGGTTCACGCCATTCTCCTGCCTCAGCCTCCTGAGTAGCTGGGACTACAGGTGCCTGCCACTACACCCGGCTAGCTTTTTGTTTTTTTTGGTAGAGACGGGGTTTCACTGTGCTAGCCAGGATGATCTCGATCTCCTGACCTCGTGATCTGCCGGCCTCGGCCTCCCAAAGTGCTGGGATTACAGGCTTGAGCCACCACGCCCTGCCCCTCTGCCCTTTTTTTTTGTTTGTTTTTTGAGACAGGGTCTCACTCTGTCACCCAGGTTGGAGTACAGTGGTGTGATCACGGCTCACTGTGGTCTCAACCTCCTGGCCTCAAGTGATTCTCTCATCTCAACATCCCAAGTAGCTGGGACCACAGGCATGCACCACCATGCCCGGCTAATGTTTACTTTTTTTTTTTTTTTTTGTAGAGACATGGTTTTGCTTCTTGTCCAGGCTGATCTCGAACTATTCAGCTCAAGGGATCTGCCCGCCTCAGCCTCCCAAAGTGCTAATATTACAGGCATGAGCCATCATGCACGGCCTGGGTTTTCTATTTCTTCTTGAGTCCAGTTAAGTAGTTTGTGTTTTTCTTTGAATTTGTCCATTTCATCTATGTTTTCTTATTTGTTGGCATACATTTGCTCAAAATATTGCCCTGTAGTCATCTCGCTTGACCTATTAGTAGCCTATGACACAGCTGAACATTCTCTCCACCTTGAAATCCTTTTCTTACCTAGTTCCTGAAACACTGCACTCACCTGTGTCTCCGAGCTCTTCATCTCAGGTTCTTTTGTTGGCTCCTCATTCCCCCAATCTCTAAACATCAGAGTGTCCCAAGCCTCAGCACTGGACTTCTTCTCTTCTCTATCCATTCTTCCTTCTTGGTGCTCTCATCCAATCTCTTGATTTTAAGTGTCATCATTAATTGGGTGACATCTTCAAGATTTATAACTCCAATTCCAACTTATCTTCTGAATTCTGGCTCAACTATGCAATTGCCTATCTGACACCTATAATTAGATGTTGCATATCCATTTCAGACCTCACCTGTCCAACACTAAACTTTTGATATTTCCATGTGAATGTGCTGCTCCCTTAGGCTTCCTCATCCCAGTAAATAGTGTCTCCATAATTTCAGGCACTTAGCCACAAACCCTGGAGTCATTCTTAACTCCTCTGTCCTCTCATATCCAATAGCTAATCTTTTTAAGAATCTTGTAGACTCAGCCTTTAAAATATGCCCAGAATCTGACCACTAATTTCCACCTCCATTGACTACCACCACTGCCACAAGTCATCATCGACCCTCACCTACACAATGAATGGCCTCCTCATTGGTCTCCCTACTTCTGTCCTTGTCTCTTTACAACCCATCCTCCATATGATATCTAAACAGAGTACACTAACATCTTTAGTCATGTCATTCCTCTACTGAAAATGTCCTCAACAGCTCTCGTGTCACTCATGAGACAGAGTCCTTACAGTGGCTACCGACCCTTTACAATTTGGCTCTCAGTATGTCTCTCATGTCTCTTGCTTTCCCCCTCATGCACTCCTCTCCAGCAACACTGGCCTCTGTGCTGTTCCTCAGACATGCAAAGCATTCTTCTGCCTCAGGTCCTTTGCACTTACTGTGACCTCATATAGGGCCAGAGAGTCTCATGCTCCCTCCCTCCCTCTCTACTTCAGGAATTTGCTTCATTTCCACTTTTCAGTGTGGTCTTCTGGGATTTTCTCCCTCTCCCTTTGCCAGCATGCTGTATCCTTTCTTCTGTTCCATTGTTCTCCAAAGTACTTACCACAACCAGTAGAACACCACGTATGTTTTGCTTGTTTGTTCCCTATCTCTCCCACTAGAATCTAAGCTCCATGAGGGGAGGAGTCTTCGCCTGCTTCATTGTGTACTCTATTCCAAGCACCTAGAACAGTACCTGGCTCATAGTGGCTGTTATGATGGTTCCCATATCTGGTTGTGCTTCTTTCATTCATTCAACAGTATGCATATTGCATGTGCATGAATGAATAATGCACAACCAGGTATGGAAACCACTATTAGGGAGGGCATTCAAACAGCATGAGAGTGGGAGATCTACTCTTGGGGCCAAAATTATGATATTGTGTGATTTGGGGAAAGGTGTACTGAATGTCTACTATGTGCATGACACTGTGGGAGACAAAACAAAACATTGACTGGACCCTGATCCTTTCGATCAATTCAATTTGACAAGTGAGCTCCTGCAGAGAGTCTGACATTGTGCAAGTTGTTGGGATTCAGGGACAATTAGGACACACAGTAACTGCCCTCAGTGAGCCTGTCAAGAATTCAAAGAAGTGAACACATTATTATAATACAGGATTATGAGTGCTTCTTTGGAGGAAAATAGAAAATACAAACTTGGGCCACTGAAGATTTCAAAGGTTGGCAGGGGCCCTCAAGGCTTCCACTGGAGATGATTTTGAGCTGGGTCTTAAGTAAATATATGTCAGAGAAACTTATTATTTCATAGGATGATGAGTAACATTAGAGACAAAACAGTAGTTACAAGGCAGTGTGCCACCCATCTTTGAGTTACCTCATACCAGCTTGAGAGAGCTGATTGCTAAATTTTCAGAAATTTCAAAAGTTGATTAACAGCATGTTGATAGCTTGAACTTGGCTGTGGTGGGAGAATACAGCACATAAACCAGCTGCATATATATCAGGATTTCCCTGCCTGCACCTACCCGATGGGGCTGTTTGCTAAACATTTACCAGCGCACCCCTGGGCACAGGACAGATGTGTTCCCATGGTTTATGCCATGGGATGGTCATAGGAGCTGTCAGTTAGGGACAATACACCTAGGCGATGGAATCTGAGCTGGGCCTTCCTGGTGGGCAAGACTTGAACATCCCAAAGTGAAGATACTGGGTGGAATAGCATCCCCCCCAAATTCATGTTAATCTGGACCCTCAGAATGTGATCTCATGTTAGAAATAGAGTCTTTGCAGAGATGACTAGTTAAGGTGAGGTTATATTGAATCAGGACCTTAAATTCAACAACTGGTGTTTTTATACGAAGAGGGAGATTTGGATACAGAGACACAGAGGAAACCCAGGAAAGAATGTCATGGGAAGAGGGACACATGGAGAGATGTAGCGATTAGCTTGGTACAAAACCAATTGCCATTACTTTTAATGGCAACAACCGCAATTGGTTTTGCACCAACCTAATACAAGCCAAGGAATGCAGAGGATTGCTGTCAACCATCCAAAACTGGGAAGAAGCGAGGAAGGATGCTTCCCTGTAGGATTCAGAGGGAACACAGTCCTGCTGAAACTTCGATTCTTGATTTCAGACTTCTAGCTTCAGAACTGTGAGAGAATAAGTTTTAAGCCACCAAGTTTGTGGTAGTTTGTTACTGCAGCCCAAGGAAACCGACACAGAATTGGATGAATAAGGAAAAAGAGGTGGGGATATAGAAGGGATGCCTAAAGCATGGGGAAGAATAAGAACCGATGCCTTGTATTGAGGGCTTCTATAAGCCTCCTCTGTTCTAAGATGTGCTTCCTGCATCTTAAACGTCATTTCTGTGAATCCTTAAAATACTCCTATGAGGCAGATAAAAACAGCAAAATTAAGAGAATTTAAGCAGACTGGGCATGGTGGCTCATACCTGTAATCCCAGCACTTTGGGAGCTGAGACGGGTAGATAACCTGAGGTCAGGAGTTTGAGACCAACCTGGCCAACATGGTGGAACCCTGTCTCTGCAAAAAAAAAAAAAAAAAAAAAAAAAGTAGCTGGGTATGGCAGTGGGTGCCTGTAATCCCAGCTACTTGGGAGGCTGAACTTGAACTTGGGAGGCAGAGGTTGCAGTGAGCTGAGATTGTGCCATTGCACTTCAGCCTGGGCAACAAGAGCAACACTCCATCTAAAAAAAAAAAAAAAAAAAACAGAGAGAGAAGTCCAGCAATTTGCTCAAGGTAACGCAGCTATTTATGACAGAACTCTGATTTGAAACAGCCTTGTTGGCTTTTAATGCTCACATTCCTTCCTCTATGAGCTGGCTGATGTTCTCTCCCAGGTGGGCCTGGCTGATGTTCTCTCCCAGGTGGGCAAGAACCTGGCTGATGTTCTCTGCCTGGCTGATGTTCTCTCCCAGGTGGGCAAGAACCATCTCAACAATCTCAAGTGATGGAGATGAAAATGAGATATTAAAATCTTCAATATCTACATCAAGGAAGAAGGACAATGAGATTTTAGGGCCCAAGTAGAGTTCAGTATCTTTCACATTGCAAAGATCACCTCAGCCTGGTAGAAAGATTCGGAAGTCATTACAGAATAACACTTCAAGTAATCACAGACATGCTAAGAAAAATTCCACAGGGGAACTGAGACCCTTTGTATTGGAGGAAACCCACCATCCTGTTAAGAAGACATAGAGCAGCTGAAGCATATGTTGATTAAAATCTTTTTTCCCCCCAAATGGTGCCTTTTATGCGGCATCGCAGTCAAACATCAGTTAAGGGAATAAAGATCTGGCTACTAGAACAGCAGGCCACAGTGAGACAACATTGTGCACATTTGTACACGTAAGACAAACTTCGACTGTGAAAATGTTTCCAACAGAGTTAAAAGGGAAGAATCACATCAAGCAACTGTGGTGAGGGTTGCACTGCATTCAGGATATATTTAATGGATAAAAAGCCAATGGCTAGCCAGGCGAAGTGGTGCATGCCTATGTATAGTACCAGCTACTCAGGAGGCTGAGGCAGAATGATGGCTTGGCCCAGGAGTTCAAGGTTGTAGCGCAGTAAGCTATGATCTCTTTTAACCGTTAGGATTGCATTTGAATTTGTATATGGATAAAGGTGATCAATCAATTATGTAATACAAGGGAACATTCCTAACATAGGTGCACTGGTTAAATGGAAGGAGCATGTAGTTATAAGTTTCCGAATTCCTCACCTTACCTTCTTTGCAAATACGTAGTCTACATATGGGATACGATTTTTCTCATCTGACTACTAAATTTATTGAAAGTCTAACATTAAAAATAATGACATTTTACCTATTTTTTTAACCATGGTGGTTAGAATGTTTTAATGTTTTAATCTGTGATTCTAACTCTCTGGGGTGTGAAGTTGGCTTAGCAACAAGAATTGGCCCATATCTCACTGGAGTGTTCAACAGAGAGATCAAAAACACATAGCCTGAGTGGCCGTCACTGAAGTGAGTTACGTTTGGCTCTTACTGGTTGGTTGTTTTAAACATTTGAATTCAAATGCCTTTAGTTGAAGTTTGACCACACTGTGTCTCCACCACTCTTTATGGTCTCACGTCCAGCCCAGTGCCCATAGTTTATCATCTAGGTGGCCCTCGAAAGCATTTTCTTCTGCTATCGTTGAAGGGAATGTTGTGTCGGACTATTTTTCCCACACGTGCAAAAATATTTCTGTTATTTTAATTATGCTTCTAATTCCTACAGAAGGCGTATTAGTTATTCATACTTCAGGGTGAAACAGTTTAGTCGGATTGCTGTTCTCTTCAAGTCTGAAGTCCAGCTGGGAGAACCCTGGAGTTTTTCTGGTAGGGAGTGTGTAACCTTGAAGCTTAAATGACCAAGGGAAAAGGGTAAGCTGAGAGGGACCAGGTAGAAGGAAACTTCGGGCAGTCAGAGCACCAGGCCAGGGAAGAGGGAGTCCCCACTGATGACCTGATGAGTAGCGCGGCCATGAGAAAATTCCTTCCCAGCATTTCATAGACAATTTATATACTTTTCCACATCCCCAATTCTGAGACAGATTAGTTGAGAAAATGGAAGAAAGGTATTGCAATTCTGTGAGAATTAAAGCTTAAAAATCAGCAGAGGCCTCAGTGGTATGAGGGATTCATTGAGGGATCCATTGAAGGCAAGATCAGCTGACGCAGCAGTTGAAGGTTGAGGTCAGCATTTCTGAGAGCAAGGAGGGGAGCACATGTAGAGCAGGTGCCATGGGCTGATCAGTCTGCCTTGCTTATAATTAATACCATGTTACAAGTGTGTGTTCCTGGCCCTATCTGCTGCTAATTGGGAGGCATTCTTGCAAATAAAATAAATATTAAGAACTTTACACTTTTTAGGTCAGGTGTGGTGGCTCACGCCCATATTCCAAGCACTTTGGGAGGCTGAGGCAGGTGGAGCACCTGAGGCCGGGAGTTTGAGACCAGCCTGGCCAATATGGTGAAACCCCGTCTCTACTAAAAGTATAAAAATTAGCTGGGCATGATGGCGGGTGCCTGTAGTCCCAGCCACTCAGGAGGCCAAGGCAGGAGAATCACTTGAATACGGGAGGCAGAGGTTGCAGTAGGCCAAGATTGTGCCACTGCACTCCAGCCTGGGTGACAGAAAAAGACTCCATCTCAAAAAACAAAAAAAGAGAGAAAGTTTTAAAAATAAAATTAAAAAAAGAACTTTGCACTTTTTATAGCACACTTTACACAGACCCGAAGAGTGATGTTCCAAGAAATAACAACTTTTGGAAGCAAAAAAATCTATAAATTGTTGATTTTGAATTGTGATTTCTATGTAATTCTGTTAACTTTGCTGGGCTAGATTTGAATGTTAGATTACTCAAAAACTATTTAGTAATGTTTGCTAGCCTTTGACAAGGTTCGGATATTTGCTTATAGTTCCTTCTAAATACTACTAGACAGAATATTTCTTATTTATTAAAACATGTTAAATCTAGCAGGCGTGGTGGCTCATGCCTGTAATCTCAGCACTTTGGGAGGGCGAGGCAAGTGGATCACTGGAGGTCAGGAGTTCGAGACCAGCCTGGTCAACATGGTGAAACCCTGTCTCTACTAAAAATACAAAAATTAGCCGGGTGTGGTAGGGGGCATCTGTAATCCCAGCTACTTGGGAGACTGAGGCATGAGAATCGCTTGAATCTGGGAGGTGGAGGTTGCAGTGAGCCGAGATCATGCCACTGCACTACAGCCTGGGCTATAGAGCCAGACTCAGTCTCAAAACAAACAAACAAACAAAAATGTTAAATCCGTAATAATGAGTAAATAACTTCTGATTTCTCATTTCCAAGTTCTAAGTATTAATATTTATTGAGAATTTGAAAACACTACAAAGAATGAGAATATAAAAAGGTGAGAAAGAGTCTGTTTTGAAACTTTGCCTCAGGCCAATCTTGTTCCTGGAGGAAAAATATTGGTCTCCAGGAGGCAAGGGTTTCTACCAGGAAGCAAAGTTATTGAGTAAATGTCACAGGCTAAAGAAGCCACAGGGATTTGCTCTTGTTTGTCTATCCCCCGTGTTCTCAATTTCATCTAGAAACATCACTTGACTTTTGCCTTGGCTGACAAATCAGCTCATGTACCTAAGGAAGCTTAACTGAACGTGGCAACCTGAGCTGCTGTTTTGGTCATGGAATCAGATGTCTTTTGCTATTCTGAGACCCAAAGAGCCCAGCCTGAAATAACAGTATCTGCGGCTTCCCATGTGTCAACTGCATGTTTTCCAGCCCAGACCAGTTCCGGTGGAACAAGATGTGATCAACCATATCAGGTTCTCCAAGTGCAGTGATTGCTCTTTTGAGAAGAAACTTTTCCTTATCACCATTGTGATGAATTGTGAGACAAGTGTCTCTGCATCTGATGCCCTCTCATCCTGAGAGGCTGGCAAGCAAAGACAGAGCAGGAATGAAATTTATCAGACACATGTTTCACTTCTCACTTCAACCCAGATCAAAATGGAAGCCTCCTTGGTTGCTTATCAAAGCCCATAAGCCAACAATATTGAGGTGTTTGCAAGCAATAACAGAGTCGGAAAAGAGCTCGTGCTTCTTATACTTCAGGGAGTATAGTAGACAATGATTGGCCTCTGTTCTACTCCCTTTTTAAAAAAAACAGGGAATAATGAGAACATAGTTCCCACTGCCACAAATTATGCAATTGAGTTTCCCACATTTGGGGAAATCACAGGGTCAGCACGTCTGGAGTGCAATGGATAAACCTCACCCTGGGAAAACCGCCTTCATGATCATGGTATCTCCCCTGCCAGGTAAGGATCCGTTCCACTTACGTTTTATGTGTGAGGCCAGGGGAGGGAAAAATTAAAATTAAAATTTCCTTCTAGTCTAAAAGGACCACTCATTTTGATATAACAAACATGTGTTGATTGTCATATCATGTATATAATTAGATATAGATGTGCATGCAAAGTTTAGATCCTGTAGATGTGGATGATGTAGGTGGAGTGAATGATGTCAATGTAGTTGACATAGATATTGTAGATGCTGTCGAGGTAGCCGTCAATTACGTAGATGCCAATGTAGAGTGGATGGTGTAGATATATACACAGATATAGATAGAGTAGATGCAAATATAGATGCAGATGTGCATGGTATAACTGTAAATATGGATGCAGATGAGGAAGGTGATGTAGATTAGGGTTTCTCAACCTCAGCACTATTGATATTTTAGGCTGAATATATCTTTGTTGTCAAAGACTATCCTGTGCATTGCAGGATTTAGCAGCATCCCTGGGATTTAGCAGCATCCCTGGCCTAGATGCTGAGGGCATTTCTCCCCCCAACCCTGAGCTGTAACAATAAGAAGTCTTTCTGGAAGTTGCCAAATGTCCCTGGGCAAAGCTGCCCCAGTTGAGAACCACTGGTACAGATGGTGTAGATCAAAATGTTGATGTAGATATTGATGTAATGTAAGCATAGGTATAGGTGATGCAGATAGTAAAGATGAAAATGGGGCTGGAGATGATAAAGTTGTGAACACAGATGTAGGTGGAGTATGTGTAAATATAGAGGCAAATGATGTTATAAGATATAGCCTATAGATAAATGATATAGCTGTAAACATAGACGTAGATGACATATTTGATATAAATAAGATAGATGCTGTAAACTTTATGATCTGGGCAGAAAAATACAGGTGCTAATAATGCAAATGGCATTTCTTTGACCCCTCTTTTGTTTTGTTTTGTTTTGAGATGAAGTCTCGCTCTGTCACCCAGGCTTGAGTGCAGTGGCGCGATCTCAGCTCACTGCAACCGCTGCCTCCCGGGTTCAAGCAATTCTCCTGCCTCAGCCTCCCGAGTAGCTGGGATTACAGGTGTGCGCCACCATGCCTGGCTAATTTTTGTATTTTTAGTAGAGATAGGGTTTCACCATGTTGGCCAGGCTGGTCTGGCGTGAGCCACTGCACCCAGCCTGACCCCACTTTTGGAAAAATGTCCAGACTGTGGATAAGCAGTGTCCTGTTAGGAATCCTGTTAAGCATAGTGTAGCCTGGAGACTGAGGGGCTACCCAGGTGACCTATTAAGGTCCTTTTTGATGAAACCACCTGATCCTGAGCTATCACAATTTCTATTAAAGACTGATACTCAGGGTGAAAAAGAAAAAAAAATGAATGATGAAAACCAGCAAGACATGAGACTCAAATATATCCCTTCATTAATATAAGATCACATGGCAAACCCCAGATGGTCTTTCAATTCCTTCAATAAATCTTAGTAGGATGTTCATACACCAGACAAAACTAAGTAAGTGTTTCTGCTTTCACCAACGACCCAGCCTCTCACAGACACCCCCAAGTTGCAACTCACAGCTAGCTGACCCACAGTTTAAGCAAATTCTATCCATAGTGCTGAAGGAACCCGACCTATGTCCCAGAGAAGAGAAACGTTCTATTCTCCCAAAGTCATGGTTCTCTACCAATCCCAGACTCAACACATTTAGCAAATTGTAAACCTCTCCAAATCATTTTTCAGGACCTGTTGAAAGTGCATTGGCTGTGAACTGTGGCATTTCCAAATATCCAGGACATTTACTGAATGGAAGGACATGAGAGTGAGTCAATCGGTCAGCATTTGTTCAGTTATGCCAGGGCTGTGGTCAGGGTCTGTGGGCTGCTGATGAGTTTTCTGGTAGGGCTGAAAGAAGATTAAACCCGAGTGACTCTGTAACACGGGTGGAGAGTTACTGAGCAGCAAATAGTGAGATAAGCAACCTGTACCAATTAGAAATCTGGTTTTGTGGATACTGGAGGATGTGCACCTCCCGATTGATTCTGGGAAGAGTTTTTTTTTTTTTTTTTTGAGACAGAGTTTGTTGCCCAGGCTGAAGTGCGATGGTACGATATTGGCTTACTGTAACATCCGCCTCCCAAGTTCAAGCGATTCTCCTGCCTCAGCCTCCAGAGTAGCTGGGATCAGGCATGCACCACCAAGCCAGGCTAATTTTGTGTTTTTAGTAGAGACAGATTTTCTTCATGTTGATCAGGCTGGTCTCGAACTCCTGACCTCAGGTGATCCATCCACCTCGGCCTCCCAACGTGCTGGGATTACAGGCGTGAGCTACCATGCCTGGATGATTCTGGGAAGATTTATGCTGCACTTTGAATGACTGATGAACAGGAAGTTTGTCCACAGTCTGGAGGATGAGAGTGGACACAGTACAGCAGATGCTTTGGGTGCCCTGCCCATGCCCCCTCGGGCCTTAGCATTTTGTGGCACAGCACCTGACTTATAACAGCCGGCATCTGCCTCTTTGCCCGAGGGCTTTGTCTGGTGACCAGAGCTTGCTTTGCCCATTCACACAGCAAGCTGGAAGCGCTGGGAAATTAGTGCCCTCCCAGTCTCAGCCTTCAACCAAAGACGGATGGGGACCGGTGTTTAAATACCCCAGCTGCCTTACTCCTTGTACAGGATAACCTTGAGGCTTCCAGTCTGCGCTGGCTCCAGTAGGATTAAGTTCCAGGTGCCCACAGTGGTAAGTTGCTTGATAACGTACCTTTTACTGCTTTTTTTTCCCCTCTCCTGTCTCAGTTCCTTGCTTTCCCACTCAAATAAACTCCTTGCACTTGAATTTGTGCCTGAGAGTCTATTTCTGGGGAGAACCTAAGACACACAGGCCGTGGATAGATTCTCCGAAGGTCCTTCTGGCTCCTTATTTTCTATCTTGTAATCCATTAAGGCAATCAGAAAGCAGAGAAGGCAGGATCTGCCAAACTTTCTTACCTCAGCCCAGAAAATTCAAGGGCATCTTTTCCTGGCAACAAAGAAAACTCTGTGCCTTTGGGAGCAGCTGCCACAGTGTCAGCTCTGGCTTCATGTTACTTAACCACACACATCAACACCTCCCCTTGTGGAATTTGAGAGGCATCAGAAGTACACTGAAAGAACAATGGCAGAATCCTGGCTGTCACCTCAACACATCTCTCATGTTCCAGTTCATCTCTGTCCCAGTCTGATACGTGGCAGCATGACATACTTTAAAGTGCGCGTCTAATCACTAATGGAACCCTTGGAGAAGAAGTTTCAATGCCCCTGGAAGCTAATGTGCTGCACACTAAGCATCTGAGCAAAAGTCAAGTGGACAGATGGATCTTTAGTTTTCCCCCAGATATTGGGCCAGAAAGAGGCAATCAGTGAACTAGTGAGACAGAAGAAATTCTTTCCCCTGGCCGGGCGCGGTGGCTCACGCCTGTAATCCCAGCACTTTGGGAGGCCGAGGCGGGCGGATCACAAGGTCAGGAGATCGAGACCACGGTGAAACCCCGTCTCTACTAAAAATACAAAAAATTAGCCGGGCGCGGTTGTGGGCGCCTGTAGTCCCAGCTACTCGGGAGGCTGAGGCAGGAGAATGGCGTGAACCCGGGAGGCGGAGCTTGCAGTGAGCCGAGATCGCGCCACTGCACTCCAGCCTGGGCGACAGAGCGAGACTCCGTCTCAAAAAAAAAAAAAAAAGAAATTCTTTCCCCTTCAGTGAGGTGAAAGCCTTTGCAAACTCAGCACTTAGAACAGTGCTTTTTGTGGGGGGTGTAACTCATTTGAGGAGTGACAGGAAATGCCTCCATATTTTGTAGAAATAAAGTAACTGCCGTGCACAGTGGCTCATGCCTCTAATCCTAGAATTTTGGGAGGCCGAGGTAGGAGAATTGCTTGAGCCCAGGAGTCCAAGACCAGGCTGGGCAACATCACAAGAGCTCGTCTCTACGGGAAATTAAAAAAATAAAAAACTAGCCAAGCATAATGGCTCATGCCTGTAGTCCCAGGTACTCAGGAGGCTGAGGCTGGAGGATTGCTTGTTCCCAGGAGGCCAGAGGCTGCAGTGAGCCATGATAATGCCACTGCACTCCAGCCTGGGTGACAGAGTGAGACCCTGTCTCAAGAAAAACAAAGCAAAGACAAAACTGTTGGTGATGTCTATATGCTCACAGCAGTCCAAATGGGGAGGTGAAATAGTCATTTGCGCTTGTGGGGGTTACTTAGCATCCTAATGCCCTTCCCTCTGTGATGTGATCATGAAGGCCGGCAGGATCTACTTCTTACTATAGAAAGGAGCCAAGCCAGATGCCCTTTCCCTGGTCCCTGGTCACTAGAGGACAGTCATATTATCTAGCCTCGGCCAATCAAATGCTCCCACCCAGGATGAAGGGGTGGCCGGCCTGCCCCTCCACACCTGTGGGTATATCTCATCAGGTGGGACAAGAGACGGAGAAAAGAAATAAGACACAGAGCCAAAGTATACAGAAAGGACAGTGGGCCCAGGGGACTGGTGCTCAGCATATGGAGGACCTGCACCGGCACTGGTCTCTGAGTTCCCTCAGGTTTTATTGATTACTCTTTCCACTATCTCAGCAAGAGGAATGTGATAGGAGAGCAGGGTGATAATAGGGAGAATGTCAGCAAGAAAACATGTGAGCAAAGGAATCTGTGTCACAAATAAGTTCAAGGGGAGGTCCTATGCCTGGATGTGCATGTAAGCCAGATTTATGCTTTTCTCCCCGCAAACATCTCAGTGAAGTAAAGAATAACAGCAGCATTGCTGCCAACATGTCTCGCCTCCCGCCACAGGGCGGTTTTTCTCCTATCTCAGAACAGAACAAATGTACAATCGGGTTTTATACCGAGACATTCAGTTTCCAGGGGCAGGCAGGAGACTGTGGCCTTCCTCTATCTCAACTGCAAGAGGCTTTCCTCTTTCACTAATCCTTCTCAGCACAGACCCTTCACGGGTGTCAGGCTGGGGGACAGTCAGGTCTTTCCCATCCCACGAGGCCATATTTCAGACTATCACATGGGGGGAAACCTTGGACAATATCTGGCTTTCCAGGGCAGAGGTCCCTGCGGCTTTCCGCAGTGCATTGTGCCCCTGGTTTACTGAGACTGGAGAATGGCAATGACTTTTACCAAGCACACTGCCTGTAAACATGTTGTTAACAAGGCACATCCTGCACAGCCCTAGATCCCTTAAACCTTGATTCCATACAACACATGTTCCTGTGAGCTCAAGGTTGGGGCAAAGTTACAGATTAACAGCATCTCAGGGCAAAACAATTATTCAGGGTACAGGTCAGAATGCAGTTTCTTATGTCTTCCCTTTCTACATAGACACAGTAACAGTCTGATCTCTCTTTCTTTTCCGTACACCAGGAGTTTTAATTTAGACTCAGGGACAGTTTAGAATTTCAAGCAGCAGTGGCATCTGACTCTGGTGTTCAGCTGTGTTGATGTCCAGCAGCCAGAGTGGCAGTAGAGCCACAGTTAGGGACATCCTACCCAGACTGCCCCTGAAGCATGGCCTAGGCTGTGTCCTTGCTGCCCAGCCTCCCTCAGAGCCTGCCCAATTTCAAAACCTGGTTACCCATCCTGTCAATTCTGCTAGCCACCTACTATCCTCCTATTAAAGTCAGCCAGAATCGTTTTCTGTTATGTGCAACTGAGAACCCTGAGTGGCATAGAAATTGATATCCCATATACACAGAGCCTCCTCTGGAAGCCAGAGACCAGGGCTCTTGTCCAGGAGGCATCTAGATAGCTGTGGGGGCCTTTGTCTCCATCCCTTCAGGGGGCTTGACTGCATAGTTGCTCAGATTATTTTTCTGTTCTATGATTTTTCTATGATTCTTCCTGAAGTGTTGGCCAATGAAGACCCAAAGCTACCTGAGCTTCTGTAGCCTTAGTGGTGAGGGGTATGGAAAAAGATGTCATTGTGTGACAGCCACAGATGGATCTGGTCCAAATCAAATCACTTGAGTATCTCAAGTCATATTAAGCTCCTCACTTTCCCACTAGGCCCACTATATGTCTGCATAGGTCCCCAAAGAAATGAATGTACCTGGTAAACACTGCTTTGGCACATCAAGGGCAAGAATACCCATGGTTCATTTAATAACATTCACAGTATCTGCTGTATGAATGGACCCATTGGAGACAAAGAGAACCAGAGATGATAAGACAGCGAGAGTGACTGGCACTTTTTTAATATATGGTAATCTAAATCATTCTGGTGCCCTGGCGAAAAGTCTGGGGAATGTGAATATGCCTCTAATAGGCATAGATAATGGGTATCTTTAGGGGGAGGAAGTAATTTGTTTTTAAGCCACAGCAAATGCATGGAAAACCACTGGAAGCATGATGGGTCAGGAAATTTTTATAGTTAATGGTAAACCAATCTATTTGGAGAATGGCTTAAAAACAGCTTTTAAAGGAGAGAGAGACTACTATAGTTTGGCTTAAAAGGTATGTCAACCAAATGCAAAGTCCTTGTTTGAATCCTGATTCCAACAAACCAACTGTAAGAAGGCATTTTTGAGATAATTGGGGAAAATTGAACATGGACTAAATATTAGGTGATGTTCAGGAATTATTGATTGTTTTCTTGGGAGTATTATATTCTGGTTATTTTTAAAAAGTGCAAGGCCGGGCACCGTGGCTCATGCCTATAATTCCAGCACTTTGGGAGGCCGAGGCAGGCAGATCACTTGAGCTCATGAGTTCAAGACCAGCTTGGGTAACAAGGTGAAATGCTTTCTCCACCAAAAATACAAAAAATTAGCTGGGCATGGTGTTGCATAACCTATAGTCTCAGCTACTCGGGAGGCTGAGGTGGGAGGATCACTTGAGCCCGGGAGGCAGAGGTTACAGTGAGCCAAGATCGCACCACTGCACTCCAGCCTGGGTGACACAGCAACAACAACAAAAACGTACTTATCCATTAGAGATACATGCTGAATTTACAGATGCAATAAAATAATGCCTTAGATTTGATTTTAAAATACTCTAGTGCAGTACTACTCAAAGTCTGAGGATTGGGGCTAGTTTGCAAATTGTGTGCTCTTGGTCTAATAAATGCAGAAATTGACAACAAGTATTTAGAAATGGCTATAGTACATTGACATTGCCAGGGCATCCAAGTAGTGATCAGTGGACTCTAATGAGAATAGAACTTAGTTTGGGTGTTGTCGAACCTGCTTGGTGTGTTATGTGTGGCTTGGGTGTGAGCTGTGTGCTGGTATTGGTCCATGGTAGAATGGAGATCTAACAAAAGAGTCCTTAGCTTGAGGAGCAGTGTCTTGGCACACACATACACACACACACACATACACACACACACACATACACACACACACATACACACACACACATATACACACGCACACACACACAGGGAGGTGATGCTGGGATCTGCTGAAAAAGAATGGCAGAAAGCTGATGGCTGTTGAAGGTATGTGATCAGTACATGGAGTTCATAATACAATTCTCTCTTTTTGTGTATATTTGAAAATTTACATTATTTGATATATTGAAAAGTTTTAAAAATCAGCCTGTTGATGGAGATATTTAAAATATATACATTTTAAATGCATATATTTACATTGAAACATACCGTGTGTGTGTATTTCAAATAAAATAACATTGAAACGACACATAGAACACACAGCTCCCGGGGGATTATACGTATGATTCAAGTAAAACTTTCTTATTTTACAAAAGAAGCCTTGGGTAAACAAACAATGCCATTTGCTGGATCATGAGCTTGGTGAGCTTTTATTATATAATAAACTCTAATTACATAATAAACTTTTTGAAGCTATGGATCCGGTGAGATACAACTTCTGTGTCTCCATAGCACTCCACCCGTGATACTGCAGAATAAATAGTGCCTATTAAACATTGGTTGATAAACAAACTCAGGAAATGAACTGTTGTGGACAGCAGTTTAATTCTCCATGCAATAACTCCACACTGCTCAATTAATTTGAAAATTAGTTTCCCAAATCCACCCTCTTAGAGATTTGTCACAGAATGTTTAAGCCTGAGGAGGACTGGGAGCTTTGTTAATGTCCTCATTTGCAGACACGGAAATGAGATTCAGAGGAGGTAGATGAGCCTCACTGTACATCCTGCTTGTTAATGGAGGTGCTTTAGCCTCTCACACCTGCAACTGGACTCTTCCTTCCACCATGATGTCTTTCAGAAGGTACAATCTCATCTCCCACACTGGCCCCTTGCTCTTGGTTTTACAATTATAGTTTCAGTTGTAGGAAAGAGAAAGATGTTGTCAAGCTGGCTCCACCGGGAAGCTGAAAAGGAAGTGTGAATACAGGAAAACATTATGTCTTGGTTAGTATTTACCCAGCACTAGTCTGTGCCTGGTATGGGTGGTATAAGCTCTCCAGCCTTCAAGAACTTTCTGTCTATTCAAGGAAGACAGATATATACATGTTAACAGTTAAAGGGCAGTCCTGCTGTGCAGCAGTTAAAGTGCAAATGAGCAGTTGGGTAAAGCTGTGGGAGCTAGAGAAGGAATGGAATGGTTTGGCGGGTCCAGTCTCAGAAATGTGGAGAGGGCAGAACATCTGGGTTTGATCAGTGTGGACCTGTGGTGGGGCTTCCTTTTGTTGGCATTAAGGAGCTTTCTGTGGGGGATGAGATAGGATCCCCGCAGTGATTTGGGGAAATCAACGTGGTAGCAACAATGTGTGGAAGAGGCTGAAAAGGGGAGAACCGGCAGCAGGGAGAACCTTGAGGAGGTCCTTAAGGAGATGAAAATGATACAGGTGATGGTGTTGGGAAGAAAAAGAAAAGCCAGGTGTAAGAGGTTGTGAATCATGACTCACTGCACCCTCTATCTCCCAGGTTCAGGTGATTCTCCTACCTCAGCCTCCCAAATAGCTTGAACTATAGGCACTCACCTCCATGCCCAGCTAATTTTTGTAGTAGGATTCAAACCGGCTGGGTGGGGTGGCTCACACCTGTAATCCAGCACTTTGGGAGGCTGAGGTGGGCAGATCACCTGAGGTCAGGAGTTCAAGACCAGCCTGACCAACATGGAGAAACCCCGTTACTACTTAAAATACAAAATTAGATGGGCATGCTGGCGCATGCCTGTAATCCCAGCTACTCGGGAGGCTGAGACAGGAGAATCGCTTGAACCCGGGAGGCGGAGGTTGCAGTGAGCCGAGATTGTGCCATTGCACTCCAGCCTGGGCAATAAGAGCAAAACTTCATCTCAAAACAAACAAACCAATTTAAAAAAAAACACTATATGCTAGGTGCTGTTCTGAATACTATGTAGATGTTCCTTGATTTAACATGAGGTTATATCCTGATAAACCCATCATAAATTGAAAATGTCTTAAGTCATTTGATTTAGAATATTTTCAATTTATGATAGGTTTATGAAGTTGTAATCCCATCAACGTTAAGGAGTATACTGAATGATTTTATGCCATTGTTAAGATAAAAAACCTTAAGTTGAGCCATACGTCAGGAACTGTCTGTAGAAATCTGAACTCATTTATGCCTCCTGAACTAAGCATTATTGACACTCCTGTTTTACAGTTGAGGAAACTGAGACACAGTAAGGTTAAATAACAGGCCCAAGAACATCTCTAATAAATGTCCAAGTCAAAATTCACACCCAGGCAGGCTGCCTCCTGTGTCTCAGCTCTTAACCACCACTTCTTGCTGTATACAGTGAGACATTTCGAAGTGAAAGTCATAATGAATCCACACTTCGTCAAGCCTGAGTGACTTAGAAAATGTTAGTGCCGTGGATAGATTAGAGACATCAAATGAGAATGTTAACTTGTGGGAAAGAGGATACATTTGATTTTCTATACATTTTCTTTAAAGTGACAAGGACACATATGAGTAGAATGTTCCATGGGAAATTATATAGGATAGAGACTTGGTAAAGACTTGAAAATTGGCAGATGGATAAAGTTGAAGTTTTGAGAAAAGATAAATTCAAAAGAATGATGATATGGTTTGGCTGTGTCCCCACCCAAATCTCGTCTTGAATTGTAGCTCCCACAATTCCCATGTGTAGTGAGAGGGACCAGGTCGAGATAATTTATTAATAGGGGCAGTTTCCCCCTTACTGTTCTCGTGGTAGTGAATAAATCTCTTGAGATCTGATGGTTTTACAAATGGGAGTTCCCATGCACAAGCTCTCTTGCCTATCACCATGTAAGATGTGACTTTGCTCCTCATTTGCCTTCTGCCATGATTGTGAGGTCTCACCAACCATGTGGAACTGTGAGTCAATTAAGCCTCTTTTCTTTATAAATTACCCAGTCTCAGGTATGTCTTCATTAGCAGATTGAGAACAGACTAATGCAAATGGCAAGTGTGAAGTTGAAGACTATGGAATTGCTAGTTCTTGGCTATTTTGACCAACAAAAATAGTGGTTTCATATGGATCAAGCAGGGCTCAAGATTGCGCTTCAGGGAAAAATGAGAGGTTGAGGTCAGGAGAGAGAGGGACTGCTTGAGAGACAGACATTAAACAGGGATTGGGAAAGATTCAGATCACACCCTTTTACATTATTCATTTTTAAATTACATTTTTGTTTATTTTGAATAGGCAAGACTGACATATAACTGATAATTCAAAAAGAGATTTTTATCCACCAGCATTACCACCTGCAGACAACAGAATCCACTGTAAGGGTGAAGGGAATTTTTCTTCCCCCTGCTTCTGAAGGTTCAATAATTTGGGTCTATAAAACAAATGGACAATAGACAGATTAATAGGAGAAAAAACATATAAATTTATTTACATGCCAATGCACAGAAGCCATACAAAGTATGATACTCAAAGAAGAGCCAGATGACTGAAGTTCTTATACCATATGGAAAGAAATAGGAGTTTGGGGCTCCTGGGGGTAGGTGGTAACAGGCTATAGGAGGGTGAGGGGAAGAAAGGCAAGTCAAGCAAAGCCTGTCTTACTATGCAGATGAAATCTCTCAGGTAGCAGTCCTGAGAACAAAATAGATGGCAGCCTGTGGTAAAGGTTTCTCTGTCAGACCTTTAAAAGTATCAGGCTGGGCATGGGGGCTCACACCTGTAATCCCAGTGCTTTGAGAGACTGAGGTGGGAGGATTGCTTGGGGCCAGATGTTCAAGACCAGCCTGGGCAACATAGCAAGACTCCATCTCTAAAATATTTAAAAGAAAATTAGCTGGGTTTGGTGCTGTGTGCCTATGATCCAAGCTTCTCAGGAGGCTGAGGTGGAAGGATCACTTGAGCCTAGGAGTTCAAGGTTGCAGGGAGCCATGATCATGCCACTGCACCCTAGCCTGGATGAGAAAGTGAGACCCTAATTAAATAAATAAATAAACAAAAATAAAAGTGTCAGACCATCAGTCTCATTTTCCTGTGAGTTACTCTTTCCTACATATGGATAAGAGAACCTCAGAGAAAGCCTGTGCCTGCATCTCCTGTTTGCTTTACTAATGTAGATAGATGTAAATTTCTTTTATAAGAGAATAGCTTTTTCAGAGCTATTCCCATCTGCAGCTTTTCAGAAAAACCAACCTGAAGTATGCCAAAGAAGTATATTTTGGGATGGCATATTTTGGTTTCCCACACCACTCCAGATAATTTAAGGAAGAGGGATTTGCTAGAAATGCACCAAAATGTTGAAAGGGCTAGAAGAAAAAGCTGTAGGCTGGGATTATAGCAACAACTTTCCAGCTCACACCACAGAACTAGAATGGCAAGGGAGATATGGCTGCTTTTGACTTCTGTACAAGGCTTCCTTCACCCTGGTCAGGAAACCACCCTCGCCCTCACTGAGCCCTGAATCACACTGCCTCTGCCACAGTCAAGAAGCTGTTGTTGCCACCCGTCCAGAAATATGCTATTTCCAATGCTTCAGCTTCAACAAAATGGATGCCCAGATGCCCTGCCTGTTTCTTCACAGGTCATCTCTGAGCCTCACCCTTGTGTCTGGTTGGCAGAGCCAAGTCCTGTGTGTGCAGCACTTTGACAAGGGAAGCTGGGAAAGGTGTATTCCCAAGGCTGGGCAATATCTAAATGTGGAAAGGTGTTTAAAAATATATGAGCAGGCTGGGCGCAATGGCCTGTAATCCCAGCACTTTGGGAGGCCGAGGCCGGCAGATCACCTGTGGTCGGGAGTTCAAGACCAGTCTGGCCAACGTGGCGAAACCCTGTCTCTACTAAAAAATACAAAAATTAGCTGGGCGTGGTGGTGGGCACCTGCAATCCCAGCTACTCAGGAGGCTAAGGTAGGGAGAATTGCTTGAACCTGGGAGGTGGAGGTTGCAGTGAGCCGAGATTGCGCCACTGCACTCCAGCCTGGGTGACAGAACAAGACTTCGTCTCAAAAAAAAAAAAAAGAAAAGAAAAAGAAAAAAGAAAAATATGTGACAGATCCAAGTGATAGATATCCATGAAGAAATATGATTGAAAAATATTCTTGGCCAGGCATGGTGGCTCATGTCTGTAATCCCAGCACTTTGGGACGCCGAGATGGGCAGATCACCTGAGGTCAGAAGGGAGGCCGAGGTGGGCAGATCACCTGAGGTCAGAAGTTCAAGACCAGCCTGACCAACATGGAGAAACCCCGTCTCTACTAAACATACAAAATTAGCTGGGAGTGCTGGTGCACGGCTGTAATCCCAGCTACTCGGGAGGCTGAGGCAGGAGAATCGCTTGAACCGGGAGGTGGAGGTTGCAGTGAGCCGAGATTGAGCCATTGCGCTCCAGCCTGGGCAACAAGACCAAAACTCTGTTTAAAAAAAAAAAAAAAAAAGAAAAGAAAAAAGAAAGAAAGAAAAACATTCTCACCCTTTGTGGGAGATCATGTTAGAAATGGCTGCCGATGAATCATGTCTCTTGTGTTACGTGCCTGTGTGTAGTGATTTCCCATAATGACTCTGAGTATGGCCATGTGACTTGCTTTGGCCAATGGGGCATGTGATGTAAGTAGAGTCTTGAAGAGTGCTTGTGTGGTGGGATGTGCCCTCTAGGAACTCTACCTCCATGTAATGCCCCAGTCAACACCAGCCCTAACTACCAGAAATGCAAACAAGGCCATCTTGGAGCATTCAGCACAAGGTGATATACCAGATGACTGAAGCTACATGAGTGACCCCAACTGCTCAGATGAAACTGGCCCAACTTGTTGACCCTCAACATTTTAAAATTAAACTTTTTATTTTGAGACAAATGTTGATAAATGTGCAGTTGTAAAAACTGGCAGAGATCCTCTTTATCCTTTACCCAGTTTCCTTTAATGATATCATTATGCCAAACTGTAGTATAATGTCTACAACCATGATATTGCCGTTGATACTGATAGATCTTATGCCAGTTTCTCCATTTTGACTTGTACTCATTTGTGCATATTTAGTTCTATGCAATTTTGTCACATTCATTCACTATCATACAGAATAGTGATATTGGTGATTTTTAGTTTCTCTGTTTTTGAAGAACCACCTTTTGGTTTCATTGACTTTCTTCTTCTTCCTCTTCCTCTTCCTCCTCCTCCTCCTCCTCCTCCTTCTTCTTCTTCTTCCTCTTCCTCTTCCTCTTCCTCTTCTTCTTTTTGAGACAGAGTCTCACACTGTCAGCCAGGCTGGAGTATAGTGGTGCACATGTGGCTCACTGTAGCCTTGACCTCCTGAGTTCAAGCAATCCTCCCTCCTCCACCTCTTACAGTGTGGAGATTACAGGTGTGAGCCATTTTGCCCTGCCTGATTTCCTGTATTGTTTTCTTTTCCTCACATTCGTTGATTTCTGCTCTTATTTTTATTATTTCCTACTTTCTGCTTACTTTGGATCTATTTTGCTCTGCTTTTTCTAATTTCTTGAACTAAGAACTTAAATTTGAATTTGTTTTCCTAATTTCTAATACAAGCATTTAGTGTTATAAATTTCCCACTCAGCACTACTTTAGCTGCGCCCTTCTTTAACATGATGCATTTTTTCATTTTAATTCATTTCTGTATGTCTCCCCTACAACCCTTTCAGACTTCACCTTTGACTCTTGGGTTTAGAAGTTTGTGCATTTGTTTAGAAGTGTGTTATTTAATTTCCAAGTGTTTGAAGACATTCCTGTTATATTCTGTCATTGATTTCTATTTTGATTCCATTATGGTTGGAGAAAATCTCTGTATGATTTCAACTATTTTAAATTTATTGAGCTTTGTTTTATCATTCAGGTTATTGTCTGTCTTGCTGAATGCTTTTTGGAGACTTGTACAGAATGTATATTCTGCTACTGCTGGATAGAATATTCTATAAATATCAGTTAAATCTTGTTGATTGATGGTGTTGTTCATTTCTTCTATATATTTGCTAATTTTATGTCAAGGAGTTATATTAATTGCTGAGAGTGGGGTGCTAAAGTTCCCAAACTATAATTGTGGAGTGCTGTTGTTTGGCACATATACATTTAAGATTGCTTTGTCAGATTGATTGTTTCTTAATTGTATAATATGTTTTCTTTGCTTTGAAGTTCAATGTATATGATATCAATATAGCCACTCCTGCTTTTTAATTAATTATTTATTTATTTAGAAATAGGGTCTCACTCTGCCACTCAGGCTGGATTGCGGTGGTGCAATCATAGCTCACTGTAGCCTTGAACTCCTGGGCCCAAACAACCTTTCACCTCAGCCTCCCTAGTAGCTAGGACTAACAGGCATATGCCACTATGCCCAGCTGATTAAAAAAATATATTTTTTAAGAGACAGAGTCTGGCTTTGTTGCCCAGGCTAGTGTCAAACTCTTGGCTTCAAGTGATTCTCTCATCTTGGCCCCCCAAAGCACTGGGGTTACAGGCACCACTCCCACTTTTTTACAGTGAACCATTACTCCCATTTTTTTTTTACAATTAATTAATGTTAGTATAATATATATTTTTCCATTCCCTTAATTTAAACCATCCTGTTGTTATATTTGAAGTTAGTTTCTTTGAGACAGTATATAGTAGGGTCGTGGTTTTTTGTTTTTTGCGGGAGGGGAGTATTCTGACAATATCTATACCGTAATTTACGTATTTGGACTGTATACATTTAATGTGATTATTGATATGTCAGGGCTTAAGTCTGCCATTTTAGTATTTCTTTAATCTGTTTTCTTTATTTGCCTTTCTAGGAGTCACTTGAACATTTTTAAGGGTGTCACCTTGGTGTTTTATTTATACGTGTTTGAATAAATCATTTTGTATAGTTTTTTTTTTAAGTTGTTGCTCTAGGTGTTAAAATATACACACATATCTTACTGCAGCCTACTATTTGACATTTTATCACTCAGTGACATACTGAAACACTACTTCCATTTAGGTCCCTTTACCTGTGTGTTTGGGAGGAAAAAATAAACTGACTGCTTTCTTTTACTCTACTCTCATACTCAACACACTACACACTTCTGTGATCAGATACGAGAATGTTTTTCCTCATACCAAGCAATTCTCCAGCAGACACCGAGTATGCTACAATTTAACTCAATTCTGACACTATTTACCTAGAGATAGCATCAGATCCCATAGGTTAAGTGCCCAGTCACGCAACACTGACCCCCACTTCAGACACCAATCTCATGCCCCATGTTGTCACCTATACTTCTGGCTATGAATTGGGATTTCCAAAACCCCCTCTCTAGGTTTGATAATTTGGCAGCATGGCTCACAGAACTCAAGGAAACACTTTTATCTACTGGTTTATTATAAAGTATATGATAGACCGGGTGCAGTGGCTCATGCCTGTAAGTCCCAGCACTTTGGGAGGCCGAGGTGGGTGGATCACTTGAGGTCAGGAGTTTGAGACCAGCCTGGCCAACATGGTGAAACGCTGTCTTTACTAAAAATACAAAAATTGGCCGGGCATGGTGGTGCGTGCCTGTAATCCCAGTGACTTGAGAGGCTGAGGCAGGACAAAATCGCTTGAATCCAGGAGGCAGAGGCTGCAGTGAGCTGGGATCATGCCACTGCACTCCAGCCTGAGCAACAGAGCGATACTCCATCTCAAAAAATAAAACAAAATAATATTAAAGTAAATGAAAATAAAGTATATGATAAAGAATATAGATCAGCAGCCAGATAAGAGAATAATAGGGCGAAGTCTGTGAAAAGGGGTGTAGAGCTTCCCTGCCCGCTCTGGGTACATCGTTTTCCTTGCACCACCATGTGTTCAGCAGCCCAGAAACTCTCTGAACCCTGTAGTTCAGGGATTTTTATGGAAGCTGCATCATGTCTACATGATCTATTATTAACCCAAACTCCAGTTCCCCTCTCCTTCCCTGAGAATGGGAGGTGGGACTGAAAGTTTCAAGCTTCTACTTATAGCTCTGTCTTGCTGGTCACCAGCCTCCATCTAGGAATCCACCAAGAGTTGCCTCAATAGAACAAAGGACCCTCCCATCCCCCAGGAAACTCCAAGGTATTAGGAGATCTGTGTCAGGACCTGGGTTTAAAGACCAAATATTAGAACAAAAGACGCACTTAGCATCCCTTTTGCTCAGGACTTTACAATGGTTTTAGCAGCTCCGTGCAAGAAACTAGAGCCAGAGACAAAATACGTATTTTTTATTATATCTCCATATCATAACCTGCCTCTCATTTTAAGTATAATTGCCTCGAGTATTTCCTCTGCATCTATTAAGCACCACAATTGATGTTATAATTTTTGCCTCAACTGTTAAATATGAGTTAAGAAACTCATAAGGAAAAGAATAGTTTATTATATATTCTTTTGTGCCTTGTGTTGTTCTTTCTTTTCTGAACTTCCAACCTTCTTTTAGCATTTCTTTTCTGTTTGGAGAGCTTCCTTTAGGCATTCTTTAAGCGTAGGACTGCTGGCCACACATTCTCTTATTTCTCCTTCATTCTTAAAATATGGTTTCACTGTATGTAGAATTCATGGTTGACAGTTCTTCTCTTCCAGCACTTGAAAAATGTTGAACCACTTCATTCTGGCCTCCCTGGTTTCAGATGAAAAATCTGTTCTCATTCAAATTGGTGTTTGCCTATAGATAATGTATTCCTCCTTGGTTGCTCTTAAGATTTTTTTCTTTCAGCTTCAGAAGTTTAATTATTATGTGTTTTGGTGAGGATTTCTTTTGATCGGTCCTATTTTGGGTTCACTCAGCTTTGTGAATCTGTAGGTTTCTGTCTTTCACCAAATTTGGGAAGTTTTCAGGCCTTATATTTTGAATACCTGTTTAGCCCTCAAATCTTTCTGGAGTCTTTCTGGGGCTCTGAATGTTAGGTCTTCTGTTATTGTCTCCGTAGTTCCTTTCTTCTCCCCCTCCCCCTCATCTCTCTTCTCCCTGTTGATCAAATTGAATAAAATTCAATGAAATTGTCCTCAAGGTCAGTGACTTTATCTTTTATCATCTCCACGCTACCATTGAGCCCGCCCAGTGAGTTTTTAAATTTTGTTGCTGCACGTTTCAATTCTGTGATTCCCATTTGGTTTTTTTTGTAACTTCTATTTCTTTGCTGAGGTTTTCTATTTTTTCATATGTTTCAAAGGATTTTATAATTACTTACTGAAACTATGTTATGGTAGTTGTTTTAAAATCTTTGCCAAATAGTTCCACCATCTGATTCATCTCACTGTCAATGTCAGCTGATTGCCTTTTCTCACTCCAGTTGTGATTTTCCTGGTTCTTGGTATGACAAGTCATTTTCAGTTGTATCCTGGACATTTTGCACGTTATGTTACAAGACTCTTGATTCTATATAAAGCTTCTATTTTAGCAGGTAGCCGCCCTGTTTAGGTTTATTGTGTCAGTTTTGCCTCGTTTTGTGGGCCATAGTTTTAATGTCAGTTGCGTTTTCTGAGCCTTCGCAATGCTATTCTGGTCTGCCTTGTTCTTGTGGCTCTGCTTAAGCTCCTACTGGGTTTGCTACATATGGTGCCTACAGAGACAGGAGGCACTTCTCTAGGTTGACTGGTGTCATCATGTGGGTGTGGGGGATGCCCTAGGTCACCTTCTGCCTCTGCATGAACGGCTGAAAGATACCAGACCTGCTGGCACCGCTTGTGCAAGTGAAGGAGCCTACTGCTGTCACCTGGTGTGGAGCAGTAGATCACCTGGCCTGCATGCGTTTCACTGTTACCACTGATACGGGCAGATTGAGCTCACTGCTGCTGGTGGGGATGGGATGTGAAGTGGGTTGGCCCGTTTGGATTCTTCTGTTGCCACTGCTGCAGGCATACCGGCCTGCTGCTGTCTGTGGCTGTGGAGTAGGGGAGTGGTTGGAAACTCATTTCTGCTGGTGCTAGTGCTGTGAGCAGATTGGGTCCACCATGCCACTGGGTGTGGATCTCCCCACTGAGTTCTCCCTTCCTGGTCCCTTAGCCAAAGAGAGAAGATCTCTCTCTCTCTCTCTCTCTCTCTCCCCTCTCTTTCTCCCTCTGTGTGTGTGTGCGCACGCGTGCGTGTCTGTCTCTCTCTCTCCCCTCTCTCTCTCCCTCTGTGTGTGTGTGCGCACGCGTGCGTGTCTGTCTCTCTCTCCCCCCTCTCTCTCTCCCTCTGTGTGTGTGTGCGCACGCGTGCGTGTCTGTCTCTCTCTCCCCCCTCTCTCTCTCCCTCTGTGTGTGTGTGCGCACGCGTGCGTGTCTGTCTCTCTCTCTTGCCTGCCTGCCTTCCTCCCTTCCTTCCTTCTTTCTTTCCCCCTTCTTCCTCTCCTCTCCCCTCCCCTCCCCTCCCCTCCTCTCCTCTCCTCTCTTTCTCTCTCCTGTACCTGTCTGTGGTTTCAAGCTGGCTGGTGCCCAGGATATGTGGAAGATAAAGAAAATCCAGAAAACTAACTGTTGTGTTATTCTTAGAGTCCTGAGTCCCTAGTCCGTCCATCTTCTTTGTGCTGTTCAGAGTCGTTTTATGATTGCTGAATTCTTTCCATAGTACTTGGTTGTGTTTAAAGGGAAGAAGCCAGCAAAAATGAGTCTATATCATCTTCTCCTGAAACTGGAAGTTGCCTCACATTTTTACCAAATGCTTGTTGGTTTAAGCCAGAGATTCCCAACCTAGGTCTTCCCTGTCTCCAAATTCCAGCAGCTTCTTGTGTCTTAGCTGTGGGCCTAGAAGATGGGACCAAAGGGGACAGGAGAAGCTGAACAGAAGTAAACCATGATTAAATCAAGTTTTTGTAAGTGCATGGATGTGTGTGTGTGTGTGTGTGTGTGTGTGTGTGTACAATTTTTTTTTTTTTTTAATAATAGGCCGGGCGCGGTGGCTCAAGCCTGTAATCCCAGCACTTTGGGAGGCCGAGACGGGCGGATCACGAGGTCAGGAGATCGAGACCATCCTGGCTAACACGGTGAAACCCCGTCTCTACTAAAAAGTACAAAAAACTAGCCGGGCGAGGTGGCAGGCGCCTGTAGTCCCTGCTACTCGGGAGGCTGAGGCAGGAGAATGGCGTGAACCCGGGAGGTGGAGCTTGCAGTGAGCTGAGATCCGGCCACTGCACTCCAGCCTGGGTGACAGAGCGAGACTCCGTCTCAAAAAAATAAATAAATAAAATAAAATAAAATAAAATAATGAAGACCTTTAGATATATGGTGAAAAAGAGAGAGGAAAAAGGAGAGGGTTTGAGGATATAAGACAGTGGGAAAATAATGTGAAAATCAGGACAGGGTTAGGCATTTTTGCATCCAGGGATTCTAACCAGAGCAACTGACAGTTGCACACCTGACATCCTAATGGTCCTCACACCTTCTGGAGAAACAATGTGACAATAATTAATCAGGATCCCAGGAGGAGCTTGTAAGGGCAACCAGAAAAGTCCCACAGTTTGAATACACATGAATTACCTTCTCATGAAATAATAATGTGTGCTTAAGGCATCTGACATTCAGCTGCAAATGCTGAAGGAAGAAGAGGAGAAAATAACAGAGGGCAGGAATGCTAAACCGTGTGCCTTCGTCAATGCACTGCCTACTGAGACAGCAGATGGAAAGGATTCACTTGGGAGGATTTGGAGAACTCTTGGTTCAGTTGCTGGTAAAACTGCTATCTCTGATGCACAGCTTTCAGGGATTTAAGAAAAAGGCAATGAGAGAATAAGGCCTTTGGGTGTTAAACAAGCAACGGGCCTGGTCTGGTCCACAAGCACATTTGCAGATAGAGTAATCTATCCCAAAGGGGCCATCATTCAGGTGGCCTTAATATGTTCTTTCTCTGACTGTGACCTAGCTCATGAGGACTGAGTTCTCAGATACACAGGGAGGGCGATTTTCCACTAGAGAAAGAAAGCAAAGTGAGAGAGAGCCATGCACTGTGAATTGACCTGAGAGAATGGAAATGGAGAGGGGAAAAGGAATAAACAAGTATTTTGAGACAAAAGGCACATGCCTATAATCCCAGCACTGTGGGAGACCAAAGCAGGATGATCACTTGAGGCCAGGAGTTCAAGATGAGCCAAGGCAACAAAGCTAGACCCTGTCTCTATTTAAAAAAAAAAAAAAAAAAATTAAAAAATTAGCAGGGTATGGTCGCATGCAGTTGTGGTCCCAGCTACTTGGGAGGCTGAGGCAGGAGGATTGCTTGGACCTGAGATCAAGGCTATAGTGAGCTGTGATCATGCCACTGCATTCCAGTCTGGGCAACAGAGTGAGACCTTGTCTCTAAATAAATAGTTTGAAAATTTCATACGTAGAAAAGTGGAAAGAATAGTGACCCTTCATATACTCGCCATCTGGATGTGATAACTTGTTAACATTTTGTCCTGTCTGCTTTATCTTGTTTCTGTTGAAATATATTTAAAGTAATTTACAGATGTTAAGATATTTTGCTCTAAATATTTCAGTATACATTTCTAAGAAATAAGGATATCTTCTCACAAAACCACAATGCTATTATCACATATTTATGATATCTTTCACTCTAAATTTCAAATTTGGCCAGGTGCAGTGGCTCAGACCTATAATCCCAACACTTGGGAGGCTGAGGCAGGAGAATCACTTGAGCCCAGGAGTTCAAGACCAGCCTGAGCAACACAGTGAAACCCTGATCTATTTAAAAAAATAAGTCTAAAATTTTTATGTAGTTAAAACTGTTGGCCGGGCATAGTGGCTCACGCTTGTGCAACCCCAGCATGTTGGGAGGTCGAGGCAGGTGAATCACCTGAGGTCAGGAGTTCAAGACCAGCCTGACCAATATGAGGAAACCCTGTCTCTACTAAAAAAAAAAAAAAAAAAAAAAAGCAAAAATTAGCCAGATGTGGTGGTATGCGCCTGTAATCCCGACTACTCAGGAGGCTGAGACAGGAGAATCAATTGAACCTGGGGAGGCAGAGGGTGAGCTGAGATCTCACCACTGCACTCCAGCCGGGGCAGCAAGAGCGAAACTCCTTCTCAAAAAACAAAAAACTGTCAATCTTTTATTATTTTGCATTGCCATCTGTTTTAGGAAGGCCTTTCTCATGCAGGGCTATAAAAACACTTAGGTATATTGTCATCTGTAACTTTTATGGTGTTTTTTACTTTTACATATATATTCTTAACCACCTGTTCATGTCCTTTGTCAATGTTTCTATTAGTTGTTTTTCTAATAATTTGTACTACTTGTTTCTTGAAAAAGTTCTCTCTGTTAGATGTATTCTAAGTATTTTTCCTAGTTTTGATCTTGCATATGGCTAGGCAGTCATTTTCATCAAATTTGTCCTCTATGATTTTTAGGTTTTGTGTCAGTCTTAGAAAAATCTTCCCTGTTCCAATATATCTATACATAAATATCTCCATTTATATATCCATATCACCTGTGTTTTATTCTAGCATTTTTGTGATTTTTATCTTGAGTCTTTAATCCATCTAATATTCATTTTGATATGAAAAATAAGGTGGGGAATCCAGCCTTTTTCACTCTCCCTCCCCCAATGTGGGGAGCCAGTGTCTAACAGCAATTGCTAAAACCTCTACCTTTTCCTTATGGGTTTGCAATGTCACCTTCACCATATACTCAATTTCCATAGGCATTTATATCTATTTATGGACTATACGCTTTTCTTTTGATTTGTCTATGCCTTTTTTCCTGCTTTAATTACTATAGAAATAAAAATGTTTTCACATTTGAGAAGGCTACTTCCTTCTTTTAAATTTTTTGGCTATTCATGCATGTTTAGCTTTTTAAAAGAATTTGCTTTATGGTTCCAGGGTAAAGGGAGGCAAAAGTAGATATGGATTGACCAGAAGGAAGTTTCTTGCAGTATTCCAGGAGAGCAATGGTGGAGACTAATGGGGTATGATGGATCACCTATCCCACTTGATGTGGTTTGGCTGTGTATCCACTCACATCTCATCTTGAATTGTGGCTCTCATAATTCCCATGTGTCATGGGAGGATCCATGTGGGAGGTAATTGAATCACAGGGATGGGTCTTTCTCATGCTGTTCTCATGATAGTGAATAAGTCTCGCAAGATCTGATGGTTTTGTAAAGGTGAGTTCCTACACAAGCTCTCTTGCCTGCCACCATGTAAGACGTGACTTTGCTTCTCATTTGTTTTCAGTCATGATTATGAGGCCTCCCAGTCATGTGGAACTGTGAGTCAATTAAACATCTTTCCTTTATAAATTGCCCAGTCTCGGGTATGTCTTTATAAGCAACATGAGAACAGATTAATACACCACTTAATTCCAAACCTCAGTCATTTTCACATATACCACTTTTATACATTTGGACATATATGTTACCTGCACTATTATTAATTTTTAAATTAATTCAGTCCAGTTTTAAATTTTAAATACTTGTATTAGATTTGTTCTATGCAATACATCTGAAAGCATGGACCAGATGTAGTAGTTCTATTTTTCTAACATTTTAAACTGAATAGATCACCAATTAAAATAAACATTGTTTTTCCTTGTAGTATCTAAAACTATTTGTGCTACCAGCAGTTTGAGAAACACTGGTCAGAGCAAACTGTTCTCATCAGTTCTCTACTTAAAAGGGGTTCTGGGCTGGTTGGTAATGTCTGTTGCTTGATCAGGATGCTGGCTACACAGGTCGGTTGTTTGTGAAAATCATCAAGGTGTTCACTTGTATGATATATGCATGTTTCTGTGTAATTATTATTATCCAATAAAAAGTTTTAAAAGCTTTAAAAAGTTAAAAAAAACTGGCCAGGCACAGTGGCTCACACCTGTAATCCTAGCACTCCGGGAGGCCGATGTGGGAGGACTGCTTGAGGTCAAGAACTCAAGATCAACCTGGCCACCATAGCAAGATCCCATCTCTATTTTTTAAAATAAATTATTTAAAAATAAAAAAAGTATAGCTCTATTGTTTTGTGCTAATTACTGGTAATAAGATTTGTTACATGGGCTCTTACATAGGTTATGCAAAGAAATAGGCTAATGAAATGAGAAATAGCACACTAATTTAAGACATTGGTAGCAGTTCTCTTCTTTAGGGTTCTGATGTTTCTGCACTCTTAGTTCTGATGTCTCACAAAGACCTGAAAAGGGCCCCAGGTCTGAAACAGACCACAGATGATATCACAGGCCAGTCATGACATTCATGAGATGTTATAATGTTGGTGAATTTATCTGTAGGGCAGAATTAGACAATAATGCCAAAGGCCAAAGCCTCAATATCCTTATCTGTTAGTCTTTATTAAAGGTTCACAGAAATAAATGGAAAATGCCATCCTAACCTCACAGAGATCAAATTAAGCAGTGAGTTTGCAGGGAATCAAATATCTTGTATTGACCTGTCACAAACACTTATTCAGATGCAAGTAAACACATACCACACTCTTTTTAAACCTAAGGTGATTCTGGCTTTGAGACTTCTAAATTCTCTACTTTTGGGGTTAAACTCTCACTGGGCACCCTTGGCACACATATTAATAAAGGTTATGAAATGTTTGACACTAAAATCTCATTGCCAAATAGAAGTTGCTGCTTCCCAACATGAAGATTCAAACGGCTTGTATTTTTTGTCCTTTTAAAAACAACATAAAATAATCCAGTTTCCTCCTGCAGGTAGCCATGGAGACTAAGTGCAAACATTGCAGTGACTGAGTCATACTAAAAGTGATAGCATTCATCAAGGACATCTATTAATATGCTTCTCATTAAAAAACAATAAAGCTAACTACCTTAAAATTTAATTGTCAGGTTTTCAAGTATAAGTCCCCTTGGCTTCATGATTATTTGAGGGCCAGTTCAATAGGAAACGCCCACGGAGAAAGAAGCAGATGATTGCTTGTCAGAGGAAAACCTGAAGTCTTGTTTCCTCCAGTGTTTCTCAAAGACCTATTCATTTCCTGTTTCTACCATTTGGGTCTCCTTCCGGGGGATGCCCCTACACTTCAATCTGGAGCACTGTTTCTTACACTGAATCTCCCCAGCACTGGAAGTCTGAGTGTGAGTGTGTCATTCCTAACCTTTAAAAGGCTTCTCTCTCCATTCAGGAGTCCCCGGGAGACCTTCCTGAGATGGCACACTCACTCTCAATTTTAGGCCAACCCATTCGCATAATCTGCTTTCTGGAAAGCTTTTGGAATCTTAGGCCAATTAAATTGCACCTCAAGTGGCTCAAAATCTAATTGCTCAGGGCTGCCAGCTTCTTTTGTTGTTTCCCCCCACCCAAAAGCAATATAACCCTTTCTACCAATGCAATTTGCTGAAAGCACTGCTGAGGTAGGGATTAGCATGAGGCTTCCAATTGCAGCTTCAGAGATCCCGGTGCCAGGTGATGTAATTCTACCAACTGAGTCTCAAATGGGGGTTCAGGACATGACCCGCAGAGTGGAGCATCTGCCAGTGCAAACCTGCACTGGCTATTTAAAGAGCTCCCTGGTGAGGAAGGGCTCAGGCCTGGAGGACAGGGACAAGGTGGCCAAGAAGTCCTGCTCTGGACAAGCCTTTGCAAATGGAGCTCAGGGTATTGGAGGCAAGGACAGGGCAAGGGTGAGGGGCCAATCGTTCACAAGGTGACAGAGGGTGCAGGCAGGCAGAATACAAGAGGAAGTAGGGCCCCACCTGGGCAAAGGATTATTTATTCTCTTCAACTACAACTTGACAAGGCCACATGGCATCAGCCTAGCGTATCATAATAGTGCTTACATATACTGTGGTGGGTGATGCACGTTTGTTATCTTCTCACCTTTCACATTTGCAATCTAAAGACAATGAGATTTTTTTTTAAATTGTGAATTTTAGCTGTTATTTTAGATTGTCCAAATGTTCCCTCCACACTCAGTTAGTATGATAAAATACGGATTTCTAGTTTTGGAGAGGAGGCAAGGGTGTGATCAAGATGTGATATGCTTTTCTAAACTGTATTTCAATCTTTATATTATTTTAGGACATGTATTCTCACTTACATGGTCTCAGTTTTACAACTTGATATAATTCCTTATACCTGATTCAGTGTAGAGCTTTGTATCCTTCTAAAACCTCATCTCACAGAAGTATGTTCTCTCAGGTTGAATTCTCCCAGAATAGACTCTGAGTCAAGGATTCAGATATAAGAGGTTTATTCAGGAAAGGCTCCCAGAGACACCAGTAAATAAATGGGAGGAGGATAGGGAAAGGGATTAAGCCCAGCAAGGGCGTGATTTCATGTAACGTCCCAGCCTCAGGCTGATCTCAAGGAAAGGGAGCTCTAGAGCATAAATTACGCCTCAGAGAATGTCCTTCTCCTTGAGGCAAGGGAGCTGGGTTTTTGACTCATAGCCCAGTCAGTCAGTGGCCTTGGCCAAGGGGAGTGGTGGGTGGGGTGACCATGGGGACAGAGAACTCCCAGACCCTGCTGGCTCTCCATATGGGCTGACTGGCTCCAATACCAGGTCACAGGTGCCAGCCTTTAACCACAAAGCACTTAATTGGGATTGGGCACACAGAGCTGGCCAGAGACCCTAGGGGATCTGGGTGGCCACCAACAGTGCTGGCCATGGCGCAGCACCTCCATTACTAGCCTGCACACCGCCCGGCACCAGTTATAGGTCTTTCATTACATTCTGCTGCAAGAGGAAATGAATAATATCTTTTGACAGTCCTGGGTTTGGCTTTTCATCATTCAAAGATGTACTTCCTTCCTCCAGTGGATAGAAGTGGGTGTCCTTGGAATGCCTCTGTAAGACTGAGCAGCCGTCCCGGTTGAAGATGACCCGGGCCATTTGAAAACTGCGGAGAGCATACTTTTGGCTCTCCTGGCCTCTTAGTTGAGTGATTTTCTGAGACAGGCACTTGCAGACAGATGCAGAGAGTGGGTTCGCAGAGCCTGGCTGTGGATGGCCAAACATTTCATAGAATCTATCCAGGGATTTCCGAAGCTCATCATCCTCTTCCTTCTCTGACTGGCCTTTCACAGCCAGGTCAAGCCAGAAGTTCTCCGAGGCCCAGGAGTTACTGTGTTCTGTATTTAGGTTACTGGTATCTGCAAGACAAAACATATTCCAATACTCAAACACACAATCAAAAATATCAGAAAGCAAGCCAGGAGCAGATGATGTCTATTTTCAGTTCCACATGCTTACTGCTCCTGAGTAACTGGCAATGGGAAGAATCAGCTGATTTCAAAACCTGTTCTCACCATCCGGAGGTTATGCCACTTGCTTGCTCATAACAAGAACATATTACTTGTGTGGACCAAGGATTCTTAGCCCGATGTCCCTGTATAGAAATTCAGGGTGCCTGTGAACTTGGATGGAAAAAATATACACATGTATGTAGTTACTTTCACTAACCACAACCTGAAATGAAGCATTTCCTCCCACGATGAATGTAGGCCGCAAATCACAGTATTAATAGTAGTACCTGTAACTTTGTCACCAATAGATCTCAGCTGTTACAGGAAAAACTTGGGACTGTAGTGCTCACCCCCAAACTGGGAAGGTGTTGAAAGACCAAAGAATAACATGGACAAGTCCAGCTTGATGAGTAGATGAGTTTATTAGGACTTATAAACAGGGCACTCCTGGATGGCAGCAGGATAGCTCCAGAGATCCGTGCGTGTGCACGATGGGACTGTTTTCCTTGGTAGGTTCTCAGATTCTCTCCGGGATATGAGTTTTCAAGGACACCTACTCCTCAGCTGGGCACCATGGCCATGGCTCACTGCCCAGTCTTCAGGGTTCAAGCAGCAGACATAGACTCTTAAGTAACCTGGTGGGGGACCCGTCACACTACAAAAACTATTTTAATATTATATAGTATGTCGAAGGCGTTTAAAAATATTTACACTATCACTATGCTATGGACTGAATTGTGTCCCCACAAAATTCACATGTTGAAGCTGTAACCCCTACCATGACTATATTTGGAGAGAGGGCTTTTTAGGAGGTAATTAAAGTTAAATGAGGTCTATAGGTAGGATCCTAATCTGATAAGATTGGTAACCTTATAAAAGGAGAAAGAGAGAAGGAGATTTCTTTTTTATTTCTATTTGCAAGCACTAAGGAAGAGCCATGTGAGCACACAGGTGGCTGTCTGCAAGCCAGGAAAGGAGCCCTCACCAGAAGCTGACCATGACAGACCCTGATATAAGCTTTTGGACCTCCTGCTCTTGGACCTCCATGACAGACCCTGATATAAGCTTTTATGCATCACTAGCTTTGACATTTCCCTGCCCCTAAGAACTCAATCAGTAGCTATAATACACATATCTGTACTTGCCAATGCTGAAGGAAGGTGCATGGTGCAGTGAATGGAGCTTTAGGAAAGTAGGTAGGATTTTGGTTTGGGTGCTAATTTTGCTACTAGCTGGAAATGACACCTTGGACAAGTCATACAACCTTTCTGGGCTCCAACTTTCTGAACTTTAAAATGAGGATTTCACTAAACAATCTTTCTTCTAGAATGTCTATGGTAATATAAAGATCAGAGAAATGGATTATCCGAAAGAATCAGCACATTCTAAAAGAATATGGACATGTATTCTTTGAGTCACATGCAGGCCTACACATGGACAAGCACTCAACCATTCAACACATATTTACAGAAAGCTGATATTAACGCAACTCATTACAAGTTGTTGAAGATATACAGATGGATGCCGAAGACCATGTCCCTCATCTAAGGTACTTGGAACCTAAGTAGGAAGAAGAGACATTGTTACAGACATTACACAACTGAAATATAGTCACAGCATGTACATAGATATGAAATGATGTAGTGACATTAACTGGGACACTGTGGACTCAGTGGAGACATGCAGTGCAAGGGTACCAGAATGAGTGCATGCTCCCTGTTCGGAGGAGGTGTCCTGCAATCTTATTCTGAAAGGACCATGGCCATAGAGAAGCAGGGTTGATGAACAAAGGCCAAGTGGCAAGAAGAAATAGAAACTAAATTTCTCCATGGCTGGTTCCGGTTCTCCTCCTCTGCCAGCTGGCCTTTCTTCAGTAGCCTGAGACCCAGCCTAGAGGCTCAAGGAGAGAGAGAACTCAGAGTGGCCAGGGGGGACCCAAAACAGAGACCACACTTTGTAAAGAATTCGATAGCAGGGGCAGTATTTCCACTACACTAGTTTCCAGAAAGCTTAAGGCTATGTCCCAGGCCCCTCCTTTTTTTTTTTTTTTTTTTTTTTAAGGAATAGTAAAGAAACTTTTCTTGACCTTGCTATGCCCAGAGCTTCTGCCCAAGTTCTTCCCAACAACCCTATCACTAGACTGAAGCCTCCAGGATGGGTGGAAGGGGAGGGAGGCAGATGCTGGTCTCTTTCTGGTCCTGATGGCATAGAAGCAGCAGGAGAGGAGTTCTTGGCCTGTTCTCTTTAGAACTGCCAAGTTTGTGAAAACCAAGGAAGGACTGAGCTACTGTCCCAGACTGAAGTAGGCTAAAAACAGCCATGACAGCCAAACACAAAAAAATTTTTTTTAAACTGCGTCTTTTCATTGTAAAGCACATTACTGGGGCAACTGGAGAGCTGTGAATGGGGTCCAAGGATTAGACAGTAGTAACGCATCACTGTTAATTTCTTGGTTTTGATGATTTTATTGTATTTTAGAAGAGAATGTCCTTGTTTGTAGAAAAATCAGGAGTGGTGGCCTTCAGGTGAGCAAATCTCAAATAATTCATGAAAAGGGGCTCTTTGTTTTAAAAAATTGTTGTAAAAAAATTAAAACAAACCTCTGTGGGGACAGATGTTAAAACTTCCTTTGGTGGCCTACTTTAATATCAAGCAACCAAATAGGAAGCCTTAGCTCGGGTAGTTGCCTAACAAATCATGTTGCTGTTAGAAAGCTGAAGAGAGAAGGAGAGGGAATGGGGTCCCGTGATGGCAGGATGACGGGTCCCTTCCTCCCTTCTTCCCCACAGATGACCTTGTCCTGGGTAGGGGTTGGGGGGTAGTGGCTGGAAGATAGAAACTGGGAAGGGCCAATGGGGTGGGTGGGAGAGAGCAGGGGATCCCCAGAAGCAACACTGGGAAAGTTGAACCCCCGAAACTGTCCACGTATACAGAAAACGCCAAGCAACATGGCACGTACTTGTTAAGTAAATGGTCTTAAGTAAGTCCATTACTTACTTAATGACTTACTAAGTAAGCCATTACTTAAATGACCATTAAGTAAATGGTCAGTGTACTTTGATAAGCAGGATTTTAAATTTTCATCTGTGTTTCATTTAATTTTAAAATTTTGAAATCCAGTGTCCACAAAAGAGCCTAAAAGCTACCTGTCTCCTATATTTTTCATGCACATGTCAGGCAGTCTGCCAGAGAAACAACCCTTCCCCTTCAGAAGACCAATGACATACAGGTTGAGTCATTTACTATGTCAGCTCTTTTGAACACTGACTGAAGTCCATTTCAGTCTTTGATTTCCTTTTAAAATTTGCTTTACTACCAACTATAAAGCCTCCTCTCTAATCATAAGGCTGTTGTAGCTTTTTGGATGTCACCTTTTCTTTGCCAGCAAATAGAGCTAATTGCTCTTCCTTTCCTGATGTGCCCATGTGTGGAAAGATGGGTACTAGTCAGTTCCTGCTCAGTGATGCATCCTCACAGCTACATTCAAACCCCACCTTCTTCTCTCGTTTGGTGCATTCCAACCTTGCAGAGCTGTCAAAGGGGGATAGCAATGTCTTCAGGGAGAGTCTAGGGATGCTTTTGTGTCAGGGATTGCAAAGTGCTACTTGCATTTAGTGAGTGGGGTTAAGGATGTAAACATTCCACAGTGCACAGGACAAAGAATGGTCCTTCTCCCAAATACCAATAATGTCCCCCCACCCCTCTTCCCTCCCCTGGCTCAAAGGATGGATCTTGAAAGGAGTGGGAACTCACTGTTGAATCCTGCTGCACTATAATATTTGATTTGCCTTGAGCTCCCTAAGAGATTTTGCTGTTCCCATTCCCTGCACAGCACCCTTCTTGCTGGTACCTATTCGAGTTACGCATTTACCCTTCTCAAACCTTGAGATGGCTTTTTTACCCCACAATGGTTGAGGGGAAAAACCACTGGCCCTGGTCCTAATGATTCCGGTATTATTTAAATTGAATGGAACTTCCCTTTTTATTTCAATATATTTTCCATCATGAGTAGGATTTCTTTAGAAATTAGAAGAAGAAAAAGAGGAGGGCAGGGCTTGATATTACAATGCTTTTGCATGCATCCAATTGTTAAATTTTCTCTTTGCCAACAAGAAAATAGATAACATATACACACTTCAGATTCCTTTTGAGGTGAAGTCTTATTCCGTTACCCAAGATGGAGTGCAGTGGCATGATCTCAACTCACTGCAGCCTCCACCTCCTGGGCTCAAATGATCCTGTCACCTCAGCCTCCTGAGTAGCTGGGACCACAGGTGCATGCCACTATGCCTGGCTAATTTTTTGTATTTTTGGTAGAGATGGGGTTTTGCCATGTTGGTCAGGCTGGTCTCGAACTCCTGGCCTCCAGTGATTTGCCCACCTTGGCCTCCCAAAGTGCTAGGATTATAGGCATGAGCCACCACGCTCAGCCTGATACTTGAGATTGTTATACACCTAAAAATATTTTTACATCTTTAGGAGTTGTAGGTGCTTATTTGAATTCAGAAGACAGTCAACTGGCATGGAGCACTTGAGATTAATGATTGTGTTCTGCGAGAGATGCCATTAGCCTTTGGAAACCCAGATATCTAATGAGGGATTCTTGCAGAGAACTTTCCATGGCTATTTCTGTGGTTCATAAATGCACAGCAGGGTTTCATCTCTGTGAAACATTTTTGCTTTCAACTGTAACAGGTTTCTACTAAATAGATTTGATACTTAGAATTCTGCCTTCTGCATGCATCTGAATCAATAGCCACCCACCCACGCTGCTTGATTTGTCCAGAGTTTCTTTTACTAGCAACTGCTCATTAAGAGGCCATATGTATGGTTTTAAGGATATTACAGAGCTGAAAGAAATCCAAGACTTTTTTTTGTTTTGTTTTGTTTTGTTTTGAGACGGAATCTCACTCTGTCACCTAGGCTGGAGTGCAGTGGTGCGATCTTGGCTCACTGCAACCTCTGCCTCCGGGGTTCAAGCGATTCTCCTGCCTCAGCCTCCTGGCTAGCTGGGACTACAGGCGCCTGCCACCAAGCCTGGCTAATTTTTTGTATTTTCAGTAGAGACAGGGTTTCACTGTGTTAGCCAGGATGGTCTTGATCTCATGACCTTGTGATCCACCTGCCTTGACCTCCCAAAATGTTAGAATTACAGGCGTGAGCCAGGGCACCTGGATTTATTTTTTATTTTTTATTTTTTTTTAGATAGGGTTTTGCTCGTTGCCCCCAGGTTGGAGTGCCATGGCGCAACCAGAACTCATCGCCTGAGCCCACCTCCTGGGCTCAGGCGGTCCTCCCACCTCAGTCTAGAGTAGCTGGGTCTACAGGCGCACGCCACCACATCCGGCTAACTTTTTTGTATTTTTTGTGGAGAGGGTTTCGCCACGTTGCCCAGGCTGGTCTGGTCTCAAACTCCTTAGCTCAAGTAATCTGCCCGCCTCAGCCTCCTGAAGTGCTGGGATTATAGGTGTGAGACACAGCACCTGGCCGAGACTTAAGTTTTTAAAAATGAAAAAGTATCAGGATTTAAGGAAAGAAGGAGTATGTGGCTTATTCGGTTTCCTTCTATGCTGCTTGGATGGGAAGCTGTCCCTTTTTCAGGGCCCTGCATGACACAATCCTAAATTCCCAGGCCCCGCTTCCTTGGTGGGTCTGTTGGAGGCTCCCTGGGCTTGTGTGGCTCTAAAAATAGTCATGAGTCCCCTTTAAACTAATGTTCATAATTGACTTATATGTTTAAAACATTTTAATTTGGCCGGGTGTGGTGGCTCAGCACTTTGGGAGGCCAAAGCGGGTGGATCACCTGAGGTCAGGAGTTAAGAGACCAGCCTGGCCAACATGGCGAAACCCTGTCTCTACTAAAAATACAAAAATCAGCTGGGTGTGGTGGTGGGCGCCTGTAGTCCCAGCTACTTGGTAGGCAGGAGAATCACTTGAACCCAGGAGGCAGAGGTTGCAGTGAGCCAAGATTGCACCACTGCACTCCAGCCTGGGTGACAGATGTCTCAAAAGAAACAAAACAAAAACAAAAAAACAAAACAAAACAAAACAAACAAAAACAAAAAAAAAAAAGCAAAAACAAACAAAACTTTAATTTACAAATTAAATTGCAAATGGGAACATAAGATTTGGTTTACATTTAGGTGAGTAGCAATACCAGTAAACTTAAATTACGTAACTTTTTGCAACCACAAATCCTGTAATACACTCTACTGGCATTATCAGTTGAACTGTAAATATAAAATGCTTTTTCCAATTAAAAAATAAAATTAAAAGAAAAATTTTCTTTAAAGTCCCAGGCATTTGAAAAGAACAAGGTGAACAGGAAGTAGCGGGGGATGTCCTGGTCATCAGTGATCACTTATCAGCAACTCTTGATGCACTATTCATCTTATGACAAGTCAGACTTCAGAAGCCTCACCATGCCCTGGATAAGGTGGCTTCATGGGGGACACTACCATTTTAAGTATACGAGGGGCCACGGGCCATGGATCTGGGCTAGGCTGCATCTTCCTGCTCCACACCTCACTTTTTTCTCCTTCATTCCTTCTTCTACCCCCTCACTACAGCCACCCATTTCACTCTCCATGGAGGAAAGGAGGAGGGAACAGAATCATTGGGTGAACAAAATTCAGTCCCACCTCCAGCCCAGCCCTAAGGGCTGCATGAAAGTCTGACTAGCACCTACCACTCTGTCTGTTTCACTGCCTCCTTCATAAATCTGGCTTCTTTCCTGAGCCTTGAAACAAACTTCTCTTTAGAATCTTTGCACTTGCTGTTGCTCTGCCATCAAACATGCTTGCTCCACATATCACCTCCTCTAGGTCTCTGCTCAGATGTTACTTTCTCAGTGAGGGCTTCTCAGTCAGAATGGGCCAGGTTATGCTGCCTAATAAGTAAGCCCCAAATCTCAAGGGCATTAAACAGCAAAGGGTTACTTCTCAATACCCAGAGATCTGTGTCATACTACAAGTATACACATATATAAGTAGATCTGTTCATCCTCACCCTCACTCCAGAACCCAGACCAACAGAGCAGCTACTATCTCAACATTGCCTAGTGACTGTAGCAGAGGAAAGAGTATGGGGAAGCCAGCAGTGACTGGGAAAGCTCTATTACTTCTGTTCATATTTCACTGGCTAACGTGAAGTCATATGGCCAAGCCTGATTTCAAAAGGATGAGGATGAAAGATTATCCTGTAGGGAGAGGCAGAGAATATTGGGGAACAATAATTCAGTCTACCACACCTTTCCTGGGCACACTGTTTCAAATTGCATTTCTCATATTCACACTAGCCAAGAGTTAGAAGCAACCCAGCTATCAACAGATAAATGGATAAATAAAATGCGGTTGGCAGGCCAGGTGCGGCGGCTCATGTCTATAATCTCAGCACTTTGAGGGGCCAAGGAAAGTGGATCTCTTGAGCCCAGGAGTTCAAGACCAGCCTGGGCAACATGGTGAAACCCTGTATCTACTAAAAATATAAAAATTAGCCAGGTGTGGTGACATGCACCTGTAGTCCCAGTTACTCAGGTGGCTGAGGCACAAGAATCTCTTGAATGTGGGAGGTGGAGGTTGCTGTGAGCCAAGATCATCCCCCTGTACTCCAGCCTAGGTGACAGAGCGAGACTCTGTCTCAAAAATAAAATAAAATGTGTAGGTATGTGCACACAATGAAGTATTATTCAGCCTTAAAAAGAAAGGATACTCTGACACATGCTACAACATGAATGAACCCTGAGGACATTATGCTAAGTGAAATAAGTCAGTCACAATAGGAAAATACTGTATGATTCCACTTAGATGAGATACCTAAAGTGGTCAGATTCATAGAGACAGGGTTGGGTGCCGTGGCTCACACCTGTAATCCCAGCACTTTAGGAGGCCAAGGCAGGAGGATCACTTGAAGCCAGGAGTTTGAGACCAACCTGGGCAACATAGCAAGATCCTGCCTCTACAAAAAAAATAAAAAATTTAGCTGCCATGGTGGTGAATGCCTGTAGTCCTAGCTACTTGGGAGGCTGAGCTGGGAGGATCACTTGAGTCCAGGAAATCAAGGCAGCAATGGACTGTGATCACGCCACTGCCACTGGACTCCAGCCTGGGTGGCTGCACAAGACCTGTCTCTTAAAAAGAAAAAAAAAAAGTCATAGAGACAGAAAGTAAAATGGTGGTTACCAGAAGCTGGGGAGAGGGGAAAAGGTGAAAATGCAGATTTAGTGTTTAATGGGTATAGAGTTTCAGTTTTACATGATGAGTTCTGGAGACTGGCTGACAACAATACAAATGAACTTAGTACTACAGAACTATGTGCTTCAAAATGATTAAGACTTCACGTTATGTGCATTTCATCACAATTTTTAAAAATTACCTTTCTCCCACTCCCCTGAGTCTTGGCTATCGCTCTCTCCCTTCCCTGCCCTATATTTCTCACAAAGCTAATATCTAGAGTCCCACTCATAGCTTGATTGCCTTTCTTGGGTTTCTGTATTATGCTAGTTTAAGGCCTTAGTAACTTAAGGAGGAATGCTTCTACCAAGGAACGCAATTTTATCATAGCAGAAGTGGAGGCTGGGCACTGTGGCTCACACCCGTAATCCCAGAACTTTGGGAGGCCAAGGTGGACAATCACTTGAGCTCAGGAGTTTGAGACCAGCTTGGGCAACATGGTAAAACCCTGTCTCTATCAAAAAAATACCAAAAAATATAAGGCCGGGCACGGTGACTTGTGCCTGTAATCCCCACACTTTGGGAGGCCGAGGTGGGCAGATCACTGGAAGTCAGCAGTTTGACACAAGCCTGACCAACATGGTGAAACCTCGTCTCTACTAAAAATACAAAAATTAGCCGGGTGTGTTGGAATATGCCTGTAATCTCAGTTTCTTGGGAGGCTGAGGCAGGAGAATCGCTTGAACCCGGGAGGCAGAGGTTGCAGTGAGCTGAGATCACGCCATTGCAATACAGACTGGGCGACAGAGCCAGACCTTATCTCAAAAAAAAAAAAAAAAAAAAAAAAAAAGGAAGTAGAAGTGAAGACTTTGCTACTATGAACAGGCAAATAAAAGGAAATAAAAGGTGGTTGCAGTGCCGTGCCAGCTAGGGTGTTTATCAAAGATCACCCTGAGCAACAGAGGCAGGGGACATAGTCCAGGGAATCCCCAGGCAAACTTTCTGACGCTAAGGGGCAGGTTAGTAGATGACAGCAGCCCAACCCTGGCCACACTACTGAGGGTATACTTTACATGAGTAATAAAAGTTTGGATCACTCTGCCACCTAAACAACCCAATCAGTCAAAGCTTTAGATTAAGGAAAAAACAGATAACCGTGGCCTTGTGACTATTCTAATAAAAGGTCTTGAATGAAAAACAACAAACCTAATACCACCTAAATACACACACACACACACGATTTGTTTATTATTTATTTATTTAGTTTTGAGATGGAGTCTTGCTCTGTTGCTTAGGCTGGAGTGCAGTGGCTTGATCTCAGCTTGCTGCAAGCTCCGCCTCCCAGGTTCACGCCATTCTCCTGCCTCAGCCTCCTGAGTAGCTGGGATTACAGGCGCCCAGCACCACACCTGGCTAATTTTTTGTATTTTTAGTAAAGACAGGGTTTCGTCATGTTGGCCAGGCTGGTCTCGAACTCCTGACCTCAAGTGATCCACCTGCCTCGGCCTCCCAAAGTGCTGGGATTACAGGCATGAGCCACTGTGCCCGGCCAATTTGTTTATTTTCTAACTTCTCCTACTCAAGGATTTTTGTCTCTCTTGTTACCTGCTGTTTCCCCAGGGCCTAACACAGTGTCTGGTATATTTGGCCTAACACAGATACCCAGCATATTTAAAAATTTGGATGTTTTTATTTGATGAGTTTTATTTTCATAGGCATAATAAACCTTTAATACACAATAGACCTCTTTCCTGTATGTTTAATAATTCCGGAGCCCAGGAACTTGGTACATTTGCGGAATGAATAAACAAATGAATGAATGAAACAAAGGTTAACCACTTCCAAATGAGAAACATAAGCAACAAAAGTTAAAAGTATGAGTAGCCAAACTCCTCTCTAGTCCCAACACACATACTACTCGGGGATATTTCCTAAAGACTGACATAGTTCAAGGATTAAAAAAAAGAACTTTATAATAGCAATAAAAGTAAGGAAGTCTACACAGTCTAACGAAAGTGATTTGAGGCCAGATGCAGTGGTTCACGCCTATAATCCCAGCACTTTGGGAGGCTGAGGCACACAGATCACTTGAGGTCAGGAGTTAGAGACAAGCCTGGCCAACGTGGAAAAACCCCATCTCTACTAAAAATACAAAAGTTAGCTGGGAGTGGTGGCATATACCTGTAATCCCAGCTACTCAGGAGGCTGAGGCAGGATACTCTCTTGAACCCAGGAGGTGGAGCTTGCAGATCACACCACTGCACTCCAGCCTGGGTGACAGGGCAATACTCTGTCTCAAAAACAAAAGAAAGAAAGAAGGAAGGAAGGAAGGAAGGAAGGAAGGAAGGAAGGAAGGAAGGAAGGAAGGAAGGGAGGGAGGGAGGGAGGAAGGGAGGGAGGGAGGGAGGGAGGGAGGGAGGAAGGAGAGAGAGAGAGAGAAAGAGAAAGAAGAAAGAAAAAAGAAAGAAAGAAAAAGAAAGAAAGAAAGAAAGAAAAGAAAGAAAGAAAGAGTGATTTGAGCAACATAATGCATCTAGTGCATCTAGATCTGTACTCTCCACCACAGCAGTCAGCCACTAGCCATGTGTAGCATTGGGCACTTGGAATGTAGCCAGTCTGAATGGATCCATAAGCAGAAAATCACACCAGATTTCAAAAACTTAGGATGAAAAAATAATATTGTATTAGTCTGTTCTTGTGTTGCTATAAATAAATACCCGAGATTGAGTAATTTATACAGAAAAGAGGTTTAATTGGCTCATAGTTCTGCAGGCTGTACAAGTATGGCGCTGGCATCTGCTAGGCTTCTAAGAAGGCCTCAGGGAGCTTTTATGAATGGTGGAAGGTGAAGCTGGAGCAGGCATGTCACACAGCCAAAGTAGGAGCAGGAGAGAGAGTTCTACACACTTAAACAGCCAGATCTCGTGAGAACTCACTCCCTATTTCGAGGAGAGCACCAAACCATGAGGCATCCACCCTCAGGGCCCAAGCACAATACTACTCAGGGATATTTCCTAAAGACTGACATAGTTTAAGGATTTTTAAAAAAACTTTACAATAGCAATAAAAGTAACGAAGTCTACACAGTCAAATGAAAGTGATTTGAGGCTGGATGCGGTCCCAAATTAATTAATTTAATTTTAATTAAATTAAAAACGCCCCCCCCACCAGGCCCCACCTTCCAACACTGGAGATTACATTTCAACATGAGATTTAGGGGGGACAGACATCCAAATGATATCAAATATTTATCTCAATAATTTAAAAATATCAATTACATGCTAAAATGAAAATATGTTGGATATATTGAGTTAGATAAAACATATTATTAAAATTAATAGTTTAGGTTTTTATTTTTTCTTCTTTGTTTTATGTTTTAAACTGTAGCTTCTAGAACATTTAAAATGACCTGTGTAACTCACATAATATTTTTATTGGACAATGGCTGGTATAGACTTCTCTTTTCTTTCTTTCTTTTTTTTTTTTAAGAAGACAGGGGTCTCACTCTATTACCTAAGCTACAGTGCAGTGGCATGATCATAGCTCACTGTAGCCTCGAAGTCCTAGGTTCAAAGGATCCTCCCACCTGAGCCTCCTGAGTAGCTAGAACTATAGGCATGCACCACCATGGTGCCCGGCTAATATTTAAATTTTTTGTGTAGAGATGGGGTCTCACTGTGTTGGTCAGGCTGGCCTCAAATTCCTGGGCTTAAGTGATCCTCTGGCCTCAGGCTCCCAAGCAGCTGAGATTACAAGTGTGAGCCACCATGCCTGGCTAGACATTCTTTATAGTTGTGGTTTAAGAAAGCTTTGGTTTCAATAATCTTTCCTGAAGGTTTATGTTGAAGCTCTCAGAAATCAGGTGGCATTTGGATGGCAGCCATGTTGATTTATGCTGTGCTACGATGTCCCTCACTGTTAGAGAAGCACGAGATGTCCATACTGGTTGGTCTGTGTGCTGTATTGTCCTCCTTGGCCAGCTGCCCCTGGAGACCATGCCTGCGAAGAAGCAAGGACCAGTCTTCCAAAGTGGCCCAGTTGTCCCTCCCTTTCATACTCAATAATTACGGAGCATCCACCAGCCAAGGCACAGGTTCAGCTCAGTGAAGGATGCCAAGTTCCGGGAGGCAATGCAGAGTAAAGCCGAATGAGAGGTAAAGCTGGGACTGGGCTCCGGGCACAGTGGCTCATGCCTGTAATCCCAGCACTTTGGGAGGCCCAGGCAAGCAGATCATGAGGTCAGCAGTTTGAGACCAGTCTGACCAACATGGTGAAACCTCTGTCTCTACTAAAAATACAAAAATTAGCTGGGTGTGGTGGCGCACGCCTGTAATCCCAGCTACTTGGGAGGCTGAGGCAGGAGAATTGCTTGAACCCAGGAGGTGGAGGTTGCAGTGAGCCGAGATCTCGCCACTGCATTCCAACTTGGGCAACAGAGCAAGACTCCAACTCAAAAAAAAAAAAAAAAAAATTAAAATTAAAAAAAGCTGGGAGTGGGAAGGCAAGTCATCCTTAGACAGACCAGGCCGAGGAAGAAAGCTACTTCAGGGAGGGGAAGCCCAGTGCTAGATGCAGACATGAGAATGCCCAAGAGCCTAGTGAGAGGTGGTCTGGAAGGTGCAGAGAATCCTTACAAGAGAGGAAGAAATGGGGTAGGCTCTGGAGGGCTTGGGGGCTAGGCTAAGAAGCCAGGTAAACAATTCTGCTAACCTTTTAACTTCAGGCATTCCTTTCTATAAAAGTGTGCTCTTACTAGAGGGACTGGTACTCACTAGAGTGACTGGAAAGTTTGCCCAGGACAGTCCTGGTTTAGGCCTGTTGTCTCAGTTAATTATTATTATTATTACTATGATTATAGAGGCGGGGTCTCACTACGTTGCCCAGGCGGGTCTTGAATTCCTGGGCTCAAGTGATCCTTCTGCTCCGGCCTCCTAAAGTGCTGGGATTACAGGCATGAGCCATCACCCCACCCTCAATGAATTATTAATAGCACCACTTTTCACTTTCTAGAGGGCCCTTGATCACACAATTCATTACATGTATACATGCATGATGACACATTATGCAACCTGGTGCTGGAGGAGTGGGGCTGATATACCTGGGTTAACAGTGGAAAGTTCCTACCACACAGTTATGTCCCGGAGGGCTGAGATTTGATGCTGGAAATCATCCCAGTCCATGTTATAAACAATAAGGTGTCTACAGACTTTTGTTTTTGGCTAAACTTCCATGGATTTGTCCTATGACGCTCCAAGCCAATCCTCCTTTCCTTTTCCCTGTTTTCACTACTGGCATTTCTCCCACTTCCTAGCTGTACAAACCTTTTGGTTACTGTTCAGCAAGTGAGCTGGCCCTGATTCACTCCGACCCATCGGCACCTCGCTTGAGTTCTCTTTCTGGTCTAGTCTGGCTTTTCCCTACTGCGTAATAACACCAGAGTTGGAGTTCTAGGGCACCTTACATCCTACCTTATTAATCCCATAAAATTAGTGACAGAAAAACAATAAGCTTAAGCTTCCTTTTTCCTGATAGCAATCCTGCCATCCACGGTTCATATATTTTAGTATTTGTAACTGTTCCTCCAAAGGACAAAACCACATCCTCACAAAGTGAGAGTGTGTGGATATCACGATATTTAATCCAAATTAACATTTCAAAGGGATGGATGGTTTGGTCAGGTGCTTTTGAAACCAGTTTCTGTGCTTGTTTATATCTGAAAGTTCAAACTGGATGAATCACCCAGAGGGCAAGTGGCATACGCTATCACCCTTTATCCTAATGACAAACAGATGCCATGAGCAGAGGACAGGGTCCTCTAAGAGGCCACCACGGAGGAATAAAATGAATGCCGGAAAAAAAAACAAAGACAGGTATGATTAGTAAATAGTTCTAAAAGTAGGTGCCAGGGCAATTTAATAAGACACAATGTTCTGATTTGTAAGCAATCTTCTACTTTGGCATTTTAAATTTTTCTTGAAAAATTCAAATGTTCTAAATACAGAGAACTATAACATCCAAGCTCACACCACCTCAAATTGGCAACTAACACATTGTCCTATTTGCTTCAAAACTTTCTTTTTATTAAACATTTAAATTAAAGTTGACTGCTTTTTCACAGATATTATAGGTTAGTGCAAAAGTAATTGTGGTTTTGACATTGACCAAAACTACAATTACTTTTGCATCAACCTAATAATTTGATTGCTTCTAGCCCCTCCCCCGCTTTTAAAAAATTAATCTCAGCTCATTGCAATCTCCGCCTCCCAAGTTCAAGTGATTCTTGTGCTTCAGCCACCTGAGTAGCTGGCACCCAGCTAATTTTTGTATTCTTAGTAGAGAGGGGGTTTTGCCATGTTGGCCAGGCTGTTCTCAAGCTCCTGGCCTCAAGTGATCTGCCTGCCTCAGCCTCCCAAAGTGCTGGGGTTATAGGCTTGAACCACCGTGCCCAGCCCCCAGCCCATTTTTCATCATATAAATATATACACACATACACGCACATATATATGTATCCATATGCAAGAGTGTTGCTTTGTGTGTGGTAGTCATTTTAACTTTCAATATGCAAAGTTTTGCATTTTGTTTTCAAAATACAAAGTTTTGCATGCTACTTTATGATTTTTTTACTTTTAGCCCTTGTTGATTATGTAAAACTATAGTATTCTAATATAGGAACATGCTACATTATTTTTCATCCATTCTCTTCCTGATAGATAGGTAGGCTGTATGTAATTTTTCACTATCACAAATAAGGCCTCAGTGAGCCTCCTGATACATACCGCCTTGTGCATATGTACCAGGAGGAGACCTTCTCCGGAAATACATCCAAAAGTAGAATTATGGAATCGAAGGGAATGGGCATTTTCAACATGACTAGATCCTGCCAAATTGCTCTCCAAAGTGGTTGTACAATAACAATTACACCCCCACCAGCAGTGTTCGGGTTTTCCTGTTTCTCCACATCTTTGCCAAATTCTGATATTGTCAGACATTAAAGTTGTATCTCCAATTTGGGTTTGCATTTCCCTGGCACCTCGTATGGCGGGGATGCTTTTCATACAGTTACGGGCCACTTGCGTTTCCTTTTCTGTGAACTGCTTATTCATATTCTTCACCACTTTTCTACTTTGTTTTTTCACTATCTCTTTTTATCTTATTTCTTTTTTAATGGCATACAAAACGAATTACAAAGAAAACATTTTTGTCTGATTTCTCTTTGATTAATCTCACAATGAGATTATTCCCGTCTTTTTAATGACATACAAAGTGAATTACAAAGAAAACATTTCTGTCTGATTTCTCTTTGATTAATGTCACAATTGGATTATTCCCATCTCTTACATGGAAAACGATAAAAAGAAGGTGAGAGTGGAACAAGGACCTCCTGAGAAGCCACAGGGTTTGTTTTGTTTTCTCAAGCAAAACAACCCTCACAGCGTCGGCTTATCGTTACCAAAAGGTGATACTGTTTTTCTATTCTATTTAATAAAGAATTCACGTACCAAGCTGGATCCAAGAGCACGGAAAATATCCGGCTCTACTGTGTCTTATTTTCCAGATAAGAAAATTGAGACCAAGACTAAGTCTCCAGAATCACTGGGTGAGGGGGTTGGCAATTAGAACACAGAAAAGGTTTATCTGCTCATTAATTTTCTTCATTAATATGATCTTCATACCAAAATATGCAATAATTAACAAAAAAGAAAAAAAACCTCTAATATGATCTTCATACGGCTATCATTTGACATCACTAGAACCAGTGCTAGTGATGATGGGCCAAGCAGGGGAGCTCGAGGGCTTCCCTAAAGGATTCAGATAGTACAAATTTAGGAACTACTGGCTTACAGCATAAAAATGATTAATAATCCTCTGTCTTCTTTTCCATGAAATTGAGGCTTGCCCTGAGGCTTGTTTTAAAACAGTGTGGTTTTGTATTTTGCTTAGGAAAAACCAAGTTAAAGGATCACTTTATAGCTAGAAAAGCCAGGGAGGATTATCTGGGTCAACTCTCCCACTTCCTGGACCTTGCAGCTTGATCAGGAATAAAACTATGATTTCCCTGATCCCGTCCACGTGTGGGGAACAGCTCTCAGGAGGCAAAGCTGTCAGACAAGAGAACCGGGGAGACAATTTCCTTCAGGAGTCATTTGGAGCCAGGAGCGTCACTGAAACACTTAAAACAATCATTCAAGAATGTTTTTCCCCAGCGGTTTTAAACTTTCATTTCACACAGGAGGTTTCAGCAGATTTGTTTCATATCCTTGCCTAGATGGTAAGCAGCACTTGTGAGCAGAGAGGAAAAGAAATTGAGTTGGATCTTGGTTGCTACGGCAACATCGCTATTTTGATTATGACTGTTTACTGCGGCCCAGTTACATTAAATGTGAGCAGCTAATTAAGATGATGCTTCAAACGTCAACCTTACCTGTAAGAAAAATATAAGCACTTTAAAAATGACACCAGAGTGTTGCTTGATGCATATTCAGCAGAGAGATAATTTCCCGTTTCCTGGGGAAGCAGAAACCTGATCCTTTTTCCTTCAAGAGGAGGCTGTGGGGCCTCCCACAATCTGTCCAAATCAACAAGTCAGTATTTGGTAGTTTTAAGATTTAAAGAGAAACAGAACAAGATTCCTATCAAAACAGAGCCAGTTTTAGTGTTGACATTTGCAATAAGCCTTTCCCAGAGAAGGCAACATCTGTAACAGATGAGGAAAGTCTGGCGCTTTTCTATATGCCATAGAATTTTTGTTAGATGTGGATTTTTGTAAACAGATTTCACTCCATATCAAGTCGACGTTTCAAGTCGACGTTAAGTATACCTATGAAGTCAGAGAATGGAGTGTATTTGTGTAAACAAATACACTAGAATATACTGATACAGCCGAGCGCTTCCCCTTTAAAGTGATCACTTCAAGGGCTGAGCTCTTATTTGTAAAATGACTTCGCTCAGAACCTGTTGGAGCCCCTTAGGAATCATCTTCACTCCCTCTGGAAGCTCCTTCTGAATGTCCTCATTGCTGACAAATCTCCATCCTCAGGGGACAGAATTTTCTTTTTAGAAACTGTCAAGAGGCATGAGGAGTGAAATCTGTAAATAAGGTAGGTGATCAAGCTGGATAACACAGCCTGGGGTGAAAAGCAAGGTTTGTCTACAAAATAAAATTGATTTCCTTATATTACACATGCTGGTTCTCAAAGCAGTTCTGGCAAAGGTATTCTAACATCAGTTCTGTGCAATGCAGGCAACATAGTTTTACTTTCAAATATGTTACCTTGTAAGGTAGGTTTAAGTTCTGGCCTTTGCAAAAATTCATTGCCATAGATCAGAAATCTGGTTTTATCCTAAGAGAAGAGATATCTGTGAGCATGGACTTGGGAAGAAGCCTTGAGTTTGAGTCCTAGCAAGCCCTTTACTGTCCTGGGCAAGTTACTTTACATCTCTGAATCTCCATGTCCTCATCTATAAGATGGGGATAATAACAGCTCCTACCTCATAGGACTCTTGTAAGGATTAAATGATTTATTAGCATAAAGCCCAGCACATAGTAAGTGCTCCATAAATAAAAGATACTTTATAATTATTACCTTAGTAACAAGAATAGTACCCACAGCAGAGTTGTTACAGTATTCAAGTACTTGTTCTTTAACATCTGGGATTTTTCAAAGTGAATAGTGAATGCTTCTATTAATATGTCTGGCCGGGCGCGGCAGCTCACACCTGAAGCTCACCACTTTGGGAGGCCGAGGCAGGCAGATCTCCTGAGGTCAGGAGTTCGAGATCAGCCTGGCCAACATGGTGAAACCCCATCTCTACTAAAAATACAAAAAAAATTAGCCAGGCATGGTGGCGTGCATCTGTAGTCCCAGCTACTTGGGAGGCTGAGGCATGAGAATTGTTTGAACCCAGGAGGCGGAGGTTGCAGTGAGCTGAGATCGCACCACTACACTTCAGCTTAGGTGACAGAGTAAGACTCCATCTCAAATATATATATATATATATATATATATATATATATATGTATGTCTACTACACAGTGATAGACATTGTATTAAAAGGAAACTCCAGACAAACAAGCGTTTATTTGTAACTGGAAGGAACATCAGCCTTACCAACAGCTACTGCCCCATCCTGGCATTAGAGCTGAAGGGATGAATCATAGTGAACATTACCCATCTCAAAGCAGGAGGACTATGACTATACAGAGGTCCCTGGTGCACCCTCTGCAAAGTAAATATGATCCTAGTGTGGGCCGAAACAGCAGGTGCCTCAGTGTGTGGGAGTGTCAAACACAGAAGCCCAGGCTGGTGGAGCCCTCCAGCCATCCCCAAACACATCCCTCCAAGGGGGACCAGCACCAGGATGTGGGTGGGACTGAAATGACTCAACCTCCAGAGAGCCTGATGGTGGTGGTGGTTTTTGTAAGTTGATGACAGCTATAAATCAAGCAAAGAGCTTCAGGAAAAGTTTGAGTTAGTAAATACACCAAAGAAGGAGAAACAGGCAGCATTAAATGTAAAACAAGACTGTGAAAATAGGCGGAGAAGATCTAGGGTTCACAGAATGACTGCTAGTTGAGTCAGAATCGCAGTGCTGAATCAAACAGGCAAGACGAGAAGGAAACACAATGAAATCAGTTATAGGAGATCATTCTCAACACCCATACCTCCCATTTACACTTGAGTTTAAGGAGAGCAAAGCTTTGAGCCTTCTCTCCTGAAGCACATAACATTGGAGAACACAGAAAACTCACAGAAACTGGAAAAAAGCCACAAAATTTAAAATTTTCATAATACAACTTATGCAGAAAAGGAATATAGACAGAAGAGAGTGAAAACTGAGGCTAAGTGACAGAGAAAGGCGGGTTTGGGATGCATTTGTGTTGGGAGATTTTCTAACATGAGTTATTAAGGGCTAGAAGTGAGGCACACAGGAATTGAATTTCCACCTTCGCGAGGATACCTCTAGTGTGGTCACGGAAATAGTTACTTATTTTTGACAAAATAATATGGTGGACAAGATATTCTGAAAATCGTTCCTGTTACCAAACATGTAAAAATGCTGGATAAAATATTTTTGAAAAATCTTTTAAAATGAATGACTGAGCTGGTAACAAAGCAAGGAAAGCCCATAGAGACCAAAAGCAAAATGAGAATAGAAGTTCTGAGAGGTCAGCAAACCCTGAGCTGGTGTCTAGACCCAGCACGTCAGCTTCAATGTCCACATAGGTTCAGGACACAGAGCCTAGGGCCATGGCATGGTGGGGGTGCTTAACAAGAAAACACCCCATAAAGCCGAGAGCCCTGAAGTTACGCCCCCAGAGAAAAAGTGAACTAGAAAAAAAAAAAAAAAAAAAACACTTTGTAAAAGGTTATAGTAAAACAAAACAAAAAAAACTTGTCTTGGCCTTGGCTCTGGGTAGAGAGAGAGAAAAAAAGAAATATCTGCCCCAAGATTTAACCTGATAAAAGAAAATAAAAGGAAAAAAAGAAAAAGACAATTTATCATGAGCCAGAACTCACATGTGTTTGTGCTCAAATTGGAACTATTTTTGTGGTCTAAAAACCTCCAAGCCAGGTTATTTATTTTAATATGGTTCCAGACTGACACGCCCTCATATGTCTAGTAAAAGCAAGTGTAAACCTTAGAGGGATGTACTTTCAACCAAACAACAAAAGAAACCCTCCACACAGGGTTCCATTGAACATGAGCTCAAAATGCATAGGAGAAAAAAAAAACCTACCGTTACTGAGTGGGTGTAAGCAAACAAGACCCATAGAGGCTTCAGATATCGGCGTTAACGCAATCAGGATATAAGGCAAATATGCTTAATATGTTAAGGAAATAAAATAGGAAGTTGAAAGTTTGAGTAAGGAACAAGAGACTACAAGAAATGAACAGGTAAATGAGAAAAACAAACAAAAAGCACAATGGAAAAATGTTAAATTACAGGAAAAGAAAAATTATAGTAATAGGCATTTATACCTCAGCAAACAGGTAAAACAAGACTAGAGTCCAGTGGAAAGATAATTAGAAAATGAAATCAGAGTTGAAGATATTACTTATAATTTAGCATAGAGAGAGAGATGGAGAAAAAAAATAAGAGATATGGAAGTCAAAGTGAGATGGTCCAACATGCATGCAATTGGAATTTCAGAAAGAGCTAACAGAGAGAACGAAGGAAAGACAATGCACAATGAGACAATGAGTTAATGGGTGGAATTTCTCCGAACTGATAAAGCACAAACCCTCAAATTTATTAATCACAATGTTCTGTAAGCAAGAAGGCAATGAAACAAGACCTTCAAATTTCCAAGAAAATAATTACCAACTTGGGGACATGCAGTGCAGGCAATGGTGAGGGAGTTAAGACATCAGTCTGGCCAGATCAACCAAAATAATAAATGTCATAGCCAGATTGCCCTTATATCTAAAGCTCATTTTCTAAAAGTGCTTGAAATAGACAATATTCATAGCACTTAGGCTGATGTACAGTAATTTTATCTGAAGGTAGAGGAAGGAGCTACATAAAATTTCAAGGTTTTCTATTCCTTTGGTGACACGTCTGTTTAATTCACCAAGGTAGTCCAGCTGTCCTTGAAATAGTATTCCAATGCTAGACTTTGATCTCAAATCACATGTGATCATCTTAAAAGTACAGTTCACCTCGGTCGGGCGTGGTGGCTCACGCCTGTAATTCCAGAACTTTGGGAGGCGGAGGCGGGCGGATCACGAGGTCAGGAAATCGAGACCATCCTGGCTAACACGGTGAAACCCCGTCTCTACTAAAAATACAAAATATAAGCTGGGCGTAGTGGCAGGCACCTGTGGTCTCAGCACTCAGGAGGCTGAGGCAGGAGAATGGCATGAACCCAGGAGGTGGAGCTTGCAGTGAGCCGAGATGGTGCCACTGCACTCCAGCCTGGGCTACAGAGCGAGACTCCATCTCAAAAAACAAAAAAAGTACAGTTCATTTCCATTCTACATTTTGTTTCTGAAAGTTTCATTCCATAATAAGCTAATTATGCAAAGTCATTCAACTTCAAAGTTGTTCTAGGTTGGTTTTATAAAAATTGAAAAGGCTATTAATGTTTTGTAGACAATGTTCTCTTTCTCCAGTCAACTATTTATTTCCATTTGCTTTTTAAGTAACTTTATCTTCCTAACTCAGCTCATGCGTGCTGCTCTAATAGCCTCTGCACTGCAATACTGAGTGTTCTGCCACTGGCCCACAAACGAAGATGTCTATCTCTTTTGGAAAAAAGGGAAAATAATTATTTCTACTCTTTCATGATATTCACTCTTTGAAGAGATCATGAGGAAGAAGCTGTTTAAGCTTAAAGCAGTTAAATGTTCTTTTAGTCAATAAATTATGCCAATCATAAGATAAACAGAGGCAGAAATTATGAGTCATGGAGTTATTACTGATAACATTTACTGCCTTATTAACATTTTAGAATTTTCTGTTATCTAAGGTTCTCCTTAAATTTCATTTCACATATAAATGCATAAACCTAAAGAGGAATACAAATTTGAAGGATGCTATGAAGAAGAAAAAGAAACAGAAAAATAACGTAATTACACTGGTCTTTCTGGATGACTAAATTTTTTTGACGTCTAAGTGGCAAAACCTCAAATGTATTTGAAACTTTAGCTCCTAATGGGGCCCCCAAAACACCCATGCACACAATAAATCTTTCACGCAAATTTCTGTTTTTCTATATCTTGATCTAGGTAGCGGTTATGTGGGTATACACTCACATATGTGAAAATTCACCAAACTGTAACACGTAAGATTTATGTACTTTACGTAAATTGTATTCCAATTAAAAATATGTGTATGCACATGCACGTGCACACACACACACACACATTCCCTGTTTTCAATAAGTTATGGATGTGGCATAGAAATTAAGTTTTTTCAAAAAGATTTCTAGATGGTTCTCAAGTCCAGCTAGGTTGGTATCCACTATCCTAAGGCCACTGAAGCACGCCTTGAATAGACATTCAGTAAATATTTGTTTCAGTTAATTGATAAATGAATGAATGAATGAATGAACAAACTAATAAATATTTTTTATTTATGGTTGTACGTGTTCCATTGACTAAAGCCAGAACAATCCCTAAGAATATTAAAAAAAAAAAAAAAAAAAAAAAAGAATAGCAATCCCGATAATGTTCTAAGCACTTTAAATGCCTTACCTTAATACATCTCACAAAACCCCTATTAGGTAAGTTGATTCTTCTGGGTTTTTAGTTACAAACAACATAAATCACTTTGGCTGCTTCAAGCAAAAAGACATATTAGGAAACATACAGTTGACATCATTGTTAGGAGGCTAAGAAGCGGACTTTAGGCCTAGCTTTTAGGAATTACTCCTCAGGCTGGACGCGGTGGCTCACATCTGTAATCTCAGCACTTTGGGAGGCCTAGGCGGGCGGATTGCCTGAGGTTAGGAGTTTCAGACCACCCTGACCAATATGGTGAAACCGCCATCTCCACTAAAAATACAAAAATTAGCCAGGCATGGTGGCGTGCATCTGTAGTCCCAGCTACTTAAGAGGCTGAGGCAGGAGAATTACTTGAACCTGGGGGGCGGAGGTTGCTGTGAGCTGAGATTGTAGCCTGGGCAACAGAGTGACACTCCGACTCAGAAAAAAAAAAAAAAAAAAAGAGGAATTACTCCTCAAACCACTCAGCAGAACTGAATGGCCAAAGGCGCTGTTGCCTTGATCACTATTAATAACCTAAAGAATTAGGAAGCTGCTGGTTCAGATATTGCTCCAAACTAACAATCTGGAAGCTTCCCAATAAAAAAGCTGACTGTTAAATCAGGACACTATCACTACAGTGACTAGTTCCAGAACCATGCTGCCTCTGCCACTATCCATACCAGCAAAAAATGAAGGTCCTATGTCCCATCTCTCATTCCACACAATCTGGTCTGAATTCAAAGGTTTATGGAAATGCATTTGGTTAACAAACCCTGAACACTAGCTTCAACGGATTCTGGAAATGGAAAATTTCTACTCTCTGTAAGATTAAAAAAAAAAAAAAAAAAAAAAAAAAAAAAGTCATGCTAAAAGGGGATTGGAATAGGTAGTGAGTGGACTAATCGATAGATTCACATATTATGAAACTGAGGCACACAGATTAAGAAACTTGTTCAAAGACATGCAGCTAGCTAGTTAAGTGGCAGAACCAGGATTCGAACTCAAGAAGTATGGCTCCAAAGACTAATAAAGCATGTAAGAAAATAACAATATGGTGAACAGGCAAGCTCATGGGGATGAAGTCTCTAGTCATGCATACTTTTGCTCATAAATAGCAACTTCTAATTTACTGTACTCAATTATCCTGCTATCACCTCTAGGAATTAAAAGTCTCACAGTTTCTCATTTCAAAATGCAAACAGATGTCATTAATTTACTTGAGCATTTTATTCTGGTCTAGAAAGTGTTCTCAAGTATTGTGGGGGTACAGGGGCAACCTGAAAAAGGTTCTTCCACCAAACAGTGACTGGAGACATCCATTCCCAGGCTTCGATAACCACCTCCAGCTCCCAGCTCCTCACATTAGTTCCATGGCACAAATGAAAAGAATACTTAAAAGTATCCTGAAGTTATTTTAGGACATCTTACTGGAACATCTTAATGGAACATCTTACTAATCCTACATCAACAAAGTTTGGGAAGCTATGTTGGATGCAATAGAATGACAGTTATGTAGCCTCTGCTTTCGAAAGCTGACCGTTCTATAAGCTTTTATAGTCTAGGGGGCTTGAGACTAAAGCCTGTAGTGTATTCTGTGTTATCTGAACCTGTACTTCCACACATCTGTGGTATACTTTGGTCTGCTTTTCTATCTCTCTTTCTCTCTTTCTCTCTCTCTCTCTCATCTATCTAATTTATCCATTCATCCATTTCTCCATTTACCCATTCATCTCTCTATGACCCAGATATCAGAATAAAAACACTAAACTGTATCCAAAATAAATATATCAATATGTATAGGCTAAAGCTGGTGAGGAGTGAGAAGGGTCAGTTTCAATCACAGGATAGAAATGTTGAATGTTCCTCACAAAGGAGAATGTGACAGCTATTTTTTAAAAGATAATAATTTTCAGCAGAGATCCTTCTAGGGGCGAAGAAAAGAGAAGATGTTTCATCTGACATGACAAGTTATAAAATGCAAATCTGCCAGTTTTGGAAGGGTAAATATTTGCTGAAGATTAAGTACATGACAAAGGTACGTCATTAAATCTAAAGAAATTAAAAAGCTCAATTTAATATCACATGCATCTACTCCATTTTTAATAAGCATACAACCTCAACAAGCAGGAGCCACAGTCCAATCTATCTCCATGGTGTAGGAGGAAATGATAAATATCTTCAGCATGACTTCCAACAAGGTGAGTCTGAGTTAATTACTCCAGGAGCAAGTTAAAAGGGATTTAGTTAAACAAATGAGCCTGACAAGGACGTCAGCCACACGCTGGACAAAATTTAATATTAATCAAATGTACATCAAACTATCAGTGACATGTACACAGAAGCAGGGCTGCTTAAAATTTATCTTATTTATTTATTTAGATGGAGTCTCACTCTGTTGCCCAGGCTGGAGTGCGGTGGCACCATCTCGGCTCACTGTAAGCTCTGTCTCACTGCAACCTCCACCTCACAGGTTCAAGCAATTCTCCTGCCTCAGCCTCCCAAGTAGCTGGGATTATAGGCCTCTGCCACCACGCCCAGCTAATTTTTGTATTTTTAGTAGAGATGGGGTTTTGCCATGTTGGCCAGGCTGGTCTTGAACTCCTGACCTCAGGTGATCCGCCTGCCTCGGCCTCCCAAAGTGTTGGGATTATAGGCATGAGCCACTGCACCCTGCCAAAATTTATCTTTTAATTCATAACTAATTTTTACTTTTATCTACGTAATATATACTCACAGCTTTTAAAAGTCAGATGAGACTAAAAGTCTTACAGTGAAAAAAGAATAGTTTTCTATTCCTCCCATTCTCCTTTCCATTCCCCAGAATCTACCACTCCAACGTACTATTCCTTTTGGCTTTTAAAATCTTTATATGTCTAATTAATATGCTCATATATGATAATGTATCAGCTTTAGTCATTATGTGTTGACATCCTATTACAACAGGTAAGAATTTAAGTCTCAGGCACACACATGCCCACAAACTCATATACACACAGATACACAGGTGCTTCCCTTGTCCCATTCTCTAAATATGCTCATATCCAATTTTCATCAGAGCAATATTCAGTGTTTATACTATTATAACGATACAAAGATTGATCACTACTAAATGTACTATGTTTCATTTATTGTACGACGTTATTGTTTCTGTGGTAAATAGGTATTTCTGTTCAGCCTTTGCCTGCTTTGTTTTGTAACTACAGCTGATCCTTGAACAACGTGGGTTTGAACTGTGCAGGTCCACTTATATGAGAATTCTTTTCAATAAATATATTGAAAAATGTTTGGAGATTTGCAACAATTTGAAAAAACTTGCAGACAAACTGCCTAAAAATATCAAAAAAATTAAGAAAAATTAGGTATGTCATGAATGTGTAAAATATATGTAGATACTACTCTTTATGTTGTTAATCCACTGTCATATTAGCTGTAAGGCCTCTGGTAAACAGTAGGCTATTAGTAGTTAAGGTTTCGGGGAGTCTATACAGCCATAAAAAGGAACGAGATCATGTCCTTTGCAGGGACATGGATAGAACTGGAAGCCATTATCCTCAGCGAACTAACGCAGGAACAGAAAACCAAACACCGCATGTTCTCACTTACAAGTGGGAGCTGAATGATGAGAACACATGGGCACATGGAGGGGAGCAACACACAGCGGGGCCTGTCGGAGGTAGCGGGTGGGTTGGGGGAGGGAGAACATCAGGAAGAATAGCTAATGGATGCTGGGCTTAATTCCTGGGTGATGGGATGACCTGTGCAGCAAATCACCATGACATACGTTTACCTATGTAACAAACTTGTACATCCTGCACATGTAACCCTGAGCTTACAATAAAAGTTAAAGACAAAAAAAGGTTTTGAGGAGTCAAAAATTATTGCAGGTGGTGGGTGGAGGGGAGGCCAATACTCCTAACCCCTGTGTTGTTCAAGAGTCAACTGTATCCTAATTTTACCCATATCCTCCAATAGCCTCTCAATACAAATTTCTGCATGTCAGCCTGTTGGGATAGTTCCTCAGGACCCCAGCCCTCCTGGTAATGTCCCCCTGAGAATCTTGTCCTATTGCTTCAGTTGGCCTGGCTGCCCTCCAGGCCTGCTCCATAGCTGCTGACTTGGGCCCCACTCGGTTCCACTCCTACATTTCTTGTATGATTTCTAGGATGCCTTCCTCTGCCCCATTGCCCCATTTTCCATTTTTTTGTTTTTTTTATTTTTTATTTTTTTATTTTTGCAGATTTCTCCTGCTCCATCCTTGTCTCTGTTTCTTTCAAGTGCTTTACTTATTAGTCTTGGTCTTTATATTTTTTAATAGAGGATTTCCTCAAATAGCTGGTGATTTTTGGCTGTGAGTTCAGATCTAACGGTGAGGCATTAAAATGCTCATTGGAAGCTCTTGCTATGGGTAGGGCTTATGGTCTGGGGAGTTTCATATAGGATAACTGAAGTGTTTTTCCAGAGAGGGATCCTCTCACATCCTGACTGGCCAGTGACAAGTAAGGATGGCGTTTTAGACAGGAAGGTCCAGGAGGAGAAAGTAACATTGAATCAGAGACATAAATGCAAGGAGGGAGCAGGCAATGCGAATATCTGGGGCAGGCAGGTTCCAGGCAGAGGAAATGGCAAAGGCCATGAGATGGGAACAGCTTTGCAAGGATGAGAGACCACTGTGGCTAGAGCCATGGGAGCAAGGGGAAGTGCAGGAGGGAGGACGTGCACTTCTGGTATATGGAAACAACTTTCACACAGACCTTGTCAGGGACATTAAAAAGCAAAATATTAAAATATTCCATGATATTTTGTAAAAATGAATTGGAATCATTTTTTACAGTATTTGACATCAGACATGGAAAATCGCTGCTGATTTGCCTTGGTTTGGTTAATCAGGCAGGCTAACAGTTTTGTGCAATTATCTACTCTGCTCAACACTGAAGATGCTGAAAAATAAAAAATCGGTATCTCATAAACATTTATACTAGAGACTCTCTGAATAAGACGTAAATCCATACACACGTCTCGGTTCAACCAAAGGAAGCAGCTCATGTTGTTGTGAAAAATCAAAAGCTTTAAAAAAAAAAAAAAAAGTTGTCAAGGCAACGAGAAAAAAAAGACAGAAAATAGTTTCTATCTCAACTACTGTAACATAGAGAAGCTGAATAACTCCTGGCTCTGCTTTGGAAGTTTTATTTAACCTCTGATCATTTTAGTAGATGAGGCATGAATGGAGAATCCAGGGGCCACTTGGTAGCGTGAAGCCACTTAGGAAAATGTGAGCTCTATGGTTTACAGGTGAAGACAGGAGAATGATTTTCTTTCTCTAACAATTTTTCTGCAACTTTTCCTGTATGACACAATTTTGCAGAGAATTTCCATTTATCGGCTAGATACCAAATGGTTATTGAGAGACCAGAAGGTCAAATAACTTGTTGGAGGATTTCCAGATCCTTCTCTTTGAATTTCTGTAATTTCAGAGAGTGACTCAGAGTTGACTTTAAAGGCCATCTGTGCTCCTCCACCAGCCCCCCTGCTGAAAGCCCTGGCACTCACATGCTGCCAAACACATTCTCAACTCTCCGTTTCCCTGTTTTCTTCACCTGGAGGACTCCACTGCTCCCTGGGGACACTGTGCCCATCCCCTCCCCCAGGAAGCCTTCCCCAGTTCCCCAGGTAGAGCTGGCCAGCCCCCACCCCAGCTCCTGTAGTGCTCAGTAGATGGTACTTGGCAGGTCTTACCTCCCATTGAATATCTGTGTTTGTCTGGTTTCCTATGGCTGGGACTTCCCAGAGGCAGGGACCCTGTTCTAGCTATGGTCTCCTGGCACAGTGTGATGGTAGGTATTTTTTAGTGATTGAGAATGAATGAATTAGTGTATAGCCCTAGCTTTGAATGGGAAAGAACAAGCCCAAATCACCATCAACACAACTAGTGGGAAGAATCTGGAAAGCTAGATAGTACAAAGGGGAGGCAAATGTGTCTGTTCCCGCCTCAACCCCTAGCCAGCAGTGTAGAGCTAGACTTCTCTTATTTCCCAAACTGTGTCTGCAGAATACCACCTATGTCCTCAGAGACGGTTGTGGGGGTTCCATGAAAAAAAGGGATTCCATTTTCTAATAAGCTTGAGAAGAGTGGCCTGCTATCATCTGAATGTGTTCCCCCATTCATATGTTGAACTCCTAACCGCCAAGGTGATGGTATTAAGAGGTAGGGCCACTGGGAGATGATTAGGTCACGACGGAGGAGCCCTCATGAATGGAACTCATAAAGGAGACCCCAGAAAGCCACCCTGCCCCTTCCACCATGTAAAGGCACAACTAGAAGGTGCCCTCTGTGAACCAGGAAGTGGTCTTCACCAGATGCTGAATCTGTTAGCACCTTGATCTTGGGTTTTCCAGCCTCTAGAACTGTAAGAAATAATATTCTATTGCCTATAAGCCACGTCGTCTACAGTATTTTGTTATGGAAGCCCAAATAGACTAAGACACAGGGTGAAAAACATGGAACAGATCTTTATCAAAGACCTTTGCACAACAGTATCTAGCCCACAGAACTGTAAGAGGATGGGATGAAGCAATGCAGGCAAAGTGCTACTAAGCTTGAGTAATACTAACTACTGTTTTCATTACCATTACTCTTCTCCAACATCTATACTTTTGAAGACTGTTTTTTCACATTGAGGACAGAGTACTTTTAATTAAAAAAAAAACAAAAAAAGAATGTTACTTGACTCAGCTCATTCGTCAAATTAGAATGCAACCCAGCTGGATGAGTTTGTAACATTTTTTGCCTATATTATTACACGAATAATCTCTTTCCTAAGTTCCTCAGCATAAAAGTCACACATGCTAATTTCTCTATTGAAAAAATTAACTTGGAAAAGTTATACTGGAAGAGAAGGACTCACAGGATAGGAGAACCCACTCCCGGAGGCAGGAAGCCTCTCCCACAAACCTTTCTCCTGGAGGCAGGGAGCTCTGTTTCCGGCTGCGTCCTGACACCCTCCCGGCCTCCAGGAGAAGGCTCAGACAGGAAAGGTAGCTCCTAGTCTGCTTTCCCCAAAATTAAGCACTGTTCACTGACAATCAGCAGAACATAAATATCACATTTACAAACTAGGCAGGTATCTGGATCCTAAGGGTCACAAAGCTGAAGGGAATTAAATGTAAATACCACTTGAAGTTTCGTCTCCTCAGTGCCAATGACAGAAGTATTATCTGAGATGAACGGGGTTCCAGGAGAGAGGGTTATAGGACCACTTTAGGTAACTGAATGTAGGCCAAGCGTTAGACCAAACGGAAATGACAAAGATGTGAATGTAAATTATGTTTCTTTTCTCTTTTCTGGACAACTATTTCACCCCTCGCCTGCCCCCTCTCTCTTTCTCTCTCTTTTTCTGCCTATCTCTGTCTAGACGTGAATCCAAATTATGTTTCTTTTCTCTTTTCTAGACAACTATTCTCTCTGTCTCTCTCTACTTCTTCCTGTCTCTGTCTCTCTGTCTCTCCCTCTCTCTGTTTCTCCCTGTCTCTGTCTCTCTCTATCTCCCTCTTCCTACAGGCAGCAGGACACTAAGTTAGATGGACTCTGTTCAGGACAGACAGTAATTTATAGCAGCATAATTAAGCAGAGGCCTAGAGAGATAATGCAAATGTCACATTGCCCTCAACCAGAGCAGAGCAGAACAAACAAAACAATGTACCCATTAAGGTCTTTTAAAGGTCAGGAGAAACAGTCTGTCGGGGTTGCAGGAGTGATTTTTCTTCTTACCAATGAACAACCTCATCTAAATGAGTATTACTTTAATATTTCGGAAGTCCGAAATAATCTGTACACCAAACCCCTGAGTCATGAGTTTACCTATGTAACAAACCTGCACGTGTACCCCTCAACCTAAAATACAAGTTAAGATATTAAAAAACGAATAAATATTTCAGGAGTCTAAAGCAAAACTGGGGACAAGCTCAGAGGAGGCTAGAGGAAAAAAAAGTCAAAAAGGAGAGAAGCCGAGGAGTCTATTTTAGGACTGTTTCAGGAGTCTATTTTTAGGAGGAAAGAACAAGAGTACTAGCACTGTATGGTGTCTGCACCAGGAGCAGAGGACATATCAGCCATGCAACACTGGCCAGGCACCACATGGTTCCAGAAACGTAAGCAACAGCAGAGCCTTGCACAACTGCTCAGATACCCTCTACCTGGAAAAGCAAATCTGTTATAATCTCAGGAGAGGACTAGGATTAATGGGATTTTTAGGTCTAAAATATGTTGGATACCTGCTTTTCCCCCCATTGTTTATTTATTATTTTGATTTCCAACTTCTAAGTTCAGGGGTACACATGCAGGGTGAGCAGGTTTGTACGATCCCTGCTTTCATGATGAGACTGAGGATGATTATGTGAGTAAACTGCATGGTTTTACCCCAGAAGAATACTACTTTTCGTGATTTGGAGCATAATGTATATACCAGCCAAACTAATCTTAAAAATTTAAGCAGTAGCTGGGTGTGATGACACATGTCTACAGTCCCAGCTATTCAGGAGACAGGCAGGTGGATCACTTGAGCCCAGGAGTTTGAGACCAACCTGGGCGACAGAGCAAGATCCTGTCTCTAAAAAAGAAAATTAAATAAATAAAATTTAAGTGGTGAATAAGAGGAGCTGAGTTACAAATTATGGCATACTAGTTTTCAGCAAGACATGAAAGCCCCGATCTTAATCCAAGTTACACCTTTGTATTTGGAGTAAAGAAAACCAAGGGGGCAACACGTGCAGTTCCACTCTGCACGAAGAGCTTTTAACAATGTGGAGAAGTTTGTCTCCTGGATTCACTTCCATTGTTCTCAAGAAATGAAGAGAGGCCTGGCGCGGAGGCTCGTGCCTGTAATCCCAGCACTTTGGGAAGCCAAGGCGGGCAGATCACTTGAGGCCAGGAGTTTGAGACCAGCCTGGCCAATATGGTGAAACCCTGTCTCTATTGAAAATACAAAAATTTGCCGGGCGTGGTGGTACACGCTTGTAATCCCAACTACTTGGGAGGCTGAGGTGGGAGGATCACTTGAACCAGGTAGGCGGAGGTTGCCAAGATAGCTCCACTGCATTCCAGCCTGGGCAAAAGAGCAAGGCTCCGTCTCCAAGAAAGAAATGAAAAGAAAGGGTGGGGAACAGGGGGCAGAGAGCAAGAAAGCACATGTATTATAGGAAAAGCCAAAGAAGAAGAAGAAAAAATAATACAACAAAATAGTAAGACCTTCCCTCTGTAGAAGGATTATGAGTGTTTATCTTTTTCTTCTTTGTGCTTTTTTCACATTTCCTAATCTTCTACAATGAACTTGTAAACAAGAAAATTGAGAGAGAGAGATCAAAGGGATTTGAAAAGTTGAATGGAGACAACTCCAGGGAAACAACACAACTACTGTCACTTAAAAGCAAATCTTTGCTGCTGCCTCAGGTAGGGCCTCTGTTCATTTTCCTATTTCTTCAAGGCCACAGTCCATCACTTGTCCAGTATTTATTAAATGTTTTCCAAATGCTGGACCCTGAATGGAGACGTGAAAGGTGGGCTGTTGGCTTCAACAAACTTGCGGTCAAGGAATATTCAAAAGAAATACAATACCTGGAGGGCTATTAACTGCTAAACTATGTACTTTTGATGATGGCTGTAAATCAGAGCTTACAGAGAACAGAAGCTAGAGGTGCTATGAAGACTTCACTGAGCCAGGAAACCAGGTGACCCCCAAAGGAGGTGGGGAGTTGGATAAATGCTTACGGTTCTTCACAAAAAGACCATGGCTAGGCTGAAGTATCTCAATAGTTTCTTTTGGTAGGTAGTAAAGTTCTGCTTAAAGACAATTAAATAGTGGTGTGACCTTTAACCTTGGATCACTGTCATTTTAAATGGTGTGCACTGCTATGGTGTTCTTTTTCTCATAAGTCAGCACAAAACACCCACCTAGGGGTGAAGCACAGAAGGATGGTGACCAACTCTTCCTTAAATTATCGCAATGCCTTATTTTCAAACTGATTTTTTTTTTACTTTTTATTAAATTATAACATGCATACATCAAAGTGCCTAATACATAAGGTAGTCTCTAAAAAATTCAATAAATAAAATTTAAGCAGTAATAAGAGGAGCTGAGTTACAAATCACGGTATATACTATTCATGGTATACTAAATCATAAGCTCTATCAATTTTCACAAACTGAGTATACCCAGTATAATCAGCACTGAGATCAAGAAACAGAATAGCACAGAACCCTAGAAGACCTCCTTGTGCCACCTTTCAACTATTACCTTCTAAGAGTTACCACCATTCTAACACCTACATTGCTTTGCCCTTTTTTTTTTTTTTTTTGAGACGGAGTTTTGCTCTTGTTACCCAGGCTGGAGTGCAGAGGCACGATCTCGGCTCACTGCAACCTCCGCCTCCCGGGTTCAAGCGATTCTCCTGCCTCAGTCTCCCGAGTAGCTGGGATTACAGGCATGCGCCACCATGCCCAGCTAATTTTTTTGTATTTTTACTAGAGACGGGGTTGGTCATATTGGTCCATGTTGGTCAGGCTGGTCTAGAACTCCCAACCTTAGGTGATCTGCCCGCCTTGGCCTCCCAAAGTGCTGGGATTACAGGCGTGAGCAACCGCGCCTGGCCACATTGCTTTGTCTTCTATATTTTATATAGATGGAATCATGCAGTATGTACTCTTTGCTATCTGGTTTCTTTCACTCAACCTTATATGCATACAGTGGCAGTCTGTTCATTTTCAGTGATGAATAATATTCCATGATGTGAACACACCACCATTTATTTATCTGATGTTGGGTATGTACATAGTTTCTAGTTAGGGCCGTTATAATGAGTGTTGCTGTGACTATTTCAGTGCATGTCTCTCCATGAACATACGGATGCATCTGAGGTACTTACCTGGGAGTAGAACTGCTGGGTTGCAGGGTATATATATGTTCGCCTTTGAAGATACTGCAAATAGGTATAACAGCTTATCCGAGAACTGAGGGCCCAGTTCTGCTTTTGCCTGCTTTTTGTCCTAATGATGGGGTTCTATACCATATCTGCACCAAATCTGATCTTCTATCACCCAGATGGAAAGACCCCCAAACCATTCTATTGCATCTACCTTAAAAATATTATCTTCACAGATATTGTCGATTTTTTTTTTTCCTAAAGAAGAGGCTGTTAACCAGGAAGGGTAGAATAAATTATACTGTAGTTCAAGGCAAATTCTATTATAAAGGACAAGCTCCCTAGCAAAACACAACTTATAATTACATTTAACTTCAAAATAAATCAAATTATTCATACAAACCCAAGCACTCACTGGTAAATTAATGAAAAACATGAGAGTACTGAGCTTTTAATTGCTTTTATACAAACCTCCAAACTTAAATTTAGGTTATTAAGGCCGAAAAGAGGCAATTAATTTGCAACAAATGCATCTGCAAAAACCTGTTACGACATGGCTACAGAGTATATCTTCTCCAAGTTTATAAAGACCATCTGCCCAATTTTTTGCAGGTTTTCCTTTAGATAATCCTATTTAGACAGTCCCTCCAAACTAATTGCTTTTTTGCTTTTTGAGGGGAGAGGGAGATTAGTATCTTTTTCCAATATCTCCAGTATATAAGCTTCATAAGAGCTCTGTTATCTCAAATTCTGAGTTTAATTTCCTTTCCAGAACATATTTGTCAGAATATTAAACCTCAAATAAAAAGATTAGTGAGCAGTAGGTAGGGCTTAAATAAATTAAGGCTTGCAGGCTATGTTGCTACTTTCTGTTTCCAAAAGATAATCTTTTTCATGCTATTAAACATCATTTGTGACCTTTAAAAATAACTCCCTGAACTCATTAATTAATAATAAAATCTGGCCGGGCATGATGGCTCACACCTGTAATCCCAGCACTTTGGGAGGCCAAGGCGGGCAGACAGATTGAGCCCAGGAGTTGAGACCAGCCTGGGCAACATAGTGAGTCCCTGTCTCTACAAAAATAATTCAAAAAATGAGCCAGGCATGGTGGTGCATGCCTGTAGTCCCGGCAACTCGGGAGGCTGAGGTGGGAGAATCACCTGAGCCTGGGGATGTTGAGGCTGCAGTGAGCCAACATTGCACCGCTGCACTCCAGTCAGGGTAACAAAGCGAGACCCTGTCTCAAAATAATAATAATAATAATAGAATCTGGCTAGACTATCACATTAGTGAAATGATATAAAATGACATAAAATCATGCCAATTTTCAATTTTAAGACCTGATAATGCCTATTACACATTTTCAAAATTACTAAATCGATTTGAAATGGTACAAACTACAATCAAATATATTTTACTTGGCACCATCAATTTAAGAAACTGCAGATCAGCACAATAAGGACAGTGAAATGGGAAGCAAAATAATTGCAGAAAAAGAATAATTCCTCCAATATTACTATATTCCCTATGGTGACAGAAGGAAAAGGAAATTTGTTCTTCTTGGTGCAAGACCTACTTCCACACAAGTGGAAAGGCTGGCTGCTCTAATGATGGGGGAATGGGGTCCTCAAGAAATGACTCCTCCCAGCAGTAGGAAATGGTTTGAGAGGCATGGAAAGGAACGTCATAGGCCCTTCCATGGCACCTAGAGTCCCCACTCTACAGGCCTCTAAGGTTACGATATGTTATAACATATTATGACCGACATATTTATTCATTCAACAAACAGCTATGAAAGACCTATTACGTACTATACACTGTTCTAAGTTCTGGAGACTCTGTGATGACTAACACAGATATGGCCCCTGCCCTTATGGAGTTAAAGATCTAGAAGAGGAGGTAGAACCCAGGATAAATAATTATAGAGATAAATTCTAGTAAGTGACACAAAGGGTGTCCCCAGAGGAGACAACAGTGACTAAATCCAGATGTATGTTGGGGGAGGCATGTCAGGGAGTGACTTGGTTACACCACCTTTAACCAAGTAAATTATATTCATCGTATCCTTGCATCAGTCATTTCAATGCAACTAATTTTTTCAGCACTTGTTTTTATTTCAGCTACTTGGAGGTACCACAAAGGAATGCAGAGATGACCATGGTGTAGTTTCTGCCCACAAAGAGTGAATGCTCTGGTCTATAGAGGAAGCAGTCCACAAATAACTGGCAAGACCACGGCATGAAGTGCACCCTAGTGAAGTATGCACTGTAATGAAGTATGTGTCGAATCAGCCGTAAGGGAAGCTAACTGGAGGCAAGGAAAATCTGCAGAGAGCAAGGGGATTGGGCTGGATCCTAGGACTCTGTAGCATTTCTCCAGGCCTAGGAGGGAAGGGCACTCCTGGGAAAGGGAAGAGGCGTGAAAAGTCGAAAAGAAGTGCAAAGGTCATTGTGTATTTGGTGAGCAGGCTGCAGACTGGCAGAATGGCAGGGGAGGAGGGTGTGGGGACAGAGATGGGGGGCCTGCGGGTGAAGGCAGGTGGGCCAGACTGCAGGCGGCCATGACTCCAGGCTGAGTGGCGGCTGCAGACCAGGGGTGCCATAGGGAACTGTGCAGCGCTCTTCCACTTGACCTCCGGTCTACATCCGCTCTCCCGGTCTCCACCCTGCTCTGCCCTTGGGAGGTGGACTACGTGGACTACGCTGATGGCTGCCCTTTCCCTCTGGCTTCAGGTTGGGAGCCAAGAGGAAGCCTGGCAGGAGGTGGAAGGAGGGAGGAAGGCAAGGTTGGACTATTTACGTCCCTGGCTCCCTTCCTGGGCTGGCGGCATCCCTCCAGCAGGCCCACAGTTCCCGTCAGGCAGCCCCTCCACACAGCTGCTGCCAGCACACACTCTCATGGTGGCGGGCTCCAGGCTCTGTGCTTTCCCTGTGGGTGCCCACACCCGCTCACACCTTCGTACAGAAGCTCTTCATTAAGCTCTCTTCGCTTTCCCTGGTTGGACTGTTTTATCTCTTCTCTACCAGGACTTGAGCTGATACAGTCAGGCAGCAAGGAAATGGGGTGGGAGGGGGACTACTGAAGGCATTAGGGGCAAATGCAGAGAGGGAGGGTGTGGGAGAAGGAGGGGATTGGGGGATGGTAGGTGGTGATGTGGTGAAGCTGGGGATATGAGGGAGGGGCGATGACGGACTAGACACAGACCACAGCACTTATGTGAAACCTATGTGTGTCAGGCACTCTTCCCCAGGCTTTCACAGAACTCATTTAACCCATACAGATTCTGTATGAGACATCCTGTTTAACAGATGAGAAAACTGAGGCACAGAGAGGCCAAGTGACTTGGTCAACATCCCAAACTAGTAAGTGATGAAGCTCAGATTGAAACCGAGGCGAGTCCGGTACCAGAGTCATATTCTCAACTACTGCACTGAACTGACTACTCTGCTTGAGGTCAAGGAGGAGGAGGACTTCAGAGCTGGGGATGTTGGGGGAAGCAAGGGACTGTGATGGCAACTCCCAGGAGAGCCATCTGTGTGGACCGTCAAAAGAAAGCCACCTGGAGAAGATCTTGCTATCCTATACAAACTGCCCCAATGACAAGGCATAATCTTTTTCTTTTTTTTTGACAGTGCATAATTTTGTACAGGTATCAGAATGGCAGTAATCCTCAACAATTTGGATCCTTGTATTCAAATACATTACAATTAGCTCTGCTATAATAACTATGTTCCTAAGAACCTCACATTTATTTAACAAATCATATAAATAGCTATTTCAATATGGGAAAAGGAGGGCTGTGGCTACAGAGTTGATAAAACTAGATAATTTTTTCCTACAGGAGCTTGAACAACAAACAACTTAATTATATTTGTTACCATCGGCAAATAATAAACGGCTTGATCAGACCAACAAAAGAGAACTAAAAGCAAAACCTGAACAGCACAGAAAAACAACCTGCAGTCACATTCACACCCACTGATGGTAGAGAACAGTGCTTGACGCCAGCTGGCCTCCCACCACTCATACAGTACCTCAGTGTGGCCCTGCACCCATGCGCAGCCCTTCCTTCCCGTGCGCCCAGGGACTCTCTGATGGCACTCACATCCCCACCCTGAGTGGTCCAGAAAATCCAAGCCCCACTCCTCATGTAGTCAGTTGCATAATACTCAGTTCTGAGAATGAAAACTTACACTGTCAGGAAAATATTGATCCATATCGTTTAAGGTCTCTTGCAGCAGATAAGATCATAAAAACAACCATGCTCTGGAAAATAAGGAGTGGTTTATACATGTAACCATAGCACAGCACACTCTGTTACTCTTTTCTTTTAGAGACAGGGTCCTGTTCTGTCACCCAGGCAGGAGCGCAATGGCACAGTCATAGCTCACTACAGCCTTGATCTCCTGGGCTTAAGCCCAGCCTCCCGCCTTGGCCTCCCAAAGCATTGGGTTTACAGGCATGAGCCACCGTGCCGGCCTTGTTATTTTAAGTAGGATATCACCATCTTAACTCAGGTTGTCTTACAGCCACATGCCAGCATGCCTATTAATGTCAGAAACTTCCACAGCAATCGCTTTCCTCTCTTTATGGAAAAAGACAGGAAGGGAAAATGCTCCCTAGTCAGACCTACGTATTTTTCATTTGCACTGCGGGCTGTTAAATGTGCTAGCTTAACCAAGACTGTAATGAGGACTCCATTAACCAGCTCTTAGAAACGTGGTCAGCTAGGAGCCTGCAGCTACCCAGTGGGCGTTCAATAACAGCTACCTACTGTATTGACTGGCCTCGACCTGATTCTGCTGTTTCTAAATAACCTCATGCTGGGTCCCACATATGTAAAGACAGGATGAGACAGAATGGTCCATTTCTGCAGCTGTTCACTCCACGGCAAAGGCAGGTTGCCGCGATTATATGTATGCTCATTTTTTACGTGCAAGAGGCAGTCGGCTGACGACACTTGTTAATCAATGATGTTCCATACCTTCAAAGTCATGGGAGCCAACAAAGGCTGACCCTATTTTGAATTATTGATTCTTTCAGGTTCCAACTGCTAATAAAGGAGTACACCTTCTCTTTGGGGTATAACAGGAGGGATTCAGTAAAGTAGTTTGGAAAGGACATGGTTTAGCTAAGCTATCCTGTGGTTTTGAAAAGGAAGCTTCTAGTGACCATAGCAGTCAAAGTACGTACAGAAGTCACAAGAATTCATCCACAACTTTAGATCTGAAAAACAATCTAAATGTTAGGATTTGGAAAAAGCAGTATGAATTTTAGGATCTTTGAATAAAACTGGGAAGACACAAACTTCAACCCACGTTGTAGAAAATTGGTTATTTTATCATAAAATTGTTCCTCGGGTACATTTTTTTTCCTTAAAAATGTAACCTTCATCACCTAAAGTTGAGGTTGGGAACCAGCTTTGTCTCAAAAAACAAACAAACAAACAACAACCACAAAAAACATAGCTCTTCAATGATCATAGAAGAGAAATAATAGTTAATTATTCATCATTTTGCACAAATTTCCTGAGCAGCTACTGTGTGCCAGGTTTATTCTAGATGCTGGAGATACAGGAGTGAACAAGAGAGGTAAGTTACTTGCTCTGTGGAGCTTATATTCCAGTGGTGAAACAGACAATAAACAAATAAATAAGGAATTTAACCACAGGCAGTGATAAATGCCATAATGAAAGATAAAATAGAGGAAGGGGATAGAGAGTGAGATGAATGGAGACCCAGGTTGGATGGGGAGGGCAAGAAGCTTTCTTGGAAGTCACATCTGAGCAGAGATCTGAAAGAAGTGAGGGAACAGGTCATGCTGTAGTGGAAGAACATTCCAGACTAAGGGACCAGCAAGTGCAAAATCCCGGAGGTGGGAGTAAGCTTGTATGTAAGGGCCAGAAGGAAGGCCAGTGTGGCTGGGAAGAGGTGGGAGGAGCGGTCATAGCTAGGCAGGGAGGAGCCAGATCCCGTGGGACCCAGAGAGCTGATGGAGCAGCTTTGATTATGTCCTAAGTGCACTGAAAGATTTTAAGCAGGTGGAAGTGACATTCTAGTGCTGCTGCTGGAAAGGAGACCAAGGAGGGCAAGCATGGGACTGGAGCCCAGGTACAAGGCTACTGCAGGAGTTGCGGAAGACGGTGGCTGGGGTTTGGGTGGAGTGGAGGAGGTGGTGAGACATTACTCTATTTGGAACACATTCTGGAGGTGGCCTATGGGGACAGATGCAGGCGGTGGAGCAAGCTTGCCCATGCAGCCCAGGATGGCTTTGAATGCAGCCCAACACAAATGTGTAAACTTTCTTAGAACATTATGAGATTTTTGGCTGGGCGCGGTGGCTCTTGCCCGTAATCCCAACAGTTTGGGAGGCTGAGTTGGGCAGATCACTTGAGGAGAGGAGTTCGAGACCAGCCTGGCCAACATGGTGAAACCCTGTCTCTACTAAAAATACAAAAATTAACTGGGTGTGGTGGTGGGCGCCTGTAATCCCAGCTACTAGGGAGGATGAGGCAGGAGAATCGCTTGAACCCGGGAAGCAGAGGTTGCAGTGAGTCAAGATCTGGCCACTGCACTCCAGCCTGAGTGGCAGAGTGAGACTCTGTCTCAAAAAAAAAAAAAAAAAATAATAATAATAATAATAATCATTGAGATTTTTTTGTGATTTTTTTTTTTTTTTTTTTTTTTTTTTTTTTTTTAGCTTACCAGCTGTCATCAGTGTTAGTGTATTCTATGTGTGGCCCAAGACAATTCTTCTTCCAATGTGGGCCATGGAAGCCAAAAGGACTGGACACCTCTGTGGTAGAGCGATGAGAAAGTTGTTTCGATTTCCACAGTAAAATAAGAAGCAGGAAGCCGGGTTATGAGCTCATAGGCTCAGGCTCTATGAGTTTAGAAAAGACAGAAACAACTGGCTCCTTCTAGACCCAGACAACAATGAACCCAGACTGGACGAGTGGGGGCGCTGGAGTCCACCGGCAGCCCAGCTCCCAGCGTGAGGCCTGCCACGCCCGTTTTTACAGAGAGTTGGGAGAAACTCTAGTTGGGAGAAACCTAGCACCAGAAGGACGCAAAACAAGGCAATCTCCCAAGAATCAGGACCAGGCAGAAAAATCTACTTACCTTTTCACAACACTTAAAAAACTAAAAATCCTAATCCCTTTGCTCTCAATTTACCGAGTAAATGCTTCCTACTCAATGAAAAAAATACTAATGTCCCAAAAGGAAAAATAGGCTAAGCATATTTATGGAGAACTCACAGGTAAAGAAATGTGAATAGCCAATACATATTTAAAAAAAAGTACTGCAGCTGGGCATGGTGGCTCATACGTGTAATCCCAGCACTTTGGGAGGTTGAGGCGGGAGGATCACTTGAGCCTAGAAGTTTGAGCCCAGCCCGGGCAACATAGCGAGGCCTCGTCTCTACAAAAAATACAAAAACTAGCCAGATGTGGTTGTGCGTGCCTGTAGTCCCAGCTACTTGGATGGCTGAGAATCACTTGAGCCTGAGAGACAGAGGTTGCAGTGAGCCAAGATCATGCCACTGCACTCCAGCCTGGGCAACACAGTGAGACTCTGTCTCAAAAAAAAGAAAAAAAAGTGCAGCATTTCATCCAGAGAGACACAAGGTAGAATGGCTGTTGCCAGGGGCTGGGGGATGGGGAATGGAGAATTAGTATTTAATGGGTACAAACAGAGTTTTAGTCTGAGAAGGTGCAAAAGTTCTGGAGATGGATTATGGTGATGGCTACACAGCAACATGAACGTACTTAACACCACTGAACTGTATAGGTAAAATGGTTAATATAGTCAATTTTATGCAATGTATATTTTACCACAAATTTTTTAAATATTGCATTTCATTGGCAAAGAAATGCAAATTAAAACAATGAGGCTGGTTCAAAGATAATGACTTATCTCAACTGATTGTTCATAGCTACAGATCGAACTCCTTGTTCGACGCTTTCCTCCTTTCTCACTACTGCACTTGATTAGTCTAAAAAAAGTATAAAAGAAAATTTTAAAAATAATAAAATGAGATGACACTTTATTCATACTGTATCCTCAATGAGGGCACACAGTGGACATCCATATCTGTGGAATGAGTGCATGTTACTCAGGGTGTGGGGAGATGAGCCCCCGCCCAGCCCGCTGAGTGGAGGCTAAGCCGGTGTCATCTTCCCAGAACCATAAGACTCAAATACTTTGACTCTATAATTAACTGTCAAGAGTCTATGTTAGGCTGGCTACGGTGGCTCATTCCTGTAATCCCAGCACTTTGGGAGGCTGAGGCGGGTGGATCACCTAAGGTCAGGAGTTTGAGACCAGCCTGGTCAACATGGTGAAACCCTGTCTCTACCAAAAATACAAAAATTAGCCAGGTGTGGTGGCGGGCGCCTGTAATCCCAGCTACTAGGAAGGCTAAGGCAGGAGAATCGCTTAAACCTGGGAGGCAGAGGTTACAGTGAGCCGAGGTCGCGCCATTGTATTCCAGCCTGGGTGACAACAGCAAAACTCCATCTCAAAAAACAACAAAAAAAAGTCTGAGCACAGACCAGGCACTATGACTCATGCCTTTGGGAAGCCAAGTCAGGTGGATCACTTGAGGTCAGGAGTTTGAGACCACCATGGCAATACCCCAAAATCCTGTCTCTACAAAAAAATACAAAAGGGACTGAAGGCAGAGGGGTGGAGGGAAGAGGCCTGAGGCCTGAGGCCAGTAAGAAGTGCCTTGAAGAGCCAGCACAGGAGGATGAGAAAGAGCAGCCAGCGAGGGCAGGAGGAGAAGCTGAGGGAGGGGTCCCAGGAGCCAAAGGAAGAACAGGTGTCTGGGAAGGGAGGGATCAACGGTATAAAACACTGCTGCTTGGTCAAATACAAAGGACTGGGAAGTGACCACTGGATTTGGAAAGACAAAAGACACCACAGTTCCATAACAATAGCAGTGGTGGAGTATATATGGGGGTGGGGGGGTGGGGGAGGAAAAGCAAAAGCGTGACTGGAGTGGGTTGGAGATAAATCGGGAAGGGAAGAGGTGGAGAGAGTGAGTATAGACAAATAAGACACATCTTTCACCGCCTTCTGCTATAAAAAGGAACAGAGAAACAGGGCAGGATCTAAAGAGGAATCTGGGGTCATGGATTTTTTTTTTTAAGATGGGAAATATTACATCATCTTTGTATGTGGCCAAGAATGAGCCAGTCAAGAGAGAAAGATCAATAATGCAGGAGTGAGGGGTTAATGGTGGGTGTGATGTCCATGACTAGGAGAGAGGAGATGAAGATTAAGTGGAGAGGCTGGCCTTAAGCAGGGCATAAACAATTCACCCACTCTAACAGTCCTCTTGGTGGCTGCTCCCTGCTTCTCAGGTACGATAAGGAACCACACAATTTGTCTCACTGCTGGGACTTAGGGACACACACACACACACACACTCACACACATGCACACACAAAGCAAGATAGCTCTGAGCACTCACTTTATTCGTTTATTTATTTTTAATTAATTATTATTATTTTTCTTTTGAGATGGAGTCTCACTCTGTCACCCAGGCTGGAGTGTAATGGTGCGATCTTGGTTCACTGCAACCTTGCCTCCCAGGTTCAAGTGATTCTCCTGCCTCAGCCTCCCGAGTAGCTGGCACTACAGGCACCCGCCACCGCGCCCGGCTAATTTTTTGTATTTTTAGTAGAGATGGGGTTTCACCATGTTGGCCGGGCTGGTGTCAAACTCCTGACCTCAGGTGATCTGCCAGCCTTGGGCTCCCCAAGTGCTGAGATTACAGGCATGAGCCACCGTGCCTGGCCCTAAGCACTTACTTTAAATCTCTCAAGAAAATGACAACTGAACCAGTAAATGTTAGTTCACCTGAGTCAACACAAAGAACTTTTAGTTAACGAACTTTGCCTGGCCAATTGCCCATGAGGTAGCCAGCATCCAGGATGGCTGCCCACCTCCTGGCACTCACACCCTTGGGTGGCCCCTTGCATGTGGTCCCAGGGTTGGTCGGTGTGACTGTCGAATGCAGCAGAGGTGATGGCCCATCATGTCTGAGATCAGATCATGAAACACCCCAGGGCTTCTGTTTGGCTGTCTCCCTCTCCCACGACTCACTGTGGGGAAGTTGACTGCCACAGTTCAAGGACACTCAGCAGCCTTGGGAGACCCCCATGTGGAGAACAACTGAAGACTCCAGCCAAGCGTCCGGCGGCAGTCTTCTCCGAAGAATAAGACTTGGTGGCCACCTCATAACAGACCCTGAGCCAGAACTACCCTATTAAGCCCCTCCTGGATTTCTGACCCTCAGAAACTCTGAGACGATCGATGTTTGTTGTTTCAAGCCATTGAGTTTTCCAGAAATTTGTTATTACTCCCAGCTGATAACTAAACTCCCTATCCCTCAATATTCAGTATACGATAATGAAGTTTTTTGTTTTGTTTTGAGACAGAGTCATGCTCTGTCACCCAGGCTGGAGTACAGTGGTGCGATCTCGGCTCACTGCAACCTCCGCCTCCTGGTTCAAGTGATTCTCCTGCCTCAACCTCACGAGTAGTTGGGATTATAGGCGCACACCACCCCGCCCGGCTGATTTTTGTTTTTAGTAGAGACAGGGTTTCACCATGTTGGCCAGGCTGGTCTCGAACTCCTGACCTCAGGTGATCTGCCCACCTCAGCCTCCCAAAGTGCTGGGATTATAGGCATGAGCCACCACACCCAGCCTTAATAAGTTTTAACAAACTATATTTTATAGGCTAAAAAAATGTTGGTCACAGACTTCCAGGCAATTTTTCAAGTCTGTGTTTAATATATTTATCACGGATGGATCTGTAAAGTTTTATTTTCTCAGTTGATTAAGTACAGATATTAAAAGATTTTCCATGGGACTAGAAGGTGCCGCCCTAACATGCAATACTTAAGTAAACCGTGGATATCAAAGAAGGACGGGGAAGCTCTTTATTTTATGAGACTTTAGGGGAACTGCCTTCCCAGCAGGCTCTTCCTGAGCAGTCTGCTGGAAATTCTTTGTGTAGCTCTAAGACAGTCCAGATCTAGGACAATATGTCAGGTTTTTAGGTAACAGCCTGATTGGCTTTGTCATTCCTGGTGTCTTTCTTCAGAACACTGTAAATCAAAGGCCCAAGCTAAAGCTTGTACATCAAACCTAGAGACGAAAAGGAGAAAAGATCAAAGGAGACATAAATAAAACTTTTCCCTGCGAGACAGTATGGCAGCGGGCTAAGCCATCATTTAATATCAGTCTGAAATAACATTTTCCCTTCTTTACTTTGTGAACTTTGCCTGGTCTTTCACAACTATCCTTTTTTAAACCTTCTCATGTCAAATAACTCTGAGTTTGCCTGGTGAAAATGTCACTGTGGAAGAATTTCTTTTAACCTGAACCTCTTGGAGGCTGGTTTCTTGGGTGTTCTATCACTGGGTGGTGAACTTCAAGAGGGCAGACACTGCCTTTAATTCACACTTCATCCCCAGGGGCTAGCACAGTGCCTAGCACATAGCAGCTGCCCATTGAATTTTTGCTAAATAAATGCACTGCATTTGCTTTCCGTCTCTGAAGGTCTACCAGTCAGTCAATCAAAGAGTATCTGTTGAGTGTTGATTAGTGTAGCATGGTGCTAGGAGCCATCAGGAACATGAAGCTGAATGTGACATATATTTGAAGCACTTAAAAAGACTGGCTGGGCGTGGTGGCTCACGTCTGTAATCCCAGCACTTTGGGAGGCCGAGGTGGGCGGATCACCTGAGGTCAGGAGACAAGCCTGGACGACCAACATGGTGAAACCTTGTCTCTACTAAGAACAGAAAAATCAGCCAGGCATGGTGGCTGTAATCCCAGCTCCTGGGGAGGCTGAGGTGGGAGAATCACTTGAACCCGGGAGGTGGAGGTTGCAGTGAGCTGAGATCGCACCACTGCACGCCAGCCTTCCTGGGCGACAGAGCAATACTCCTTCTCAAAAAAATAAAGAAAGAAAAGAAAAAAAGACTGTCAAGTCCTCATTATGTATCCACCAGAACTCAGTAACTTTTTAGGCATCAACACAAAGGTGTGGCTGCCTTAGCAAGTTATATGATGATTTCATTGTTGTTGTTTTTAAGAGACGGGGTCTCACTCTGTCACTCGGGCTAGAGTGCAGTTGCACCATCATGACCCACACTGCAGCCTTGGCTTCCTGGGCTCAAGCGCTCCTCCTGCCTCAACCTCCTGAGTAGCTAGGACTAAAGGTGTACTCCACCATGCCTGATTTTTTTTTTTTAAATTTTTTGTAGAAACAGGGTCTTGCTGTGTTGTCCAGGCTGGTCTTGAACTCCTGGCCTCAAAGGATCCTCCTGCCTCAGCCTCCCAAAGTGTTGGGATTACAGATGTGAACCACCATGACTGGCCTACTTGACATTTTAATATGACAATAGCCAACATGACAATAGTAGATATTGTTCCTGCAGTGCATGAAACCAGTAAGCATTCACTGAGTACTTCCTATATGTGATGAAAGTGAAGCAATTACAAAGGCAAACATTACAGTTAATAAGCAAAGTTTGGAATCAGAAATAACAGATAAGGGTAAGAGTGTGGCCACAGCAGATCAATCTGGTTCAACCTTCATGTCACAAAGTTGTGAGTTGTTTTTCAGTTGCCACGGACTCACAGGTCTCATAACCTGAGCAAGCCCAGAAGAACCAAGCGTGCAACCATGCTTAGTTCCACTAGGGGGAACCTAAGTACTCAGACTGAGGAGTGGGACTGAATTAAGAAGTGGACATTGGCCAGGTGTGGTGGCTCACACCTGTAATCCTAGCACTTTGGGAGGCCGAGGGGGCAGATCACTTGAGGTCAGGGGTTCAAGACCAGCCTGGCCAACATGGAGAAACCTGTTTCTACTAAAAACACAAAAGTTAGCTGGGTGTAATGGCACACACCTGTAGCCCCAGCTACTTGGGAGGCTGAGACCCGAGAATCGCTTGAACCCAGGAGGCAGACATTGCAGTGAGCTGAGATCACAACACTGCACTCCAGCCTAGACGATGGAGGAAGACTCCATCTCAAAAAAACAAAACAAAACAAAACAAAAAAGAAGTGGACACTGCATGGCAGGATCCAGGATCCAGTCAGATTGAGCCCTGGAGTCACCCCATGGCGGAATCCAGTCAGATCATGACCCCCAACATCATCACCTTATTACAAGATCCAATCAATCACCTCATTCCAAGATCAATCCAGTCACTTCATTCACACCTCATTACCCTATGCTTATAAACCCCAACCCAGGCCCCCATTTGGGGAGACAAATTTGAGCATTTCCTCCTATCTCCTTGCAAGGACCAAGAGTTCCTGGATCATACGACCTACCTACCAACCAACCCAGCATGTGATTCCAAGCCTCTTATTTCTTGGCAACTCTGCATTATCTAACCTATAAAATGGGGACAGGATCCCTGCCTTTACTTACTACAGAAAAATGTTAGAAGACAAATCTAAGTAAACAGACTCTGGCAATGGCAAAGTTAACTATACCAAATTTGCCCTTCTGCTATAAATGGCTAGAAAACTGGACAAAATGGCCAGGTGCAGTGGCTCATGCCTGTAATCCCAGCACTTTGGGAGGCTGTGATGGGCGGACCACTTGAGGTCAGGTGTTCTAGAGCAGCCTGGCCAACATGGTGAAACCCCATCTCTACTAAAAATACAAAAATGAGCCAGGCATGGTGGCGGGTGCCTGTAATCCCAGCTACTTGGGAGGCTGAGGCAGGAGAATCGCTTGAACCTGGGAGGCAGAGGTTGCAGTGAACTGAGATAGCTCTACTGCACTCCAACAGAGCAAGGTTGTGTCTCAAAAAAAAAAAAAAAAAAAAAAAAAAAAAAAGAAAAGAAAAGAAAAGAAAAGAAAACTGGATAAAAAACAACTGCTTTCAGATCCTGGTCACAGTTAGTATAGGACTTTGATCACTGAGAGAAGGGACTCAAGATGTGCCTACAATTGCCCCCAGTGTTCTGCTGGAGGCACTTTCTAGACCACAGTGCAGGGAAGGGGAATCCAAACAGAGCACAGCAATCTCACTGCCTCACAGCAGTTTCCTCAGCAAAGAGACAGAGATCAGAGTTTCAGGTGCCTGGAATTTGTGAAGCAGGGTCCTGGAGATGAGGGAGCTAAACAGAGAAGGAGCTCCAGAAATCAGCATAGGGATTCTTTTGAGTCTTTCACAGTGAACACTAAGTCATAATGCCAGGCACAGCCAGGGGAGCTGTGAGCTGAACAACTTCCAGAACTCACAGAGGGCTGGGAGACATGCATGTTCTGACAGCCAGAGTGAGATGACTGTTGAATGCCTGGGATATTCAGTACAGACCCAGAAAAGTTAAACCTTGGTAGCAAGCTAAACTAGCTATAGAGTACAGGCTATTCAAAAAATCTCCCTAGTGAGTTTAGGCTGGATGCAGTGGCGCATGCCTGTAATCCCAACAATTTGGGAGGCCAAGGTGGGAGGATCACTTGAGCCCAGAAGTTTGAGACCAGCCTGGGCAACATAGTGAGACCTCGTCTCTAACATTTAAAAAAAAAAAATTAGAGAGAGAGAGAGAGAGAGAGAGAGAGGAAAATATCCCCAGTGAGCTTAAAACAAGTCTTGAAAGGATCAAGTTGATCAGCGAGTAATTTAACTGCCTGCCACAACAAACTTTGATGCTTTTTATAAAAAGGCAGCAAAATACAGATACTGATACAAAATACAGATACAAAAACAAATACTCTACAATGTAATATCCCTAAGTCCAGCATCTCATAATTAGTAGACATGGGAAGAAGCAGGAAAATGTTGTCTATAATCAGGAGAAAAATAGTCAACAGAAACAGATCTTGAAATGATAAAGATGATGGAATTAACGAACAAGGACATGAAAGCAGCTAATGTTATAAATATCCTCAAGGTTTTATTTTTATTTTATTTATTTATTTTTTGACATAGGGTCTCACTTTGTCACCCAGGCTGGAGTGCAGTGGCACAATCTTGGCTCACTGTAGCCTTGATCGCCTGGGCTCCAGTGATCCTCTTGCCTTAGCCCCCAAAATAGCTGGGGCTATAGGCATGCACCACCATGCCCAGCTATTTATTGGTATTTTTTGTAGAGACAGGGTTGCCATGTTGCCCAGGCTGGTCTCAAACTCCTGAGCTCAAGTGAACCACCCACCTTGGCCTCTGAAAGTGCTGAGATTACAGGTGTGAGCCACTGCACCCAGCCTGTCCTCAGGGTTTTAAAGGAAAACATAAATATAATGTATGACAAATAGGAATATCTGTGATAGTTTTTAAACTGGTCCTTTTATACTGTCAGGCATTTTAATAATAATATTAGTTCTTGAGTAGAATGCAGTATCACAGAAAAAATATGAACCAGAACCAAATCAGGAGAACAACTTCCAGTTCTCGTTCTGCCACTATTTTACTATGGTCCTCAGATTTTCACTTGCATTTTCCAAAGTTCAGTTTCCTCATCTGTGAAATGTAGATATTGACCTCAACAATTTTCCTCTTTTAAGACTCACACTGCCCCTTGTTTACCCACAAACAGTGAATCTCTCATGCACCAGAATTTATTCATTCAGCCTTTCGGTAGAAAGCAACCTTTTATTTTTCAAATTATTGTTGGCAAACCCTGAATATGCACAGTAGAACTTTACTATTTCTGAAGGGCAGTCTTCAGTGACTCTTGATTCTCTCTGTCCTGGCAATCTTTACTTAAAATAAAAATTAAAAAAAAACTGTCATTCAAGGAAAATGTGTCTTTTTGGAACTACATTTATAATAAAACCACAAAATAATTTAAAAAAAATATAGAGTTGAAATTCTAAAATATTTATATTTGCAGTTAATTTTATGACCAACAACTCATGGGCTGTGTATTCTACCAGTTTATGCCATTTCTTTTTCTTTCTTTTTTTTTTTTTTTTTTTTTCATTTTTTGAGGCAGAGTCTCATTCTATCACCCAGACTGGAGTGCAGTGGTACGATCTCAGCTCACTGCAACCTCGGCCTCCCACGTTCAAGTGATTCTCATGCCTCAGCCTCCAGAGTAGCTGGAATTACAGGCACACACCACCACACCTGGAAACTGTTTGTATTTTCTGTAGAGACAGGATTTGGCCACGTTGGCCAGGCTGCTTTCAAACTCCTGGCCTCAAGCAATCGGCCCATCATGGCTTCCCAAAGTGCTGGGATTATAGGCATGAGCCACTACACCCAAACCTCATTTCTTTTATATAAAAACAAATTCCTAAGTACGAGAATTCCTAAGACAAGGGGCTATAGGATCCAATAAAGTGGGATAATACTGAGAAGAGACTTTCAGTGGTTGTGGGGTACCTTATGAAGATAGATCATGGGTTAGCAAACTTTTTCTGTACAGGGCCACATAGTAAATACTTTAGACTTTGTGGACCTTCAATGTCCAGTTACATCTTCTTCTTTTTAAAAATAATCATTTTAAAATGTGAAAGCCATTATTAACTTGCAGGGTGTACAAAAACCGGCACAGGGTCAGAATTGGTCCACAAGCCAGAGGCTGCTGACTCCTGCTCTATGGTCTTACTTACACATCATTGGCCTCCACTTCACACTTCACTGAATTAGAATCTGTATTTGAATAGGATCCCTGGGTGGTTAATAGTCACATTACATTTTGAGAAGCACTGCTCTAAGGCAGTGGTTTTTCAGCATGGCTGCATATTAGAAGCACTTGAGCTTTTACAAAATCCTAATTCCCAGGCTGCCCTCTATACCAATTAAATCAGAGCTTCTGAAGATAAGTCCTGGGCATCAAGATCATTAAAGCTTGCAGGTGATGCCGATGTGCAGCCAAGGTTGAGCACAGTGGTTCAAGGGGCTCATTTAATGCAGTCCAACAAGCTCATCTGCTAAGGAGAGAAAGCAGCCCAATTCCCCACCAGGGCCGCTCTCTCTCAGGCATGAATGTCTCCTGGAACCACAGCAACCCCCAAGGAACATAAGTGATGAAAAAGAACACTGGATCAAATTCTGGATGTTTCCTTCCAATCCTCTGGTGGTGTGTGTCATTAGAAAAAGTAATTCTGGGGCCGGGCGGAGTGGTTCATGACTGTAATCCCAGCAATTTGGGAGGCTAAGGTGGGCAGATCTCTTGAGCCCAGGAGTTTAAGACCAGCCTGGGCAACATGATGAAACCCGTCTCTACAAAAATTACAAAAGATTAGTGGGCGTGGTGGCATGCGCCTGTGGTCCCAGCTACTCAGGAGGCTGAGATGAGAGGATCACTTGAGCCTGGGAGGCAGAGGTTGCAGTGAGCCGAGGAAATTGCACCACTGCACTGCAGCCTGGGTGACAGAGTGAGACCCTATCTCAAAAAAAAAAAAAAAAAAAAAGAAAGAAGAAGAAGAAGAAAAAGAAAAAAAGTAATTCTGGAAATAAAGCTGTAATCTCAGCACTTTGGGAGGCCAAGGTGGGTGGATCGCTTGAGCTCAGGAGTTCAAGACCAGCCCTGGCAACATGGAGAAACCCGTCTCTACAAAAAAGTACAAAATTAGCCGGGCATGGTGGCACACACCAGTAGTCCCAGCTACTCTAGAGGCTGAGGTAGGAGAATCGCTTGAATCAGGGAGGCGGAGGTTGCAGTAAACCGAGATTGTGCCACTACACTCCAGCCTGGGAGACAGTGAGACCCTGTCTCAAAAAAAAAAAAAAAAAAAAAAAAAAAAAAAAGGCCAGGCGCGGTGGCTCAAACCTGTAATCCCAGCACTTTGGGAGGCCAAGATGGGCGGATCACGAGGTCAGGAGATCGAGACCATCCTGGCTAACACGTTGAAACCCCGTCTCTACTAAAAAAAATACAAAAAACTAGCCAGGCGACGTGGCGGGAGCCTGTAGTCCCAGCTACTCGGGAGGCTGAGGCAGGAGAATGGTGTAAACCCGGGAGGTGGAGCTTGCAGTGAGCTGAGATCCAGCCACTGCACTCCAGCCTGGGCGACAGAGCCAGACTCCGTCTCAAAAAAAAATAATAATAAAATAAAATAAAAGGAAAAAAAAGAAAAAGAAAAAGGTGTTTGAGAAAAGCAGGCTCATGTCTTGGTTTAAAAGCCCAAACAAGCACTTAATTCAGTTTTTTGTTTGTTTCATTTTTGCTCTGTAAATGGAGGAAATAGTGCCATAAGTATGTTACTATTTCTCTTGCTCTTTTCCAATATTTGCATTTTCTCCTCTTCCACAGAAAGGTAATAGAAGAGGCACTTCATCAGATAATTAACTTTACAAGCAAAAGAAAAATGTATTAATTTACTCCTTTAATACCAAAATTCTTCCAGACTCTACACACACATCGCCTTATCAGAGAGGCCTATTCAGGCCACCATATTTTAATTACACCCTTCATCTCTAACACTGCTTTCCCTTCTTCACAGCACCAGCTGATACAGATTTCTTTTAGTGCCTATCTACCCCTTCTGCCCCTTCCAACCATGATCCTAAGAACTAGAATTATTTATTTATTTAGAGACATAGTCTCACTCTGTCACCCAAGCTGGAGTGCAGTGGCACAGTCTCGGCTCACCGCAACCTCCACCTCCCAGGTTCAAACAATTCTCCTGCCTCAGCCTCCTGAGTAGCTGGGACTACGGGCGCCTGCCACCATGCCTGGCTAATTATTTTGTATTTTTAGTAGAGACAGGGTTTCACCATGTTGGTCAGGCTGGTTTTGAACTCCTTAGCTCAGGTGATTCACCTCCCTCGGCCTCCCAAAATGCTGAGATTATAGACGTGAGCCACAGCACCCAGCCGAAGAACTAGAATTTAAAAAGCTCTTTAAAGACCAGGCATGGTGACTCACGCCTGTAATCCCAGCACTTTGGAAGGCCGAGGCGAGTGGATTACTTGAGCCCAGAAGTTTGAGACCAGCCAGGGCAACATGGTGAAACCCCATCTCTATTAAAAATAGAAAAAAATAGCCAGGCATGGTGGCACACATCTGTGGTCCCAGCTACTCAGGAGGCTGAGGTAGGAGTGTCACCTGAGCCTGGGAAGTTGAGGCTGCAGTAAGCCATGATTGTATCACTGTACTTCAGCCTGGGTGACAGAGTGAGACCCTGTCTCAACAAAAAAATTAAAAAAAAAAAAAGCCCCTTAAAGAAAGGTAGAGCCTATGTCTATTTTGTTCACTGTGTATCCCCAACCCTAGGAACAGGGCCTGCAGCATAGTACACACACAATAAGCATTTCGCTAATGACTGAATGGACAACATTCACAACCTTGCAAAGAAGCTAGTCATCAGGGGTTCAGGTAAACAATCCAACATAATACGGAAGAAACAGAAAAGAACTCTGCATTTGGTGAGGCATAATACCCGGTGAAAGTAATACACATGGCAAAGCTACTTCTCATTCATGATGATTTATTTTATAAAGCAAAGACATAATTCTACTGAGGTCCTGAGGACTTGTGGCTCTGTCGTCTTACAAGAGGCCACTCGTTCACTTGTTCAAAAATGGTTGGAATTTTTAGAAATGGAAAGAAGGACTCTAAAGTTTCATATATCAAAACCTCTAAGTGTCTGTTATTAATAATAGTTCTTACCATTTTCTGGTTGCCTGTTAAGCACTGAGCACAATAATCAGTGCATTGTATACTAGACACATAAAAGTTTTCCAAGCAGTGGCCTATGGATTCATGCTAGGCCGTGATGAAACTCTTACTAGTTCATGGATATGTGAGAAAAAAACACTAGGGACTACAGACAACTGATCTTTATTTTGGGATTAGGTCCTTCTTTCATTTTGGATGTTAAAATATCCTTTCGTTTATGAAATGATAATAGATTTGTGGAGATAGTGGTAGAGGTTGTTTTTAAGATTTTTTCCTGGCAAAATAAAAGACTGGGTCCTCAACAAAAAAAAAAAAAAAAAGAAGAAGAAGAAGAAAAAGAAGTTCCTGGACTAGGACTCACAGATACATATTATCCCACTTACCCTTCATAGCAATCCCACGAACTAAGTATTAGTAATCCCCATTTTACGGATGAGAAAATTAAGGCTTAAGAGAAAATAACTCACCTTAGGTCATACAGCAGGCAGTAGTGGAGATGAAATTTAGTGCAGGTCTTCAACTTCACTTTTTTTTTTTTTTTTTTGAGACACGGTTTCACCTTGTTGCCACACGGTGGCGCAATCATGGCTCACCGCAGCCTTGACCTCCTGGGCTCAAGTGCTCCTCCCACCTTAGTCTCCCAAATAGCTAGGACCAAAGGTGTGCACCATTGCACTTGTATAATTTTTAAAATTTTTTTGTAGAGACACAGTCTCACTATGTTCCCCAGGCTGGTCTTGAACTCCTGGGCTCAAGCCATCCTCCCTCCTCAGTCTCCCAAACTGCTGGTTTTACAGGCGTGAGCCACCACGCCCAGCCTCAGGTCTCCAGCTTCAAAACACATGTTCTTTTGTCTACCATTCTATTGCCAGAAGAGACCAGTCTGGTCCTAATGCACTTAATGCCAGAGATACATTATTTAGAGAACTGGAAGAGAAGGGAATTAAAAAGCTGCCCTTTTTAAAAAACTCCTGAGGTTTGTGTCTATTTTGTGAGATTTCACCTTTCTGGGGGCATGTGTTTTCTAATCTGATAAGTAAAGTTTCCACTCTCAGTTGCTGGCTGTGGCTCCCCTATCCTATGACTTGGCAAGATCACAGAAGGAAGGTGCTCTCTCCAAGAATTAAGGGAGTCCTGGAAACATCTGCCCTGGGACTGTCACTTATGGAGTCATATGACCAGGGACACCTCTCTGAGCTGTGGTTTCTGGTATGTAATTTGGAGAGAATAAGCCTTTTCCTGCCTGGCTTCAGGATTACTATATGGATCAAATACTTGGCAGCGATCAGCCCTCACTAAATGTCTAATCAAAAGTAGATGTATGAATGAACTAATGCTGTATATTACTGCTGCTGGAAAAGGAAGTGTCACATGTGATATGTTATTATTAGGTCATCAGCACTTCTCAGCATTGGATGATCATACAGGATGATCTTAAAGCCAGGACATCTGCAGAGTTAACCAAGGATTATATAACAGAATTATGTCTTTTTTTTTTTTGAGACAGAGTCTCGCTCTGGAGTGCAGTGGCATGATACCTGCTCATCGCAACCTCCACCTCCTGGGTTCAAGCCATTCTCCTGCCTCAGCTGCCCAAGTAGGTGGGATTACAGGCATGCACCACCATGCCTGGCTAATCTTGGCATTTTTTATGGAGACATGGTTTCACCACGTTGGCCAGTCTGGTCTCAAACTCTTAATCTCAAGTGATCTGACGACCTCAGCTTCCCAAAGTGCTGGGATTGTAGGTGTGAGCCACCGTGCCTGGCCTGCAGAAATACATCTATTGGTATGGGAAACAGAAAGAATCAATGGAACACCTGTATGTACCTGCTGTTCATCCTTATCCTACTTAAAAAATATATGTGCAATGGCAGAGTAACGGGATATTTTAAGACTTAGAGAGACTCTCGATAACTTAGGCAAATACTCTCATTTCACCAAAAGATAATTAAATGGCTCAGAAGGTCCCATAGCTGATTAGAGGCAATAATGAGATTAGAACACCTATCTCCTAATTGCCACCTAGCCTAATGCTAACATCACTCTACCACAGTATCAGTCCCCTTAGTTACTCGATGTCTAAGGTGGTCTATTCTTGAACAATATAATTTTTTTTTTTTTCCCTGAGACAGAGTCTTGCTTTGTCACCCAGGCTGAAGTGCAGTGGCACAATCTTGGCTCACTGCAACCTCCACCACCCAGGTTCAAGCAATTCTCCTCCCTCAGCCCCCTGAGTAGCTGGGATTACAGGCGCGCACCACCATGCCTGGCTAATTTTTGTATTTTTAGTAGAGATGGGGGTCTCACCATGTTGGCCAGGCTGGTCTCGAACTCCTGAATTCATGATCTGCCCACCTCGGCCTCCCAAAGTGCTGGGATTACAGGCGTGAGCCACCGCTCCTGGCCGAACAATCCAATTTTTGACAAAGGTGCAGTATGTGATAAACTAGATATGCCAGAAAACTGAAATAACAATGAGACCTCAGTATGTGACATCACTGTGTACATTAGGGTTTCGTACCCTCAGCACTAGATAATTCTTTGTTGGGTGGGGGAACTATTCTGTGCATTGCAGGATATTCAGAAGCATCCCTGGCCTCTCCCAACTAGATGCCAGTAGCATCCTATGGCTGTAACAACCAAAAATGTCTCCAAACTCCGCCAAATGTCCCCTGGTGGTGGCCGCACGGGGCAGTTGCCGCTGGTTGAGAACCAATGGTGTGGCCGGGCGCGGTGGCTCAAGCCTGTAATCCCAGCACTTTGGGAGGCCGAGACGGGCGGATCATGAGGTCAGGAGATTGAGACCATTCTGGCTAACATGGTGAAACCCCGTCTCTACTTTAAAATTACAAAAAACTAGCCGGGCGAGGTGGCGGGCGCCTATAGTCCCACCTACTCGGGAGGCTGAGGCAGGAGAATGGCGTAAACCCGGGAGGCGGAGCTTGCAGTGAGCTGAGATTCGGCCACTGTACTCCAGCCTGGGCGACAGAGCGAGACTCCGTCTCAAAAAAAAAAAAAAAAAAAAGAGAGAGAGAGAACCAATGGTGTAGAGGAAATATTTAAGTTGTCTATACAACTGAGGAAGGATGGATGCAGTTGTACAATGTGGGGTAACAGTGGTTAGAAGAAAATTCATCCAGCTGGAGCTGGAGCTGCTGAGCTTTGACTGTATTGGGTTGTTTTTGGTGGCAGAGTGACAGTAACCTCCAGAGCAAGCTGGACTGCGGAACTGGGGGCCCACTTCATGGGAGACAGCCGGCATTTCCTTTCAGGATGCTGCTAATCAGACACTTGGCAGTAGAGGTGTGACACAAGGGGAAATAAGGATTTAACTGTAAGCTCAGAGCAAATACATCTAATTCTAAGAGTCTATTTAGGGAGAGCCATATCTATGAATGCTATCAAAATTCACTCTAAACCACAGTTAGTATTTGTTTCATGGAATTAAAATGAGTTTCTTATTTTTGTGCAAATATGTACGTTAAGATCCTTTCCACTATTTAGTCATACATTTAGTTCTTTGGTGATTTTTAAAAGCTGTCCTTTTCATCACTTAATGAGCATGGTTTTAGAAAGAAAATCCACCCCCAACATTTCTCACCTCCTCTTATGAGAAATTATTCTTTTTTAGTTCTACCTCTGGAAGTACATTCTCATGATGTATGTGCCACAACTCTGTATCTGCCACTATGGCAACTCATAAAAAATGCCACCCCCTTAAATTCCTTCATGGCATATTAATTTGATGTTCTAAAACAAACATTTTACTGTGAATTAACTCTTAACTGATAATACTAACCCAACTAAACTGGCTTCTATAACACTTTCACCATCCATAAATATGTCTCTTGTACAAATAAAGGTGATCTTTTGTTACTTAGCCATTCAATTTCATTAAAAATATTTTCTGCTAAAATCTACTAAATCACTAATATTCAAAATACAATATAGTTACCAAGTTTGACTGCATGAATGAGAATATTCATTCACCAAAGGCATTAGGTAAGCTATGTAAGAGGAGATTCCCCGCAAGATTGTTTATGAGTAAAAACATGGGTCAATCTAAACATCCATAAACAGACATCTCATTAAATAAATTATGATCCAACCGTACAATGGGATATTATGCAGACATTAAAAATATGAGAGAGCTACATGTACCAACACGGCAAACTGCCTTATTATAGCAGTGAGTGAAAAAACGGCAAGATACAAGATGATATTATGGTAAAATTCCATTGGTATTTAGAAAAAAAGATATATGTGCTGTTTGTGTGTGTACAATACACACATGTATATGCATATGTGTGTCTATGTATATTTATGTATATAGATCTGTAGGTATGTATATGGAAGGATATGCAAAGCATATCTACAATAATTACCTCTGGGGAGAAGCATGAAGACCTAGGACTTTTACTTTTTTCTTTTTGAGACAGAGTCTTGTTCTGTCACCCAGGCTGGAGTGCAGTGGCGTGTTGACTCACTGCAACCTCCGCGTCCCAGGTTCAAAGGATTCTCCTACCTCAGCCTCCCGAGTAGCTGGGATTACAGGTGTGCATCACCACATCCATCTAATTTTTGTATTTGTTGGGAAAACCTGAGTGCTGGGAGAAGCTGAGGCACGGCTTGCTTGTCTGATATAATGTAAGTCTTGGAACATGCCTGGGGTCCAGGGTCTAAAAACCCCTTGTGGCCTTTGGAACATGGTGCTAAGAGGTGGAAGGCTACCCTGATACACCATGATCTAAGCCCAGGGCATAAAATCCCTCGTGGCTTGGATAGAATTCAGGGCTCGTGGCTCTGGAATGTGTCTAGACTTGCTGGCTCCTTGCTCCTTGCTCTCCCAGGATCGACTGTATCTTGAGTTAGAAGAACCTGCTCTGCATTATCTCAAGTAGTAGAACATGTTCCTTATAAATGCTAAACCATCACAGCTGTAGACCATGCACCTGCCCTTTCGACCTCCACATTCTCACCACCTGTTTCTTTGTTAGATTACCAATAAATAGCGTGGGCTCCCAGAGCTCAGGGCCTTCACAGCCTCCATATACTAGTGATGGCCTCCTGGTCCCAGCTTTTCTCTCTTAAACTGTCTTTTTCTCAATCCTTTGACTCCATCGGACTTTGTCAACCCCACAACCTGGTGTTAGGTCTGATCACCCCAACAGTATTTTTAGTAGAGACAGGGTTTCACCATGTTGGCCAGGCTGGTCTCGAACTCCTAGCCTCGTGATCCACCCACCCTGGCTGGCCTCCAAAGTTCTGGGATTACAGGTATGAGCCACCGAGCCTGGCCTTACATTTCATTTTATACTCATTTGTACTATTTATTTTTATAATTTTAAAAGAAAAGAATGACTAGTGCTTTATCATTAAAAATAGACTAACCTTATCACAAGTGTCACAACTATGATACATATACCCAACTGGGGACCTTCATCCAAAGACTAGTAGCAGTAAGTCTACAAAAAGAAGAGAGATTTCCTCTTTCTAGCTCATTGCTTGAAATCACTTCTTGTTTCTAGGGAGCATACATTCTGAGGCTATATTCTCCAAAAGGAAGAAGGGTACCACTTTTCCAACAGTGTTAAAGGCATTCTAGCGTTAATGTCTTGCCAAATTGGGAGATTCCACGGAAATATGTCCCAGTGACTCAGGAGGCTGAGGTGGGAGATCACTTTAGCCTGGAAGTTTGCAACCAGCCTGGGAAACACGGCAAGACCTCATCTCTACAAAAACATTAAAAAACTTAGCCAAGCATGGTGGAACACACCTACAGTCCCAGCTACGCAGGAGGCTGAGGCAGGAGGATGGCCTGAGCCCAGGAGTTCAAGGCTGCAGTGAGCTATGATCACATTACCAAAAGAGAGCAACATCCCCAATTCAAAAAAAAAAGGAAAAAAAGAGAAAAAGAAAGAAAGAAAGAAAAGAAGGAAAGAAGGAAGGAAAGGAAGGAAGGAAGAAGGAAGGAATGAGAAGAAAAGAAGGGAAAAATAAATATGGTTGGTAACTTACGAAACTGCTTTGAAAACTGGGATGGGTACTATGAGAAATTTTCAGAAGTTAGGAATTTATACTACATTTTCAGGTTTTTAAAAAATTAGGATATAATTGTGCCAATTTTGAATCACAATTCGAGCATAATCATACATGGCCAAGAGCTGCCCTCAGCCCAGCACAAGAGAGGCGTACCAGGCAAAGGTCACCCAGGAGGGCACAGCCCTGCAAGGCTCCAGCTGAAAGCAGTGGGCAAGGGCCTGGCTCACAGCTACCAGCCAGCTGATTTCTAAGCCATTGCATTGAGGAATAAAATGAGAATTCAAGGCCAAGATTGCAGGTACAGGTTACAAGACCACTCACTCAGTCTTCAGTGCTAAAATCAAGTCCTTCAGTGGAAATACATAATACATGGCATTCTAATGGAGAGGGTGGTGACAGAGGGCTGGCAACCATCACTGCCACCACTCTGCACCATCCCCCACCCCAGATTACTCTGTTCACATCCCTTGGGTGCACAGAAACAACAACACAGGATGTAAATAAGAAATGTTGGTATCTTAACTGATCAGCACATCACAGGCAGCCAGGGTGATTAACAAAGCCAACTCTCCCTTTATTCTGCAATGACATGGTGATGCTGAATCTCTATGTCCATGGCCAGAAGCAGGCGCCACTGCCGTCAACAGGTCCTGGGACAACACTGTAGGCCTCTGCTCCACTTCTATCAAAATTCTATTGTTTGGTTTATTTTAGGTTAAGCCTAATTTATTCAGAACTTGGGAGGTAGTTTATCAAAACGGCATGCCTGACTGGTAGGAGAGGAAATGAACACAAAGCATTGATTGCAGATAATCCACTTCCCCACAGTAGTATAGGAAAATGATCAGTGCTTCAAACCATCACAAAGGATGGCGTAAGTGACAGAGGGAAAGGAGACAAGCAAATGTTCTAGTTTTCAAATGGAAGGAAGAAGACACAATCCACAAATCCATATACTGTGGACCATTAGCATGATGCTTAAGCAACAGTTTTAAAGTTTGGGGGTGGAGATTCTCACTTATGTCACCAACTATGTGTCCACTCGTCAGGTAGATATTATTGTCCCCATAAAACAGATAAAGAAACACCAAGTAAAAAATTATAAAGCAGCCAGGTGTGGTGGCTCACACCTATTATCCCAACATTCTGGGAGGCTGACGCAGGAGAATCACTTGAGCCTAGGAGTTCAAAACTAGCCTGGGTAACACAGCAAGGCCCCATTTCTAAAAAATATTTTAAAATTTAAATTAAACAAAATTTTTAAAGTGATAATGCCCTTCAAACCCCAAAGGCCGTGCTTTCTCCCCATTCAATAGAGAAATGGAGGTCACCAGATCCAGCCATCACTCCTGCCATATTAAACACAAATTTAGGCTGGGCACAGTGGCTCATACCTATGATTCCAGCACTTTGGGAGGCCAAGGAGGGCAGATCACCTGAGGCTGGGTGTTTGAGACTAGCCTGGCCAAAATGGTGAAACCCTGTCTCTACCAAAAATACAAAAATTAGCTGGGTGTGGTGGCGCATGCGTATAATCCCAGCTACTTGGGAGGCTGAGGCATGAGAATCACTTGAACCCAGGAGGCAGAGGTTGCAGTGAGCCGAGATCATGTCACTGCACTCCAGCCTGGGAGACAGGGTGAGACTCTGGCTCAAAAAGCAAAGCAAAGCAAAGCAAAACAAAACAAAACAACACACAAATACAGTCAACAGTTGAAGCATTTACATTCCTATTTTGTTGTCTGCCCCAAATAATTTACCTTTCTCTTTTTTAAGAAATTGAAAAATGTACCACTTATAGAATGGCCTAATTTCATAATTTAAACAAACAAACAAAAAGGGTTAGGGGCCTTTTTAGGAGCACAGTGGCTCACACCTGTAATCCCAGCACTTTGGGAGGCCGAGGTGGGCGGATCACCTGAGATTGGGAGTTCAAGAGCAGCCTGACCAACATGGAGAAACCCCATCTCTACTAAAAATACAAAATTAGCCGGGCATGGTGGTGCATGCCTGTAATCCCAGCTACTCAGGAGGCTGAGGCAGAAGAATCGCTTGAACCCAGAAGGCGGATGTTGCGGTGAGCCAAGATCACGCCATTGCCCTCCAGCCTGGGCAACAAGAGCAAAACTCCATCTCAAAAAAACAAAACAAAACAAAACAAACGAACAAACAACAACACCCAAAGGATTAAGGCATTGATTGATAAAGAAGATTAAGGAGAGGAACACAGCATGTTACCGCAGCTTCATGACTGTTAGACCAAGAGTTGAGCATGAAGGTACAACCCTCCCAGGCCAAGATAGTATTATTCTTCTGGGAGACAAAAAGGGCATTTGGGGTTAGTATTGTAAATTCTTGTTTTTCCGTCAGCTGGTCACTGTGGAATGCTGCCAGGCCTCCTGTTGCCTGGACTCCAAGATTTCCTGTTCAGGGCAAAGGCTTTATTTTGCCACCAGCACACAGTTCTGTGTTCGGTAAACAAACTGCTGGAGTCTTTGAATATGTAGAATCTCTTGGGTTGATTTGCTTTCTCCCTTGCCTTCAAACACTTCAAGTTTTCCAAGTCAACAGGAAACATCTCATGCAAAATTGAACAAGAGGCTCCTTCTTCACGTAAACTTCTGTTTGATGCACAGGCATAACTTTCCATGCCAGTCCTGAAATGGAAAGTGGCACTGGCATTCATGATTAGGTGACAAAAATGAATGATGGCCACCTTTATCAAGTACGATTTCTGCAATGGAATTTCTGGAGTACATATTATGTACATATTATGTTAGGCCATAACTGAAATGTTCTTGTACGGTCACATATCCAGTCAAAGATAATGAAAGATCACAGGATGTGGCAAACCCTGAACAAATAAAATTAGCCTTCAGGTGCCACAAGGTCATGTAAAAAACACATGGGAGCTAGATTTTCTTTTTTGTGTTTTTTCTAGATTTTTTTTACAGTATACTAATGTCTTATAGTAACTGTATATAGTTTTTTTGCAATATATAAATGTCTTACAGTAACTATATATACATATATAGATCTATAGTAAGTTACTATATATAGTAAGTTATTCTCTCTATATAGTAAGTCACCCTATATATAGTAACTTACTATATATAGTAAGTTATATATAGCATAGTATATAGTTATATATCATATATAGAGTATATAGAGTATATATACTATGTAGTATATAGAGTATATATGTATATATAGTAACATATATAGTAACTATATATAGTAACTTATATAGTAACTTACTATATATATACTATATACTATATACACACTATATATACTATATATACAGTATCTATACTATATATAGTATATATACTATATAACAGATTACTCTGTTCTATATACTGTATATACTATAGTGTATATATAGTATATATAGTATGTATAGTATATGTGTATATATAGTAACTATATATACACTATATATGTACACTACATACAGTATATATAGTATATATACGATATACAGTATATATAGCATATATATAGCATAGTATATATAGTATATATGGTATACTATATAGTATATATAGTGGTATACTATATACTATATAGTATATATGGTGTACTATATACTGTATATAGTATATACTGTAGTATATATAGTGTACATATATAGTGTATATAGTTACTATATATAGTATATATACTATGGTGTATATATAGTAGATATCGTGTATATATAGTAACTTACTATATAAGTAAGTTACTCTATATATATAGAGAGAGAGAAAGTCCAGCTCATTGCAACCTCTGCCTCCTGGGTTCAAATGATTCTCATACCTCAGCCTCCCAAGTAGCTAGGATTACAGGCATATGCCACCATGCCCAGCTAATTTTTTTTGTATTTTTAGTAGAGACGAGGTTTTGTTGTGTTGGCCAGGCTGGTCTCAAACTCCTGGCCTCAAGTGATCTGCCCGCCTCGGCATCTCAAAGTGCTAGGATTACAGGTGTGAGCCACCGCGTCCAGCCATACAGTAATGATATTGATCTAGCCATAAGACTGAATAACTTCCTTAATGACCAAAGGGGCAGAAGACAGGCCCTCAACCTCCAAATAGCAAGCCCACACCACCTGCTCTTTCCTCATTCTTGGTTGTTTTTTTTTTTTTTTTTTTTTTATCTTTTTATTTTTTTGAAGCAGCCTCGCTCTGTGGCTGGGCTGGAGTGCAGTGACACGATCTCGGCTCACTGCAACCTCCACCTCCCGGGTTCAAGCAATTCTCCTGCCTCAGCCTCCTGAGTAGCTGGGACTACAGGTGTGTGCCACCACGCCCAGCTAATTTTTTTTTTTTTTAATTTTAGTAGAGACGGGTTTTCACCATGTTGGCCAGGATGGTCTCGATCTCTTGACCTTGTGATCCGCCCCTTCAGCCTCCTGAAGTGCTGGGATTACAGGTGTGCACCACCGCAACTGGCCCTTGTTTTTTTTTAAATGTTAAATCTAATGCCTAGAATTCTGGAGACTCCCCTGAAGCCACAGGCTCCCACATTTGGGAAAGCTTTCATTCTTTCTACCAGATTTTCAAAAGGATCTACAAACTGGGCTTGGTGGCTCATGCCTATAATCCCAATGCTTCAGGAGGCTGAGACGGAAGGATCACTTGAGGCCAGGAGTTCAAGACCAGCCTGTGCAACATAGTGAGCCCTTGTCTCTACAAAAGAAATTTTCTAAAAAATTAGCCAGGCATGGTGGTATTCATCTGAAGTCCCGACTACTTGGGAGGCTAAGGTAGGTCAGATAGAGCCCAGGAGTTCAAAGCTGCAGTGAGTTATGATCACGCCACTACACTCTAACCTGGGTAACAGAGCAAAACTTTGTCTCAAAAAAAGAAAAAGAAAAAGAAAAAAGATCTGCAATCAAATAAGGTGAAGAACAAATGTGTTCACAAGGCCCCCTGGTCTTCAGGAATGCTGGATTGAAATACGGCCCCTCTTGAGTTGCTTATTGACTGTATATTAAAGGCAAGCATAAGCCCAGGACAGCGAGAAGGTAAGGCCGGGACTGGTAATCAAGCCAGATGGAAGCCAGAGCAAGATGGAATCCATTTAACACTTTGTCTTGGTCCTGGCCCTGCAGTGAGTGACAGAGAATTCTTGGTATAATCATTAAAAGAAAGCTCAAGAGGCCGGGCACAGTAGCTCATGCCAGTAATCTCAGCACTTTAGGAGACCGAGGTGGACAAATTTCTTGAGACACTGGGCAATGTGGCAAAACCCTGTCTCTACAAAATATACAAAAATTAGCCAGGCAGGATGGTGCACGCCTGTAGTCCCAGCTACTCAGGAGGCTGAGGTGGGAGGATCACCTGAGCCCAGAGGTCTAGGCTGCAGTGAGCCATGATCATGCCACTGCACTCCGGCCTGGGCAACAGAGACCCTGTCCAAAAAAAAAAAGGAAAAGAAAAAGAAAAATAGAAAGGAAGAAAGGAAGAGAGGAAGGAAAGAAGAAAAGAAAGAAGGAAAGAAAAAAGAAAAGAAAACCTTAAGAACCTTAAGTTCTCTTTTTGCCTCTATAAGGCAGTAGCAACATTCAAGATTGGTGGCTGGGCCAGGCGCGGTGGCTCATGCCTCTAATCCCAGCACTTTGGGAGGCCGAGGTGGGTGGAGCACTTGAGGTAAGGGGTTTGAGACCAGTCTGACCAACATGGTGAAACTCCATCTCTACCAAAAATACAAAATTAGCTGGCCTGGTGGCACACACCTGTAATCCCAGCTATTTGGGAGGCTGAGGCAGGAAAATCGCTTGAACCTGGGAGGTGGAGGTTGCAGTGAGCCAAGATTGCACCACTGCACTCCAGCCTGGGTGACAAGAGTGAAACTCTGTCTCAAAAAAAAAAAAAAAAAAAAAAGACGGTGGCTGTTAGGTCCCTAAACAACTAGCCCTCTGACAGCCCAAATAATGAATGAGAAATAGACTATAGTTTTTTTAAACAACTTCAATTTGGGAGTTGTTTGTTACCATAGCATAATTCAGCCTTCCCTGATGCACAGTCTTTCAACGATGCTCAAAATTTCTGATCCATAGTGATCACCTCTTCTTCTTTTTCAGGAGATATAGACACAGACACAGACACACACACAGACACAGACACACACACACACACACACACACACAGGTATAGATACAGATAAAGATGGATTTATACACAGATGTAACTTTTTTCTTGTCATTTCTTAGAGTTTGAGGTAGGAGAAAAACGATGGAACTGGTGTGCCCTACAAGTCACCTTGATCCAATCTCTGTATATAAATTCTTTTTTTTTTTTTTTCAAGATGGAGTCTCAGTCTGTCGCCCAGGCTGGAGTGCAGTGGCGCAGTCTCGGCTCACTGCAACCTCCACCCCAGGTTCAAGCGATTCTCCTGTCTCAGCCTCCCGAATAGTTGGAATTACAGGTGTCTGCCACCATACCCAGCTAATTTTTGTATTTTTAGTAGAGGGTGGGTTTCACCATGTTGGCCAGGTTGGTCTCGAGCTCCTTACCTCAAGTGATCCACCCACCTCGGCCTCCCAAAGTGCTGGGATTGCAGGCGTGAGCCACTGTGCCCGGCCCTATAAATTATTTAAATACAAAAAATAAATAGAAGTTGTAAAGAGCCTTTAGAGAAATCTCACAATTTGAATTTGGAAATATACAGAGAGAAAAGGTTTTTGTAGGAAAAGAGGCACAAATGATGTATTGGAGTATAAAAAGCAATGTGCTTTGTATGAACTTCCAAGACAGCATGGGAAGAATCTTCGCAGTCGCTCAGGGTTTCTCAGCCTTGAAACGATTGACATGTTTGGGCTGGAATTCTGTGTTGTGGGAGAGGGCTGTGCCGTGCATTGTATCATGCTTAGCTTCATCTCTGGCCTTTATGCACTACATGCCAGTAACACTGCCCCCTACCCAGTTGCAACAACCAAAAATGTCTCCAGACATTGCCAAATACCCCCTGAAGGACAAAATCCCTTTCATTTGAGAACTACTGCTCTAGCAATAATCACGTATGGACTTAAACCCTCTCTTACAGAATTGGGTCACATTTTTCATTCATAAGAGATTAGCTGTTTCATGTTTATGTACTGACACAAGTTTTGTTCCAATGCCATACAACTGTGTCCAAGACAAATCAGTCCAGGTTCTAATGTTTAGGTCAATGATATCTTACCACCTTTTCCAGAATTACTTCTAGGGCATGAATCTTGAGTTTGTAAGTATCCTTTTAAAAGACTTACACTTCGTGAAGGCAAATTGAAAGGAATATGGTACTGACCCTATAGTAAGAAGGCCATTCTCTATATGAACATGTCAATCTCTCATCCAGACCTGAGTTAATTCCTTCCCTCTTTGAATTTGAGCTGGCCTATAACAGAAGGCTGGGCGCGGTGGCTCACACCTGTAATCCCAGCACTTTGGGAGGTCAAGGTGAGCAGATTGCTTGAGCTCAGGAGTTTTAAGACCCGCCTGGGCAACATGGCAAAACCTTGTCTCTACAAAAAAAAAAAAAAAAAAAAAAAAAAAAAAAAAAAAAAGAGCCAGGCATGGTGGTGCATGTCTGTAGTCTCAGCTACTTGGGGGCCCAAGATAGGATTGCTTGAACCTGAGAGGTTGAGGCTGCAGTGAGCCAAGAGGTGCCAACGCACTACAGCCTGAGGGACAAAGTGAGACCTTGGCTCAAAAAGAAAGACAGACAAAAAAAAAGAATACAACAGACGTGAGGCTAGCCTTTGATTTTTTATTTATTTATTTAATTAATTAATTTATTTTCTGAGACAGAGTCTCGCTCAGTCATCCAGGCTGGAGTGCAGTGGTGCGATCACGACTCACTGCAACCTCCGCCTCCCAGGCTCAGGTGATCCTCCCACCTCAGCCTTCTGAGTAGCTGGGACTACAGGTGCACACCACCATGCCTGGCTAATTTTTGTATTTGTATTTTTTTGTAGAGACGGGGTTTCCCCATGTTGCCCAGGCTGGTCTCAAACTCCTGGGCTCAAGCGATCCACCCACCTTGGCCTTCCAAAGTGTGGGGATTACAGGCAGGAGCCCCCACAACCGGCTGAGGCTAGCCTTTAAGAGAACTGAGAGTTTCTACTTTTCTTCTCTTGGAAGGCTCACCCTTGCGACTTTCCCTCTCAGAACTCAGCCACCATGTTGTCAGAAGCCTGAGCCACATGGGCATGGAGAGACCATAGGTGGCCACTTCAGCTGACAGCCCAGCTGGGCTCCCAGCTGATGACTAGCATCAACTATCAGCCACGTGAAGGAGCAGCCTTGAACATTCCAGACCATTCAAGCCCCCAAGTGACTGCAGCCCCAGTCAACATCACATGGACCATAAGAACCACTCAGCTGAAGCACATCAACCCACAAAATTGTGAGAGATAACATAATGGTTGTTGTTCCACACCACTAAATTTTGTAGTTAGGCAGTAAGAGATAACCAAAACAAGGCCTCTGATTCAACCTCTGTTGATGACAGAGAACAGAGGGTCATATCTATATGTGTAACAGGCATACAGCCTAAGCAGTAGCCCAGGAAATAGTGAACAAAGAAGCCTGGGACACTGGCAAGCCTAGGACTGCAGATATCAGTGACACCAAGTGACTGGATGTTCATGAGTAGCAAAGGCATTATAATGTGACTTGTTAAACAAGTTAGACATGTCTCCAGTCAAATATGATTCCCTAAAACATACAATTTTACATGCCCATCACTGTGGCAGATATTATAATACTGTGTCTAATAGGTAAGGGACAGTGTGCTGGGACTGGGACTGTATGGGACTTCACATGTATTCTTCTTCTTCTTTTTTGAGATGGCGTCTAGCTCTGTCACTCAGACTGGAGTACAGTGGTGTGTTGATAGCTTACTTGCAGCCTTGACCTCCAGGACTCAAGCAATCCTCCCACCTCAGCCTCCTGAGTAGCTGGGACCACAGGCATGTGTCACCACGCCCAGCTAATTTTGTTTATATTTTGCAGAGACGGGGTCTCACTATGTTGCCCAGGCTGATCTTGAACTCCAGAGCTCAAGCCATCCTCCTACCTCAGCCTCCCAAAGTGCTGGGATTACAGGCATGAGCCACTGTGCCCGGCCCACATACATTATTCTTAACCTTCACGAGAGTATAAAATGTAAGCATACTAGTCACTCCCTCGTTCCCCTCTCCCTCTTTCCTTTCCTAGCTCCTTTCCTTCCCCCTTCTTTCCTTTTTGATTTTCTTTATTTTATCAAGAAGGGTAGTTTTAAATGTTTTAAATCACAGCATACATTGTTAGATGAATAAAGCTTCCTATCATTACTTTGGAGCAAAAAATAGAATCCAGGGCTCTGTGTCTGTTTTTCTTCCAATTCTTCCTAATATGCTGAGAGATATTCAATAATACTTCTCATTTTCCTGGCTAGTTACAAACAACTTCAGCTTCTCGTGCCTGTTGAAGGTTGAGTTAATGTTTGAAAAGTGACATGCTGATTTACAGTCTAAAACTGTAGACTGTAAAACTGCAGCCAATTATCCTTTAACTCACCCTCTCCACCTTTTTTTTTTGTTTTTTTTTTGAGACAGGGTCTTGTCCTGTTGTCCAGGCTGGAGTGCAGTGGCGCAATTATGGCTCACTGCAACCTCTGCCTCTTGGGCTCAAGCAATCCTTCTACCTCCCTCCAGAGTAGCTGGCACTACATGCACACGCCACTCTGCCTGGCTAATTTTTCGTATTTTTTTGTAGAGACAGGGTTTCTCCACGTTTCCCAGGCTGGTCTCAAACTCCCAGACTCAAGTGATCCACCCGCCTTAGCCTCCCAAAGAGCTGGGATTACAGGTGTGAGCCACTGCGCCTGGCCTCGTCTCCCTCTTTCTAGCTCACCCTGAAAATGTTCCAAATTCAAAGTTAGGGAATTAGCTATGGGTTTTAAAGCAAAGAAAAGTCAATGGAAAATCATAGGGTGCCCTTCATATATACCACAAAAGAAAAAACTCTAGAGGGGCAACGCAAATCATACTTTAGCAATGATCTGTTTCTTATTATGATTTCTCTCTGCCTTTTTATAATAATATATTAATAATATTAATAACTATGACCAATAGTTCAATTAAAAATACTTTAATTTTGAGAGTGCTCACAGTAAGAAAACTCTGAGGTCTTGTAATAAACAGCTATAAAAATGTTTCCTCTAAGATCTGATTAAAATTTGGATTATTGCTTTTGCTTTGGTAAATATATAACAACATTCTAATTTCTCTTCCTTAAGTAATGATTTCTAGCACCACCCAGAATGTAATAGCTTCAACAGCTAATCTTTACATAGAGAATTCTGACATGGAGAAATAAGTAGATATCTGCTCTTCCCTGAATAGATGATATTTTCTTTCTTTTTTTTTTTTTTTGCGACAGAATCTTGTTCTGTCACCCAGGCTGGAGTACAGTGGTGCAATCTCGGCTCACTGCAAGCTCTGCCTCCTGGGTTCATGCCATTCTCCTGCCTCAGCCTCCCGAGTAGCTGGGACTACAGGCGCCCGCCACCATGCCTGACTAATTATTTTGTATTTTTAGTAGAGACAGGGTTTCACCATGTTGGCCAGACTAGTCTCGAACTCCTGACCTCAGGTGATCTGCCTGCCTTGGCTTCCCAAGGTGCTGGGATTACAGGTGTGAGACACCAAGCTCGGCCATCACTTTGTATTTTAAGTTTACATATCGTATTTTCCCAACTAGACCATCAACTCCATGAGCACAGGAATCCTGTGTTCTCACTGATTTATATCACCCTCAATCTGTAGCATGGTACAGAGAAGACAATTTTAAAAATAGTCTCATTCATTTCACTGATTAGACGTCTAATAAACATGATATCTAATACAGTCTCACAAACATGGCTTTGCTTAAAGACATCCCAGATTAACAGGGATCCTTCATCATAACATTAATTGTAAAAGACAACATAGGAACACCTTTCAAATACAAATCAAAGCACTTTGCAAATAAGAAGGCATCTGTTGACAAATATACATGACATTCACAATGAAGAGATTATGTAAGAACAGGTTTCGATAATTTGCCTAAAATTATATCCAAAGTTAGCAGAAAACACATATTTTCATAGCAAATGCTAAGAAGTAATTCCATAGATACTTTTGGTCAGTGTTAATACGAATAACTTCTCTGTAAGAGGCCTGTCCCAGGAAAGGTCACTTTTTTGCCTCGTACTGAGCAACATAAAGAAGTGGAAGTCTTAGACTCCTGAAAAGAACTCAAGAAAGTGAATCCAGAAACCAACCCCAGTAGCAGCACTAGTTGTAACAGCAACGGTTATAATGACAGCTAGCCTTTGCTAAGTATACTCAGCTCCAGGTGTCTCACTCAATCCTCATGACAGCCTACGAAGCAGAGAGTGTTATTGTGCTCATCTTATAGATGAGGAAACTAAGTAAGAGTGCAGTGCAGTCACTTGCTCACGGTCAGAAAGCTAGCAGGTTTAGCTAGCTATAGAATCAACATCAAAACTCAGATCAGTCAGACTCCAAAACAAACAAACGAACAAACAGAAAATGCAGAATGTAATTTTTTTTTTTTTTTAAGTGAGGGAACATCTAAAACCAGAGAGAGAGGGGCCTGGCATGGTGGCTCACCCCTGCAATTCCAGCACTTTGGGAGGCCAGTGTGGGCAGATCACCTGAAGTCAGGAGTTTAAGACCAGCCTGGCCAACATGGTGAAACCTTGTCTCTACTAAAAATACAAAAAAATTAGCCAGGCATGGTGGTGTGTACTTATAATCCCATCTACTCAGGAAGATGAGGCAGAGAATCACTTGAACCTGGGACGAAGGCTGCAGTGAGCCGAGATCGTGTCATTGAACTCCAGCCTGGGCAATAAGAGCAAAAGAGAAAAGAAAAACAAAATACCGGAGAGAAAGGAACACAATGATCAAATAAATAACACTGAGACAACTGGCTTCCATTTGGAAAACAATAAAGCGATCATCTTGTTTCATACTTTACCCTAAAATAAAGACTTCAAAGTTGAAAATTAAACTTTTAAAAATACTAAGAGGTAGAGGTGCCTATTTATATAATCTTGGCAAGCAAGAATGATTTTCCTAATATTATGCTAAAGCAGAAGCATTGATTGATAAACCTGACTATATAGGAATCTAAAATCTCTATACATCAAAAAAACCTACAATGTAAGCCACTGTGCCTGGCCTAATGTGGAATTTTAAAAGGCAAGTTGCAGAACAGCATGTTTTTATTACAGGTTTTTTGTTGTTAAAATCTATGCATAAACAAATGTACTGAAATACATAAATTTACATGCACATATTTATCCACACTAAAATATATTTATGGGTACATCAAAAAAGAATACACACAGACCTCCAAACAGCAAAAACAATTCCGAGGAAAAAAAAAGTTGGAGGACTAACACTTCCTGATTTCAAAACATAGCTACAGTAATCAAAACAGTGTGGTACTGTCATAAAGACAGACGTGTGGACCAGTGGAACAGGACAAAGACCCAGAAATAAACCCTCATGTGTATGCTCAAATGATCTTTGACAAGGACGCCAAGACTACTCAGTAGGGAAAAGAGGGTCTCTCCAACAAATGGTGAGGGGAAAACTGCATATCCACATGCAAAAGAACAAAGTCAAGGCCAGGCGTGGTGGCTCACGCCTGTAATCTCAGCACTTTGGGAGGCCGAGGCGGGCAGATCACTTGACATCGGGAGTTCGAGACCAGTCTGGCCAACATGGTGAAACCCCATCTCTACTAAAAATACAAAAAATCAGCCAGGTATGTTGGTGCACGCCAGTAGTCCCAGCTACTTGGGAGGCTGAGGCACATGAATCTCTTGAAACCGGGAGCCAGAGGCTACAGTGAACCGAGATCATGCCACTGCACTCTAGCCTGGGCAACAGACCGAGACTCTTTAATTAAAAAAAAAAAAAAAAAAGATAAAAAGAACAAAGTCAAAACCTTATCTTACACAATATACAAAAATTAATTCAAAAATGGATTAAAGACCTAAACATAAGCCCTAAAACTATAAAACTCCTAGAAGAAAGCACAGAGGAAAATCTTCATGACATTGGACTTGGCAATGATTTCTTGGATATGACACCAAAAGTACAGGAAACAAAAGCAAAAATGGGCAAATAGTACAATAATCAAACTCAAAAACTTTTGCGCATCAAAGGACACAATCAACAGAGTGAAAAGGCAATCTACAAAAAGGGAGAAAATATTTGCAAATCACCTATCTGATAAGAAGTTAATATCTAGAATACATAAAGAACTCCTACAAGTCAGTAACAAAAAAAATCAACCCAATTTTAAAAATAGGCAAAAGATTTCAATAGACGTTTCTTCAAAGATGGTATGCAAATGGCCAATGAACATGTGGAAAATATGTTCAATGTTACTAACCATCAGAAAAATGCAAGTCAAAACCACAGTGAGATATCACCTCACACCCATTAGGATGGTCACTATCAAAAAAGTAGAAAATAAGTGTTGGCAAGGACGTGGAGAAACTGAATTGTGTATTGACTTCTAAAAGTGAACTGTATCTTTTTTTTTGAGAGTCGAGTTTTGAGAGTTCTTTACATATTGTAGAAACTAGTTCTTTGTCAGGTATGGGATTTGCAAATATTTTCTCCCAGTCTGTGGCCTGTCTTTTCATTCTCTTCACATGGGCTTTTGCAAAGCAAAAGTTTTTAATTTTTATGAGGTCCAATTTATCAATGTTTGGCTATTTTTCGATTCTATCATTTATATTTCCTTTTGCTTTTTTTTTTTTTTTTGAGACAAGGTCTTGCTCTGTGGTCCAGGCTGGAGTGCAGTGGTGCAATTATGGCTCACTGCAGCCTCGACCTCCAGGACAATAGTGATTCCCCCAGCTCAGTCCCCCAAGTAGCTGGGACTACATTAGCACACCACCACATCCAGCTAATTTTTATATTTTTTGTAGAGACAAGGTTTTGCCATGTTACCCAGGCTTGTCTTGAACTCCTGGGCTCAAGTGATCTACCTGCCTCGGCCTCCCAGGCCGCTAGGATTACCGGTGGGAGCCACTGCGCCCAGCGGACTTGCTTCTTTTTATAACTTTTATTTATTTGCTAAGATTTTCTGTTTTTTCATTGTTTCAAGAGAACTTATAATTGATTGTTAAGGCATCTTTATAATGGCTGCTTTAAAATTCTTGTCAAATAAGGTATTTCTCTGTTGCCCAAGATGGAGTATAGTGGCACAATCATAGCCCACTGCAACTTTGAACTCCTGGGCTCAGGCGATCCTCTTGCCTCAGCCTCCCAAGTAGCTAGGACTAAAAGTGCGTGCCACCCTGCCTGGCAAATTTTTTTTTATTTTTTGTAGAGACAGGGTCTTACTATATCTTCTAACGTGGTCTCAAACTCCTGGCCTCAAAGTGCTAGGAGTACAGGCGCGAGCCACTGCACCCAGCTGTGACTGTCTTTTTTTCATTCAAGTTGTAATATTTTGGTTCTTAGTATAACAAGTGATCTTTGGTTGTATCTAAACATTTCGTCTATTACATTTAGAGAATTTTGGTCCTATTGAAATCCTTTATTTTGGCCAGGTGTGGTGGCTCACGCCTGTAATCCCAGCACTTTGGGAGGCCGAGGTGGGTGAATCCCCTGAGGTCAGGAGTTCAAGACCAGCCTGGCCAACAGGGTGAAACCTCGTCTCTACTAAAAATACAAAAAATAGCCAGGCATGGTGGCAGTGCCTGTAATCCCAGCTTCTTGGGAGGCTGAGGCAGGAGAATAGCTTGAACCCAGGAGGCGGAGTTTGCAGCGAGAGAGATCGCGCCATTGCACTCCAGCCTTGGCGACAGAGCGAGACTCCATCTCAAAAAAAAAAAAAAAGAAAGAAATCATTTATTTTAGCATGCAGGTCCTGGCCTACTGTTGCAATTGTGGTTTCAATGAAAGTTTAATTTTCAGTGTTTTTGCTGCTTTTTTTGGTCTGTTTCATTTATCTGGAACTGCTGAGGTTTCCACAGGCCCCTGCTGGTGCTGCCTGAAGGAATGGAAGATGTTTCCCCAGGCCTCATCCTCAGGGTATGGGAATCTCTTGAGGAAGAAGGAAGTTTCAGGCTCCCTGGGAGGAGGAAGGTCCCTGGGTTGGGCTGTCTGATGTAGTGGGATCCCCTCTGCCAGTGCCCCCACAGCTCCCCGTGAATATAGGCAGGCGAGGGGGGCTCTGGCCCAGGGGCACAAAGAGGCTTCCCGGGCCAGATCATTTGTTGAACTGGCAGAATCCTCCTACATGTGCGTGCTTGCCACAGAGCTATCACTCAGCAGGGGAAGGAAGTCCCAGGCCCTCTGAAGGTGAGCACTTCCTCTGGCTACTTAGTGGTCTCCTATTAATCTCCCCCTCCCGGGGGCTGGGCTTTCCTGGTCATGTTGGATAGATAACCTGTCAGTCCTGGGGAGAAGGTACTGGGCCACCTTCTTGTTGCTAGGTTGCAGGTTAGGATGCACCGGGTCTGGGTCACCTTCTTCAGTTGTGTAGGAGGACAGAAGACACTCAGACACCATATTGTTCCTCCAGTCCTAGGACCCCAAACCAATTCACCTTCTTACTAAATCTCCAAGTTCTCCTTTGGTTGCCTCTCGCATTTCCAGGGTTCATAGTTGCTTGGCATGGAAGAACAAGGAGAAATAGTTCCATGCCATCTTATTAGATTACAAGTTTTTTTTCAATTTTGTGATTACCCTTTATTTTTCTTCTTTTTTTTTTTTTTTTTTTTGAGATCAAGTTTTGCTCTTGTTGCCCAGGCTGGAGTGCAATGGTACAATCTCAGCTCACTGCAACCTCCACCTCCCAGGTTCAAGCGATTCTCCTGCCTCAGCCTCCCTAGTAGCTGGGATTATAGGTGCCCACCACCACGCCCAGATAGTTTTTGTATTTTTAGTAGAGATGGGGTTTCACCATGTTGGACAGGCTGGTCTCGAACTCTTGACCTTCGGTGATCTGCCCAGCTTGGCCTCCCAAAGTCTTGAGATTACAGGTATGACCCACTGCACCTGGTCAATTATCCTTAAATGGTACTATAATTTCATCAAAAAAAGTAAAATTTAAATCCTTTGGTCTTTGCCAAAAAAAAAAAGCACAACGTTTATTGGCAAATGTATAAAGAAAAATCAGACATCACTTTTGTTTTTCTTTTTCTTTTTTTTGGAAACAGTCTCACTCTGTCTCCCAGGCTGGAGGGCAGTGCCTCAATCTCAGCTCACTGCAACATTCGCCTCCCGAGTTCAAGTGAATCTCATGCCTCAGCCTCCCAAGTAGCTGGGATTACAGGTGCGTGCCACTATGCCCCGCTCTTTTTTTTTTTTTTTGTATTTTTAGTAGAGACAGGGTTTTTACCATGTTGGCCAATCTGGTCTCAAACTCCTGATCTCAAGTGATCCACCTGCCTCAGCCTCCCAAAGTGCTGGGATTACAGGCGTGAGCCACTGAGCCTAGCCAAAAAATTAGACATCACTATTCACGTGTGTATTTTAGCCTGAAATCAACCCAGCTGGATAAATGAAAAAAGATCTCAAATTATATAATGCATGTGCAGTGAATACACCCAACAGTGGTGACCTTAAGAGAAATTACCTTCTTGGATTTCAGTTGAGTAAAATAATCTCTGAGAACTTTTAATTCTAGCTCAAGTAGGCACAGAACTCTGCAAAGAATAAATGAGAAAGGTTTAACACACATCTGGTACGTTTAAATTCTTTTTCTCAGTAAGGCGCAGGAAAGTATAAAAGGTAGCCACCAGAGGGCAGTAGACTCAAACACTGCCTGATTCAAGAAATTGCCAGGCACCACCTCCAGGCCTAGGCTCAGAGCAGCTCTCTGTGTATTATTGGCTAAAAACATGCAATATTATTTTAACCAATTTTTCCTCAAACTCTACTTCTAAAATGGTGTTGGTCCGTGGGTCATTTCCTCATCTTATTTATACTGCACTTAACAATCCCTAATATTTTCCAAGAGTTCTTTGTAAAAGAAAATTCTGGACAAAACAACTACTGAATATATCACGAAGAAATAGGGGTATATCCATTTGCTTGTTTTTTATAATTTATTTATTTAAAGTATTTAATTTATTAAATATTATTTTTAATTTATTAAATGAATTATTTTATAATTATAAATAATAATTTATTAAGTAAATTATTATTATTATTAATTTAAATTTGCCCCTCAATTGTATTATTTTTAAGAAGGAAAAAAATCTCACATGCTTAAAATACAGAATACAGTTTTCTTAAGAAAATAGCTTTGAAACCAATTTAGGGGTATTCTTAAAGCCGTAATTCCATGCATGGTCATTACAGAAATATTTGCTAGAAAAAGAAACAACTTCACTAGGAACATGCTTTCTTCCTGATGGGGAAACGTAGGAATAGTATTCTATTCTCAGTACCATTATATCTCCTTACAGTTGTTCTTTTCTCTACTGTTTTCTTTTCAAGGAAAAAAAGCCAGGGGCTTTTAAGAGAGACTAGTTGACTTTCCAATCAAGAGTTACACAAATCTGCAGCGCTTATATAATAATACATGCTTTTAAACTTAGAAATGTTATCATATTATCCTACACAGATCACACACGGCTTTAAATTTTATGATAATGTTACAAATGGATGAGCAAGGCGCTGTGATAAATACTTGATCTCCATTTTTAAACCGTATCTAGTTTCACTTATATGTGTTTTTCATGTATTCATTCACCAGCCTTTACTGAGCACCTACCATATGCTAGGCACTGACTGATCCTTATTCTCTACTCACACCAGGGTCTATGTGTAGCAGGCAGCTGCTGCAGGCAGAGGGCAAAACATGAACCTGGCCAGTCAAACATGGGGGACCCAGGAATCCACATAAAAGCCTTTATCCTTAAAAGTTATGTTCTAATAAGCCGGGTGTTTGTAACTTCAAGCACGTTACCAAAAACCAACTATCAAAAACTCCAGGGAGCTAAAAGGTTGGCCAAGGGCAGCCACTCAGCTGACAAACAGCAACTTCAGGGCAAAGAGCCAAGAATAAGAAGAGTTCTGGCACCAGATGAGAAAACTTCTTCTGGGTAGAAAAGGTGATCAAGGGCTTCATTTATTCCAGCAAAGAGAGTTAAAATTCCTGACTTGTTTTCTTCCCTGGGTTTTCACATAAGAAGTTGTATCCTACCTGGTGTGAGAAATTTAACTGAGAAGGCAATGCCTTTGTAGGGACCAAGGCCCTTGGCCCCTGGAGGTTTGTTGAAAATCACTGACATGAGGCAGATTGATTGATGGGAGAAAGGCATACAAATTTATTTATACACCGAAGGCTTCAGACTGAAAACTCAAAGACATAGGGGAAATTGTCCATTTTTTATGCTTAGGTTCAATAAACGATGGACTTTGTTGTAGAAATATGATTTTCATATTTCTGCAACATATGTAGAAATATGACTTTCATATTTCTATAACAGCAGAAATAGCAGTGTGGCCAGCAGGCACACACGAGAGGATCCTGCCAATTCAACAAATGATCTGGCCTAAGAAGCCTCTTTGTCTTCCCGGGCCAGAGATTCCCTTCCCCTGCCCACATTCACTGGGGCAGCTGGGGGACGCTGGCAAAGGCAACCCCACCACATCAAAATGTAGAAATATGATTGAACACAAAAGGAAAGATCTGATGTTAACAGATTCAGTGGGGAGCCCAGCAAGGCCTGCTCTCTGAGCAGCATTCCTTCCTTCCGGGTGTGGGTCAGGACCTTCTCTGAAATGGGGGTCTTATGGCCTAGAGTCAAACAAGGCAGGTCAGATAATTTTTCTTTCATTTTTTTTTTTAATTTAAAAGAGATGAGGTCTCATTCTGTCACCCAGGTTAAAGTGCAGTGGCACGACTATAGCTTACTGTAGCCCCAACCTCCTGGGCTCAAGCAATCCTCCCACCTCAGCCTCCTAAGTACCTGGGATTGCAGGTGCCTACTACCATGCCCAGTTAATTTATTTTATTTGTAGAGATGGGGTCTTGCTATGTTGGCGAGGCTGGTTTCGAACTCCTGGCTTCAAGCAAACCTCCTGTCTCGGCTTCCCAAAGTGCTGGGATCACAAGGGTGAGCCACTGCACCCAGCCAGACAATTTCTTTATGGCCAAGTTTTACCCAGAAAGGCAGAGGAAAAATTAGATTAATATTTTTAGGTTCTATGGCTAGCTTTGGAGAAAGGGGGTTCTGGTTTCTATGACCCACCTTGGGGAAGAGGAATTCTAGCTTCTATGTCTGGCCCTGGGGGGAGAATGAGACTGAGATACAAGAGGGCAGATAAAGGTCAAAGGAAAACTTTTGCTTCTGAGGCTGCTGCAGAGACCTTTGTTTTGGGATATTGCTTTCTGAGCCCCAACACCTTCTCTCCAATTAGTGCACAGGTAGTTCGAGCTTCTTCCACAACAGGAAGATGGGAAAAATGGAAGGGACAGCTCAGTGGACAGTGGACACAACGGTGGTCCAGGGGACCAGGAGTCACAGTCATCCCGACAGGGTACTGACATCGGCTGGCTTGAAGATACTGAGTTAGTAGAAAGATGCTAGCGCAGACTTAAAGAAGTAACTGCAAATATTTAAAGCTTAATTCCTTTTTTTTTTTGAGACGGAGTCTCGCTCTGTTGCCCAGGCTGGAGTGCAGTGGCACGATCTTGGCTCACTGCAACCTCTGTCTGCCAGGTCTAAGCAATTCTCCTCTCTTAGCCTCCCGAGTAGCTGAGACTATTGGTATGCACCACCACGTCCAGCTAATTTTTGTATTTTTAGTAGAGATGGTGTTTCACAGAGTTGGCCAGGCTGGTCTCAAACTCCCGACCTCAGGTGATCCGCCCACTTCAGCCTCCCAAAGTGCTGGGATTACAGGTGTGAGACACTGCGCCTGGCCTAAAGCTTAATTCTTAATGCATAGTATGGAATCATACCTAGATGTTAGCATTTCTTTAAAGTTCTGCCTTTGCAATCAACCTGACGCAGGTTTGAGTCTCAGCTTTCCACCAATCTGTGGGTAACATTAATATGAAACAAGCCTCTCTGAAGCTCTGTTTCCTCATGGGTAACAAAGAGATCATAACAGGATTTACTTATTGGGTGTGGCTGTGAGAATCAAAAGAACAACATACGTAAAATGCACAGCACAGTGCCTGAAATGTAAGTGCACAACAAATGGAAAAACCATCCATCTTTTGGTCTTCCCTTGTGTATAGTCTTTATCTTATAAATATACAACAGTGAATGAAACTAGAGACGGTGTCTGTTTGAAATGGGGGTCTTATGACCTACAGTCTTTGGGATTGACTATTGTAATCGAGTTGTTTCCTTGTATTTTAAAAAGACACAGCTGAGTAAAAAGTCAGATGAACGCTTACATGAAAAAGCCCTTGAGGGGAGTTATCAGGCCAGAACATGAGGTCACACCTCTGTGCACCCGGACTTGGCAGATAAGTGCCCTGGAGGTGTGGCTTGACACAGTAACATGGCCAGTTTTTCAACTCAGTTGGGATTTCTGTTTAAAACTGTGACTGCAGGCAAAGTACACAGAAGTAAATAAGCCTTGTCCCCCATAGCACGTGCCCTTGAAACTTAAAAGTGAGGAACAACGAGAGATGTCACAGGTGGCAGATAACATTCTTGAGCTTTTAAAAATAATTCTATTATCATCCTCTCCAATGACTATTTAATGTGATACATAATTTAGCAGTATGTATTGAAAGTTATAGAGAACTATACTTTTTTAGTTTTAAAGAAGGGATAGAGAAGTTACAGTTAGAAAAGTCTGCACAGAGGGTCACCCAGAAAATAGGAGTTGCCAGGTTACTACACGACCTTGGGTGATTTTCTTCATTATGCTGGGATTCGACTTCCCCATGTGGAAAATGAGAGTATTAGCTGAGCTCAGTGGTTTTCTTTCTTTCTTTTTTTTTTCTACTTTTTTTTTTTTTTTTTGGACAGTCTCGCTTTGTTGCCCGGGCTGGAGTGCCCCTGGCGCCATCTCGGCTCACTGCAACCTCCGCCTCCTGGGTTCAAGCGATTCTCCTGCCTCAGCCTCCTGAGTAGCTGGAATTACAGGCTCATAACACCACATCTGGCCATTTTTTTGTATTTTTAGTACAGATGGGGTTTTGCCATGTTAACCAGGCTGGTCTCGAACTCCTGGCCTCAAGTGATCCACATGCCTCAGCCTCCCAAAGTGCTGGGATTACAGGTTTGAGCTACCGCACCCGGCCACTCAGTGGTTTTCGAACTCCTCCTGGTCCTGGCACCCTTTCTTTGGATGAATGCTTGCCTGGATGCATAAGGTAGAGCATCCAGGGCCCCACAAGCTCATGACCCCACTCAATCTCAAACTTGTAGTTCCTAAAGAGCTGTGTGGAACCACCAGCTCAGAGACTGTAACCTTCTCTAACTCTATGAGCCTTTGTCATATATGCTTATGGTTTATCCTTCACACCCCAGGCCATACAATTAAAATTCACTGCTGCCTTCTAACAGCAGCATGCAAAGAGCTCAAAATCCGATTTTGGAGCTGAAAATTCAGTCTAGATAGCTGAATCTACATAACTCAATCTAGGAGGCTGGGCTTGGTGGCTCTCGCCTATAATCCCAGCACTTTGGGAGGCCAAGGCAGGTGGATCAACTGGGGTCAGGGGTTTGAGACCAGCCTGGCCAACATGGCAAAACTTTGCCTCTATTAAAAATACAAAAATTAGCCGGGTGTGGTGGCAGGCTCCTGTAGTCCCGGCTACTCAGGGGGCTGAGGCAGGAGAATCCCTTGAAACTGAGAGGTGGAGGTTGCAGTGAGCCGAGATCTCACCACTGCACTCCATCCTGGGTGACGGAGAGAGACTCTGTCTCAAAAAAAACCAAAAACAACAACAACAAAAAACCCCACATCTAGGAAGAGGCAACAAAAGCAGAGAAGCACTGCCACACAGAACACCCAAACCTTCCAAATAAAGCCCATCCAGTTAGTATCTGCTAAAATGTACCCCACTGTGTCCTCAGATATTTCTCAGGGAATTGGCTCAATAACCATTGTTCCCTTCTTTCCTTTCCTCTCCGAATCTTAGGTCCAGTCTAGTGACTGGGTATTAGCCACTAGGTTGGATATCACTTAATGCACCTATAAAATGTCTTTCACATTATATATATATCTAAAATACACCCTGACTCCTATTTTAAAACTATAACCACAACACATCAGGAATTCAACAACCAGTATATAAATTTTATTTTGAGTTTTTTTAATCTAAGAGCTTATAATTCATTCCTTTTGGAAATAAAATTTTATAGAATTACAAAGAAATATGAATTATAGAGAGGAAGACAACAAACTTTTTTTTACTCTTAAAGATTAAATTCCTTGGATGAAATGCCTAAATACACAAGTTATAAAATGAGCTTTGAAGACTGGGATGTTGACAGATTCCCAGAATAAGACTAAAGGTGCATTAAATCACTATTTACTTTAAACTTATAGCTGCCTGCCAGCTATGGCCTTTAATCATCACAGACTTATTGTGTTTAACATTCAATTTGCTGTACACATGCAACCAATTTCCCCGACACTGCTCTTGGGCAGAAGTTCAAGTTTGAGGAAAGGGCTGATATTTCCTACATCTGTATTGTTAATGTCTAACAACGACTTCAGAGAAACTCCTTGTCCTATTTTAGAAAGTACCTTGGATGCTCTCCAGGACAAAGGTTCCAGAGGGCGCAGGTGAGATATGCCACATGAGCTACCCAGAGTTTATCAAGCTCCAGCAGTACACACTGGGCCTTCGAGTGACCTTTGTGATCTTGCTTTTGAGAGGTTTAACCAAGATCATGTTTCTTAACTCAGCTCTTCCATTCTGCATACCCTATGCTTCCCTTGAGCCAATCAGCAAAGGAGAAAGAAAACAAGTATCTAACAGGCGGCGTGTTCAAGTCCAGCAACAAGTCTGTACCTGGGACTAATTAATGGATTCAATTCAGCCATCTCTGGAGTGGACTGGAGTTGACCAGGGAGGAGGGGGCACATTCCAGAGAGGGGAACAATGCAGCTAAGACATTAACAGTTGGCTCAGCCTAAAAGCAAGCCCGACAGGACTGGCAGGCCTGTGTTAATGTGCAGTTGGACAGCAGCAGGGGCCTCTATTCAGCTCGTGTGCACCTGTACAGCCGTGCCAGTTGCTGAAATATTGCAATACTGCTGTATGGTTGTTAAATATTTTGAACAAATATCCCAGGCAGCAGATTACACAGAGTCCCGAAAACAAGGCAGAGGAGCTTTTTGATTGGAGCTGGCAGGAAAGAAGTAGTGTAAGATTGGCCAGGTGTGGTAGCTCACGCCTGTAGTCCCAACACTTCGGGAGGCCAAGGTGGATGGATGACTTGAGATCAGGAGTTCAAGACCAGCCTGGCCAACATGGTGAAACCCTGTCTCTACTAAAAATACAAAACATAGCTGGGCGTGGTGGTGGGTGCCTGTAATCCCAGCTACTCTGGAGGCTGAGGCAGGAGAATCGCTTGAACCCAGAAGGCGGAGGTTACAGTGAGCCAAGATTGCACCACTGTACTCCAGCCTGGACAACAGAGCGAGACTCAGTCTAAAAACAGAAGTAGTGTAATACGACATCTCAAAGGGGCCTAAACAGAAGAATGTTATGGAAAAGGTGTTCCAGGAACACTCTATATTTTTCTTTCTTTAGAAAGAGGGTCTCACTCTGTCCCCCAGGCTAGAGTGCAGTGGTACGATCATAGCTCACTGTAGCCTCAAACTCCTGGGCTCAAGTAATCCTTCCACCTTTACCTCCCAAAGTGCTGGGATTATAGGCATAAGCCTCTGCACCTGCCCTCCAGAAGACCTGTTTGGCAGCAGCAGGTCTTCTGCCATAGCTCACTAGGAAGGGCTGAGGGGAGGATTTCATAATCCCACACCTCTCTTAAGTGAAAAGTTGTTAATTTTACCGGCATTTCATGAGGAGTGGCTGGGTGGGAACTTCAGGCCAGATGGACTCTGTCTTTATTAGATATATATAGCCTCGTTTTACCCATTTTTGCATACTCAGACTGGAATGACTAAGGCTTTTGAGGTTTTTCTAACACTCTCAGATTCTTATCAACCCAACAGTTTTCTGGAAAGTGCTCTTAAGTCTCATGTCCTTGCTACTAATTCGCTCCTCCAGGGCATGAACAGTGATGCGGCAGTTGGGCACATAGCATAAGGACAGAGAAGCGTCCATCCAGTTTGGCTCCTCCTCGGGACGATCACTGGCATCTGAGTAAGGGCAGGCTTAGACCAGAGGGGAATGGAGGTAGAGGCCACGTGCCTGGGAATGAGGAACAATCCTGAAATGAAGAAGTGAGAAGGAGGAAGGCAGGCAGCCCCTTCGAAACGCCTGGCTGGGAAAAGCGGGGCAGGGATAGGCCCAGAGTCAGAGGCAGCTGCAAGGTGAAATGGGGAATCCTGTACCCAGGTTAAGCTTAAGCTGGGCCCATGTTCTTGTAACTGGGTTTTGCAGTGGTCCTTGTTGCATCCTAAATCTAAGGTCACCCTCCCTTGGCCTACTACTCTTCCAGGGCTTAGAATTGTGACGCTGACTCCAGCCTGGAAGCTGGGACCTTGCTACCCACCGAGAAGCCACCTGCACACTGCCTGCCAACTGCCTGGATTTCTGGGTATTCTCTCCAGCGTGCCTGTTGCTGGGCTGGGCTGTGCCACCAGAAGACTACACCACTCCTCCATTGTGAACCCCAATGCCTTGCCAACTGTGTGTCTGGATTTTGACTGAAGAGTTTGACAACAGATGATATGACTGAACTCTTACGGTCAAGCCAGGTGCAGTGGCTCGCAACTGTAATTCAGCACTTTGGGAGGCTGAGGTGGGCAGATCATTTGAGGCCAAGAGTTTGAGACCAGCCTGGCCAACATGGCAAAATCTTGTCTCCACTAAAAATACAAAAATTAGCTGGGCATAGTGGTGCACACCTGTAATCCCAGCTACTAGGGAGGCTGAGGCATGAGTATCGCTTGAGCCTGGGAAGCAGAGGTTGCAGTGAGCTGAGATTGCACCACTGTACTCCAGCCTGGGTGACAGAGCAAGACTCTGTCTCAAAAACAAACAAACAAACAAACAAAAAAAAACCATAAATTGTAAAAACTATACCAAGTTAATGAATCCTAATGATCAAAGCTTGGCTCTATTTCACCCAGTAGCAGGGGAAGCCAGGTCCCAAGTTCACCCTTAGATCCCCATTCAGCTGTAAGCAACCTGCCATACTCTGCCAGTTCTTGAGATAGTCAACTCTATTTTGAGCCGAGCACAAGCTACATGAAGGTAGCCAACAGTGTGTGCCTCACTGAGTAAATACCAGGATGGGCAGAGACCAATGCTGAGTCACCCTGAATGACCCTCCAGCTGGAAACCTTGGCTATATTTACCTATCCGTGGAAGATCAACTTCCTTACGACACATAACAGCAAGTAAGCAAACCAAGAACATCAGACTGGCTTGGGAACTGGAGGTGTTAAGAATCCGAGTGAGAATGGTGGCCAGCAGTACCCCAGTAGAGATTAGTGTAAAGGTGGGCATGTCTCTGAGCAAGCAATAAATCCAGAGTTATCAGAATTAGATTAAAATGTCGGCAAGAGCCTGCTGAAGGGCCATGGGGAGAGAACCCGTAACTATAGCTACCTATGAACAAGAGGCATGGCTGGGAGGCCGAGGTGGGCGGATCACGAGGTCAGGAGATCGAGACCATCCTGGCTAATATGGTGAAACCCCGTCTCTACTAAAAATACAAAAAACTAGCCGGGCATGGTGGCGGGCACCTGTAGTCCCAGCTACTTGGGAGGCTGAGGCAGGAGAATGGCACAAACCTGGGAGGCGGAGCTTGCAGTGAGCTGAGACTGTACCACTGCACTCCAGCCTAGGGGACAGAGCAAGACTCTGCCTCAAAAAGAAAAAAAAAGGGGATCCTCCTGCCTCAGCCTCATAACATGCCAGACAACAGGTGTGAGTCACACCGCTCACAGCCCTGGTCCTTTTTAAAAACAAACCTAGTGGTTATTGTGACATAACATATAAAAGTACTATAGAATGACAGAGTACACAGCAAAACAAAAATTGTTTTAAAATGTTTAAGTTTCAATAAAATAGTATCAAAAAGTTAATATTTCTCTGTAAAACTCCCTCCAACTCTCCAAAATGTTTGTTCTAGCAAGCTAACAAAACTAGCCTAAATTTATTTGCAGCAGTTCCTTTTCTCAGTGGTATCATCCTCTTGGTCACTTCCCAGGTTAGAAGAAGCTTTCTTTTTTTCCAATAAAATGTGATTTTAGCTAGGTATGGTGGCTCATGCCTGTAATACCAACACTGAGAGGTTGAGGCGGGAGGATCACTTGAGGCCCAGGAGTTCAAGACCAGCCTGGGCAACATAGTCAGACCCCATCTCTAAACAAAAAAACAAAAAAATTGTTTTTAAATTACTTAGGCAGGATCATGCACACCTATAGTCTTAACTACTTCAGACGCTGAGAAGGCAAGATTGCTTGAGCCCAGGGGTCCACAATACTGCACTTCAGCCTGGGCAACAAAGCAAGATCATACCTTGAAAAAGAAACAAACAAAAAAAATGAGATGAAACATTTCCTTTGGATTCAGCCAGCTCTGTCATTTGCTAAGTGACACTGGGAAAATTTCCTAACTTTTCCAAGTTTATTTCCTCACTTATAAAATGGGAATGATTTCCACTTCTCAGGTTTGTGATAAGAATTAAAAGTGATGTTTAGGCAAGGTGTGGTGGCTCACGGCTGTAATCCCAGCACTTCGGGAGGCTGAGGCAGGTGGATCACTTGAGGTCAGGAGTTCAAGATCAGCCTGGCCAACATGGTGAAACTCCATCTCTACTAAAAATATAAAAATTAGCCGGGCATGGTGGTGCACGCCTGTAATCCCAGCTACTCGGGAGGCTGAGGCAGGAGAATTCCTTGAACCAGGAGGTGGAGGTTGTAGTGAGCCGAGATCATGCCACTGCACTCCAGCCTGGGCGACAGAGTGAGACTCCGTGTCGAAATGAAAAAAAAAAAAAAAAAAAAATGATAATGTTTGTGAAGTATTTAGCATGGAGCCTGACAATATAAAACCTGACAAGTAGTAAATGCTCAGTAAATGGGAGTGATCACTATTAATGTGCCCTAAAACACTGCAGTGTGGAGTATACAGAGAACAATAATCACATCCAGAGCCTTCCATGGGGTAGGATGAGTAAACCAATGTGTTTTTTTATGTTTATTTATTTATTATTATTATTATTATTTTTGAGACGGCATTGTGCTCTGTTGCCCAGGCTGGAGTACAATGGCGCCATCTTGGCTCACTACAACCTCTGCCTCCTGGGTTCAAGTGATTCTCTTGCCTCAGCCCTCCGAGTAGCTGGGATTATAGGCACCCACCACCACACCCAGCTAATTTTTGTAATTTTATTAGAGGCAGGGTTTCACCATGCTGGCCAGGCTGGTCTCGAACTCCTGACCTCAGGTGATCCATCTGCCTTGGCCTCCCAAAGTGCTGGGATTACAGGCATGAGCCACTTCACCCAGCCAATTATTATTGTTTTTTGAGACAGGGTCTCACTCTGTCACCAGGCTTGAGTGCAGTGGTGCAATCTCAGCTCACTGCAACCTCCGCTTCCTGGGTTCAAGAAATTCTCATGTCTCAGCCTCCCTAGTAACTGGGATTACAGGCACATGCCACCACGCCCAGCTAATTTTTGTGGGGTTTGTTTGTTTGTTTGTTTATTGAGAGAAAGTCTCACTCTTGTCCCCCAGGCTGGAGTGCAATGGCGCGATCTTGGCTCACTGCAACCTCTGCCTCCTGGGTTCAAGCAATTCTCCTGCCTCATTCCCCTGAGTAGCTGGGATTATAAGCACCTGCTACCACGCCCGGCTAATTTTTGTATTTGTGTTACAGACGTGGTTTTACCATGTTGGCCAGGCTGGTCTAGAACTCCTGACCTCAGGTGATCCACCCACCTCGGCCTCCCAAAGTGCTGGGATTACAGGCGTGAGCCACTGTGCCCGGCCAGAGGTAATTAAGTTTTGAGGGTGGAAGCTTCATGATGGCATTAGTGCCCTTATAAGACACCTGAGAAAGAGGATCTCTCTCTAGGCCATGTGAGGAACACAGGAAGACGGTGGCTGTCTACAAATCACGAATGGGGGCAGCACCGGACACCAAATCTGCTGGCACCTTGACCTTAGACTTTCCAGCCTCTGGAGCTGTGAGAAGTCACCCAGTGTATGGTATTTGTGATAAAAGCCTGAGGTGGCTGGGCGCAGTGGCTCATGCCTGTAATCCCAGAGCAGTGGCTCATGCCTGTAATCCCAGCACTTTGGAAGGCCACGGCAGGTGGATCACTTTAGGTCAGGAGTTCGAGACCAGCCTGGCCAACATGGTGAAACCCCAGCTCTACTAAAACCACAAAAATTAGCCGGGTGTGGTTGTGCTCACCTATAATTCCAGCTACTTGGGAGGCTGAGGCAGGAGAATTGCTTGAACCTGGGAGGCAGAGGTTGCAGTGAGCCGAGATCATGCCAATGTGCTCTAGCCTGGGTGACAGAGAGAGACTCCATCTCAAAAAAAAAAAAGCCTGAGCTGACCAGACAGTACTGCAGTGTGCTGAGCACCCCAGCTGATAAGGAATTGGATCTCATCCGTCCACTCCGTGCCACACACTATGCCTCGTGCACTGAATTGTACAGCCTTATGACCTTATGACCTCCCCAACAAGGAGGTGCTGTTATCATCTCCATTTTACAAATAAGGAGATAGGTACAGAGAGGCTAAGTGGCTCGTCCAAAGTCAAACCAGGGGAAGAAGCAGAACCAGAATTCCAACCAGACTGTATAACCCAGCACGACCGCCACTAATACCATGTAAAATGGCTGTCTTAGCGTTTGAGTACCCCTTCTCATGTTTAGACATGGGTTCCCCAAACAACTATTTTGGCATAGAATATCCATATTTTTAACAAACACCCCTACATAAATATTTCAACATGCTCCTTATTTTCAGAGCTGTCAACCAATTCCAATTAATAACAGTTGCTTTTCGACAGATTAGTCAACTAACAGGAAATAAAAAATAAAAACCGAGTCCACACTGAATTCCCTAAGGGAACAGAGCCATTGCCTCAAAGTATTTCAACGTGCTAATACTTCTAAAGTTTTGTTCAAACTGGGTATGGTGGCTCACTCCCATTATCCCAGCACTTTGGGAGGCCATGGTGGGAGGATCACTTGAGGCCAAGAGTTTGAGACTTGCGTGGGCAACAAAGCGAGACCCTGTCACTACAAAATATTTTTAAAAATTAAAAAAAAAAAAAAAAAAAAAAAAGCCAGGTATGGTGATGTGAGCCTGTAATCCCAACTACTTGAGAGGCTGAGGCAGGAGGATAGCTTCAGCTCAGGAGTTCAAGGCTGCAGTGAGCTGTGATGGTGCCACGGTACTCCAGCCTAGGCACAGAGCAAGATCCTGTCTCTAAATAAATAAATAAATAAATACACAAACAAAGTTCTGTTCAACTGCCTCCATTCACTCATTCTAAGAAATGCTGTTGCTACCCAGGGATGATGAAAAAATCCATTTTAGGGACAGAAAGTCATGTAGAGGCAGCAGGATGGCAGGGAAAAAAGGGAAGGTCAAAGGAACTAAGATGTTAAGTCTAGAAAGGAAAAGGATAAAGAATTATCTAATTCTTGGTCAGTGATATGGTTTGGATTTGTGTCCCTGCCCAAATGTCATGTGGAATTGTCATCCCCAGTGTTGGAGGTGGTGCCTGGTGGGAGGTGATTGGTTCATGGGGCAGTTCCTCCTAAATGATTTATAGCACCATCCCCTTGGTGCTGGGGTCTCATGAGATCTGGTTGTTTAAAAGTGTGTAGCACCTTCCCCCGCTTTCTTCCTCCCGCTCCAGCCATGTGAAGTGCCAGCTTCCCCTTCACCTTCCACCCTGATTGATGCCCAGTAGGTGCTGCTATGCTTCCTGTACAGCCTTCAGAACTGTGAGTCAATTAAACCTCTTTTCTCTATAAATTACCCAGTCTCAGGCATCTCTTTATAGCAGTGTGAGAACAAACTAACACAGTCAGGTACTAAATTAAACAGGAGACTTACTGATCCTGATTACTCTATGTCCTGAAAATCAGAAGAGAATCCCAAAAGAGTTTAAACATATTTCTCCATAGAATTCTTGAAGGCAATGACAGTTACACATCCTACCTATAGTCATCACTGAACTTATCATCATTAAAGGCTACATTTCCTTAGTACCCACAATGAGTTGTTTCTAAAAATATATATTTGGATTTTGTTGTTGTTGTTGTTTGTTTTTTGTTTTGAGACAGGGTTTTGCTCTTTCGCCCAGACTGGAGTGAAGTGGCGCGATCTCAGCTCACTGCAACCTCCGCCTCCCGGGTTCAAGTGATTCTCCTGCTTCAGCCTCCTGAGTAGCTGGGATTACAGGCGCCCACCACCACACCTGGCTAATTTTTGTATTTTCAGTAGAGACAGGGTTTCGCCATGTTGGCCAAGGTGGTCTTGAACTCCTGACCTTAGGTGATCCACCCGTCTAGCCTTCCAAAGTATTAGGATTACAGGCATGAGACACCATGCCTGGCCATATGGATTTCTTAATATTAACAACAACAGCATCGACTGAGCACCCATCGATGGCAGAAAAACCATGCTAAGTACCTTGCAGGTTTACCTTAAGTTAAACCTGACTAGGTGGAGCAAGCATTCTGATCGCCATTTTGTAGCTGACTCTGGAGCTCAGAGGGGTTAAGAAGCATGCCCCAAGTCACACAGCCAGTAAGTGGCAGAGCTGAACTTCAAATCCAGGTCTGTGTGATAAACCCAGGGGATTAACCAAAACTAACGAGAAATAAATGAATAAATAAATAAATCCAGGTCTGTGGACCTCCAGACTCAGATCAGGTAATTAATATGAAAGAGAGGGCTTTACAGTTACTAAAGACAGTTACTACCTACGTCAGGGAATTAGCATTAGCTTAAATAATAGGCGTTTCGGCAATCTAGTCAGGAAACCTTGTAGAAAGGTTGTTACTTAAATCCAGAGTATACTTCATACAAGGAATGCTAAAGTCTCTATTTTTACTACTCATCACATATAACAGGCCCACATTGCTATTTTCAGAGTTTTTTTTTTTTTTTTTTTTTTTTTGAGACGGAGTCTTGCTCTGTCGCCTGTGCTGGAGTGCAGTGGCCAGATCTCAGCTCACTGCAAGCTCCGCCTCCCAGGTTCACGCCATTCTCCTGCCTCAGCTTCCCGTGTAGCTGGGACTACAGGCGCCCGCCACCTTATTTTCTGAGTTTTAAAAGAACAAAACAAAAAAAACCAATTCCACTCTCTGTTGAACCAAATATTCCCCTGCTTCTGAACTCATTTTGAGGGAGATTAGAAAGACACCTGAGATTAACAGCAACAATAACAAAAAGACTCCAGGAAACAGCTCCTTGTCATTGCTGTGCCAGGGAAGCTGTCCTTTGAAGTTCCTCCTAACAGCTTTGCTTAGGTAAGATGTTTTTCTGCCTAAGACAATGAAGCCTTCTCAGAAATCTGCTATTGGAAGACAGCGAAACAAACTATCACACACCCGTATAGCTGCTGGTTGTTTTTAAGTTAGTTTGTTTTAAACTCTGCTTATTACCTGGATCCACATCAGAAGAACAAGGAAGAGAATGGAATTCCAAAGAACTGAAAGCCTCGCTGTTGGCTTCTTGGCTGGGTCTCTGCAGGACATAATCTCCTATGTCACACACTGATGGCAGGTCCAAAGCACTGCTCTCCTCTGACAAGCTGCCTGAAGTGGCGTCCCTGGCTGCCATAGTCCTGCCATGGAAAAAATAAAACAATTCAATAAAAAACGCACCACATAGTAGGATCCTTCACTGGAGACAGAGCTTGAAGAATTTTATTTGTTTTTCTTATTTTTATTTTTGTAGAGATCAGGTCTCACTAAGTTGCCCAGGTTGGTCTTGAACTCCTGGGCTTAAGCAATCTTCCCACCTCACCTCCCAAAGTGATGGGATTATGGGTGTGAGCCACCATACCCACCCAAAAAATTTTAAAGGTCAAACAACAGTGAAATCAGAATGATTTACAGTAGTCCCCCCTCATGTGTGATTTTGCTCTCTGCAGTTTCAGTTAATCTCACTCAACCATGGTTCAAAAATACTACATGGAAAACTCCAGAAACAAACAATTGGTAAGTTTGCAATTGTGCACCATTCTGAGTATTGTGATGAAATCGCGTGCTGTCCTACTCCGTCCCACCTGGGACATTAATTACCCCTCCGTCCAGTGTATCTGAACTATACATGCTACCTGCCCCTTAGTCATTCAGTAGCCTTCTCAGTTATGAGATTGACGGTTGTGGTATCACAGTGCTTGTGTTCAAGTAACTCTTATTTTACTTATTAATGGCCCCAAAACACAAGAGTAGTGATGCCGGCAAGTCAGATATGCCAAAGATAGGCTACAAAGTACTTTCTTTAGGCAAAAAGGTAAAGTTGACTGGGCGCACTGGCTCACACCGGTAATCCCAGCACTTTGGGAGGCTGAGGTGGGTGGATCACCTGAGGTCAGGAGTTCAAGACTAGCCTAGCCAAGCCAACATGGTGAAACCCGTCTCTACTAAAAATACAAAAATTAGCCAGGCGTGGTGGTAGGCACCTATAATCCCAGCTACTTGGGAGTCAGAAGCAAGAGAATCCCTTGAACCTGTGAAGTGAAGGTTGCAGTGAGCCGAGACCATGCCATTGCACTCCAGCCTGGGCAAACTCCATCTCAAAAAAAAAAAAAAAAGGTAAAAGTTCTCAACTCAATAAGGAAAGAAAAAAATCATATGCCTAGGTTACTAAGATCTACTGTAACAAGGAATCTTCTATCCATGAAATTGTGAAGAAGGAAAAAAAAAAAATTCATGTCAGTCTTGATGACACACCTCAAACCGCAAAAGTTACAGCCACACGGAGGTTGCAGTGAGCCGAGATCGCACCACTGCACACCAGCCTGGGCTACAGAGCAAGACTCTGTCTCAAAAAAAAAAAAAAAAAAAAGTTATGGAGTTACGACCACAGTACATAAGTGCTTAGTTAAGATGGAAAAGGCATTACATTTGTGGGTAGAAGACGTGAACAGAAAGGTGTTCTGACAGCAATGTGTTGTACCAGAAAGCACGGAGCCTACACAAAGACATCAGCAAGGATCCCCTGAAACAAGTGACACCCAGCCATTTACCGCAAGTAAGGGACCGTTATACAGATTCAAGAATAGGTTTGGACTGAAAAGCATAAAAACTACTAAAGAGGTTGCATTTGCCAGTGAAGAAGCTGCTGCCACATTTTCGGCAGACTTGAAGAAGTAGATTAAGGAGAAAAGATATCATACACAGCAAGTCTTCAATTGCAATAAGACCGGCCTCTTCTGGAAGAAGATGACCAACAGAACCTAAATTCATAAAAGTGCAAAGGAAGCACCAGGGCATAAAGCACGGAAAGACAGATTAACTCTCGTACTGTGTGGCAACGCTGCAGGGCATATGATAAAGCCAAGCATGGTGTACAGAGCAAAGAACCCATGTGCCCTCAAAAGCAAAACCAAAACTTATTTATACTTGTGTTCTGGCCATATAATCAGAAAGTATGAGTGACAGCTGTCTTGTTTATAGAATGGTTCCACCAATGCATCAATGGTTCCCAGAAGTGAAAAAATATTTGAAAGAGGAAGGGTTGGAATTTAAGGACCTATTAATAATAGATAATGTACCCAGCCATCCTGAATCTGTTTGCCATGAACATGAAAATGCTGAGGTTGTATTTTTATCTGCAAATACAACCTTTTTCTTCAGCCGCTTGACTAGGACATCATTCATTTTCCCAAGGCCACATACATCTGCCTGGTATTTCATCACATTCAATCAGCAATTGATGCAGATCGTAAACTGGAAATAATGTAGTGCTGGAAATCATTCACTATTGCTGATGCAATAGCACTCATCAAAGTTGCAATGGATGAATTAAATCACAAACTAAATGCCTGCTGGAAGGACTGATGGAGTGGCAGTTGTGAATGATTTTAAAGCCTTCCCTGAAATTGATAGAGAAGTTGGGAAAATCATCCATGCAACAAGACAAGTTGATGGAGAAGGATTTGCTGATATGCTTGATGAAGTAGAAGGACATACTGAAGGCCATTGAGAAGTGTTAACAAATGAGGAACTGGAAGAACTTGTCATGTCCTCTATAGAGGAAGAGGAAGATGAAGAAGAAGAAACTAAAGCAGAACCAGCCATGTGGACATTACTAAAATTTGCTGAAGTGTTTCAAACTGCACAGACATGAAAACATAAAATTATGGCATACGATCCTCAGATGGAACGCAGCATTAAAATCACCCGTATGATCACAGATAGTCTACAACTTCGCAGCAACACTTTTATGGAGTTACAAAGAAAGGCAACGACCTCTGATTACAATGTTCTTCCAAAAGTTTTCAGCAAAAAACACTATCAAGGATCCCCAAGCATCGAGATCTTCATGGCTCAATGATCCAGGATTGCCCGAAGCAGAGGATCCTCCTTCTGATGTAACCTCAGTAGCCGAACACTACATCACAGTGCCTGCGCCATTCACCTCCCTTCATCTCATCACATAGGTATTTTCTTTTTTTTTTTTTTTTTGAGACGGAGTTTCACTTGTTGCCCAGGCTGGAGTGCAATGGCGCGATCTCGGCTCACTACAACCTCCACCTCCCAGGTTCAAGCGATTCTCCTGCCTCAGCCTCTCAAGTAGCTGGGATTACAGGCATGCGCCACCAGGCCTGGCTAATTTTTGTATTTTTAGTAGAGATGGACTTTTGCCATGTTGGCCAGGCTGGTCTCGAACTCCTGACCTCAGATGATCCACCCGTCTCAGCCTCCTAAAGTGCTGGGATTACAGGTATGAGCCACCGTGCCCGGCCACGTAGGCATTTCATCATCTCACATCACCACAGAAAGAAGGGTGAATATAGTACAATAAGATATTTTGAGAGAGAGACCACATTCACATAACTTATATTACAGTACACTCTAATGGCTGTTCTATTTTATTATTAGTTTTGCTGTTCATCTCCTATTGTGCCTAATTTATAAATTAACCTTTATCATAGGTATGTATGTATGCATAGGAAAAAACATAGTACATACTGGGTTCAGTACCATCTGCCATTTCAGGCATCCCTTGGGGGGGGTCCGTAGTCCACCTCAAGGGTAAGGCAGGACTGCTGTACTTTTCCTTGCTATTGATGGTCTTTAATTCAGTATTTGTTTACCATTTTCTTCATGATGAGAAAGAAATGCTCTCAGCAGAAAAGAAACATTAATAATTTCAGCTGGAAAATAAACTGCATGTCTGAAAAGGGAAGGGTTCAATCAGAGAGCACTCTCTCAGTGAAACATTACACAGCACCACAATTCAAGGCCTACAAGAATATTTGATAAGGCTGGGCGCAGTGGCTCACGCCTGTAATTCCAGCACTTTGGGAGTCCAAGGCAGAAGCATCGCTTGAGCCCAGGAGTTGAAGACCAGCCTGGGCAACATAGCAAGACCCCATTTTTACAAAAAATTTTTAAAATTAGCCAAGTATGGTGGCATGTGCCTGTAGTCCCAGCTACTCAGGAGGCAGAGTTGGGAGAATCACTTGAGCCTGGGAGGTCAAGGCTGCAGTGAGCTGTGATTGTGCCAATGCACTCCAGCCCAAGAGAGAGTGAGATCCGTGTTTTACCAAAAAAAAAAAACAAAAAAAAAAAAGAAGAAGAAGATTAGATGAGAAGGGGAACTGTCCATGATACATTAAATGTGGTGAGCATAGCTGCCTTCCAAGCAGTTGACCTGGGTTTGATTTCCGGCCAATGTGCCCACATGCATACATACACGCGATACATTAAATGTAAAAAGGTTCTAAACATTAAGGAGGGTTTGGTCCAGATTATATAAAATAAAATGCCATGTGTAGGATGTGTGTGTGAGAAATACTATTAGATAAAGCTAGGAGGAAAAATGTCTAGAAGGGCATATCCAGTGAATTAATTTCACTAGTTATCTGGGTAATATGATTACAGGTGATTTGCATTTTCCTCTATGGGTCACTCAAACATGCAGTCAGTCAATTATTTAATATGATGGGCCTGGTGTCAGGCACTGGGAACACAAAGGTGAATGTCACAGACGCTTCCCTCCTAGTTTGGAGTGATCCAAACACAGACACGTATCTTGTTAACACAGTGAGTCAAGACAGAAGAGCCCAGGAGGGGCAGGAGGTTTTCTGGAAGAGGTTTTGCCCAAGCGTGGGGCAGGCCAGCCATGGCCAGAGGAAAGTGTGAACTCAGGAAGAACCAGCTCGGACAAGCACAGTGCCACAGGGTATCAGGGGGTTTAAAGTGAGTGTCGAGAATTGGCTGGGGGTTGTGGCTCAAATGCTGTAATCCCAGCACTTTGGGAGGCCAAGGCAGGCGGATCACCTGAGGTCAGGAGTTCGAGACCAGTCTGGCCAACATGGTGAAACTCCGTCTCTACTAAAAATATAAAATTAGCTGGGCATGGTGGCATGCACCTGTAATCCCAGCTACTCGGGAGGTGGAGGCCCGAGAATCGCTTGAACCCAGGAGGCAAAGGTTGCAGTCAGCCGAGATCACACCACTGCACTCTAGCCTGGGTGAGAGAGTGAGATGCTGTCTCAAAAAAAAAAAAAAAAAAAAAAAAGAATTGATCACTCAGTGAGTAAATGGGAAAGGACAAACTCTGTGGTCTCAGCTGGATGGCTACAGAGCCCTTCTCCTCCTGTACCCAGCTCTGGGAAGGCCTGGCTGCTATCAGCAACTTGGATACAAAGACTCTTTAGCTGAGCTCTGGAAGCCTCCAAGGTGGCTTAGTGGAGTCAGCATTTGGACATTTCACTAGGTGTTCCCTACCCCTCCATTACTCTCTGACTCAGAAGCTGCTGTCATCCATAACTCTTATGATAGCTGGCACCAGGTGTCATGAGTGCCATGGGCCACCGTGTATATGCAGAGCAGTTATCGGGTCAGATTTGCAGATTTGGCAGCTGGGTAGCAGGTGAACTTGTCACACTTAATCCTGGTGGCAGGCAATCTCATGAACAAGAATTCACTCACCTGCAGTGGTCCAGGTGGGAGAGGAGGAGCACATGAATGAGGTCAGGGCCCCATGGGTCAAGAATAGATTAAGAGAGATTAAGAATAGATTTACAAACTGAAATGAGAGCACAACTTAATAAGTGAACAAAGAGGCTGGGTGCGGTGGCTACCACTTTGGGAGGCGGAGGTAGGAGGATTGCTGCTCAAGAGTTTGAGACCAGCCTGGGCAACATAGCAAGACCTTGTATCTACTAAAAATTTTTTAAAAGTATGTAGCCAGGCAGAGTGGTGCATGCCTGTAGTCCCAGCTACTCAGGAGGCTGAGATGGGAAGATCGCTTGAGCCAGGCGGTCGGGGATACAGTAACGCGAGATTGTGCCACTGCACTCCAGCTTGGGCGATGGAGTGAGACCCTGTCTCAAAAAAAAAAAAAAAAAAGAAAAGAAAAGACAAAGTGAATGGAGAAATGTGTCAAAGAGGAGCTGAGAGTCAACAAGGAGTGACAGTTTCAGTGATTCGGCTTTTTTATTAACTGGGTTAGAGGTGACAGGAAAAGACAGTTTTCAGAGGAGGCAATATCCAAATTATGGCATCCTATGCAGCTGTTAAAATGACAGTCAGAACTTCAAAGATCTCAAAAACCTATGTTTGAATGAAAGAAGTAATTTCAGGCTGGGCGTGGTGGCTCAAGCCTATAATCCTAGTACTTTGGGAGGCAGAAGTGGCAGGACTGTTTGAGGCCAAGAGTTCAAGACCAACCTGGCCAACATAGCCAGACCTCAACTCTACAAGAGAAAAAATATAATTAATTTAAAAAAGAAGTAATTTAAGAATAACATGAGCAGCGTAATCATAAGAGTAGTTCCCATTTACTGAATGCTTGTTAGAGGCCAGGCATTGTGCTAAGAGCTTCATCTGTCACTATGAGGCAGGTACTCCTATCAGTACCCTCATTAACAGTCAGACCCAGACACAGAGAGAAGTAAAGTCACTTGCCCAGGGAAACACATCTCAAAAGGAGCTAAGCTAGGATGAATGCAGCCAAAAGTCCTCCCAGCATCCTGTGTCTGCACAGCCCCAGTGCTGCAGCCTAAACTACCATGTGATTAGGCAAAGATAGGAGGTATATTAAAACAAATCAACAGTGAGACCTGGCAAGATCTTTTTGTTTGAGGACACCCAGTCACATGCTGTTGTGCACATTCACTCAGGCAGAGAGTGAGCCAAGCTATCAGCTGATTGCTCCTGAAAGGAATGGAGTGATCAAGGTTCCTAAAGAAGCAAGAACATCCTGTCTTTTCACAGGTTCTATATTAGCCAACCAAGCCTGAAGCTTCAGCAAACACCTCCGCGCCAGGCAACTTTGTCTCCCCCTTCTCCCTTCATGTTACCTAACACTCTGCTCTGGAGGCTTCTGGAAGGGGAACAAACAGGTCAGTGAATGATGCTGGCATATCCTGCCTGCCTGCAAAGGTGCCTTGAAATCAACCATCAACTGAGAGTGGCAACAGTGATATGAAATGAATGGAATCCTTTTTGAAAACAAATAGCACATTGATGTGATACCTATATTTTCTTTGTTTTCAAAATCACTTAAATGCCAAATACATCACAAACTGGGAACTGGACCATAAAAAGAAGACATGTCGGCTGGGTACAGTAGCTGACGTCTGTATTCCCAGCACTTTGGGACCCCGAGATGGATCATGGGGTGGATCACGTGAGGTCAGGAGTTTGAGACCAGCCTGGCCAACATATTGAGACCCTGTCTCCACTAAAAATAAAAATAAAAATAAAAAATTAGCTGGGTGTGGTGGTGCACGCCTGTAGTCCCAGCTACTTGGGAGGCTGAGGCAGGAGAATCACTTGAATCTGGGAGGCAGAAGTTGCATTGAGCCAAGATTGCGCCACTGCACTCCAGCCTGTATGACAGAGCGAGACTCCATCTCAAAAAAAAAAAATGACCAGGCACGGTGGCTGACACCTGTAATCCCAGCACTTTGGGAGGCCGAGGCAAGCAGATCACCTGAGGTCAGAAGTTTGAGACCAGCCTGGCCAACATGGTGAAACTCTGTCTCTACTTAAAAAAAAAAAAAAAAAAGAAGGAAAAAAAAGGATTTGTGCATATAAAATACATTATTTGGGACTCAGTGAAGTTGCACAGAAGTGAAAAACAAGCAGTGGAGGCAGATTAAACCCTTCTTGTGGTGTGAACAACCTTGGGCTGGCAAGCAGAATGCAATGATTATCCTTTGTCCCAAACCTTTTGATAATGTGGTTCAACTTCCTTCTCTAGAAGTGCTTATTTTCGTCTCTTAAGGGTGATTTAATTACATGGCCTGGCACGGTGGCTCACACTTGTAATCCCAGCACTTTGGGATGCCAAGGTGGGTGGATCACAAAGTCAGGAGTTTGAGACCACCCTGGCCAACATGGTGAAACCCCATCTCTACTAAAATTACAAAAAAAATTAGCCAGGCGTGGTGAGGTGCGCATCTGTAGTCTCAGCTACTTTGGAGGCTCAGGCGAAAGGATCACTTGAACCCGGGAGGTGGAGGTTGCAGTGAGCCGAGATCGTGCCACTGCACTCCAGTTTGAGTAACAGAGTGAGACTCTGTCTCAAAAATTAAATAAATAAACAAATATGAAAAAAGTTATTGAACTATGCAATCTAAATATTCTTTTTTTTTTTTCTGGGCACAGTGGCTCACACCTGTAGTCCCAGCACTTTGGGAGGCCAAGTTGGGAGGATCGCTTGAGGCTAGGAGTTCAAGACCAGCCTGGGCAATATAGCAAGACCTTGTCTATAAAAAAAATTAAAATAATAAATAAATAAACATTCTTTTTCAATACTGGAGAGTCCAGGATGCCCTGGGTTGCAGGCACAAGAAATCTTTAAGTATAGTGCATACAAACCTGTTTACCAGGAGGAAACAGCCATTCTTCTATTACTCTACAGATTCTCACAGACCTACAAATACAAGTCAATCAAGGTGCACACAGAAGAAGTGATTTAACTTCACTTATTTATCTTCCATTCAGCCACTTACCTCCAAATATTTTACACGAAAAGTTTCAGACATCCATAGAGCTACCCCCAGACTCTTACTATGATTTGCTTCATCACACAACTATCCATCTATCCAACTTTCTATCTACTCATCAATTCATCATATTTTTAAAACACATATTTCCATTTATATCTTAATTAAAGCTCTGATGGCCAGGCTGGAGTGCAGTGGCATGATCATAGCTGACTATAGCCTCAACCTCCTGGGCTCAAGTGATCCTCCCATCTCAGCTTCCTGAGTAGTTGGGACTGCAGGCATGAGACACCACATTTGGCTTTTTTTTTTTTTTGAGACAAGGTCTCACTATATTGCCCAGGCTGGTCTTGAATTCCTGGACTCAGGCCAGCCATCTTCCCACTCTGGCTTCCCAAGTGCTGGAATTACAGGCATGAGCCACCTTGCCTGGCCTTTACAATCTGCATTTTTGAACACCCACTCTGTTAGCTGAAGGAAGCATGAATTGGAGAACCATACTCATTTGTGGAGTTAAAGAGAATGGGTTTGAACCCCTGCTGTCACTTTTTAGCTGTGTCACCTTGGACAAGTCACTTAACCTGTTCTATAAATAGACAAGGAAATATATATACATATATATATTTTGAGACAGAGTCTTGCTCTGTCACCCAGGCTGGAGTGCAGTGGCACGATCTCGGCTCACTGCGACCTCCGCCTCCTGGGTTCAAGCAATTATCCTGCCTCACCCTCCTGAGTAGCTGGCATTACAGGTGCATGCCACCATGCCCAGTCAATTTTTCTATTTTTTTTAGTAAAGATGGGTTTCACCGTGTTGGCCAAGCTGATCTCGAACTCCTGACCTCAAGTGATCCGCCCACCTTGGCCTCTCAAAGTGCTGGGATTGTGGGTGTGAGCCATTGCACCCCGCCAGTTTCCTTGTCTATAAAATGGCTTGATGATGTAAACCAAAAAGTATCTGAGACAAGTCTCAATCAATTTAGAAGTTTATTTTGCTGAGGCTAAGGACATGCCCAGAAGAAATAAAGACAGAATCACAGAAACTGTCTGTGGTCTGTGCCCTTTCTCCAAAGATGAATTTGAGGGCTTCAATATTTAAAGGGGAAAAGTGGGCTAAGGGGAAAGAGGGAGGGTATGGTCATCCATGTGTCACAAGAGAAAAGGAGCAGGCAGGAGAATCGTCAATTACACACTGGTCTCATGCTCAGTAAATGGACACTTTACAGAAGATAAGATGAACATACAGTAGCTACCTGTGGAGATATTTAACCTTTTAACTGTAGTATTCTGCTTAGGAACAAAAGGAAAGACAGCTTCTTGTATGACTCAGCTTTCAGCTTAATTTTTTCCTCTGGCAGAGTGAACTGGAGTCCTGAGTTTTTATTTTCCTTTTACAATGATAATACTTATCTTACAGGCACACTTCTTTTTTTCTCTCTCTCTTTTTTTTTTTTTTTTTTTTTTTTGAGATGGAGTGTCGCTCTTGTTGCCTAGGCTGGAGTGCAATGGTGCAACCTCCGCCTCCCGGGTTCAAGCGATTCTCCTGCGTCAACCTCCCGAGTAGCTGGGATTATAGGCACACGCCACCACGCCTGGCTAATTTTGTGTTTTTAGTAGAGATGGGGTTTCTGCATGTTGGTCAGGCTGGTCTCAAACTCCCGACCTCAGGTGATCCACCCACCTCGGCCTTCCAAAGTGCTGGGATTATAGGAGTGAGCCACTGTGCCCAGCCACAGATACACTTCTTCGTGGCATGAGGTGCTATTCTTTTTTATTTTTATTTTTATTTTGAGATGGGGTCTCGCTCTGTCTCCAGGCTTGAGTACAGTGGCGCAATCTTGGCTCACTGCAACCTCTGCCTCCCGGGTTCAAGTGATTCCCTTGCCTCAGCCTCCCGAGTAGCTGGGACTACAGGTGCGCACTATCACGCCCAGCTAATTTTTTGTGTTTTAGTAGAGACGGGCTTTCACCATGTTAGCCAGGATGGTCTCAATCTCCTGACCTCGTGATCCACCCGCCTCGGCCTCCCAAAGTGCTGGGATTACAGATGTGAGCCACCGCACCCGGCCTGTGGTGCTATTTTTCTTTCTCTTTCACAGCCTGCTGCCTTCATATGGCAGGAAATGACAAGTGCCTCCCCCACAATAGCCAAGGGACTCAGCAAGTACCCAAAAAGTGTTGAGCAGGCACTGGTCCCCAAACCCTGCAGGTGAGAAAGCAAACATTTTTGTTATTAAATGTACCTGCTGGTTTGCTCACTTTATTTCTGCCATCGGCCAAATGTTCACCCCTCTACATCATTACCCACTCCGACAGTATGGCTGGACTCCTAGATCCAGTGGGCCTGTGGGGTTAATTTGGGCTAGGGTGAGTTTAGAAGTGACTTAGGAATCAGTTTGCTATTTATTTATTTCTAATTCCCTTCCTTTAAATGCATGTTGTGAAAAATCTAAAGAGAGAAGGTATTTCTAAACCAAAACTGGTGTCAATAAATAAAAGTTGGTTGTTTTTTTTTTTCTGAGACAGAGTCTCACTCTGTCACTCAGGCTGTGGTGTGATCTTGGCTCACTGCAACCTCTGCCTCCCAGGTTCAAGCAATTCTCTTGCCTCAGCCTCCCGAGTAGGTGGGATTACAGGTGCCCACCACCACACCCAGCTAAATTTTGTATTTTTAGTAGAGATGAGGTTTCACCATGTTGGTCAGTCTGGTCTTGAACTCCTGACCTCAGGTGATCCACCCACCTCAGCCTCCCAAAGTGCTAGGATTACAGGTGTGAGCCACCGTAATTTTTAGTGGAAAAAAAAAAATAATTACCTTCTAGAGTTATCATAAGAATTATAAGAAATTAATACATGAGGCCAGGCACAGTGGCTCATGCCTATAATTTCAGCACTTTGGTAGGCCAAGGTGGGCAGATCACTTGAGGTCCGTAGTTCAAGACAAGCCTGGCCAACATGGTGAAACCCCATCTCTACTAAAAATACAAAAATTAGCCGGTAGCGGTGGCGTGCACCTGTAATCCCAGCTACTGGGGTGGCTGAGGCAGGAGAATCACTTGAACCTGGGAAGCGGAGGTTGCAGTGAGCCGATATCACACCACTGCACTCCAGCCTGGGTGACAAAGCGAGACTCCATCTCACAACAAAACAAAAAAAAAAAGAAATTAATACATGAAAAATATTTAGTACAGTATCTGTGGCTCACTAATGGCTAGCTCAGATAAGTAAAATAGTAATCATTAAGAAACAAAGTATAGGCTCCTATCTTCTCAGCCTGCCTCTAGTTCACTTGCTCCTCTGTTTCCCATCCCGTGGCCACTTTGCTTCTTTCATCCTTTTTTATTTTTATTTTTATTTTTAATTTTACTTTAAGTCCTGGGATACATGTGCAGAAGGTGCAGGTTTGTTACGTAGGTATACATGTGCCATGGTGGTTTACTACACCTACCAACCCGTCATCTAGGTTTTAAGCCCTGCATGCATTAGATATTTGTCTTAATGCTCTCTTTCCCCTTGACCCCAACCCCGAACAGGCCCCCATGTGTGTTGTTCCCCTCCCTGTGTCCATGTGTTCTCATTGTTCAACTCCCACTTATGAGTGAGAACATGTGGTGTTTGGTTTTCTGTTCTGTGTTAGTTTGTTGAGAATGATGGCTTCCAGCTTCATCCATGTCCCTGCAAAGGACATGAACTCATTCTTTTTTATGGCTGCAGCTTCTTTCATCCTTATCTAGTATGTTCTATGATCCAAAATCTTGTTAGTGTCCTAAACTTCCCTCCCCTTCCCCATTTTGTCTTTTCATCACACCCCTTTGGCAAAACCCCAGCCTAGACAAACTCAACCACCTCCCCACTCTCCATGTGAGTCACCAAACAGGGCAGATTGGCTGTGCTCTAGATGAATGAGTGTCGACCTGAAACAGGCTGTCTCACTAAATGAATACTAAAATCCTTATCTCATAACTGTCTCTTCTCTTCTCCTTGACCACTTCATGTTTTCTCCACTCTTCTTCAATGCAGACCCTCCTCCAACACTCACATATCTTCCTCCTCTTTTTCATAATCACTTTGGTGGTTGTTTTTGTTTTTGTTTTTGCACCCAGGCTGGAGTGCAGTGGCACAATCTCAGCTCACTACAACCTCCTCCTCCCAGGCTCAAGCAATTCTCCTGCCTCAGTCTCCCAGGTAGCTGGGACTACAGGTGCACGCCACTATGCCCGGCTAATTTTTGTATTTTTAGTAGAGACGGGGTTTTGCCATGTTGGTCAGGCTGGTCTTGAACTCCTGACCTTAGGTGATCCACCTGTCTCGGCCTCTCAAAGTGTTGGGATTACAGGTGTGAGCCACCGAGCCCAGCCTCATCTTGGTTCTTAATCCACACACAAAAAAGCCAGCAGAGAGGAACTTCCTAACCTCCCCTACCAAACATAACAAAGGCTCCCACACCTGCACTCCACTTCACCTCTCCTTGCAACTGCAGAGCTGACCCTCCCCTAGCAAAGGCCCCCTCACACACACACCCCTGGGTTTTACATCCCACTCTCTGAACCTTTCCAGAAGCCTTCAGCAACAACAATCCTTTCTCTCTTTTCTGTTCGACTAGACCTTTCACTTAAACCCTTCTACATACCCAAATCTCCCCCATTTTCAACAAAAAAGAGGACGTTCATTGGAAATGCCACTGAAATATTTAAAGATAAGGAGACATGATATCTGCAATATACTGTCAAATATAGATGTGCATGTATGTGTGTGTGTGTATAAAAATAAAGAGACAGAGAATGATAAAGTAAATGGTTAAATGGTGCAAGTGTAGATAACTGGCGAATCTGGAAAACATTATTTGGGAATTCGTTGTACTAGTCATGAATTTTTTTTAAGATATAAAATTATATTAAAATAAAAAGTTGGCTGGGCACAGTGGCTCATGCCTTCAATCCTAGCAATTTGGGAAACCAAGGCAAGTAGATTGCTTAAGCCCAAGAATTTGAGACCAGCCTAGGCAACATGGTGAAACCCCATCCCTACAAAAAAAAAAAAAAAGGCATGCACCTGTACTCCCAGCTACTCAGATTCAGGAGGCTGAGGTGGGAGGATCACTCGAGCTCAGGAAGTCGAGGCTACAGTCAGCTGTGATTATGCCACTGTACTCCGGCCTGAGTAGCAGAGCTACACCCTATCTAAAAAATTTTTAGACCATGATCCCAGCACTTTGGGAGGCCAAGGTGGATGGATCACTTGGGGCCAGAAGTTCAAGACCAGCCTTGCCAACATGGCGAAATCCCATCTCTACTAAAAATACAAAAAATTATCTGGGCGTGGTGGTGCACGCCCGTAATCCCAGCTACTGAAAAGGCTGAGGCACGAGAATCGCTTGAAGCCAGGAGGCAGAGGTTGCAGTGAGCTGAGATTGCACCATTGCATTCCAGCCTGGGCAATAGAGCAAGACTCTTTCAAAAAAAAAAAAATTAATTAAAAAAAGTTGTCAGCCGGCTGCGGTGGCTCATGCCTATAATCCCAGCACTTTGGGAGGCCGAGGAGGGCAGATCACGAGGTCAAGAGTTTGAGACCAGCCTGGCCAACATAGTGGAACCCCGACTCTACTAAAAATACCAAAAATTAGCTGGGTATGGTGGCAGGCACCTGCAATCCCAGCTACTTGGGAGGCTGAGGCAGGAGAATCACTTGAAGCCAGGAGGTGGAGGTTGCAGTGAGCTGAGATCACGCCACTGCACTCCAGCCCGGCGGACAGTGCAAGACTCCATCTCAAAAAAAAAAAAAAAAAGTGTCAAGACAGATGAGAAAGAAAGAAAAAAAAAATTTGACATCTGCTCTCCTCACAGCCAGTCTCCTCTCCCCTCCACAAACATCGCAAAAGACCCCACAATTGGCTCATTTCCTCAACTCATAACTTCTAGATACTTCTTTTCTTTTCAGGATGACCTTCCCCAAACCGTCCTCCCACCTCTTTGCCTGTTTCTATCCTCCATCTCAAAATGGACTTCCTTAAGACATGGCCTGAGGCTGGGCGCTGTGGGCACCTGTAATCCCAGCACTTTGGGAGGCCGAGGTTGGTGGATCACGAGGTCAGCAGTTCGAGACCAGCCTGACCAAGAGGGTGAAACCCCGTCTCTACTAAAAATACAAAAATTAGCCAGGCATGGTGGTGGGCACCTGTAATCCCAGCTACTCGGGAGGCTGAGGCAGGAGAATGGCTTGAACCCAGGGGGTGGAGGTTGCAGTGAGCCGAGATCGTGCCATTGCACTCCAATCTCGGCAACAGAGCAAGACTCCGTCTCACAATAAAAATTAAAATAAAATACTTGGCCCAAAGCTCACTCCTTTCCTTTCCTTTCCTTCTCTGAGACATTAATTACCACCAAGAAACATCTCTAGCCCAAATCCCTCCGCCTTAGCTTGTACCTCGGACCCCCTCACTGACCCTGCATCTGACATAATGGATTTCCTTCAGGTTCTCCAATATACCCTGGTTCCTCCCACCACTGCACTTGTCCTTTCTTCCAGCAGAAGTACATCTCCCTCTCCTGGATAACGCTTCTAACATATGGAAGAGGAGGGAACGCTTCTCAATTCACTCTGTGCATCCTGTATTACCCTGACATCAAAACCAGAAAAAGATAGCGCAAGAAATCAAATCTAGCAACATATAAGAGGATCATATTCTATGACTACATAGACCTAATCCCAGAAATTCAAAGTTGTTTTAACATTTGAAAATCCTCAGGGATTGAGGACCCCTGTCTTAGTAGGTCTCATCCAGAAGACTCTTTTAAGGCCTCATAAGACATATTTAGCACCTATTCTCTCTAAAGCCTGCTACTTAGAGGCTTCATCTATACAACAGGAACCTTGGCTTCCACAACCCCCCTTATCTTAACTCAAGCATTTCTTTTCTTTTTCTTTTATCTTTTTTTTTTTTTGAGACAGGGTCTCGCTCTGTTACCCAGGCTGTAGTGCAGTGGTGTGATCTCAGCTCACTGCAACCCCTGCCTCCCAGGTTTAACCGATTCTCCTGCCTCAGCCTCCCGAGTAGCTGGAATTACAGGCATGTATCACCACGCCCAGCTAATTTTTGTATTTTTAGTAGAGATGGGGTTTCACCATGTTGGCCAGGCTGGTCTTGAACTTCTGACCTCAGGTGATCCGCCCACCTTGGCCTCCCAAAGTGCTGGGATTACAGGTGTGAGCCACCGTGCCCCGCCCAACTCAAACATTTCTTTATGCTGACTTCAACACTTCAGGCAAAGCAACCAATTTCCAATCAGTTTGAATTCACCTATGACCTGAAACCCTCTCCCCAAACATTTATACATTTTGAGGCCTAAAATGTATAAAACCAAGCTGTAATCTAACTACCTTGGGCACAAGTTCTCAGGACCTCCAGATGCTGTGTTACGGGCTATGGTCATTCATATTTGGCTCAGAATAAACCTCTTTAAATTTTTTACAGAGTTTGGCTTCTTTCATCAACAATGGGAAAGGAGGTTAGACATACCTCGTTATACCCACCTCTTTTTGGAGTTCAGGCAGAACAGCTGACCAACATGAATGTTAAAATAGAGATCATGGTCAGGTGCAGGGGCTGACACCTCTAGTCCCAGCACTTTGGGAGGCTGAGGCAGGAAGATCACTTAAGCCCAGGAGTTCAAGACCAGCTTGGGCAACATGGTGAAAACCTGACTCTACAAAAAATACAAAAACTAGCCAGGCATGGTGGTGCATGCCTGTAGTCCCAGCTACTCAGAAGGCTGAGATGGGAGGATTGCTTGAGCCCAGGAGGTTGGGGCTGCAGTGAGCTGAGGTCACACCACTGCATTCCAGCCTGGGTGACAGAGCGAGACCCTGTCTCAAGAAAAAAAAAAAAAAAAATCGTATGACTGACCAAACGGACTCTCTGTGGCAATAAGATACCAAACTATGCCTAGGTGTGGTGGCTGACGCCTGTAATCCCAACACTTCTGAAGTGGCATTGCTTGTCTGGGGTAATACCCGAGGTTCATTGTCTCATGCCAAGGAAATCAAAGACATGAACACACAAGGAGTGTGTTTAAGAGAGGAAAGTTTAATAGGCAAAAGAGAAAAGCTCTCCCATGCAGCGGGGCGGGGGGTTCCGAACGGATCTCCCCCGTTTGGGGCAAGATGAGGTTGGTTGTAGAGATGAGCTTGAGGAGCCAGTATCTGATTTACATGGGGCACAGAGGGTTGGTTGGACCAGGTGCGCCTTTTACAAAGCATGCGAAGAGGCTAGACATCCCACCCTAATCTTTTATTATACAAATAGTTTTAACCTGGCCAGTGCCATGTTGCTTGTACATGTGGCGACAAAGAAAAGGGAAGAGGAAACCTCCATGTTGAATATACCTGGCATCCAGCCCTTTTCTATTGGCACAGCTGCCGGCATTTACCCACGCAAGCTTCCAGCTTGTTCATCTATGCTTGCAGCTTGATTTTTCAGGCTGCTTTTTTTAAGAAATTATTTGGGGGCTGCTTTTTATTAAAAAGAAAACTTTACCAAGGATTTGCTAACCCTCGCTAACTGCCTAATTCGTTTCTTCTAGCTTCTGTATCACTTTGGGAGGCCGAGGTGAGAGGATCATTTGAGACCAAGAGTTCGACACCAGCCTGGGCCACATGGCAAGACCTTGTCTCTATGTTTTATATTTATATATATAGCTAACAAAGATACCAAATTATAAACAAGACCTAGGCCATGCAAGACATAGGTTAGGATACACCCTACAGACTATAACATTTTGTTAAACGGGTTTTTTTTTTTTTTTAACTGGTATAATGTTGCTTACCTTCCAACCTGACACTGGTATAGCATCACATGACAGATATCAAACCCTGAAGGAAATAAAAATATTTTATGTAGGCCGGGTGTGGTGGCTCACGCCTGTAATCCCAGCACTTTGGGAGGCAGAGGTGGGTGAATCACTTGAGGTCAGGAGTTTGAGACCAGCCTGGCCAACATGGTGAAACACCGTCTCTATTGAAAATACAAAAAATTAGCTGGGCATGGCGATGCGTGCCTGTAATCCCAGCTACTCGGTAGGCTGAGGCAGGAGAATCGCTTGAACTCAGGAGGTGGAGGTTGCAGTGAGCTGAGATTGTGCCACTGCACTACAGCCTAGGTGACAGGGCAAGACTCTGTCTCAAAAACAAACAAACAAACAAAATACAAAAATTAGTCAGGCGTGGTGGCGCGCACCTGTAATCCCAGCTGCTCCAGAGGCTGAGGTGGAGAACTGCTTGAACCCAGGAAGTAGAGGGTGCAGTGAGCTGAGATCGCGCTACTGAACTCCAGTATGGTTGACAGAGCAAGACTCAGTCTCAAAAAAAAAGCCCAAAATATATTTCTTTGACATATTTTGAAATGGCCCTACAAAGCTACAAAGCTGTCTTTTGTAACAGAAATTTGCATCTACAGAGACTCTCCATTAATGCAGCCAGGATTTCCCTTTCTAGGCCTTTCCCATATCCAGGAAAGATTAATTCTGACACTTAACTTTCCAAAAAGAGACATTTACTGTCTATTCTCTTTTCTTTTCTTTTTTTTTTTTTTTTTTTTTGAGATGGAGTCTCACTCTGTCATCCAGGCTAGAGTGCAGTAGCATGATCTTGGCTCACTGCAACCTTTGTCTCCTCAAGAATTGTCCAAGCAATTCTTGTGCCTCAGCCTCCCAAGTAGCTGGATTACAGGCGCATGCCACCGTGCCTGGCTAATTTTTGTATTTTTAGTAGAGATGGTGTTTCACCATGTTGGCCAGGCTGGTCTTGAACTCCTGACCTCAAGTGATTGGCCTGCCTCAGCCTGACAAAGTGTTGAGATTAGAGGCGTGAGCCTTGGAGCCCAGCCCATCTATTCACCGCGCCTGGCCCATCTATTCTCTGAGGCTGCTACTCACGCTTCAACTGCGTAACAAGGACCTTGAACAACACAACTCCCTTATCTTAGTTCAAGCATTCTTTTCTACTGACTTCAAGTCTTTAGACAAAGCTTAACTCTCTCAAGCAACTGTCAGCTAAAGAATCCCTAAAATCCACCTATGACTTCTAAGACCACCCATTGAGATATCCGCCTTTTTGGGTCTAACCAATGTATACCTTCCATGTATTGATTTATGTCTTTGCCTGTAACTCCTGTCTCCCTAAAATGTAAAAAAACAAACTATAACCCAACTGCCTCGGGATCACTTACTCAAGGCTTTTTGGGTTTGTGTTTTCTCTCTGGGCCAAGGTAACTCATACTGGCTCCGAATACCACTGCTTTAAAATAGTTTACAGAGTTTTATTTATCCGCTAACAGTCTGACAGATGCTGCAAAGACAAGCTTTGAAAATATTATACATAGTATAAGAAGATAGTCGGCCGGGCATAGTGGCTCTCACCTGTAATCTCAGCACTTTGGGAGGCTGAGGCAGGTTGATCAAGAGCTGAGAAGTTCAAGACCAGCCTGGCCAAGATGGTGAAACCCCGTCTCTACTAAAAATCCAAAAATTAGCCGAACGTGGTGGCAGGCGCCTGTAGTTCCAGCTACTCGGGAGACTGAGGCGGGAGACTAGCTTGAACCCGGGTGGCAGAGGATGCAGTGAGCCAAGATCCTGACACTGCACTCCAGCCTGGGAGTGAGTCCAGCCTGAGTGAGACTCATGAGACTGATTCAAAAAAAAAAAGTCATGAAATAAGCTAGTCACTAAAACGTTGACATTATACTTAATGAAAGAAGCCAGTCACACTGTATGATTTCATTTATATCAAACGTGCAAAGTGGCAAGGCCATACACACAGAAAGTATACTAGCAATTGTCTAGGACTTGGGGTGGAGTGGACGTGGTGAATGTAGAATGACTGCTACTGGAGGCAGAATTTTTCTTTGGGGTGATGAAAATATTCTAAAATGAGATCACAGTAATAAATGCACAATTCTCTCAACAACAACAACAAAACTCTTAATGTTACACTTTATTATTTATTTTTAGGTACGTTGTCTTGCTCTGTCTCCCAGGCTGGAGTGCAGTGGCGCGATCTCGGCTCACTGCAGCCTGGAACTCTGGGGCACAAGCGATCCTCTCACCTCAGTCTCCTGAGCAGTTGGGACTACAGGCGAATGCCACTATGCTCGGCTTTGATTTTTTTTTACGCTTTAAATGGGCAAACTTTACATGGTATGTGAATATACATTTCCCAAGAAAGCTGGGGGTTTTTTGTTTGTTTGTTTGTTTTTTTAGCAGAACCTCCTGAAGTGGCAAGTCACTGAAAAAAAATTTTTGTTTTTTAAAAAAGAAGCTTATCCATACTTACTACCCACAAATTTCCACGATTCCCCAAAGCAGAGGCTGCAGAGACCGTGTGTTGGGGCGGAAGGGGCGGAGAGCTAACAGGAAATCCTGACATGCCAAGGAAAGCCTCCATAACTTCCTAATTGAGAGATAACGATCAGAGGCATTGCTGTGACCCCTACCCCCACCACTCCAACCCCCCCACCCCCACCTCCTGCTTACCTCTCTCCAAAGCACTTCAGAAAACTGACGAGAAAAGCCGCCAAGCCCCCCAATACACTCACCATCCGCAACCGGAACGCGGAAGCAATGGCGCCATCTTTGTTATGGGAAATGGGAGGTTCGAAGGAAGTCACCGGAGCCATCCTTACTGAGGGCAGCGAAGGGCAATGGAAGCCCTTCGCGGCCATGTTGACTGAGGCTTTTGTCCTGACAACGAGGCTTGCCACGTGTGGTTATATTGGGCAGTTTTCCTGAAGAGGCTTGTCGATAAATGTGCTTGGTAAACACTAAGGGAACAGAAAAAATATTCAAAAATTTAAATGTTGGCCGGGCGCGGTGGCTCATGCCTGTAGTTCCAGCACTTTGGGAGGCTGAGACTGATCACTTGAGGCCAGGAGTTCGAGACCAGCCTGGGCAACGTAGGGAGACCCTGTCTCTACAAGAAAAAAAATTTTTTTAATTAGCCAGGCATGGTGGCACATGCCTGTAGGTCCAGGTAGTTGGGGGGCTGAGGTGGGATAATTGCTTGAGCCTGAGAGGTCAAGGCTGCAGTTAGCCATGTTCTCGCCACTGCACTCTAACCTGGGCAACAGAGCTAGACCCTGTCTTTGAAAAAAAAAAAAAAATTCGGCTGGGCTCCGTGACTCACGCCTGTAATCCCAGCACTTTGGGAGGCCAAGGCAGGAGGATCACCTGAGGTTGAGCATGGTGGTGCAGCCTGTAATCGCAGCTGCTCGGGAGACTGAGGCAGGAGAATCACTTGAACCCAGAAGGCGGAGGTTGTGGTGAGCCGAGATCGTGCCATTGCACTCCAGCCTGGGCAACGAGAGCAAAACTCCGTCTCAAAAAAAAAAAAAAAAAAAAAATTCAATGTCTTGGAGAGGGTGGGGTTGCATGCCCTTGTAATCCCACTGCTTTGGGAGGCCAAGATGAGAGGATTACTTGAGGCAAGGAGTTCAAGACCCACCTAGGCAACACAGTGGAGACCTTGTCTCTACCAAACAGTTTTAATAAATAAATAAATAAACTTAAATGCCTACATTTTAAAAATATGAAAAGTAGAAATTAGAGATGAGGATGAAAATATTTTAATATTCTGATGCATGCAGATAACTACATAACTGCCACAATTGCAGGACCACAAAAAAGAGACTATGAAGACAAAATTACAAAATTAAGATTTAGCTTAAAGATCTAATTGGCTTTTGTTTATAATTCTAGAATCGGGCAACATCTCATTCTATAAAATTGAATGTTCCAATGAGCTGAGCAGACAATGTTGGCTTCGTAGGCAGAAAAGGAGCTAAATAATGCAGAAAGAATAAAAAGCAAATTGATGGTTCCTTTTTTTTTTTTTTTTCTGAGACAGTCTTACTCTGTTGTCCAGGCTGGAGTGCCCTGGTGCAATCTCAACTTCCACCTCCTGAGTTAAAGCAATTCTTGTGTGTCAGCCTCCCTAGTACCTGGATCACAGGCGTGCACCACCATGCCCGGCTAATTTTTGTATTTCTAGTAGAGACAGGGTTTTGCCATGTTGGCCAGGCTAGTCTTGAACACCTGACCTCAAGTGATTTTCCTGCCTGGGTCTCCCAAAGTGCTGTGATTACAGCCATGAGCCACCGCACCCGGCCCTGCAAATTGATCATTTCAAAATTACTTTCCTTGTAGAGTTAAAACAGAGGAGACTTCCTTATTATATTTACTTAGATTGACAGGAATCTCCCGTTTTCTGGAAGATGGGCTTGTTTCAAAGTTCAGTCTGATTATGTGGCACTTAGCACAAGTAACGCAGTTCTGATTTGGCCTGGCCTGCTGGGGCCTACTGCAGGAGGTCAGACCAAATCAATGACCTCCTATAAAATTTAACAAAACTGAAGGCTATTTTCCCCTTTCACCATTTTCTTGAAAGAGTAGTGTATACTCATAGCCTCTTATCGATGCCTACACTGGAATAATAACCCATAAATTAGGAGTCCTGGACTTAAGATGATTATTTTACCTATACACTGTTTTCTTTTCTTTTCTTTGTGTTTTTTTTTTTTAGAGGGAGTCTCACTCTGTTACCCGGGTTAGAGTGCAGTGGCACGATCTCAGCTCACTGCAACTTCTGCCTCCTGGCTGCCTCAGCCTCCTGAGCAGCTGGGATTACAGGCATGCGCCACCATGCCCAGCTAATTTTTTTTATTTTAGTAGAGATGGGTTTTCACCGTGTTGGTCAGGCTGGTTTCGAACTCCAGACCTCAGGTGATCCGCCCGCCTTGCCCTCCCAAAGTGCTGGGATTACAGGTGTGAACCACCATGCCCAGACTTTCTTCTCCTTAAATACTCCATGCTTACACTCTCTCAATTCTGAGCTTTTCCCCCGTGCAATTTCTTCCCTTATGAACACTCTTCCCTCACGAACACTCTTCCCTCTTCTTTGATGTTTGTCATCCTTACAATTTCAGCTTTAGCCAATTTTTCCTCCAGGAACCTTCTCTGACTTATCTGAAAGGAGTTAGTTGTCCCTTGCAGGGATGCTCACTTTCCTTTGTTTACCCAGATTACTCTAAATTCCTTTGTCCTTCCTACTTTTCCCACCAAAATGTAAGTATCTCAAAGGCAAAGACCATGTTTATCTTTTTTTCTGCTTGTATTTCAGAGCCCAGCTCAGTGACTCATATGTAAGTACTCAGAAATCATTGTTATATGCACAAATAAATAAATCTCTTCCCAGGTCTCCCCTGTTCCCCACTCCTCATTCACACCACACTCAACCTTATATCCTTCAAGAAATCTCAGAAACATGACTTCTTCACGGCTTGTTATCAGTGAAACAAACCTTAAAGGCTTTGGTAGTGTCAACCTTTGCTTGAAAAAAAAGTCTGGGTATAAATTAACTCTTATTTATTCTGTTGTGGCTTTTCCATGACGAGACTTATCTTTCTATGGGCTTCTGTTGCAAATTTCTGAAGTCGATAGTGACTTTCTTTGCCATATAAGTGTAACCACCCGATGGATTCTTCTTGCCCGCTGCCTAGACAGAGCCGATTTATCAAGGCATGGGAATTGCAATAGATAAAGAGTTTAATAAATGCGGAGCCAGCTGCATAGGAAACCAGAGTTGTTTATTACTCAAATCAGTCACCCTGAAACTCAGGTATCGAGTTTTTTAAGGATAATTTGGTGGGTAGGGGATCGGAAAGTGGGGAGTGCTGATTGATCAAGTCAGAGATGAAATCATAGGGAGTCGAAACTGTCCTCTTGCACTCAGTCAATTCCTGGGTGGGGGCCACAAGACCAGATGAGCCTGTTTATTGATCTGGGTGATGCCAGCTAATCCATCAAGTGCAAGGTCTGGAAAATATCTCAAGCACTGGTCTTAGTTTATTGTTGTTGCTGTTGTTGTTATGGAGTCTTGCTTTGTCACCCAGGCTGGAGTGCACGGTGCTATCTTGGCTCACTGCAACCTCCGCCTCAGGGGTTCAAGCGATTCTCCTGCCTTAGTCTCCCAAGTAGCTGGGACTACAGGTGCATGCCACTACATCCGGCTAATTTTTGTATTTTTAGTAGAGATGGGGTTTCACCAAGTTTGCTAGGCTGGTCTTGAACTCCTGACCTCAGATTTCCCCCCGCACCCCCTGCCAGCCAGCTGCATGAACCCTAAACCATGATTTCTAACCTTGAGGCTTATTTACTAGGCCTGCAAAGGCAGTCTAGTCCCCAGGAAAGGGATTTGTTTTGGGGAAGGGTTGTTATCTTCTTTGTTTCAAAGTTAAGCCATAAACTCCCAAAGTTAGCTCAGCCTACACCCAGGAATGAACAAGGACAGCTTGGAGGTTAGAAGCAAGATGGAGTCAGGTCAGATCTCTTTCACCATCATAATTTTCTCAGTTGTAATTTTTGCAAAGGCAGTTTCATAAGCATGCCTCTGACCATACTGTCTTGCCACTTTTAGTTAGTCCATGCATAAGAAATGAAAGCTACTTGAAATAAACATCACAACAAAATCTTTCCAGCGACAACAAAGTAGTTTATTGCATTCCCAAAGTAAATTATAAATTGTTTTAGAGTCCCTTCTGTTTTGCCATTGATTATATAATGACTGCATAAATTGAGTGATGCCACAATTTTATGAAACTCTTCATATTTTGTTGATTTTCTGCCATCAGCTGAGCCAGCTACATCAGCCAAATTTCTTTCAACAGAAAAAAGTCATTTTAGTTGAAAGACCAAAATAGCTCTTTCAAAGTAGGATGATGTTATTTGCAATTATCTTATCTCTCTTTGCCATTCTGAACCTTGATCTAATTACTTTCTCATCTAGGGACTTGGCTTTAAGAAAGTGGTAAGGAAATGTCACAAAAGTTCAAGGGTTAAGTATAATAATTAATGAGCCTCAAGGCTTTCTTTTTCTTTTTTTGAGTCAGAGTCTGGCTCTGTTGCCGATGTTGGAGTGCAGTGGCACAATCTTGACTTATTGAAACCTCCACCTCCTGTGCTTAAGCCATCCTTCTACTTCAGCCTTCCAAGTAGCTAGGACTACAGGTACACGCCATCACATTCAGCTAACTTTTGTATTTTATGTAGAGATGGGGTTATACCAGGCGCGGTGGCTCATGCCTGTACTCCCAGCACTTTGAGAGGCTGAGGAAGGTAGATCACTTGAGGTCAGGAGTTCGAGACCAGCCTGGCCAACATGGTGAAACCCCGTCTATACTAAAAATACAAAAATTAGCCAAGTGTGTTGGTGCACGCCTGTAATCCCAGCTACTTGGGTGTGATTACACTGAGGCCTGAGAATTGCTTGAATCCGGGAGATGGAGTTTATAGTGAGCCAAGATCGCACCTCTGCACTCCAGCCTGGGCAACAGAGTGAGACTCCATCAAAAAAAAAAAAAGAAGGAAAGCAAGAAAGCAAGGAAGCAAGGAAAGAAGGAAGGAAGGGAGGGAGGGAGGGAGGAAGGGAGAAGGAAGGGAAAGAAATCAATCTAAGTGTCCATCAATGGATAAACTGATAAAGAAAATGTGGTATATACACACAATGGAATACTATTCAGCCATAAAAGAAAACTCCTGTCATTTGCAACAGCATGCAGTGAACCTAGAGGACATTATGCTAAGTGAAATAAGCCAATCACAGAAAGACAAATACTGTGTGATCTCACTCAAATGTAGAAACCAAAAAAGTTGATCTTGTAGAGGTAGAGAGTAAAATGGTGGGTTGGACGTGGGGGCTCATGCCTGTAATCCCAGTACTTTGGGAGGCTGAAGCAGATGGATCACCTGAAGTCTGGAGTTGGAGACCAGCCTGGCCAACATGGTGAAACCCTACCTCTGCTAAAAATACAAAAATTAGCGGGCATGGTGGCACACATCTGTAATCCCAGCTACTCGGGAGGCTGAGACAGGAGAATCACTTGAACCTGGGAGGCAGAGGTTGCAGTAAACCAAGATTGTGCCACTGCACTCTAGCCTGAGTGACAAAGCTACACTCTGTCTCAAACAAAAAAAAAAAAAAAAAAAGAGAGAGAGTAAAATGGTGGTTACCATGGTTGTGAGGAGGACAGTCTGGAGAGATGATGGCCAAAATTCCAGTTAAATAGGAGGAATAACTTCAAGAGATCATTATATAATGTGGCGGCGATAGTCAGTAATACATTGTATTCTTGGAAAATGCTAAGAGGGCAGATGTGAAGCATTCTTACCACAAAAGTGAAAACTATGTGAGGCAATGCCTTAGTTAATGAGCTAGATTTAGTCATTCCATAATGTATATATATTTTAAAACATCATGTTATACATGGTAAATACATACAACTTTATCTTTCAACTTAAAAAGCATGTTAATAGAAACATCTCACTGTCAAAGATATACCAATCACTCAGTTTTTTTTTTCTCTTTTTGAATATCCACTTGTTTTTTTGACAAAAACCTTTGAGTGGAATTTTATTTTATTTTATTTTTTTCCAGATAGGGTCTCAGTCTGTTGCCCAGGCTGGAATGCAGTGACATGATTAGAGCTCACTGCAGCCTCAACCTCCTGTGCTCAAGTGATCTATCACCTAACACTCCTGAGCAGCTAGGATTACGGGAGCACATCACTATGCCCAGCTGATTTTTTTTTTTTTTCATTTTTTGTGGACACGAGGTCTCACTATGTTGCCTAGGCTAGTCTCAAACTCCTGGGCTCAAGCGATCCTCCTGCCTCTGCCTCCCAAAATGATGGGATTACAGGCCACCACACCAGGCCTCTTCATTTTCCAATCCTGGCAAGTGTATTTCTCAATGCTCCTGACGGCAAAGGTCTTTAAAAGCATTAGACAAAACCTGGTAGGTCCAAGGAAAAGAAGGAGAGTTTGACTACATAGTAATGTGAAAGACGCTCTAAACATGTACTGGAGCCACATACAAATCAGGCAAGGTCAGGTCATACCCATATTATGTAAAGAGGTGCTTCCCGCAGAGCTGATGTGAAGAGATGTCATGGTCAATTTGTTAGATGGGACAGGCAAAGTTCCAAGACATTTGCATGAATATGCCTGGAAAGACTGTGGTCCAAATACCGTGGTTATCTCCAGAAAACAAGATTGGGTGGGGCTGGGTCAAGAGAGGACGCTATCATTTCTTACTTTATAAACTTCTATGTTTTGATTTTTTTTTTTTTTTTTTTTTTGAGACAGGGTCTCATTCTGTCACCCAGGCTGGAGTGCCGTGGCTCGATCTTGGCTCATTGCAACCTCCGCCTCCTGGGTTCAACCTATTTTCATGCCTCAGCCTCCGAGTAGCTGGGATTACAGGTGCACACCACCACGCCTGGCTCATTTTTTTGTATTTCTTAGTAAAGATAGGGTTTCACCACATCGGCCAGGCTGGTCTCGAACTCCTAACATCAAATGATCCTCCTGCCTCAGTCTCCCAAAGTGCTAGGATTACAAGCATGAGCCACCCAGGTCGGAGTGTGGTGGCACGATCTTGGCTCACTGCAACCTCTGCCTCCCAGGCTCAAGTGATCCTCTCACCTCAGCCTCCCGAGAAGCTGGGACTACAGGCACACACCACCATGCACAGCTAATTTTTGTATTTTTTGTTGAGATCGGGTTTCACCATGTTGTCCAGGCTGGTCTCGAACTCCTGAGCTCAGCGATCCAACTGAGCATCCAAAAGTGCTGGGATTATAGGCATGAGCCACTACAGTCAGCATGAACTTTCTTTCTTTCTTTCTTTTTTTTTTAATAACAAGCACATACTAATTTTGTAATTCAAAACAATTATAATAATGTTAATAATAGCTTAGCTAAACTTGGTAGAGTGTTCCAGAACTGTAATAAGAGAATGATTTACATGAATTTATTTATTTACTCTTCACACAATGCTGTGATTAAGATATTGTTATTCCCTGAGCTCATTCCTAGCACCTCTTAAAAAAAAAAGATACTGTTATTATATCCCTTTTACAGATGAAGAAACTAAGGCACAGAATGTATTAATAGATAAGCAGTGACAGAGCTCATATGTGGCAGAGCTGGCTAAAAAGATATTAAAATACTAAAACTGCAAAGAGCTGGGAGCGGTGACTGACACCTGTATTCCCAGCACTTTGGGAGGCTGAGGTGGGTGGATCACGAGGTCAGGAGATCCAGACCATCCTGGCTAACACGGTGAAACCCCATCTCTACTAAAAATACAAAAAATTAGCCTGGCATGGTGGCACGCACCTATAGTCCCAGCTACTCAGGAGGCTGAGGCAGGAGAATCGCTTGAACCTGGGAGGTGGAGGTTGCAGTGAGCCAAGATCATGCCACTGCACTCCAGCCTGGGTGACAGAGCAAGACTCTGTCTCAAAAAACAAAACCACACACACACACACAAAACGGCAAAGAAGGCTATTATCTCAAAAGGAATAACAATTACTATTCCCAACCTCAGAAAATAATTTAAAAGTTAGTATTAATTGAGGAAAAAATTTGAACCAGAGCATGTTGAACTCATGAAGTATTAAATCATTAAAATAGATGCAGCAGACAACCCTGTACTAGATAGCTGTGACCCAAATCCTCTGTGTGTTTTAGAAACATCCCTCATGTGTGTTATAACAACCCCAGTGTCAGAGTGCCTCGTTGCTAAAGTGGCTTGCTTAAAGGCCAAGCCATGGAAAATCACTAATAAAAGCATAAATGAAAGAAAAATGTGTAATTAAGAAACTCAGATGCCCCAACTCAATTGAAGTAGAAAATAAAAATGTGAAGACATCGCTTTCCTTAGGCTTATTATCTTTAATTGGCTTCCTTCTTTGTTGTGGATGGCCACATAGACTCAGGAGAGAGGCCAAGTGCTAACTCCATGTCTCCTGCAGGCCGCAGCATCAGCTCCTGGTGCTCCTGTTGTTCCTTTTCTTTAAAGAGGAGGTAGCCGGGCATGGTGACTCACGCCTGTAATCCCAGCACTTTGGGAGGCTGAGGCAGGCAGATCACCTGAGTTCAGGAGTTCTAGGCCAGCCTGGCCAGCATGGTGAAACCTCATCTCTACTAAAAATACAAAAATCAGCCGGGTGTGATGGCGGTGCCTGTAATCCCAACTACTCAGGAGGCTGAGGCAGGAAAATCTCTTGAACCTGAGAGGTGGAGGTTGCAGTAAGCCGAGATCGTGCCACAACACTCCAGCCTGGGTGACAGAGTGAGACCCTATCTCAACCAAAAAAAAAAAAAAAAGGAGGTAATAAGACCTTTTCTCTGAAAGAGAAAAGCACTTAACCTGTTTTGCACTAATAGTGTCTAGTTGTAAATGCTCATTATCCTTGCAACTGACTGAAGTCAGCATACTTTTCAGAAAAACAGTGAGCCAGATGTTTCTAAAATTCCAAAGGGCAAAGCCAGCCTCTCAAAAGGATGAAGTGGGTGGCTACCCACTAATACCCACAAATTACCTGATTCCTATTTAACAGGTAATTTGAACAACACAGGGAGAACATCCTGTCGAAAGCATCTTTTTCACTCTACGTACTTGAGGTTCCACCATTAGAAATGCCTTCCTGGTGGCCAGGAAGCCTAGATTGTGCCACTGCACTCCAGCCTGGATAACAGAGCAAGACTATCTCAAAACAAAACAAACAAAATGCATTTTTTTTAGTCCTGTGGAGTCCCCCTTCAAATGCAAATACTTTCACATCAGCTCTCTTCATGGGCAGTAAATTTGAAGCTCGGTTATTGGAATGATGCCTAGAAGTCCCTCCCAGAGTCAGGAGGTATCGGAGGCTTCTTAGGAGGGAGACACAGACCATCTTGCCTAGAACTGGCCCTACAGATCTAAGGGTCAACATAACTCACAGAAACAAGCCCAGGCTGACAATCTACCTTCCAACAGCAAGGAAACCTCAACTCTGGCTGGGTTCCCCCTGACATCACCTCCTTCCCTCACTGAAAACAGCAGTTTCCCAGCAGACAGCAGCTACCCATCAAAGGAGACCAGTGACTCAATGGCAGCAGTTTGCTCTTCTGGTGCGCAACAGAGCTGGGGCTCAGGCAATACTTAGATGCAGACATAGCTTTCCAGGCAGGACACCTGAGACTTTTCCTTCCTCTGAACCCCAGAGGACTGGCTTTTTTTTTTTTTTTTTAAGTTTTTTCTTTTTAATAGTATTGTCATTACAGATTTGCTAATCTTTTCCGTGAAGCATGAGTCAATATTCTGCTCTCATTAAGGATGCCAAGGTCCTAATGCCTTCTCCCCTTTACAAAATAACTTAGCCATGTTCACATTCTCTTAGCATGTAATCTACCATCCCCTAAGGCCCCAGGCCATTCTCATGAGCCCTGGGCATGAGAAGATTTTCTTTTTTTTTTTTTTTTTTGAGATGGAGTCTCGCCCTGTCACCCAGGCTGAAGTGCAATGGCGTGATCTCAGTCACTGCAACCTTTGCCCCCTGGGTTCAAGCGATTCTCCTGCCTCAACCTGCTGATTAGCTGGGATTACAAGCACACACCACCATGCCCGGCTAATTTTTTGTATCTTTAGTAGAGACGGGGGTTTCACCATGTTGGCCAGGCTGGTCTCGAACTCCTGACCTCGTGATCCGCCTGCCTCAGCCTCCCAAAGTGCTGGGATTACAAGCGTGAGCCACTGCACTCGGCCCAGGAGATTTTCATAACAGGAAACGATTCGTGTGTATTTAATCTGCAGATTGCATGCAGTGGGGGTGGGGTTGTGGCAAAGATGGAACAAACAAATTGCAAATGTTTAGATATCTTCTGCACCCACGCTACTTCAGACGTAGACAATCTGCGTCCCACCCTCTTCAGAGAATCATCTCAGAGATTAATAGCGTTAGGACTTTGAGCAAGGGCTTAGTCACCCAACCATATTACAAAAAGTAGTGAGAGTGTCCTCTGAATTAAGGTGAATTAAGGTGAATTAAGCCTTCCCCTAACACTTGTCCCTAATGTCCCTTTCAGAAACTTGAGTTTTTCTGCCTCTCTCTGTGTCTGATGTTGCTTACTTGTTTTACTTGACAAACTTAATGAATTGAACATACTTTTACAATTTTTATTTATTTATTTTGAGACAGGATTTCACTCTGTGACCGAGGTTGGAGTGCAGTGGCACGATCATGGCTCACTGCAGCCTTGACCTCCCAGGCTCAAATGATCTTCCTGCCTTAGCAGTCCACCCTACTCTTCCTCCCCGCTCCCCACCAAGTAGCTGGGACTACAAGGCATGTACCAGCATGCCTAGCTAGAGCTAGTTGTGTTTCACTGTGTTGTCCAGACTGGTCTTGAACGCCTGGGCTCAAGCAGTCCTCCCACCTCAGGCTCCCAAAGTGCTGGGATTAGAGGTGTAAACCACCGTGCCTTGTCCATGCTTTTTTTTTTTTTTTTTTAAGATGGAGTCTCACTTTGTTGCCCAGGCTGCAGTGCAGTGGCATGATCTCGGCTCACTGCAACCTCTGCCTCCCAGATTCAAGCTATTCTCCCGCCTCAGCCTCTCAAATAGCTGGGATTACAGGTGCACACCACTGAGCCCACCTAACTTTTATATTTTTAGTAGAGAGAGGGTTTCGCCATGTTGGCTAGGATGGTCACGAACTCCTGACCTCAAGTGATCCGCCCACCTCAGCCTCCCAAAGTGCTAAGATTACAGTCGTGAGCCACTGCGCTCGGGCTATGCTATTTTTAATAGTAATTAAACTGCTTTTTGCTGATCATCCCTTCATTTCTTTCCTCCTTATGGATCTGTAGGGGAAAAGTTCCCATAATGACAAAGTCAAATTAGAAGGGACTCCTTTGCCTGAGAAGACAATAAAAAGTCAACTAGATTCTCAAGAACTGCCAGGGAAAAGTCACTCATGGGGACAACAAGTCCTTTGTAAATTCATCCTCACCAGCTGCACTCACTCAACAGAATCTGGTCTTTTAGCCAAATACAGGCTCCTCCCCTCCACCAGGATTATTTTAAATTTCCCTCTACTCCTTCGCAGCTGCTGACTTGCTTCCTCATGCAATTAAACATCCAAACCCATCCAGATCCGGGCCACCTGCTCCTCCTTCCCTTCATTTAGCACTGAAGTTGATGACAGTCTCTTTTTGTCTTCTTATGCCCTGTCCTCTGTCCCAGCATGTTCACAGGATACTCATGCTGTTCATTTTCTTCCCTTCCTTCTCCTCTCCTCTCCTCCCCTCCTCTCCCCTTCCTTCTCTTCCCTTTTCTTCCCTTCCCGTCCCTTCTCCTCCTTTCTGTTCTCCAGCCAATTTCTCCCTCTCCATTTGTTCAACAGACAGATAAAAGGATTAATCCCTTTATCCATAACACATGTAATACATGTTGCAAATATTTCCTCCAAGTCATTTACCTGTCTTTTGACTTTGTTATGGTGGGGTTATTTTTCAGTTTGCTTCTTATTGTACTTTTTGTCATGCAAAAGTTTCTTCATTTTATTTTGTTTGTGTGTGTGTGTGTGATTTTTATTTTTTTTTAAGACGAAGTCTTGCTTTGTCACCCAGGCTGGAGTACAGTAGCACGATCTCAGCTGACTACAATCTTGGCCTCCCAGGTTGAAGCAATTCTCCTGCCTCAGCCTCCTGAGTAGCTAGGATTACAGGTGCCCGCCACCATGCCTAGCTAACTTTTGTGTTTTTGTTTTGTTTTGTTTTTTGAGACGGAGTCTCGCTCTGTCGCCCAGGCTGGAGTGCAGTGGTGCGATCTCGGCTCATTGCAAGCTCTGCCTCCCAGGTTCACACCATTCTCCTGCCTCAGTCTTCCGAGTAGCTGGAACTACAAGTGCCTGCCACCACGTCCGGCTAATTTTTTTGTATTAAGTAGAGACGGGGTTTCACCGTGTTAGCCAGGATGGTCTCTATCTCCTGACCTCGTGATCCACCTGCCTCGGCCTCCCAAAGTGCTGGGATTACAGGCATGAGCCACCATGCCTGGCCTCTTCTTTTTAAATAATCGCATTTATTAATCTTTTATTACATCTGAATTTTGAGTTAGAAATACCTTTTTCCACCCACAAGATATAAAGGAATTCACACGTTTTCTTCCATAAAACATGATGGCATAGTTACTGATGGCACTATGAAAATGATGCAGTACCAAAAATAAGTGAGAAATAATTTGTGGGATTTCCACTGCAATTTAATCAGAAGTAAAATATAAACAGAGATGCCCCAGAGGCAAATTTGCTATGCCTTTGGTCAGAGATTTGAACAGGCAGAGCTGATGCCAGGTCAAACCGTGAGGTAGGTATTCAAAAAAACTCAGAGGAAGCTGAAACAGGGAGTCGAGGAAGACATAGGCATCTCGAATTGACAGAAGATAAATGCAGGTGAGGCTGTCCATGAGAGCAGGGAGAACGGACAATTTCGGATTAGCTTCAGTTACATATAACAGAAAACTGATGTGTGTAGAAGATTTTTGCTTCACATAAAAAAATCAGCACTGGACCAGGGGCAGCTGGTCCAGTACTGATACAGGCTTCATGATTATACCAGACTAAGACTTTTTCTGTCTTGTTGCTTTGCCATTTAAACACGTGGTTTCTCCTTCATGACCCAAAGCAGTTGCTTGAATTCAAGCCATTGTGTCTGTATTCTAGCCAGGGGGAAACAGGAAGAAAGAATGATGGTCATGCCTGCCCCTTTAAGGGCTAGCAATCAAATCATTTTCAAAACTTCCAGTATATCCTCTTAGTCAGAACTTAGACACGTGACCACATCAAACTTCGAAGACAGGCTTGGAAATGTAATCTTTACTCAAGGAAGCCATGTGCCCAGATAAGTTAGAATGAATAATAGGGTTCAAGTAACAGTCTTTGCCCCAGCATATAATCAGAAGAATTAAAAGAGGAGCTGTGTGGCAGGGAATGAAATTTGGAGAAAATTCATAGATTGAGCCAATCTTCATATTTCTATTCCCCACGTCCAGACTGCTGAGTACTACACAGCTGCATGGTTAGTGGCCATGTACTTGGCCCTGGCACCTCGGTTAATTGTGCACTGGTACCTGGTCAGCTCCCTCTTCCAGTCCCATGGAGGCTGCTTTAAACCTTCACCATCTTCTAAAGCCATTGTCTTCCTCCTTCTCTGACCTCTGCCAACCCAGAGAAATGGATGCTTTTGGGCATGAGGTACCTCAGCTTCCCATCTTCCCATCTATAACCTTATCACTATCATTCTCCCCTACAACACCTATCTTCTAGTGTTTTGTTTTTGTTTTTTGTTTTTTGTTTTTTGAGACAGTCTTGCTCTGTCGACCAGACTGGAGTGCAGTGGTGCAATCTCAGCCTACTGCAACCTCCACCTCCTGGGTTCAAGCAATTCTCCTGCCTCAACCTTCAGAGTAGCTGGGATTACAGGAGCCCACCACCATGCCTGACTAATTTTTGTATTTATAGTATAGACGGGGTTTTACCATGCTGGCCAGGTTGGTCTCGAACATCTGACCTCAGAAGATCCTCCCACCTCGGCCTCCCAAAATGCTGGGATTACAGGTGTGAGCCACTGCGCCCAGCCTGTAAAGTCTTAATTCCTTAGAATGACACCCCCTCTGTGATTTTCTTGATCTGGTCCCTAGCCACCTCCCCCTGATTGAGTAGGTCTAGGATGGGGCACAAGAATTTGTGTTTCTAATGAGCTCTCTGACGATGCTGATGCTGCTGATCCACTTTGTGTAGCATCGGTACAGTCGTTTTCCTTCAGAACACTTGTCTCTGTTTGTAATGATAGATCCCTTCCATTCCTTAATTGAGTGGTTCTCAAACATTAGTGTGCACCAGAATCCCCTGGAGGGCTCATTAAAACACAGATCACTGGATTCCACCTCCAGAATTTCTGATTCAGTAGGTTTAGAGTAGGACCTAAGAATCTGCATTTCCAACAAGTTCCCAGACGATGCCAATGCTGCCTGTCTGTGGAGCACACTTTGATAACCACTGCCTTAGTGCAGGGTTTCTCAGCCTTGGCACTATTGACATTTTGGGCCGGATCATTCTTTATTATACAGGGGTTGTTCTGTGCATTATAGGCTGTTCAGCAGCATCCTTGGCCTCTACCTATTAGATGTCAGTAGCAGCCCCTGCAGTTGTGACACAAATGCCTCCAGATACTCCCAAATGTCCCCTGGAAGGCAAAATTGCCCCCTGGTTGAAAACCGCTGTCTTGGAGTGACTATCTGATTTCTAACCGTCTCCTTATTCAGTCTCTAAGTTTCACAAGAGCAGGATCCTGTTTTTATATTCCCAGTACTTGGTATAGGCACTCAACAGATATTTGTTCAACAAATGAATGAATCTAAGTCCAGCAAAGTTTAAGGCCCTTGAACTGTTTCTGCTCTAATCCCCTGCTTCTATCCTTTCTCTCATCACCAAAAAGCAAGAAAAGAAATCTCCCTGCTGCCACTCTATTCTGGAACCAAAGGATAAACTTCCGGGCTTCTTTGGCCAGGAACATAGGGGCTGAACACATTCCCCAGTCTCAGGCCTTTGTTTAAGAGAGCTGGTCTGTCTAGAGGAATTTTATCAATTGTCCCAGAGAAGGAAGAGAAAGCAGTTTTCTTTTTCTGGATAAGATCAGGGGTGCGATGATGGATTCCCCACCCTGGACACACTCACCCCTAACCACTAGGAGAAGAAGAGATGGATCCAGCCCCTGCCTCTGCAAGAGCTCCTGGGGGGCGGCAGGACTTCAGTGGGAGAGGTCTGTGTGGATTGATGTCTGTGGAGGATAAAGTAGCGGTGAGGGTCCTGGCAACCAAACCTGGGGTCATTGAGCAGCTCCATTTCCCAGAGCAGCAGAACGTATAGGTAGTGACTATGCTTCCAGTCTTCTTTCTGTTCTTTTGTAATACACTGTGCTTCTGGAAGTGACATTCTGTCAATCATACTTTAAGCAAAAGAACAACGCAATAATGAGGATCTCATGAACTGTGGCAGGCTGGGAGAAAGAACAGATTTTGTGTCAAGGTACTGCTGCTCCCCAATGTCAGCATGACATTGGGAGCTGCCTGTTATAGCCACAGCTTCGAGCAGCCCAATTGCAAAGACAGAGAGGCTGAGGATCTGGCAACCCTGGTAGACAACAAGCAGGAGTCAGGAAGCTTGCAGAATTGGCATCACAGTCTGTTCCTGCCCGTGCATATCCTGCCTTCCCTCCTACTGCCACATATCTCTAAATTTGGGGCTGCTTCATGAGCTTGTGCAGTTCTAGCTAAGGCAATTAGGAAATATATTGTTCCACCCTGGATTGTCTTGAACCACAGAGGCCTTACTCTATGTGCCAGCCAGGTCTTCAAGTCAGGGTTTATGGATGCCGGAGGGTAGTGGAAGACTTGTTCATTCACCTGCGGGGAGATTAACCATCATTGCCCTGATTTCAGGGCTGTGAGAAGGAAATTCTTACAAAGGGCATAGTGAGGGCAGAACTCTATGGCTCACTGAGAATCTGAGTGTGATTTTATGATGCTTTTCTGGACTAATGGACTCTTTGGTGATGTGTAATAGAAGTTATTTGAGCTAGCTTGTGAGATAATAGGGAATTTATTACATGTATGTTGGCAGCATTCACACACCAGGAGTTGGATGTAGGAGGGTTTCAGAAAGGGAGGGACCCTAGAACAGAAAGCAGCCTCTCATCTCTTATTCTCTTGCCCGATCTCCTGTCTCTCTCCTAGTCTCTCTCTCTCTCTCTCTCTCTCTCTCTCTCTCTCTCTCTCTCTCTTTCTCCCTTTCTGCAGAAAGGCTTTCTTTGCTTTCCCTACCCACATGGTAAACTATGTCCCTGCAAAGTTTCCAAGTTCACATGTGAAAGCTCCAGCCTTCTGCAGACACTAATCAATGTGCTCTCTGTTCCCATATAAAAACTCAGGGAAAGAGAATCTGGTGGGGCCAGGCACGGTGTCTCATGCCTGTAATTCCAGCACTTTGAGAGGCCAAGGCAGGTGGATCACTTGAGGTCAGGAGTTTGAGACCAGCCTGGCCAACATGGCGGACTGTTTTAGTAGAAACCCTATCTCTACTAAAAATACAAAAATTAGCCAGGCATAGTGGCATCCTTGTAATCTCAGCTACTCAGGAAGCTGAGGCACAAGAATAGGTTGAACCTGGGAGGCAGAGGTTGCTGTGAGCCAAGATCTTACCACTGCACTGCAGCCTGAGTGACAGCATGAGACTGTCTCAAAAAAAAAAAAAAAAAAAAAAAAAAAAAAACCATCCTGGCTAACACGGTGAAACCCCGTCTCTACTAAAAATACAAAAAAAAAAAAAAAAAAAAAAAAAAAAAAGTTAGCCGAGCGTGGTGGCGGGCGCCTGTAGTCCCAGCTACACGGGAGGCTGAGGCAGGAGAATGGCGTGAACCTGGGGGGGCGGAGCTTGCAGTGAGCCGACATTGCGCCACTGCACTACAGCCTGGGCCACAGAGCGAGACTCCATCTCAAAAAAAAAAAAAAGAGAGAGAGAATCTGATGGGTACAGCATGGGCCAGGTGCCCAGCTTGGGTCCAACCAACTACGGGTGGTACCAGCAAGGCTGCAAGGACCCATCCTGGAGAGGGGGCAGCTCCTAGATACATGCTGTCTTAGACTGGGTTATCCCAGAAGATCTTGAATCAGGATTTGAGTAGCAGGTTATTTGTGAGGAAACTCACCCTCTTCATTGCCTTTGATTGCCTACTAGGGTTCTCCATTTGCCAAATTCTTAAGCTAGAAGGCAGTGAAGCCCAGGCACACAGCAGGATGGAGAAGGGCACAAGTGAGTCTAAACAGGCACATGGAAAACATGAGTTGGGCCTTTCTCTAGAGAGATACCCTAACAAAGATGTGAAAAATACCCTAACAAAGATGTGAAAAAATAAAGTATTCCATTTGTCTAGTTGTAGCTAACAGTAGCATTTAGGCATGCCTAACTTCCCACTTCACAGTTATCATATTTGAGTTTTGAATGGTCTGTCGGCATGGCTTGTATCATTGTTTCATACAGCCTGGGGTCAGAAGTGTCAACAAGCCTGGTGTGGCTGTTCATGCCTGTAATCCCAGCACTTTGGGAGGCCGAGGTGGGAGGATCGTTTGAGTCCAGAAATTCAAGGCCAGCCTGGGCAACTCAGTGAAACCTATCTCTACAAAAAAGTTTTTAAATTAGCTAGGAATGGTGGTGCACATCTGCGGTCTCAGCTACTTAGGAGGCTGGGGTGGAAGGATCACTTGAGCCTGGAGGGTCGAGGATGAGACTGATCGAGTGAGCTGCCTCAAGTGAATGAGCTGAGATGGCACCACTGCACTCCAGCCTGGACAATAGACCAACACTGTCTCAAAAAGAAAAGGAGGTGCGGTGCTGGGCATGGTGGCTGATATCTGTAATCCCAGAACTTTGTGAGGCCGAAGCAGGAGGATTGCTCGAGCCCAGGAGTTCAAGACCAGCCTGGGCAACATGGTGAAAACCTGTCTCTACAAAAAAATACAAAAAAATTAGCCAGGTATGGTGGTGCACACCTGTAGTTCCAGGTACTTGGGAGGCAGTGGTGAGAGGATCACTTGAACCCAGGAGGCGGAGCCTGCAGCAAACTGAGATGGTGCTACTGCACTCCAGCCTGGGTAACAGAGCAAGACCCCATCTCAAAAAAAAAAAAAAAAAAAAAAAAAAAAAAAAAAAAAAAAGGCGTTAACAAATTCCTGGCCAAATTATAAGCATATTCAGATTTATATAAATATGTTCCAGGCCTGCAATAACAAACTTAAGCAGTTCCAGTGTCAGATGCGATGTTTATGTTATACCCCCTGTGAGTCATTCTGCCCTGAGCAGAAGGAAAGTTTATTTTACACCAGTGATTTTGGATTTTGTTCTTCATCTCTTCATGTATTGCTTCCAGAAGCCACTGCCCAGGACTTCATTTAAACCCCCATCACATTGATACAGTCTCAGTTCATAAAGACTTGTAGAAATTAATTCTTCCCAGCTTTCACAATAAGCCTCTTGCAATATCTAAAACCAACCACCAAAAAAAAGTTATTTGCATTAGTTTCCTATTACTGCTGTAACAAATTACCAGAAACTTAGTGGCTTAAAACAACACAGTTTGGAGATCAGAAGGGTCACAGGGCTGAATTCCTTCTGGAGGCTCTAGAGAAGAATGTTTCCTTGCCTATTCCAGCTTCAAGAGGCTGCCTGCAGCTGGGTGCAGTGGTTCACTCCTGTAATCCCAGCACTTTGGGAGGCTGAGGTGGGAGGAGTTTTTAAGCCCAGGAGTTCGAGACCAGCCTGGGCAGCATAGTGAGACCTCATCCTTACAAATAAAAAAAATTAGCTGAGTGTGGTGGACTGCACCAGGTCCTAGCTACTCAAGAGGCTGAGGCAGGAGGATCCCTTGAGTCCAGGAGGTAGAGGCTGCAGTGAGCTGAGATTGCGTCATTGAGCTTCAGTATGGGTGACAGAGTGAGACTCTGCCTTTTTTTTTTTTTTTTTTGAGACGGAGTCTTGCTCTGTTGCCCAGCCTGGAGTGCAGTGGCGTGGTCTTGGCTCACTGCAAGCTCTGCCTCCCGGGTTCACGCAGTTCTCCTGCCTCAGCCTCCTGAGTAGCTGGAACTACAGGTGTCTGCCACCACACCCGGCTAATTTTTTTTTTTTTTTTTGTATTTTTAGTAGAGAAGGGGTTTCACCATGTTAACCAGGATGGTCTCAATCTCCTGACCCTGTGATCCGCCCACTTCGGCCACCCAAAGCTAGGATTACAGGCATGAGCCACCGTGCCCAGCCAAGACCCTATCTTAAAAAAAAAAAAAAAAAAAAAAAAAAAGGCTGGGAGGAGAATCACTTGAACCTGGGAGGCAGAGGTTGCGGTGAGCCAAGATCACGCCATTGCACTCCAACCTGGGCAACAAGAGCGAAACTCCTTCTCAAAAAAATAATTAATTAATTAATTAATTTCACCTTTGTGATTACATTGATCCCACTCAGCAAATCTAGGAGAATCTCACCATCTCTCACTAACTTAACACCTCTGCAAAGTCTCTCTTGCCATGTAAAGTAACATATCCACAGGTCCCAGGGATTAGGATGCGGATATCTTTGGAAGACCATAATTCTACCTATCACATTGTAATGAGGAGCATTCCTTTGATACCGTAATTTATGAACACCCAAAACTAATTGAGAAGGAAGAGCTGTATCATACTACACATTTTCAGGTGATGGTAGGAACCTCTTCTAGCAGAAATTTCTAGGAAATGCAGTGGAGTGGAAGAGCACTCTGTTTTAGCCATTCGTCAGAGGTACTTACCCTTTTGGAGTTGAGACTGAACTTGGGTCTGGATAGAGTTGTGTGCTGGAGAAAGCAGGGGAAGAGAGAGGAGGAAGAGAAACTGGGGCAGAGATACCTGTTTGGGCTAGTTACAAAATGTGGTTGTACTAAGACTTCCAAACAGAAAATTTGGTTCTGGGAGAGAAAAAAGGATGTTAGGCATTAGTGCTACATTAAACCCAATATTCTCTTATTCGTTTGGGGCTGATTCTGCAGAGAGACTTCCTGCTTCATTGACACTTGGCTTTGCCAAATTTGCTTTTCTTAAGCTTCTTCCCTAGGCTGTGGTTTTATATGATCGAGCTTCCTCTTCCACCTACCGTAGCTGCTTTGCTTAGATTGAATATATTATTGAATTTCAAGGAGAATCCATTATTATCAAAGTATGTATGTTTACCAATACTTCTCACTTTCTCTATCTTGGCTCTATGTTAACAAACAAAGGATTATCTTTCCCCTTTACTTGTCTAAAGAGAAAACGATAGTAATTACTTTTCTTCAAACTATGCAAACAGATTCAAAGGCTAGGGTCATTTTTATCCTCTCTACTACCTGAAAAACATTAAAAAGTTTTTTAGGCCGGGCGTGGTGGCTCACGTCTGTAATCCCAGCACTTTGGGAGGCTGAGGTGGGCGAATCACGAGGTCAGGAGATCGAGACCATCCTGCCTAATGCAGTGAAACGCCTTCTCTACTAAAAATACAAAAAAAAAAAAAAATGGCCAGGCGTGGTGGTGGGCACCTGTAGACCCAGTTACTCAGGAGGCTGAGGTAGGAGAATGGCGTGAACCCAGCAGGTGGAGCTTGCAGTGAGCCAAGTTTGTGCCACTGCACTCCAGGCTGGGCAACAGAGCGAGACTCTGTCTCAAAAAAAAGTATTTTATGCCCAATGTGGCACCTCGTGTTTTCCAGAGATGGCCACAATAATATCTGCCTTTTCCCCCTTCTTACAATGCAACTGACACTCCTCCCACGGAGGTGTGACTTATGTTCCCTCCCCTTGAATCTGGGTGGGTTGGTGATTGTGGTGGAAATGATATCATGTGACTTCCATGGCTAGATGATAAGAGTACAGTTTCCCCCAGGTTCTCATGGGATACTCACTGTTCGAACATGGCCGCCTTGCTGTGAGGAAGCCCAAACAGCACTATGGAGGCCATGTGTTGGTGTCCCAGCCAACAGCTCAGCTGAGTTCTCAGCCATGCCCTGCCAGACCTGTGAGTGAGCAAACTTTCAGATGATTTTAGCCAGAACCTGCAAAGTCACTCCCTGCTGACTGAGTCTTTCCAATGAGGTCCCAGTCATTGTGGAGTCAAGACGAATTATCCTGGCTTTGTTCTTTCTGAATTCCTGACCTGACCCATAAGATACATACTCATGATAAAATGGTTGCTGTTTTATACTATCAAGCTTGGAGTCATTTGTGCTGCAGGGATAGTAATGAGAATACTCAGGTACACACAAATGTTGAAAGATAATGGGCATTTCTCTCTCTCTTTTTTTTTTTTTCTGGAGATGAAATCTTGCTCTGTCGCCAGGTTGGAGTGTGGAGTGCAGTGGCGTGATCTCGGCTCACTGCAACCTCCGCCTCCCAGGTTCAAACGATTCTCCTGCCTCAGCCTCCCTAGTAGCTGGGACTACAGACATGCGCCACCATGCCCAGCTAATTTTTGTATTTTTAGTAGAGATGGGGTTTCACCATGTTGGCCAGGATGGTCTCAATCTCTTGACCTCGTGATCTGCCCACCTCGGCCTCCCAAAGTGCTGAGATTACAGGTGTGAGACACCGTGCCCAGCTGATAGTGGGCATTCTTACTGCAAACACAATAACCGTAGCAAGATGTCTGCAACTTACCACATTTTTCCCCCAGCTTGTTTCTTTTCTTTCCTTTTTTCAAAAAGGAAAAAATCAGCCAGGTATGGTGGCTTATGCCTCTAATCCCAGCACTTTGGAAGACTGAGGTGGGTGGATCTCACCTGAGGTTAGGAGTTCAAGTCCAGCCTGGCCAACATGGCAAAACCCTGTCTCTACTAAAAATACAAAAAGTAGCCGGGCGTGGTGGCACACACCTGTAATCCCAGCTACTTGGGAGGCTGAGGCAGGAGAATAACTTGAACCTGGGAGGTGGAGGTTGCAGCAGGCCAAAATCATGCCATTGCACTCCAGCCTGGGCAACAAGAGCAAAACTCTGTTTAAAAATTTTTAAAAAAAAGGAAAAAATCTTTATGTTTTTTAGAGACAGGATCTCATATTGCCCAGGCAGGCTAAGACCCCCTAATCTTAAACGATCCTCCCCGCTCAGCCTCCCAAGTAGCTGGGACTGTAGGTGCATACCACCATGCCTAGCTTCCAACTTGTTTCTTATCTTTATTTTATTAAAAAAATTTTTTTTTTGAATTGAGACAAAGTCTCACTCTGTCACCCAGACAGTGGTATGTAGTGGCATTATCTCGGCTCACTGCAGCCTTGACCTCCTGGGCTCAAGTGATCCTCTCACTTCAGCCTCCGAGTAGCTGGGACTACAGGTGCACACCACCAGGCCCAGCTAATTTTTGTACTTTTTGTAGAGATGGGCTTTCACCATGTTGCCTAGGCTGGTCTTGAACTCCTGGACTTAAGCGATCTCCTGCCTTGGCCTCCTAAAGTGCTGGGATTACAGGCCACCATACCTGGCCCAAGCTTGTTTGTTAAAATTAAAAAAAAAAAAAAAAAAAAAAAAAAAAGTCTCAACCCTGTTAATCTAATTCAGAAATTCAGGGCTGGCTTTTCCTTCTTCCTCCAAGACAATTCATCCTTTTTTTGTTTGTTTGTTTGTTTTTGAGACAGAATCTTGCTTTTTTACCCAGGCTAGAGTAAAGTGGTGCGATCTCAGCTCATGCAGTCTCCACCTCCCGGGTTCAAGTGATTCTCCAGCCCCAGCCTCTGGAGTAGCTGAGATTACAGGTGTCCACCACCACATCCAGCTAATTTTTGTAATTTTAGTAGAAAGGGGGTTTCACCATGTTGGCCAGGCTGGTCTCGAATTCTTGACCTCAGGTGATCTACCTGCCTCAGCCTCCCGAAGTGCTGGGATTACAGGTGTGAGCCATTGCACCCGGCCCACTTCATCTTTTCCCAGTGATTGATGTGGCCAGAGTTCAGTGCTCTAGAGATTTAATGAAACCAAATAGAACCTGGAAACAAATCGCATTTAAAATAATAAACTTAGTATTTTTCTTAAATTTTTCTAAAATGTGGTCAGTGAGGCAACAAATCAAGAAGGAACCCCTTTTGGAGGAGAAAGGAAGTAAGAGTAGGATGGGACAGAATCAGATGCCAAAGCTTGATAATGAGGTTGCCAATGATGCTCAATTGGTAGAAAAATAGTCCTTTACTTTTCTGAGGTTTCTCCATCCTTAGAATATTAATGATTATACATTTGTTAGAATGGAATTATTTTCTGAGATAATTTTCTGATCTATTTTGCCAGTTTAAATTCTTCTACAACTCTCTGTCCAGTCTTCCAAATTATCTGTTCACTCAGACTTCAGGAAGTAATTGTTTCCTGATAGAGTGCTTTGTGAAATCTGTTACATGGAGGAAACCACTCTTTCATTCAACAAATATTTGTATTGGCTCTGTGGACAGGAGGGACAATAAGAAGAGATGATGGATAAGATGAGAATTTTGGGTGGGGTAGACAATTGATTTAATCAATCTAAACAAAGTGTTGTGTGATTTAATTAAGTGGCTTGATACTGACACTAAGAAATTTCCTCATTTTTGTCCGGGCACAGTGGCTCACGCCTGTAATCCCAGCACTCTGGGAGTCCAAGGCGGGTGGATCACGAGGTCAGGAGTTTGAGACCAGCCTGATCAACATGGTGAAACCTTGTCTCTCCTGAAAATACAAAAATTAGCTGGGCATGGTGGCACACACATGTAATCCCAGCTACTTAGGCTGAGGCAGGAGAATTGCTTGAACCTGGGAGGCAGAGATTGCAGTGAGCCGAGATTGCACCAGCCTGGGCAACAGAGCAAGACTCTGTCTCAAAAAAAAAAAAAAAAAAAAAAAGCAAGAAATTTGCTCATTTTTCTGCCTAGGCATTTAATGTTACCCTGTGTTCTTTGAAATTCTTTTAAAGAATGCAAAATAGAGAATAGAGAATTAGCTTTTTTTTTTTTTTTTTTTTTTTTGAGACAAAGTCTTACTCTCTTGCCTAGGCTGGAGTGCAGTGGTGTGATAATGGCTCACTGCAGCCTTGACCTCCCAAGCTCAAGGGATTCTCCTGCCTCAGCCTCCCGAGTAGCTGGTACTACAGGGGCACACCCCTACATCTGGCTAATTATTTTGATTTTAGTAGAAGCAAGGTCTCACTATGTTGCCAGTCTGGTCTCAAACTCTGAGGCTTAAGCAATCCTCCTGCCTTGGCCTCCCAAAGTGCTAGGATTACAGGCATGAGCCAATGTATCTGCCTTTATTCACCTATTTAATAATGTCCCTTGAATATTTGTTATATTCAGTACCTTATTTTTTTAAAAAATTTAATTTAATTTAAAAAAATTTTTTTTTTTTTTAGACGGAGTCTCGTTCTGTCACCCAGGCTGGAGTGCAGTGGCGTGATCTCAGCTCACTGCAATCTCTGCCTCCTGGGTTCAAGCAATTCTCTGCCTCACCCTCCCAAGTAGCTGGAATTACAGGCGCCCACCACCATGCCCAGCTAATTGTTGTATTTTTAGTAGAAATGGGGTTTCACCATCTTGGCCAGGCTGGTCTTGAACTCCTGACCTCATGATCCACCTGCCTCGGCCTCCCATAGTGCTGGTATCCAACTTTTTTTTTTTTTTTTTTTGAGATGGAGTCTTCCTCTGTTGCCCAGGCTGGAGTGCAGTGGCGTGATCTCGGCTCACTGCAAGCTCCGCCTCCTGGGTTCACGCCATTCTCCTGCCTCAGCCTCCTAAGTAGCTGGGACTACAGGAGCCCACCACCACGCCCGGCTAATTTTTTTGTATTATTAGTAGAGAAGCGGTTTCACCGTGTTAGGCAGGATGGTCTCGATCTCCCGACCCCATGATCCGCCCGCCTCGGCCTCCCAAAGTGCTGGGATTACAGGCCTGAACCACCTCACCTGGCCTGTTTTTTAAGTTTTAAAACTATTATCTTTATTTTTTTCCATAAAGCCTTTTGCACTCCTAACAAGTACTTATTATTTGTAATCCTACTTATTCTCTTGCTACTTATTCTTTTGAATGTTACTGCTTTTTCTGATAGGTAGTTCAAGAAAGCCAAGACTATCTAACAAGTGGGCTGATGGCTATACACTGTGATTTTCACATATTGTTAACACTTGACTTCACTTAAAAAACCAACCTGTGGAAATAGCAGATTGAGAAAGCATGGATAATTGAAATTCTCTGACATTCTCTAAGCTGCGGTATTACACTGCCCACCTCCTCCCCACCAGCCTTCTACAGGATGCAGGGGTTTGCCGCGAACAGGCTGAGTACAGTTTCGCAACCGCCTCTCCCTGAGGTGCTGCTGTTAATCAAGAAAAGGTGATGGCCTTTGAAGACTAGGGGCATACATAATCATCCTCCTGACACACTGATACCACTGAATGCTTCAAGGCCGGGTGCGGTGGCTCATGCCTGTAATCCCAGCATTTTGGGAGACCGAGGCAGGCCGATCGCCTGAGGTCAGAAGTTTGAGACCAGCCTGGCCAACTGGTGAAACCCTGTCTCTACTAAAAATGGAAAAATTAGCTCGGCGTGGTGGCGGGTGGGTGTAATCCCAGCTACTCGGGAGGCTGAGGTAGGAGAATTGCTTGAACCCAGGAGACAGAGGTTGCAGTGAGCCGAGATCACACCACTGCACTCCAGCCTGGGTGACAAAGCGAGACTCTGTCGAGACTCTGTCTCAAAAAAAAAAAAAAAAAAAAAAAAGAATGCTTCAAATTTTGTCTAATTGATTCTATCCTAAGTAGAGATCAGAACATTAGAAATATTTACGTAGTTTTTCGAAAAAGAGTCTCACTCTGTCACCCAGGTTAGAGTGCAATAGTGCCAGCTCAGCTCACTGTAACCTCTGCCTCTCAGCCTCAAGCCATCCTCCCACCTCAGCCTCCCGAGCAGCTGGGTCTACAGGTGCGCACCGTCACCATAACCAGATAATTTTTTTGTATATTTGGTAAAGACAGGGTTTCGTCATGTTTCCCAGGCTGGTCTTGAACTCCTGAGCTCAAGCAATCCTCCTGCTTTGACCTCCCAAAGTGTTGGGATTACAGGCATGAGTCGCTGCGCCTGGTCAGAACTTTAGAAATATTCATTCATTTAGTCCTTGTAACAATCATTAGGAGTAGATACTATTATTACATCCTGATTTTAAAGACAAGGAAACTTAGGCACAGATAGATTAGGTGACTTGTCCAAGGTCACAGTGAGTGGGAAAATTGGGGTTTGAACTCTGGCTTCAGAGTCCATGCTCTTAGCAATTAACACCATGTCACTATTGAGAATTAGCTGGCGCAGTGGCTCACACCTTGGGAATGTGCAGCACCTTGGGAAAGCCAAGGAGAAAGGATCCCTTGACCCTATGAGTTGTTTTGTCTTTTTGTTTTTTGGGTTGTTTTTTGTTTTTTGTTTTTGTTTTTGACAGTCTCGCTCTGTCTCCCAGGCTGGAGTGCAGTGGCGCATTCTCAGCTCACTGTAACCTCCTCCTCCTGGGTTCAAGTGATTCTCCTGCCTCCGTCTCCCAAGTTGGGAGTTGGGATTACATGCGTGCACTACCACACCTGACTAATTTTTTATATTTTTAGTAGAGATGGGTTTTTACCATGTTGGCCAGGCCGGTCTCGAACTCCTGACCACAAGTGGTCCACCCGCCTTGGCCTCCCAAAGAGCTGGGATTACAGGCGTGAGCCACCCTGTCTGGCCAACCCTATAAGTTTGAAAGTAGCCTGGACAACATAGTGAGCTCCCCACTGTTGAACCCCCAACTCTGTCTCTACAAAAAAAAAAAAAAGTTGTTTTAATTAGCCAGCACCTCTAGTCCCAGCTACTTGGGAGGCTGAGGTGGGAGGATCACCTGGGTCCAGAAGGTTGAGGCTACAGTGAGCAGTGATTGTGCCACTGTACTACAGCCTGGGTGACAGAGCAAGACCCTGTCTCAAAAAAAGTTGGGTTTTTTTTTGTTTGTTTGTTTTAGATGGAATCTTGCTCTGTCACCAGGCTAGAGTGCAGTGGCATGATCTTTGCTCACTGCAACCTCTGGCTCCCGGGTTCAAGCAATTCTCCTGCCTAAGCCTCCCAAGTAGCTGGGACTACAGGTGTGTACCCCCACGCCCAGCTAATTTTTGTATTTTTAGTACAGAAAGGGTTTCACCATGTTGGCCAGGATGGTCTCCATCTCTTGACCTCATGATCCGTCTGCCTCAGCCTACCAATGTGCTGGGATTACAGGCGTAAGCCACCACGCCCAACCTAAAAAGTATTTTTGTAAGTTTATATTTCTCTTTCTTAAAAATATTACTTCAAAACAAAAATTCTAACAGGACAAATTGATGGTGCATTTGGTCCTTGTCCTAGGCTCACCTACCCACTAATTGCTAGTTAGAAGCAATGATTGATAGCCTTTTGTACTTAATTTTGACCTACAGAACATTCGGACATATTGTTTTGGAGAACCCCTTCTTGGAAAGGATATGTTCACAGTTGGCATGCAGACCCTGCTGGATCTAGTTTGTACAACATTTTCCAGTGAAACAGTCGGTTTTCAGAAGCTGCCAAGTTTCTGAGACAAAACCTGGGATAATACTCATACCAGAAATATGTAAAGGGTGAGTAAACTTCTCATGAACTGCAAACTGGCAAACTGGATGGGCTTCACTGGTCACTTAAATGCATTCTACCACTCCATGATATCTCTATTTATAACTTCATATACCATCGTCTTTGGTGGTTATGCATTTATTGCTAACGTCAAGTGGGAAGTCTAAGATAATTATAGGGTAAATTCAGTTCATTTGTATTGTCAACATTAGGTGGCTTGTCTGCGGCACTTCTCTTGAACATCTCCACCATTGCTTTACCACCACCCTCACCACACAATGTGTTAGTTTGAGAGGAAGGCCACAATATATTGCAGCTTCTTCCATCCAGAAATAGAGTCAAAATTATTTTGGTGCTTTGAATCTAGGCTTGGCTAAGTAACTTGCTTTGTCCAACAGGACATTAGCAAATGAGATGCAAACAGAGGCTTGAAAAACACTTGTGCATTGAGGCTTAGCCTCTTGAGGCTGGAAGCTCTTCTGCCATCATGTGAACAAGCCCAGGCTAGCCTGCTGGATGATGAATGGCATGTGTCTAAGTCACTCTGTCATCCCAGCTGATATCAAACCAAGTGCCAGACAAAACAAAGAATTACCTGGCTCAAAATGTCAATAGTGCTGAGTTTGAGAAGCCTGGAATGAATGACTAAATGAATGAATGAATCCGATGTGAAATTGACTGTGTTGTCCACTGAGTCATAACTTGTCCTAGCCTTGCTGCTTTTTCTATTCATTGCTTCTGGTTTATAGCAGATGCTGTTAGTTCTACAGTGGGATGGCAGTCAGAACTGGATGCCCATGCTTCATCTTTGCCAGCCGCTTCCCTCAGGGGTCCTCATGTCCTCCTCCCACACCAGCCTCAGCCTGCTGTCCTGAATTGGATGTGCAGATGATATGGTGTATTGGGTATCTTGCAATTGCCCCTTCAGATCCAATCTCAACCTTTCTCCATTCTGTTCTGCGTCCTGGAAGGCTGACCTTTGTGAATGGCTTCAGTGAGCTCCTTCCCTCTGCCTTCCCTTTGGATTCAGTCAAGGAGGGTACTGATGGGAGAAAAATAAGGCTGGAGAATTGATGTTCCTGGATTCCTCCCTGTAGATTGCTGTGTAGGTTGACTTCATCCTCCTGCTGATGGCCTGACCTTCTAGCAGAAGGTTGCTGGTCTCTTTAACTGTAACTACTACTGCCCCTTGTCCCTTCAGGCCTAGGGATATAAAGGGCTTCCCCCTCCTGGTAGCCCCCTTTCACTGAACCTTTCATTTTGTTTTCCCTTGCCTGGCCCTCACCTTCATAAACAGTCTGTGAAATTCTCCTAATTACCCTATTTACACGTGACATAGTTTCCTGCTGGGAAAAACACTGCAAATCACAAGACTGCCATCTGCTTTACTTCAAGGAAGACCTGCTGCCGAGACCAGCTCGGCTGGGGAGACCCTAACCCAGCGGCGCTAGAGGAATTAAAGACACACACACAGAAATATAGAGGTGTGAAGTGGGGAATCAGGGGTCTCATAGCCTTCAGAGCTGAAAGCCCCCAACAGAGATTTACCCACATATTTATTAACAGCAAACCAGTCATTAGCATTGTTTCTATAGATATTAAATTAACTAAAAGTATCCCTTATGGGAAACGAGGGGATGGGCATGGGCCAAATTAAAGGAATAGGTTGAGCTAGTTAACTGCAGCAGGAACATGCTCTTAAGGCATAAATCACTCATGCTATTGTTTGTGGTTTAAGAATGCCTTTAAGCGGTTTTACGTCCTGGGAGCGCCAGGTGTTCCTTGCCGGTAAACCCACAACCTTCCAGCTTGGGCGTTAGGACCATTATGGACATATCACAGTGCTGCAGATATTTTGTTTATGGCCAGTTCTGGGGCCAGTTTATGGCTGGATTTTGGGGGGCTTGCTCCCAAGAACCTGCAGTCTGTAAAGACCTGCTGCCTTGTCTCATCCATTGTATTTGCTCATCTTAGATACCAACAGCAAGTTGGAGCAAGCTGAGTGTCCCATGATCTTTTGGATGATGGATAGTCTATGGTGTTAGTCCATTTTGAGGTGGACCATACAGTCCATGTCCCTTCCCTCCCATACCACCCACTACCATATCTCACCAGTCTGAGCCCCGGGATTAAACAAGCACGCTTCCCAAGTGCTTCATGTTACCTAGGCAGTAAGCCCCAGGATCCATTGCCTGCTGAGTTGTGACATGTTGGACTTGAATGACCCATCCTTTCCTGACCTTCTGCCCAGCTCTGAACTCTGGGCACCTGCCCACTGGCACAAAATCTGCTGCAGCTTTGCCAAGGGTGGCCATGTGCCTGGCTCCTGCTCTCTTAGCCTCTCTTTGCAGTGTATATTTCATGTAATGTTATTACAGTCACTTTCAAACGTGTGCTCATAGGTTCCAGACATTAACAGATGCTTTCTCTGGCCTTTTGGTAAGATGTTCAGAGCATTCAAAGAAAAACCAAAACGAGAACTAAATTCAATATCTTTGTGGCAATTTTTTTTTTTTTTTGAGATCAACTTTCACTCTTGTTGCCCAGGCTGGAGTGCAATGGCAAGATCTCAGCTCACTACAGCCTTCACCTCCCGGGTTCAAGTGATTCTCTTGCCTCAGCCTCCCGAGTAGCTGGGATTACATGCACTTGCCACCACACCCAGCTAATTTTTGTATTTGTAGTAGAGATGGGGTTTCACCATGTTGGCTAGGCTGGTCTTGAACTCCTGACCTCAGGTGATCCGCCCACCTCAGCCTCCCAAAGTATAGGCGTGAGCCACTGTGCCCGGCCCTATGTGTCAAATCTTGCTTTGAGAGTGTTCCAGGCAAGGCGCAGTGGCTCATGCCTATAATCCCAGTGCTTTGGGAGACTGAGATGAGAAGATCATTGAGCTCAGAAGTTTGAGGCTGTAGTGAACTATGATCGCACCACTGCACTCCAGGTTGGGGGACAGGGCAAGATCCTGTCTCAAAAAACAAACAAACAAACAAAAAACACGTGTTCTAATTACTTTATTTCTTTATTTTTTTAGAGATGAAGTCTTGCTCTATCACCCAGGTTGGAGTGCAGTGGTGCCATCATAGCTCACTGTAGCCTCAAACTCCTGGTTTCAAGCGATCTTTCCACCTCGGCCTCCCAAAGTGTTGGGGTTATAGGCATGAGCCACTGCACCTGACCTATTCCAATTACTATTGCTGCATTAAAAACTACCCCCCAATGGCCGGGCATGGTGCCTCACGCCTGTAATCACAGCACTTTGGGAGGCCAAGGCAGGCAGATCACCTGAGGTCAGGAGTTTGAGACCAGCCTGGCCAACATGGTGAAACCCCGTTTCCACTAAAAATACAAAAATTAGCCAGCCGTGATGGTGTGCGCCTATAATCCCAGTTACTTGGAAGCTGAGGCAGGAGAATTGCTTGAACACTGGAGCTGGATGTTGCAGTGAGCCGAGATTGTGCCATTGCACTCCAGCCTGGGGGACAAGAGCGAGACTTTGTCTCAAAACGAAACAAAACATAACAACAACAACAACAACAACAAAAACTACCCCCAAATATAGCAGCTTAAAACAACCATTTTATTCTGCTTAGATATACCACGAGTTAAGATTTCAGACAGGGTAGACTAGGGGTGATTTGTCTCTCCTCCATGATGTCTAGAGCCTTTGCTGAGAAGACAATGGCTAGTGGTGGCTTAACAGCTGGAACTGGAATGGTCCAACGTTCCATTCACTCACCTCTCTGACTCCTGGACTGGGATGGCTCAAAACTGGGATTGCCACTGACAACCTAGCAGCCTCGGCATTGTCAGACCTCTTACATGGCAGCCCAGGGCTCCAAGAGTGAGTGTTCCAGTGAACAAGGCAGTAGCTGCATGGCCTTTTATGAGCCAACCTCAGAGGCCACACATCATCACTTCTGTTGTATGCTTTTGACTAGAACTGTCACAAGCCCGCCCAAACTCATGTCCCCACTTAGACTCCACCTCTTGATGGGGCAGTGGTCAGTTCATGTTGTAGAGAAATAGGTGGGACAGGAGATGTCATTCAGCCACCTTTGGAAAATGCAATCTGCCCAAAGAGCTTGAAAAGTGATTGTCTCTTTTAATCTCAACAACCCTAGGAGGTAAGTGGTGGTTCTCCTAACTTACAAATGAGGAAGCAAGGTGAGGGTAAGCAACTTGCCCAAAGAGAAAGTGGCAAAGACTGGAGTTGGTGCTGTTCATTGAATTCTAAAGCCCCGTTATATATCAGAATTATATAGATTACGTATGAAAATATGTGTTAAATTAGGATTTTTCTACAAAGCAAAAATATTTATATAATCTTGAAATCAAGTGTAACTCTTTCTCCCCTTCAATTATTATATTAAAAGATTTTCATGCAGGATATTTCATGGGGCAGTTTGTGTTTTCCAAAAATAGCTGAAATGATAATGCCAGTCCCGCCTGCTCTTCGAGAACTCCCACCTCCTTCAACACGATGTAGATTCCATTTTCCCTTCCTTTAAACCTGATTGGGCTATGGCTGCTCTGACCAATAGGATACAGTGAAAGTGATCCTATGTGACATCCAAGGTGAGGTGGTAAAAGCCCACTGCCTGGCTGTCCCTCTTTGGGATGCTTATTTTGGGGAAACCAGCCACCATGCTGTGAGCGAGTCCAAATTAGCCCACCCAGAGGGACTGCATGGAGAAGCCTAGGTGGAAGAAACTGAGATCCCTCAGCCAACAGCCACATTGAACCTTTAGAGATGTGAGTGAATGAACCCTCAGATGATTCCAACTTCAGTCTTTGACCCTTCCAGCTGAGGCTGCAGACACTGTGGAACAGAGAGAGATTCACCATCAGGATTTCTGTCTGGGTTCTCAAGCATAATTATCTGTGAGCTTAATAAATGGTTGTTTTGACTCTTGAGCCGCTTGCTTGAGCCTGCTCCCACTCTATGGAGTATATTTTCGTTTCAATTCATCTGTGCTTTAAAAAAATAAGTAAGTTGGGCGCAGTGGCTCACGCCTGTAATCCCAGCACTTTGGGAGGCCGAAGCGGGCAGATCACGAGGTCAGGAGATCGAGACCATCCTGGCAAACACGGTGAAACCCCGTCTCTACTAAAAATACAAAAAAATTAGCCGGGCGTGGTGGCGGGCGCCTGTAGTCCCAGCTGCTCGGGAGACTGAGGCAGGAGAATGCCGTGAGCCCGGGAGGTGGAGCTTGCAGTGAGCTGAGATCGCTCCACTGCATTTCAGCCTGGGCGACAGAGCAAGACTCCATCTCAAAAAAAAAAAAAAAAAAAAAAAGTTAAGTATGCCGGGTGCAGTAGCTCACGCCTGTAATCCCAACACTTTGGGAGGCTAAGGAGGGCAGATCATGAGGTCAGGAGATCGGGATCATCCTGGCTAAAACGGTGAAACCCCGTCTCTACTAAAAATACAAAGAATTAGCCAGGCGTGGTGGCGGGCCTGTAATCCCAGCTACTTGGGAGGCTAAGGCAGGAGAATCGCTTGAACCCGGGAGGTTGCAGTGAGCCAAGATCATGCCACTGCTCTCCAGCCTGGTGACAGAGCAAGACTCTGTCTCAAAAAAAAAAAAAAAAAAAAAGTAAATAAAATACAAATAAATGGTCGTTTTACACCATTAAGTTTTGGAGTAATCTACTACATAGCCCGAATAACTAGAACACTATATATTAATAGCTTTCCTGTGACTAGTAGTTTACTGGCTTGAGCTGAAACTTGGCTTTGCCTCTTTATAATCAAGTCAGTCCCCCAAAATTATTCATGAAATGATTCTTAACTCCGAGCACTGATATAGGATTACAAGCTATGGGAAACATATATGATGGAGAATCAAGGTTTTTGGCTAATATCTGGAAACACCTGAAGCTTCTTTATGACTGAAGTACAGAAATACCTAAATGGCAAGGCCCATTGACAGGGTGGAAGCCAGTACCAGATTCAACCAACAAGAAATACTGAGCTGCTTTTTTTTTTTTTTTTGAGACGGAGTCTCCCTTTGTCACCCAGGCTGGAGTGCAGTGGCATGATCTCTGCTCACTGCAACCTCCACCTCCCGGGTTCAAGTGATTCTCCTGCCTCAGCCTCCTGAGTAGCTAGGATTACAAGTGCGTGTGTGGCGCCCGGCTACTTTTTTTTTTTTTTTTTTTTTTAGTAGAGACGGGGTTTCAGCATGTTGGTCAGGCTGGTCTGGAACTCCTGACCTCGTGATCTGCCAGCCTTAGTCTCCCAAAGTACTGGGATTATAGGCATGAGCCACCATGCCCAAACTTGAGATGCTTCTTATAGGATGTTATGGCAGAGGGTCAGATACATACAAGCTATGACAATTTTTCAAAGGTTGTGCTGTAAATATAGACAGTTACCCATGATCGCAGGGGGTTAAAAGAATCTGAGAAACTGAAACCCATAGGTAACATACAAATAAGTAAAATTTGGCCAGGCACAGTGGCTACGCCTATAATCCCAAATATTCAGGGAGCTAAGGCAGAGGATCACTCAGATCCTCTAGTTTGAGACAAGACTGGGCAATCTGGGAAGACCCTGTGTCTACAAAAAAGAAAGGTACCTGGTGTGCTGGCCTGCAGTAGTCCTAACTACTCGGGAGGCTGAGACAGGAGGATTCCTTAAGCTCAGGAGTTTGAGATTACAGTGAGCTATGATTGCATCACTGCACCCCAGCCTGGACAAAAGAACAAGACCCTGTCTCCAAAACAACAAAAAACACAGGCCAGGTGCGATGGCTCATGCCTGTAATCCCAGCACTTTGGGAGGCCAACGTGGGGGATCACTTGAGCCCAGGAGTTCCAGACCAGCCTGGCAACATGGCAAAACCCTGTCTCTACAAAAATTAGCTGGGCATGGTGGTGTGTGCGTATAGTCACAGCTTCTCTGGGGAGGGGGGCGCTGAGGTGGGAGGATAGCTTGAGTCCAGGAGGTTGAGGCTGCAGTGAGCTGAGATTGTGCCACTGCACTCCAGTCTGGGAGACAGAGCGAGATATATCCTATTTGGATTACTTATATCTTTTTTCTTTCATATGTGAGAAGATGAAAAACACAATTTTCAATGTTTACCTTTATTACCAACTTTGTATCGTCTGTAAGTAGGCTACTTAATATATGGTCAGTATACACATGACAACACAGATGACAACACTCACTAGCATGGTGAGTGAAAAAAGATAGGCACAAAATGATACACTGGCAGGGCACGGTGGCTCCTGCCTGCAATCCTAGCATTTTGGGAGGCCAAGGCAGGCAGATTGCCTGAGCTCAGAAGTTCGAGACCAGTCTGGGCAACGTTGTGAAACCCCATTCCTACTAAAAATACAAAAAATTATCCAAACATGGTGGTGCATGCCTGTAGTCTCAGCTACGCAGGAGGCTGAGGCATGAGAATCATTTGAACCCGGGAGGCGGAGGTTGCAGTGACCAGAGATCATGCCGCTGAACTCCAGCCTGGACAAAAGAACAAGACTCTGTCTCAAAAAAAAAGAAAAAAAAAGTATACTGAGTGATTTCATTTATAGAAAACTTAAGGACAGGCAATGGTGATAAAAATCAGAACAGATATGGTTGTAATTCTCTACAACTAACTTTTCAATCACAATTTGTTAGAATGTGTTTCAAAATTTCAAATTCTGCCTTGTTTCTTCAAGAGTAGATGCATGTTCCACTCATCTATGAGGATTTTCCAGGTTTGATGGGAGACGGGAGCCCTGTTTTTGCCTCTGGTGTGCCCGGAGGATATGGTCTTCTCTCCTCTAGACTGGGGTCTTGGTACTTGCCTATTTCCAGAGTCTCTTCAACTCCAGTCTCTCCCACACTGCAGCATGAGCTGGCACTTGCCAGGAACCAATATATAACAATTTCAACCATAGTACTAGGAATACAGGACTACCTGCAGGACTGAAAATCTGTCTTAGTCTGCTTAGGCTGCTATAACAACATATTATAATCTGGGTAGCTTATAAACTACAGACATTTATTTTTCAAAGCTCCAGAGGCTATAAAGTCCAAGATCAAGGTGCTGGCAGATTCATTGTCTTGTGAGGGCCTGCTCCCTGATTCATAGATGGCACCTTATAGCTGCATCCTCACATGGTGGAACAGGTGCACTAACTCTCTGGGATTTCTTTTGTAAGAGATCTAGGCTGGGTGTAGTGGCTCACGCCTGTAATCTCAGCACTTTGGGAAGCTGAGGTGGGCAGATTTGCTTGAGCTCAGGAGTTTGAGAACAGCCTGGGCAACATGGCGAAACCCTGTCTCAACAAAAAATACAAAAATTAGCTGGGTGTGGTGTGTGTACCTGTAGTCCCAGCTACTCAGGAGGCTGAAGCAGGAGGATTGCTTGAGCCCGGGAGGTGGAAGTTGCAATGAGCTGAGATCGCGCTCCAGCTTGCTGAGTGACAGAGTGAGACCCTGTCTGAAAAAAATAAATAAAAATAAAAATAAAAGATCTAATCCCATTCATGATCTACTCACCTCCCAAAGGCTCTGCTTCCTAATAGTCACATTGGTGATTCAATTTCAACATGGGAACTGGGAGAGCAGGGAACAACACAAACATTCAGACCATAGCAGCTCTTGTAGGAATAACTTTAGATTCAAATCACTGGTGATTTGAAACATTGTCCCATTCTCCCAAGAAAAGACCCTAAGACAAGAACTGGGTTAGAGGTCATTTATTTGGAAGGAGATGCCAGGAAGCCCAGAGAGAAAGAAGGGAGGAGAGCCACGAAAGAGGAGATTAATACATAAGCCCTAACTTAGGACAGCCTTGGCTCAATGGGACCCCTCTGAGAGGCTGTGCAGAACAGGCCTCAGAAACATCATACTAAAAGACTGGAAAGCCGTGGTGTTTACATGCTGTTATAAGCTGAATGTCTATGTATCCCCTGACTAAATGTATATATTAGGACCCTAAACCCCAGTGAGAATGTATTAATATTTAGAGATTGGACCTTTTGCAATTACAGTTGGCCCTTGAACAACACTGGTTTGAATTACTTGGGTCCAGTTATATGTGGATTTTTTTGAATAAAAATTAACACCATGTGTGCCTCTCCTGCTTCCCCTTCCACCTCCTTCACCTCTGCAACCCCTGAGACAGCAAGACCAACCCCTCCTTTTCCTCCTCCACCTCCTCAGCCTACTCAACATCCAGACAACAAGAATGAAGACCTTTATGATGATCTACTTCCACTTAATGAATAGTAAATATACTTTGTCTTCTTTATGGTTTTCTTTATCACATTTTCTTTTATCTAGCTTACTTTATTGTAAGAATACAGTACATAATACATATAACACACGTCAACTGTTTATGTTATCTGTAAGGCCATCTGTAAGGCTTCTGGTCACCAGACAATGGTCTATTAGTAGTTAGTTTTATTTTTCCATGTCCTAATTCCTTGAAATAGTTAAGTTTTTGAGGAATCAAAAGTTATATGTGAATTTTCAACTGTGTGAGGGGTTGATGTCCCTAGCCCCTGTGTTGTTCAAGGGTCATGCATAAGGTTATATGAGATCATAAAGGTGGGGCCCTGATCTGATAGGATTAGTGTCCTTATGAGAAGAGACACTGGACAGCTTGCTCTGTCTTCCCATGTGCATGCACTAAGGCCTTCTCACTAAGACCTCACATGGCCTTTCCTACAAGCCAGAAGGAAAGCCTTCATCAGAAACCATATCAGCCAGAATCTTGATCTTGGACTTCTAGAATCAAGAACTGTGAGCAAATAAAATTCTGTCATTTAAGCCACATAGTCTTTGGTACTTTGTTATGGCAACCTGAGTAAACTAAGACATGCATCATCTTTCATTATCACTGGTTGAAGATTTCCCTTGAGGGTGTTGCAGGTGGCTTGAGGTGGGAAGCCTTGTCAGCACATACAAAACTTTCCTCCTGGCTGCAGGTGAACTGGGAGTGGAGCCAATGGCATGTGGAAAGGTCACACTGAGTCTTCTGTCCCGTTGTTTCCAATCTTTGACTTACAGATGCTGCTGCATTGACTATTCTGTCCATGTGCTTGTTTTGCACACGTTGCTGTATAAATTACGGATAAAGTTGCTCCATCAAATGGTGTGGATACCCAAATTGTTCTCCTAAAGAGATTATGTCCATTTACATTCCACCAACAATATCTGTTTTTCCATACCCTTTCTGACACAGTTTATCTGTCATTTTGATCTTGCCAGCCTCGTAGGTAGAACACAGTGTGTCATTGTGGTTTTCACATGTAAGTGTCTTCTAACTCAGTGTAACAGAGTGTGAGGCAAAGGTGAGGGAAAGAAAGCTTCCCTGCTTCTTTGGCAACCTCAGCTCATACATGAATTCTTCACCGAGGACACGGATACACCAGCAACCTCAAAGGTTATAGTGTCTTTGTCTTGGTTAGGGCAGGAAGCAACTCCCCTCCAGTACATTGTCTGACTTCAGTGGTAACTATGGTAACAATGTCGGTGTCAACAAACTCAGCAGAAGTAGCTTCACAAGCATCAAAGAACTTAAAACAGATTAAAGCCCAGGAAACTACAGTGGGAGTGGGGGCAGGGGTGGTGTAAGGGTACATACCGCATGGTAGCTATGTTTGTGAGCTCACCTAAGTTACTCCTGCTCATTTCCAGAAGAGGTAGAATCAGAGACAGAGAAAAGCCACATGTGCTCTTATAGAGTTCCTGTAATTTTATCTCCGAATTGGTTCTACAGCTATTTTACTATGCTTCATCATAGACATGTATTGCTCTACAAGGGAGAAGGACTCTAATATTCAAGCAGTTGAAAAACATTATTTGCTGTCAACTCCATTATTCCTATAGATGAACTAGAAATGGGATGACTGTGTAGAGTGCTCAAGGTCAAAAGGAAGGTTGCAGGGAATTTATGGGAAAATTTGGGAAACAGAGATCTAGGGATATTTAGAGAAAGGGTTTAAATGGACAGGACTGTATAGTGAGAGTTCTGGCCAGGCACAGTGGCTCACACCTATAATCTCAGCACCTTGGGAGGCTGAGGTGGGAGAATCTCTTGAGGCCAAAGAACTTGAGACCAGCCTGGGCAATACAGTAAGACCTGTCTATACAAAAAATTAAAAAGTTAGCTGGACATGTGGTATGTGCCTGTAGTTCCAGCTACACTGCAGCTGAGGTAGGAAGATGACTTGAGGCTGGGAAATTGAGGCTGCAGCAGCGGGCCGGGCGCGGTGGCTCAAGCCTGTAATCCCAGCACTTTGGGAGGCCGAGACGGGCGGATCACGAGGTCAGGAGATCGAGACCATCCTGGCTAACATGGTGAAACCCCGTCTCTACTAAAAAATACAAAAAACCTAGCCGGGCGAGGTGGCGGGCGCCTGAGGTCCCAGCTACTCGGGAGGCTGAGGCAGGAGAATGGCGTGAACCCGGGAGGCGGAGCTTGCAGTGAGCTGAGATCCGGCCACTGCACTCCAGCCTGGGTGACAGAGCGAGACTCTGTCTCAAAAAAAAAAATAAATGAATAAATAAAAGGAAAGAAAGAAAGAAAGAGAGAGAGAGAGACAGAGAAAGAAAGAAAGAAGGGAGGGAGGGAAGGAAGGAAGGAAGGAAGGAAGGAAGGAAGGAAGGAAGGAAGGAAAGAAAAGAAAGAGAGAGAGAAGAAAGTTCCCTGGTAAAATTTTAAATGCCTATTCTTTCATTTTTAAAAACCTTTTTTCTTTTTCTTTTGAGTCGCACTCTGTCACCCAGGCTGGAGTACAGTGGCCTGATCATGGCTTACTGCAACCTCTGCCTCCTGGGTTCAAATGATTCTTGTGCCTCAGCCTCCCAAGTGGCTGGTATTACAGGTGTGTGCCACCACTCCCAGCTAATTTTGTCGTTGTTGTTGTTATTTCTTGTAGAGATGAGATTTCGCCATATTGTCCAGGCTGGTCTCAAATTCCTGAACTCAAGTGATCCATCCACCTTGGCCTCCCAAAGTGCTGGTATTACAGGCATGAGCCACTGCACCCAGCTGATTGTGTGGTTTAAAAACATAAATTATTTTCTCAGACATTAATTCTGAGGCAGCCTCCATGATAGAGGCTGGAAAGTTCAAGATCAAGGTTCTAGCAGGGCTTCTAATGAGGCTGCAGTCACCTTCTCTCTGTATGGCAGAGAGAGAGAGAGAGCTTTCTGGTGTCTCTGTTTAAAGCACATGAATCCTATCAGAAGAGGTACCCACCCTTATAACCTAATTCAATCTTAATTACCTCCTTATGTAGGCACTATCTCCAAATACAGTCATATTGTGGGTTAGGGCTTCAACATACAAATATGGGGGTGCACAATTCAGTCCATAGCAGATGGAATAAACATATTTGATACAACTGAAAGGATAATTCAGAAAGTAGAAGATAGGTCAGGAGAAACTATCCAGGATATAGCGTGGAAAGACAAAAAGACATAAAGCACACAAGACTTGAGAGGAGAACTAGAGGATAATGGGAGAGGGTCTAGCATATTTTAACCCGAGTCTTAGAAGAAGAAAAGACAGAATGAGGCAGAGGCAACATTTGAAAAAAAAAAAAAAAAAAAACCTAAGAATTATTGGAACTAATGAAGGACATCAACCCACAGATTCATGAAGCCTAACAAATCCCAAGCAGTATAAATTTTTTAAAATTCATTCCTAGATATGTTATGAAGACACTTCAGAAACCAAAGAGAACAATTTTAAAGCATTCAAAGGAAAAATAGATTCCTTTCAAAAGACTTATTTACAGGAGCTAGAAGAGAATGGAATGATATCTTCAGTAGGCTGAAGGAAAATAACTGCCATTGTAGAACCCTACTTATCACAAAACTATCCTTCCGGAACAAAGGCAATTACAATTAGGAGTTGGGGGTAAAAGGCAACATAAAGACATTTTAGACAAACTGAGCAAGAAGACTTGAACCACCAGCAAACATGCATTAAAGGAAAATCTAACAGGCATTATTTCAGGAGAATGAAAATGATTCCAAATGAAAATCAGAGGTGCACGATGGAATAAAGAGCAAGTAATTGCTATATATGTGAGTAATTTTAAATAAGTATTCAGTATACAAAACAAAAATAGGCAGGGTGCAGTGGCTCATGCCTGTAATCCCAGCACTTTGGGTTGTCATGGCAGAAGGATTACTTGAGGTCAGGAGTTCAAGACCAGACTGGCCAACATGGTGAAACTCCGTCTCTACTAAAAATACAAAAGTTAGCTGGGCATGGTGGCGTGCGCCTATAATTCCAGCTATCTGGGAGGCTGAGGCACAAGAATTGCTGGAACCCAGGCGGTGGAGGTTGCAATGAGCCCAGAATGCACTACTGCATTCCAGCCTGGGTAACAGAGTGAAACTCCATCTCAAAAAAACAGAAACAAAATAATAATCTCACATGGAATCTTAAAAATACAGAATTAAAATATAAAGGGAGACAATTATTTCAATGTCATAATGAAGATTAGAGGTTAGAGGATTTCAGACTTACAACAACAAAGTTATTTTATGCATGTATGTATGTATGCATGTATGTTACTTATTTATTTGAGATGAAGCCTCACTCTGTTGCCCAGGCTGGAGTGCAGTGGCACAATCTTGGCTCACTGCAACCTCTGCCTCCCAGGTTCAAGCAATTCTCCTGCCTCAGCCTGCTGAGTAGCTGGGATTATAGGTGCGTGCCATCACAGCAGGCTAATTTTTAAATTTTGGGTAGAGATGGGGTTTCACCATTTTGGCCAGGCTGGTCTCAAACTCCCGACCTCAAGTGATCTGCCTGCCTCAGCCTCCCAAAGTGCTGGGATTACAGGCATGAGTCACCGTGCCCAGCCAAAGTTGAGTTATTTAAAATGCAGTTTTTTTGTTTTGTTTTGTTTTGCTTTTGTGAAACAGGCTCTCTCTGTGCTGCCCAGGCTGGAGTGCAATGGCGTGTTCGATCATGGCTCACTGCAGCCTAGATTTCCCAGGCTCAAATGATCTTCCCACCTCAGCCTCTGGAGTAGCTGGGACTACAAACTCACGCCACAACACCCAGCTAATTTTTGTGTAATTTTCTTTTTTTTTCTTTCTTTTCTTTTTTTTTTTTTTTTTTTGAGACCAAGTTTCTCTCCTGTCACCCAGGCTGGAATACAGTGGCACAATCTTAGCTCACTGCAACCTCCGCCTCGCGGGTTCAAGCAATTCTCCTGCCTCAGCCTCCCAAGTAGCTGGGATTACAGGTGTGTGCCACCACGCCCAGCTAATTTTTGTATTTTTAGTAGAGGCAGGGTTTCACCATGTTGGCCAGGATGGTCTCGATCTTCTGACCTCGTGATCCACCCACCTCGGCCTCCCAAAGTGCTGGGATTACAGGTGTGAGCCACCACGCCCGACCACGTCATTTTTTAGAGATAAGGTCTTGGTAGGTATGTTGCTCAGGCTGGTCTTGAATTCCTGGGCTCAAGCCATCCTCCTGCCTTGGCCTCCCAAATTGCTGGGATTACAGGTGTAAGCCACCATGCCCAGCATTCTTCTTCTTTTCTTTTTTAAGAGTAGAAGTGTTTTTGTAGCTGTAAGGGTAGAATAGCTAAAAATCAAGGAGAAAATTCAATGTTTGATTACATTAAGCATATTTCCAGAAGTATGGGACATGTCTTTAGCTTGTCCTAGACTTGCTATATACACTTTTTTCAACTTTAATATCTATTATTAGGAAAATAGGGGATAAAAGACACATAAGACTAAAAAAAGAAATTCAGATCAGAATGAGAGAAGACCTGGAAGATAATGTGAGAAGGTCTAGTATATATTTAACACAAGTCTTGGAAGAAGAAAAGATAATGAGACCCTGTTCACAACCACTAATAATAAACAAAAGAATAAAATACCAATTAAGCAGCCCACCCCAACAGACAAAGTGATTTGACTGTGGGTACCCTTGGTGAGCTCACACTCCCTTCTTTTGTCTAGATACTAATTCTTCACTCAGTTTGCATTGCAACTCATCTCCTCTATCTAATTAATGAGATTATATTAATTTCTGTTCAGAAACTTGTGTTATGTAAGAGTCAGTGTTTAGTGACACAAAAAAGTAGTAGAGAATCAAGGAACATCCAGGGTCTTTGGAAACTGCGGACACATCAGTTATCAGTGGCATTTCTGAGGCTGCTACCTGCTTATTCCTGGAAGTCTCTGCGGGGTTGCCGGCCAGAGGTATCATTTTCTCTCTGACCTCCTGTCTCTCCTGGAGCTTTTGTTCCATGTTGATCACATTACTGGGGTGTTCTATTTTAAGGCTAACCTTAAATGACTTGAATTCTTTTGCAAAAGAATTCAAGAGTTGAACAATTGGTTTCCTTCCAGCAGGACTTCTGATTTATCTGTTCCATCAATGGAGTGGACTGTCAAAAGGATGGCCACAGCGTATGGTGGGAAAGTGGACACGACACCTCTGTTTTCAGGACAGGCAGCTATGTCCCAGCTTGTGCATGGCAAATCCTTGTGCCCCCAAAATCTGCACCTAGAGTAGTTTAACTTTTTATTATTATCATTATTATGATTACTTTTAGCTATGGGGGTCTCACTATGCTGCCCAGGCAGGTCTCGAACTCCTGGTGTAAAGCAATCCTCCTGCCTTGACCTCTCAAAGTGCTAAGATTACAGGTGTGAGACACCATGCCTGGCCCATGGTGTAGTTTTGTTTTGTTTTTTTGTTTTGTTTTGTTTTGTTTTTTTGAGACAGATTCTCACGTTGTAGCCCAGGCTGGAGTACAGTGGAGCAATCTCAGCTCACCGTAGCCTCAGTCTCCTGGGCTCAGATGATCCTCCCATCTCAGCCTTCCAAGTAGCTGGAAGTATAGGTATGAGCCACCACATCCAGATAACTTTTGTATTTTTTTTTTGTGGAGATGGGTTTTCACCATGTAACCCAGTCTGGTCTCAAACTCCTGGGCTCAAGCCATCTGCCCACCTCAGTCTCCCAAAGTGGTAGGATTATAGGCATGAGCCACTGTCATGGTGTAGTTTCAAATGGCTGCACATTTTCAATTTACTGAGTGGAGGCCAGGCAAAATACTATCTGACTTGGAGTAACTGTCATCAAGAAAGGAGTGAGCTATTCTTGCAGCTCAGCCACGTGAGGGACGCAGTCTCCAACTCCCAATCCCCATTGAGCTTCCCTCAGCAGCCTTAGGATATCTGGCTTCACAATCTCTTTATCGCTTCATCTTTTCTCCACTGTTCTCTAAGCACTCTATGGATTGGATGCCATCCACTTGCACACAGCCTTCTAACATCCATGCCACCTCTCTTTTTCTAGGCACACATGTTAGCACCTAGGCTTAGGAATCCCCGTGAAACTGCAGTCTGAAAAGAGGGGGTAAAGAGATTTGCTCAGCAACATTTCCTGCATTGTTCCCTTTTCCCACATAAGTACTTCAAAATTTTTCTAGTGGGGAAAATATTTAGTCCCAAACTCTTTGGTCAAGGTAAAATCTATTTTTTTTTTTTTTTTTAAGAACAATAGTTCGAAGGCTGGGCGCAGTGGCTCACGCCTGTAATCCCAGCACTTCGGGAGGCTGAGGCAGGCGGATCACCTGAGGTCAGGAGTTCAAGACCAGCCTGGCCAACATGGTGAAATCCTATCTCTACTAAAAATACAAAAATTAGCTGGGCTTGGTGACTTACACCTGTAGTCCCAGCTACTCAGGAGGCTGAGGCACGAGAATAGCTAGAACCTAGGGGACGGAGGTTGCAGTGAGCTGAGATCACGCCAATGCACCCCAGTCTGGAAACAGAGACTCGGTCTCAAAAACAAAACAAAACAAAATCGGTAAATTGATTCAGCTGGGCACAGCGGCTCATGTCTATAATCCCAGCACTTTGGGAGGCTGAGGCAGGAGAATCACTTGAGCCCAGGAGCTGGAGACCAGCCTGGGCAACATAGTGAGACCCCATCTTTACAAAGCATAATGATAATAAATTAGCCAGGTGTGGTGGTGCATACTTGTCGTCCTAACTACTTGGGAGGCTGAGGTAGGATAATTATTTGAGCCCAAGAGTTCAAGGATGCAGTGAGCTATGATCATGCCACTATACTCCAGCCTGGGTGACAGAGAGAGAACCTGTCTTTAAAAATAGATTGAAAAAAATTAATTGATTCAAACATATTTTGACTAAAATGTGCCCAAATCATGATTTTGCAATAAATGCTATGCAACCAACCATACATGATATTGGTAATATAATCTAGTATTTGCTATTGTATAATACGATATGTAATAGATCATATAAAGTTATTGTGGGAGATTCAGAGTCCATGGATTATAAACCAACAATAAAAGAGCCAGGACTGAGGGATGACAAGATGCCAAGGAGTAAAAAGTCAATAATGTTTCAATTTCTTAAACCTTCACATGTTTTAGGCTTCTTGGGATGGTTCAACTGCAGAGATAGATTAACCCATGAATAATGTACTAGCATGGACCATTCTTCCGGCTTTCCAGTAGGGATGCAGCCAATAACTGTAACATCACCTGTGTCACTGATAAGGTAACTGATAGAGATTGGGCAGAACACCTACGGTTTTATCCCGTAAGTAAAGGATTCAAACCAAGTGGCATCCAATACTCAGAAGGATGTGCCAGGTATGCCTTCTGTGAATTGGTAGCCTTGCAGTATTCTGAATGTGACCCTTCTTTTTCTCATATTCTAATGCTAATGTAACTCTTGGTTTCTCAGGGTTCTGTTCTCCAAAGACTTAAGTGTCTGAACATAAACCTCACAAGGTAAAGAATTTTACTGGGTATGGTGGCTCATGCCTGTCATTGCAGCACTTTTGGAGGCTGAGGCAGGAGGACTGTTTGACACTAGGAGTTCAAGACCAGTCTGGTGGCAACATAAAGAGAATCCCATCTCTACAAAAAGAAAACAAAAATAACTGGGTCCAGGAATTCAAAGCTGAAGTGAGCTATGATCAGGTCACTACACTCCAGCCTGGGCGACAGAGTGAGACTGTCTCCTAAAAAACAAACCAACGTGGTGGCTCACGCCTGTAATCCCAGCACTTTGGGAGGCCAAGGCAGGAAAATCACTTGAACCCAGGAGTTCAAGACCAGACTGGCCAACATGGTGAAACCTGGTCTCTCCAAAAAATACAGAAAAACAAACAAAACAACAAACAAAAAAACCCAGCTTAGCCATGTGTGGTGCCACACACCTATGGTCCCAGGGAGGCTGAGATGGGAGGAGTACTTGAGCCTGGGAGGAAGTTGAGGCTGCAGCAAACCATGTTCACACCACTGCACTCCAGGCTTGGTGGAAAGAGTTAGACTCTGTCTCAAAAAAAAAAAAAAAAAAAAAATGCTTCACAAAACTCTTAGGGGTAGAAAGACTAGCAAAATCAGCCTTGCCTCTCCTGTGAGTTTTGTCCTAGTGAAATCAGAAATCATATTTAAAATTATGACAATATCGGTCAGGTGCGGTGGCTCACGCCTATAATTCCAGCACTTTGGGAGGCCAAGGCTGGTGGATCACCTGAGATCAGGAGTTCGAGATCATCCTGGCCAACATGGAGAAACCCCATCTCTACTAAAAATACAAAAAATTAGCCCGGAGTGATGGTGGGAACTTGTAATCCTAACAACTTGGGAGGCTGAGGCAGGAGAATCACTTGAACCTGGGAGGCGGAGGTTGCAGTGAGCTGAGATCATGCCATTGCACTCCAGCCTGGGCAACAAGAGCAAAATTCCGTCTCAAAAAAATAAATAAATAAAACAAAATAAAATTATGACAATATCAACCCTGAAGTGTGAAAAACAGTAACAAACAAAGAAACAAACAAAATGGGAACACAGACAGACCACCTATTTCTTTTCCTTCTTCGGTAGTGCAGGCAGTTTGTGGGCTAAAAGCCATATTCTAGGAAAGCTACATCTAGTAGAGCCACATTCTAGGAAAATTGCCTGGGTCCTGGATCTGGTCCTGATGTACTACCCTAAGCACATTATGTATTGATAAAGGACGTGCATGTACATACTTTTTAAGCCAGTTTTTTGTTACTATATCCTGCGGCTGAATTTGAACTTAGAAAAATAATGGAAATCCAGCCTCTCCCATCTGACCCATGAGTCTGTGTGTGCTGCCCAAGGATACCCAGGGCGCTCCCACAAGCGTCCGCAGCCTGAGTCACCGCATCCCCATCCCCACCAGATCAGGGTCTACACTCTTCCTTCAAATCAGGACTTGAAAATAGGCACCTTTTGGCCAGGCGCGGTGGCTCAAGCCTGTAATCCCAGCACTTTGGGAGGCCGAGACGGGCGGATCACAAGGTCAGGAGATCGAGACCATCCTGGCTAACACGGTGAAACCCCGTCTCTATTAAGAAATACAAAAAACTAGCCGGGCGAGGTGGCGGGCGCCTGTAGTCCCAGCTACTTGGGAGGCTGAGGCAAGAGAATGGCGTGAACCCGGGAGGTGGAGCTTGCAGTGAGCTGAGATCCGGCCACTGCACTCCAGCCTGGGTGACAGAGCGAGACTCTGTCTCAAAAAAAAAAAAAAAAAAAAAAAAAGAAAATAGGCACCTTTTAGCTTTATTACATGCTGGGTCAACAGTCTCCCTTAGGTACAATGAGCCACAAAGCCAGCTAAAAGAAGTGACTGGGTTTGATAGCAGGTGAAAAAGAAAAGGGAATTTTTTTTTTTTTTTTTTAAAGACAAGAAGTGACTGGGAGTGGTTACAGAACATGAGCTCTGCAGCAGACCTGGGTTCAAAACCTTCCTCTATCACTTAGTAGCCATGGGACACTGGACAACTTACTTGATTGCTCAAATATGCTAATTTGAATTTCCCTAGAAGCAGATCCTGAGGCAAGGATTCATCTGTGAGTAGTTTATTTAGCCGATGATCCAGAAAACATTACTACGGGAGTAGAGAAAATGAGATCAGAACGGGAAGGAAGACAACAGAGGAGAGGGCATATTGCCAAGCGAGTCACCACCGTAGACCACTGGAGCACTCTATTATTTTGTGTTTTTGTTTGTTTGTTTGTTTAATAGAGATGGGAGCCTCACCATGTTGCCCAGGCTGGTCCCGAACTCCTGGGCTTAAGCAATCCTCCTGCTTCAGCCTCCCAAAGTGTTGGGGTTACAGGCATGAGCCACTGCTCCCAGCCTCCACTGGGGAACTCTAGAAGACTATGTATAACACACACCTAGGAGTTTTCTCAGCAAATAGTGGGGGGAGTTGGGTCCTTATCAGCCATCAATTAACAGCTGCTTGGGGCAGAGAGGAGGACTAATTCCTTGGCACTTCTGATCTGCCTCCCAGGAGCAAGTGAAGCTCTGGTAGCCAGAGAAGGCCCTCAGGCAAATAGTTTTACATGTGGGCAGTTGAAAATATGGCCAGGGAGCCCAGAAATACTAAGGGCAAGGATAACAGCGCGGTCTGCATCTGCTACACCCAGTGCATTTTCTGTCATTTCTAAACCCCCTCAGTCAATGGAAGCTGCTATCATTTCAGCCAAAATAGAGCAGAAATGTTCTTCTTCCTCCTCCTCCTCCTCCTCCTTTCTTCTTTTTCTTCTTCTTGTTTTGTTTTTGAGACAGGGTCTGTGTCACCCAGGCTGGAGTGCAGTGGCACAATCTCAGTTCACTGCAGCCGCGACTTCCTGGGCTCAAGTGATTCTCCCACTCCAGCCGCCGGAGTAGCTGGGACCACAGGTGCGCGCCACCATGTCCAGCTAATGTTTATATATTTTGTGAGACGAGATCTCGCCATGTTGCCCAGGCTAGTCTTGAACTCCTGGACTCAAGCAATCTGCCCGCCTCAGCCTCCCAAAGTGTTGGGATTACAGACGTGAGCCACTGTGCCCAGCCCAGAGCAGGGAAATTGAAAGAAGATGTGGTAAACTGAGTTATGTCCTCATTCCCAAACAAGACCACATCCTAATCCTTAGAATCTGTGGGCATGGCCGGGCGCGGTGGCTCAAGCCTGCAATCCCAGCACTTTGGGAGGCCGAGGCGGGCGGATCACAAGGTCAGGAGATCGAGACCACAGTGAAACCCCGTCTCTACTAAAAATACAAAAAATTAGCCGGGCGCAGTGGCGGGCGCCTGTAGTCCCAGCTACTCAGGAGGCTGAGGCAGGAGAATGGCGGGAACCTGGGAGGCGGAGCTTGCAGTGAGCCGAGATCGCGCCACTGCACTCCAGCCTGGGCAACAGCGTGAGACTCCGTCTCAAAAAAAAAAAAAAAAAAAAAAAAAAGAATCTGTGGGCATTACATTACCAGGACAAAAATGACTTCCGACGTGATCAAATTAAAGATTTGAGATGGGAAGATTATTCTGAATTATCCAGGTGGGTACAATGTCATCACATAGGTCCTTATGAAAGCCAAAAGTCGGGTGTGGTGGCTCATGCCTGTAATCCCAGCACTTTGGGAAGCCGAGGCAGGCAGATCACGAGGTCAGGAGATCGAGACCATCCTGGCTAACATGGTGAAACCCCTTCTCTACTAAAAATACAAAAAATTAGCCGGACGTGGTGACGGGCGCCTGTAGTCCCAGCTACTCATGAGGCTGAGGCAGGAGAATGGCGTGAACCCAGGAGGCGGAGCTTGCAGTGAGCCAAGATTGATGCCACTGCACTCCAGCCTGGGTGACAGAGTGATATTCCATCTCAAAAAAAAAAAAAAAAAAGAGCCAAGCAGGAAAGTCAGAGTCAGAACAGGTGGCCTCTAAATACTGCAAAAGGCAAGGAAACAGATTTTCCACTACATCCTCCAGTATGTAGTCCTGCTGACTCATTTGAAACATCTGACCTCCAGAACATAAGATAAATTTGTGGGTTTTTTTCTGTGTGTGTGTGTGTGTGTGTGTGTGTGTGTGTGTGAGAAAGAGATGGAGTCTCACTCTGTCGCCCCGCCTGGAGTGCAGTGGCACGATCTCGACTCACTGCAACTTCCACCTCCCGGGTTCAAGCAATTCTCCTGCCTCAGCCTCCCAAGTAGCTGGAATTACAGGCAGGCATCACTATGCCCAGTTAATCTTTGTATTTTTAGTAGAGACAAGGTTTCACCATGTTGGCCAGGATGGTCTTGATTTCTTGACCTTGTGATCTGCCTGCCTCGGCCTCCCAAAGTGCTGGGATTACAGGCATGAGCCACCGCACCTAGCCAAATCTGTGTTAAGTCACTAATCTTGTGGTAATTTGTCACAGCAGCAATAGGAAACTAATACAGAAGAGTGGTCAGGAATAAGAATTGCTGCCACATAATAGTATTTCCTATGAGCCAGCACTAAGCACTTTAAGACTCTTAGGTCAGGCATGGTCTCACATGTGTAATCCCAGCACTTTGGGAGGTTGAGGTGGGAAGATCACTTGAGCCAAGGAGTTTGGGACCAGCCTGGAGAACATAGTGAGACCCCATTGCATTAAAAAAAATACAAAAATTAGCAGGGCATGGTGGTGTGCACCTGTAATCCCAGCTACTTGGGAGGTTGAGGTGGGAGGATCCCTCGATAACAGGAGTTTGAATCTGCAATAAGTCGTGATTGCACCACTACACTCCAGCCTGAGCAACAGAGCAAGACCCTATCTTAAAAAAAAAAAAAATGTAAAAGAAAAAGAAAGCATCTTAATTGCTTTAATTCTTACACCGACTATAGTTACATTTGCTACGTGGCCTTGAACTCATCTTGCCATTTTGAATGTCCATTTATATTCCTCTGTGCTATAGCTAAAAGCTTTTAATTAATTTTATTATTGCAGTTTCACTAAGCAAACAAACAGTTCTCCTGTGGAAAAACATCTGATGCCAAAAGCTTCCCTTCATGCCAATACAAGAGTGAAGGCTGATGCAGTTTCACTTGAAGCAGGTTGAATAAAAACTGGACTCGGCCCCTTTAAGTCCGGCTGATGACAAACGGCTACTTTTTATCTTTTGCTGTTGCTCTGGCTCAGTACAGCCATTTAATTATTCATAGGAAGGTTCTTTGGTATTTTCACTGTAGAAGTCACATCTAAGACTTAAATCTTACTTCCACCAACTCCAGTGATGAAGTTTCCAGACTAATGAAAACGTCAGTGCTGTGACATTTCTGGAACCCATTCTCAGCTTCGCAGGGAAAGCTAGACTTGGGTTTTCCATTATTGGAGCATAAAGTTCTTCACTCACCAAAACTGCATCAGCAGGAAAATCCACCAGACACTTTAAGCTAGTGATTACACTGATGTGAATATAAACTTACCACAAATATAGCAATGAAAGTTTTTGTATGCTGGGGAAAATCTTGGAGTATGGAGAAAGCATCTCAATTACCTTGCAGGTCAGTATGCAATTATATTAGGCTTTCTCCCCTTTCTCTCCCTCTTCATTTCCCGTTTGCTTCTTCAAGCAATTCTCCTGCCTCAACCTCCTGAGTAGCTGGGATTACAGGCACACACCACCACACCTGGCTAATTTTTGTATTTTTAGTAGAGACAAGGTTTTACCATGTTGGCCAGGCTGGTCTCGAACACCTGACTTCGTGATCCGCCCACCTTGGCCTCCCAAAGTTCTGAGATTACAGGTGTGAGCCAGCCTAAAATACTCTTACAGGCAGGGCACAGTGGCTCATGCCTATAATCCCAGCATGTTGAGAGGCTGAGGCAGGAGGATCGCTTGAGCCCAGGAGTTCAAGACCAGCCTGAGCAGCATAGTGAGACCTGTTCTCTACGAAAAATACAAAATTAGCCAGGCATGGTTGCAAGCACCCTGTATACCCAGCTACTCAAGAGACTGAGATGGGAGGATCGCTTGAGCCTGGGAGGTTGAGGCTGCAGTGAGCCGTGATTGTGCCACTGCACTGCAGCCTGGGTGACAGAAATGAGATCCTGTCTCAAAAATAATACTTTTATAAATAAATAAAATACTCTAAGAATAAGGGATACAGGCATAACAAATCAGCAAAATAAAATTCCGGTTAATTGTTGAACATTGTTTCACACATACATCAAACAAGTGAAAACATTTATAAACAAACAGCAACTTTATAGACAAAAAAAGAGGGAAAAAAAAGAGAAACCCAGCCAGATATGGCAGTTCACACCTGTAATCCCACCACTTAGGAAGGCCAAGGCAGAAGAATCACTTGAGCTTAGGTGTTTGAGATCACCTTGAACAACATAGTGAGACCCCCTGTCTCTACAAAAATTTTAAAAATTAGTTGGGCATAATGGTGTGCACCTGTGGTCCCAGGTACTGGGGAGGCTAAGGAGGGAGAATTGCTTGAGCCAGGAAGGTCAAGGTTACAATGAGCGGTGATTGCACCACTGCACCACTCCAGCGAGGCCCTGTCTCCAAAAACAGAGAGAGAGAGAGAGAGAGAGAGAGAAATCTTTTGTATTTGACCTATTTAACCACTTCATACGAACCAACTACTCATAGTACAGCTTAATACATACACAAAAAAAAACTTAATAGATGCTCAGAATAAGAGTCGTCCTCTTGCTTTTCTTCTCTTTTCTTTTTCTTTTTTTTTTTTTTTTTTGAGATGGAGTCCTGCTCTGTTGCCCAGGCTGGAGCGCAGTGGCACAATTTCAGCTCACTGCAACCTCCGCCTCCCAGGTTCAAGCGATTCTCCTGCCTCAGCCTCCCGAGTAGCTGGGATTACAGGCACGCGCCACTACACCGGTTAATTTTTGTATTTTTAGTAGAGGCAGGGTTTCACCATGTTGGCCAGGATGGTCTCGATCTCCTGACCTCGTGATCCGCCTGCCTCGGCCTCCCAAAGTGCTGGGATTACAGGCGTGAGCCACCGCGTCCGGCCTGCTTTTCTTTTTATAAGATTCTTTTTCCTTTGAGATTTTAATGAAAATGGTCATGCCACAAGTAAAGTTGGAAGTAGGACAGAGAGTGCTCTGAAGGCTGATTTGCTCTTCCAAGATCATTAAGTGTGACTGACGCCTAACAATATGTACAAAAATATAAAAGGTAAATTTAAAATGAAAAAAAAAAAAAAACAACTCCCTTTTTTCTTTTTTTTTTTGAGACGGAATTTTGCTCTTGTTGCCCAGGCTGGAGCGCAATGGCACGATCTCGGCTCACTGCAACCTGCATCTCCTGGGTTCAAGCAATTATCTTGCCTCAGCCTCCCTAGTAGCTGGGATTACAGGCACATGCCACCACGCCCAGCTAATTTTTTGTATTTTTAGTAGAGACAGGGTTTCACCACGTTGGCTAGGCTGTTCTTGAACTCCTGACCTCAGGTGATACACCTGCCTTAGCCTCCCAAAGTGCTGAGATTAGAAAGGCATGAGCCACCATGCCCGGCCAAAAATCTCCTTTAAAAGTACTTTTAAGAAAAAAAACAGGGCCTTGGGATTTTCATTCTTTTTTCTTGTCCTGTTTTAAAGTCAGGCGGCAGTTTTGGTGGGTGGTGGAAAATCTATGCCATCTGCTGGTGGTGCTCCCCCCGGAGAATGGACAGTCTCTCTGCTCCAAGGTGACCAACTGAGATTCTGAGGGAGGTGAAGAGAATGGCCCCATGCTGCACGGGGTCAGGCAGTGGGGCAGGGGATTGCTGTATGACCTAGAGAGGGGATAAAAGTCTTCTTGAGACTTCGTGCCTGCTACCTGATCCTCATCTACTACATAGATTAAATGATGTCCCCATCAGCTGACAGAGAACACTTGACACCCATCAAAAGTCATCAGGCATTTGCGGGGTTTTTTGTTGTTGTTGTTTATTTTTTGAGGCCAAGTCTCATTCTGTCGCCCAGGCTAGAGTGCAGTGGTGCGATCTCAGCTCACTGCAACCTCTGCCTCCTGGGTTCAGGTGATTCTCAGGCCTCAGCCTCCTGAGTAGCTGGAATTACAGGTGTGCACCACCATACCCATCTAATTTTTGTATTTGTAGTAGAGACAGGGTTTCACTGTCTTGGTCAGGCTGGTCTCAAACTTCCAACCTCAGATGATCTACTCGCCTCAGCCTCCCGAAGTGCCAGGATGACAGGCGTGAGCCACTGCGCTCGGCCACCAGGTATTCATTGAGTCTTCTGCAAGGTCTTGGTGTCTCTCTGGGCCCAAGCCTGCTGTCTTTTGCAGCTTGGGGCACAAGGTTTCTAGAGTCCACTGTCCTCGTGTTTCCCTTGGCATATAAATAAATTCACAGGGTGATTGCCAGAATTCAAATAAACAACGCTGCTTTCAGCCTGAACTATTTGTTTTAAAGTGACCTCAGACAACCTTTCCTCCCCATTTTAGGTACACAGACCTTTTAGCACATGACCCCAAGGATTGCATCTTATGATATTTATACTCCTTATCCATAGGTCTTGAACTAGAACCTCATAAGCAGCCAAGAAGGGTGCGTCAGTAACAGTGATTCATGTTATTGTGCTGATGGACCTCAGTAGTGCCAGATGACTTTTATGGCGTGAGCATCAGCCAATGGAATGGACACTAGCCCATCAGGGCAAGTGCCTGTAAACAAACTGCACTGGTTTGCACTGGCAGGGCGCCACCGTGCAGACAGCCACATCACTACCTCTCCAGCAAACATCAGGAATATGTGCTGTCTAATAGGGTTTCCCCTAAGAGCAAAATCTGAGAGAAGGGTGTGGGTCCAGGTAGTTTATTTGGGAGGTGATGCCAGGAAGCAGGAGTAGGGAATAGGGAGAATGAAACCAAAAAGGGGGAAAAGCCAAAACGAGGTGTTTGAATGAGGTGTGTGAATCCTGCTGGGACCTTCGAAGGAACCATGAAGAAAGCACACCGAGAAGTGCTCCACTTGGGCTGGGCACAGTGGCTCACACCTGTAATCCCAGTACTTTGGGAGGCCGAGGCGGGCAGATCATTTGAGGTCAGCAGTTCAAGACCAGTGTGGCCAATATGGTGAAATCCCATCTCTACTAAAAATACACAAAGTAACTGGTATGGTGACATATTCTTGTAGTCCCAGCTATTCGGGAGGCTGAGGCAGGAGAACCGCTAGAACCTGGGAGGTGGAGGTTGCAGTGAGCTGAGATCATGCCACTGCACTCCAGCCTGGGCAACAGAGGGAGAGAAGGAGAAGGAGAAGGACAAGGAGAAGGAGAAGAAGAAGAGGAGGAGGAGGAGGAAGAGGAGAAAAAGGAGGAAGAGGAGGAAGAACTCCACCAGCAGATGGAGGCTGCAGTATCTAAGCACTGACCCCCTTCCACATGGGGTGAGGGTAGCTTCCAGGTTATTAATTCCCTGATACTTTCAGGGTGCACCTGAATTTGGCTTCTACTGTCTTAGAGAAAGCAGAGAGGTGTTTCCATATATGCTTGAGAAATAATACTGGCAAAGTACACAGAACTGTCTATCAAAGGTGCACTGAAATCAGGTGAGTTGCAGAGATGTGACACAGGACCTCACAAACGCCTGCTACAAATGCTTAATAAAAGTATAAATGAAGTGCAGCAAGAGGGGTGCACAGGCCCCCTTAAATCTTTGTGGTAGAAGACAGACGCTTATTGCCTGTGCAACATCCCTTCCTTTGGGGAACCACTTTTTTCTCCACTTCAATGTGATTGTGTTGATTCTATATAGTATGCAGATTAACAGCCTCCAAAGATATTCACATCACAACCCCTGGAACTTGTAACTGTGTTAGATTACATGAAAAAGGGGAATTAAGGTTGCAGAAGGAATTAAGATTGCTAATCAGCTGACTTGGAGTGGGGAGATTATCCTGGATTATCCAGTACACCCAATATAAACACAAAAGTCCTTATAAATAGAACAGGGAGACAGAAAAATGAGAACCAAAAAAATAAGAGCATGAGGAGGTTGCTGCTGTTGAGGATGGAGGAATAGGGCACAAGCCAGGAGACATAGGTGGCCCCTAGAAGGTGGAAAAGGCAAGGACACTGATTCTCTCCTAGAGCCTCCAGAAAGGAAGGCAGCCAAGCCATTACTTTGATTTTAGCCCAGTGGTTCCCATTTTAGACTTGTGACCTCTAGAACTGGGAGATAATCAACGTGTGCAACTTCAAGCCCCTAAATTTGTGGTAAATTGTTACATCAGCAATAGAAACTGATACACTCCACATGATTTGATGAGGCTGATGGGGCCATATCCTCACTCCCAGAGCTGGGAACATGATCCAGCCATCCATCAGCATCCGTCATGATTCACCCAAGAACAAATGCACAACCTAAGCAGGGCCTGGCCCTTTCCAATCCTAATGGGATATGGCCTCTATGGTCCTTCCACCCTTGTAATTACATTGGTCACAACAAGATCACAGCAAGAAGGGGTAAAAGCACAGAATATCTCTGTCTGTGGGAGGTTTTAAAGAGCCTGGTCCAGACTGGGCACAGTGGCTCATGCCTATAATCCCAGCACTTTGGGAGGCTGAGATGGGTGGATCACCAGAGGCCAGGAGTTCGAGACTAGGACGGCAAACGTGGTGAAACCCCGTTTCTACCAAAAAAAAAAAAAAAAAAAAAATCAGCCAGGAGTGGTGGCACACGGCTGTAGTTCCAGCTACTTGGCTGAGGTGGGAAAATCACTTGAGCCCAGGAGGCGGAGGTTGCAGTCAACTGAGATCACACCACTGCACTCCAGCTTGGGTAACAGAGTGAGACTCTGTCTCAAAACAAACAAGCAAAAATCTGAATCTAAAAACAGGTCTAAAAAACATTATTTTGAAGTAGTAATGGGTATAAATGATACTTTAAGATGTCTGCAATCTGGAAATACCTGGGGACTTTTTTGTTTGTTTTTTTTCACTCGTGACAAAATCACAATCCTGCTAATAGTGTTGTGGTTTGTTGCCCACATTCTTCATGGGAGGGGAAGGTCAGGTTCAGTTGGAAGTTAGTGAAAATAGGAATGATTCTTTTCCTAGCCAAGTTTATGGACCTCCTAAATTTTTTTCAGACTCGTTGGGATCCACGGATTCAGGCTCATTTCAGGTTATTTCACATTCCCTAAAAATAATCCTCCCCCTCCTGCCCACCTTTTATGTGTGCAAAGAAAGGCTGGAGTGCAGTGGTACAATCTCGGCTCACTGCAACCTCCGTCTCCCGGATTCAAGCTATTTCTCGTGCCTCAGCCTCTCAAGTATCTGAGATTACAGGCATGCACCACCTCGCCCAGCTAATTTTTTGTAATTTTAGTAGACAGGGTTTCACATGTTGGTCAGGCTGGTCTCAAACTCCTGACTTCAAATGATCCACCTGCCTCAGCCTCCCAAAGTGCTGGGATTACAGGATGAGTCACCATGCCCAGCTCGATTTTTTTTGTTTGTTTTGAGACAGAGTTTTGCTCTTGTTGCCCAGGCTGGAGCGCAATGGTGCGATCTTGGCTCACTGCAACCTCCACCTCCCAGGTTCAAGCGATTATCCTGTCTCAGCCTCCCGAGTAGCTGGGATTACAGGCATGCGTCACCATGCCCGGCTAATTTTGTATTTTTAGTAGAGATGGGGTTTCTCCATGTTGGTCAGGCTGGTCTCGAACTCCCGACCTCAGGTAATCCACCCACCTTGGCCTCCCAAAGTGCTGGAATTACAGGCGTGAGCCACCGCCCCTGGCCTCTCACTTTTTTTTTTTTTAATGGGGTCTCGCTCTGTCACCCAGGCTGGAGTACAGTGGTACAATCATAGCTCCCTACAGCCTCGAACTCCTGGGCTCAAGCAATCCTCCTGCCTCAGCCTCTTGAGTAGCTAGGCCTACAGACACTCACCACTGTGCCTATTATTATTATTATTATTTTGTAGAAATGGGGTCTTTCCCTGTTGCCCAAGCTGGTCGTGAACCCCTGGCCTCTCAAGTGTTCTTCCCTCGGCCTCCCAAAGCACTGAGATTACAAGTGTGATCTGTGCTTGGTTCAGCCCGGGTAAGCCTACAGTTGAAAATACCTCACAGGGTACCTCGAAGCTGCTACCCACCTTTCTGGCCTACTACCCCGCTGGATCCCTTGTCTCCATGCACTCTTCATGTGGGCATTGCCAACTAGCCAACATTCACCCATTGGTGGGACAACAACAAAACTATTGCTTATCATTATCGAGGGCTGGCCAGGTGCCATACTCTTTTAAAGCATTACCTAATTTAGTCCTGTGGCCGGGCACGGTGGCTCATGCCTGTAATCCCAGCACTTTGGGAGGCTGAAGTGGGTGGATCACCTGAGGTCAGGAGTTCAAGTGCAGCCTGGCCAACATGTTGAAACCCCATCTCTACCAAAAATACAAAAATTTGCCAGGCAAGGTGGTGACAGGTGCCTGTAATCCCCCAGCTACCTGGGAGGCTGAGGCAGGAAAATCGCTTGAAGCCAGGAGGCAGAGGTTGCAGTGAGCCAAGATCACACCACTGCATTCCAGCCTGGGCCACAGAGCGAGACTCCATCTCAAAAAATTAAATAAATAAAAATAAAATAATTTAATCCTTGTGACAACACAATGAGGCAGGTCCTACCATAATTCCCATCATATAGCTAATGCTCAGAGCAGTGGAGTGACTTGCTGAAGGAGAACAAGCAGTGAGGAGGCAGAGTCAGGATTCAAACCTGTTTGTCCGACTCCAGACTCAAATCCTCTGGCCACTTCACAAAACTCTTTTGCATGTTTTTGGGCCTCTGTGTGCATAACCATTTTCATCTGCCTGAAACACAGGCAAAGACCTGGTAAACCCTCACTCCTTGCTTCAAATGCTGCAGGTACTCCCCCTTCCCTTGGCCCCTTGGCCTCACTGGTTCAGTACACGCCAATCAGACTTCCAAGTGCTAGCCCCTGCACCTGCAACCTTTTGCCTGAGCGCTTTCTGAAACCATTGGTACCTGCTCTGCATACATACATTGAAGGGCTGAGTGCTAGGGAATTAATATCCCCAGAAGAGGCTCCCAACCAATGTTGATGGAAGCGGATGCATAAATCCCCGTTCCTCCATCCCTCCCAGACACAATCCACAGTTTCCCAGCATCCCCAAGAAGGATAAAGCTCCAGCTGCCTTGGTAAGTCTTTTTTTGTTTGTTTGTTTGAGACAAGGTATGGCCCTGTCACCCAGGCTGGAGTGCGGTGGCGTGATCCCAGCGCACCGCAGTCTTGACTTCCCAGGCTCAAGCAATCCTCCTACTTCAGCCTCCTGAGTAGCTGGATCTATAGACATGCACCACTGTTCCCAGCTAATTTTTGTGTTTTTTGTAGAGACGGGGTTTCGTCATGTTGCCCAGGCTGGTCTCTAACTCATGAGCTCAAGTTATCAGTCTGTCTCGGCCTCCCAAAGTTCTGGGATGACAGGTGTGAGCCACCATGTCCAGCCTGATTCACTTTTTTTTTTTTTTGAGATGGAGTCTTGCTCTTGTCACCCAGGCTGGTGTGCAATGGTACAGTCTTGGCTCACTGCAACCTCTGCCTTCCGGGTTCAAGCAATTCTCCTGCCTCAGCCTCCGGAGTAGCTGGGATTACAGGCGCCTGCCACCATGCCCGGCTAATTTTTGTATTTTTAGTAGAGACGAGGTTTCACCATCTTGGTCAGGCTGGTCTCAAACTCCTGACCTCGTGACCTGCCCGCCTCAGCCTCCCAAAGTGCTGGGATTACAGGTATGAGCCACCGCGCCCAACCCTGACTCACTTTCATTGACTTCTTTCCTTTTTCTGTCTCACTCTCTTACTCCCTTACTGGTGTTTCCTGGGAGCATCACCTAAAACCATTGCTTGCACTGGAATCTCATCTCAGGGTCCACCTCTAGAGGACCCAAAGCATGCCTCCTCTGAGAAGCCTTCTTCACTTTCCTTAGCAAAGCTGGCTATGTCCCTCTTCTGCCCACGGCCTGGGACATACTCCATGAAGGTCATATTCACACTGGTTTGCAGTGGTTAGTTGACATGTCAGGGTGTAGGTTTCCTATTGCTGCTATAACATTACCATAAATTTAGTGGCTTAAAGCAAAGTTCATTTGTTGTCTCACAGTTTTGTAGGTCAGAGCCCCACTCTCACAAACTCTGGCTCAACTGAACCATCTGCTTGGGGTCCCAGAAAGCCTCACTCAAGGTGGTGACAGGGCTGTGTTCCCTACTGCAAGCTCTGGGGATGGATCCCCTTCAGGTGTGGGCCAAATTCAGTTCCTTGTGGTCGTAGGGCTGGGGTCCCCCCTTCCTTGCTGGTTGTAAGCTGAGGGCCAGTCTTTGCTCCAAGAAGCTTCCTGCATTATTTCTCATGCTTTCCACGTGGCCCCTTCGCAGGTCAAGTCTTTCTCACGCTTAAAATTTCCCTGGCTTTTCCTTCTGCCACATCTGTCTGACTCCAGCTGGAGAAAATTCTCTGTTTTAGGGGATCATGTGATTAAATTGGAACCACCCAGATAATACAGTATAATCTCCCTATTTAAGTTTTTGGGTTTTTTTGAGACAGGGTCTTGCTCTGTCACCCAGGCTGGAGTTGGAGTGCGGTGGCACGATCACGGCGTGCAGCCTCTACATCCTGGGCTCAAGTGATCCTCCCAGCTCAGCCTCCCAGGTAGCTGGGACTATAGGCCAGTACCACATGCCTTGATAATTTTTGTATTTTTTTTTTTTCTTTTTGTAGAGACATGGTTTCACCATGTTGTCCAGGCTGGTCTTGAACTTCTGGGCTCAATCCCAAAGTACTGGGATTACAGGCATGAGCCACTGCACCCGGCCCATTTTCCCTGTTATTCCTATTACTTCCTGTTGTTGCCTTCATATGGTATTTCTACCTGGTCTCTAGCTCCCCGTATGGATACAGCCTTTGCAGAACTTTTTCTGTTATTGTTAAACATATAACCAGGCCTCACTTGTGCCTGACCTGGTGGTCCATACCGCAGGTCTTCCTAGGATCAGAAATCAATCTTTCTTCCCAGATTAGTCCAGCACAGTTTGAGAAGAACAGTCCAATTACCTCATAAACTTCATGCTGAGGCTATAGATTTTCATTTCCTAATTTCCTCTGTTCCATTCTATGACTTCCTATTTCTTTTCCTAGCTCCTGGTATGCTCATGAAAGCACTGGTTGGTAACCAATTTCCGTTCCTTGACAAAGAAAACCCTGTTTACACTCAGGGTTTCCTACTCTGTTACATAAGGGTCCGACAGTCACATTTCCTCCTCAGGCTGTACAAGCGGTTTATTTCAAGCTGTGTCTACACACAGCAACTGGACATTTGCAGAAATCTTAGGGCTATAGTCCTGCAGCATAGCCAGAGCCAAAGCAGAGTACATTAGGGTTCAAGGCTGGCTACCCTGTGCCCTCTGCTTTCAAAGAAAATATCCTTGAGTGGTGGAATTTGGGTAATTTTAACTTTTTAAATTAATTTTTCTTTTTTCTTGAGACAGAGTTTCTCTGTCTCCCAGGTTGGAGTGCAGTGGTGCAATCTCAGCTCACTGCAACCTCTGCCTCTGAGGTTCAAGTGATTTTTGTGCCTCAGCCCCTTGAGTAGCTGGGATTACAGGCGTGCCCCACAACGCTTGGCTAAGTTTTTGTATGTTTAGTAGAGAGGGGGGTTTCTCCATGTTGGCCAGGCTGGTCTTGAACTCCTGGCCTCAAGTGATCTGCCCACCTCGGCCTCCCAAAGTGCTGAGATTACAGGACTGAGCCACCGTGCCAGGCCTAAATTTATTTTTCTGTTTTTCAAAATTATATAATAGTCATGTTTTACTTTTATACTCAGAGGAAAAAAATAAGCTTTCTTAAAAAAAAAAAAAATCAATGATCGAATCAGCCTCTCTAACAGCCTATCCAAAAAGAACTCCCTCTTTGGCGTGACTGGCTACCTCTTTCCAGACAGAAACTGAGGACCAGAGTGGGTAACCCGTGGCCCAGAGTAGGTAACCCCTGGCCGTCCGGCTAGTCAGCGACCGACTGGGGTCTTCATGTGATGACCCTGGGTATAGGTCTTATTTTAAGGTGGAAACCTCTAGAAGCTGACTCTGAAACAAGGACTCTTGTGCAAGTAGCTTATGGGGGAGGTGACTCCAGGAAACACCAGTGGGGAGGAGGGGAAAGGGGAGCGGGGGCAGAGAGGGGGAGGGCGGAGACTGAGACAGAGAGTAGCTAATTAAGGCACTGGGGAGAAAGGGAGCTGAGCTGCATTTGTCCTCAGGGGACCTCTGGGAGCCAGTGTGGAACATACCTCTGCACCCTGCCCCTGCCGGGAAAGGCAGCTGGAGTGTTGAACATACCACCTCCCATCAGCCAGGCGGTAAGGGCTGCTTCCAGTGTGGGGCCAAGTCCTGGACACTCTGGCCTGCCACGTGGGTGGTAAGGTGGGCTCTGGCAGCAAGAGGAAACCCTTGAGCAGCTGGCTTCCTCTTGTGAGGAAGTAGGGGCCCCTGCTTCCAGACGACCATGAGAAGGGCCCCGCTTGATGGAGAGGTCAGAGTGAGGGGACATGGTGGGCAACAAGAGCACCCGCTGCAGGTCTAACAGGGAGCAGCCTACACTGGACCTAGAGGGGCATGGAGGTCCCTAACAGCCAAAGCCATAAAGTTGCACTGCTGGTGACAGTGTGCCAGTCTTCATTCAAGTGAATGGATTACCTCCGGGAAATTAGTTACGAGAGGCCACACATTAATTCATGGCACCCAGTACCATCGATGTCAGTCGGGATTCTTTGGTTGCAAGTGACGAAACCCAATTCCGATCAGACCCAATTTCAAGCAGACACAAAGGGAAGGAGAAAGGGTGCAACACTTCCTTGCATAAGCAGGAAAGGGAGGGTGCAAACTGTCTGTAATTCATCACATGGAGTGAGCACGAATTTTGCAATTTGTCTACCCAAAGGGAGTGCCTTTTTAAAATTTTTGCCCTAAACCATCTTCATGTTGGCAGCAGCTCAGTTATTCTCAGGAGAAGGATACCAGACACACAGAAGGACAAGTGTCGTCCTCAAAACTGTGACAGATAAAGTAGCTGCCACCCAGCAGAAAATAGGCCCATGACGGAATGGTGACTATTGTGGGCTAAACTGTGTCCCTCCAGCAGATATGTTAAGGTCCCAACCCCTGGTACCTGTGAATGTGACCTTATTTGGAAATAAGGTCCCTGCAGATGCAATCAGGTTAAGATGAGGTCATACTGGATTAAATGGGCCCTAATCCAATATGACTGGTGCCTTGGTAAGAAGGGAAGAGGCCAGGTGTGGTGGCTCATGCCTGTAATTCCAGCACTTTGGGAGGCTGAGGTGGGTGGATCACTTGAGCTCAGGAGTTCAAGAACAGCCTGGGCAACATGGTGAAACCCCATCTCTACCAAAAATACAAAAATTAGCCAGGTGTGGTGGCATGTGCCCTTAGTCCCAGCTATTCAGGAGGCTGAGGTGGGAGGATTGCTTGAGCCCAGGAGGCAGAGGTTGCAGTGAGCCAAGTTCATGCCACTGTACTCCAGCCTGGGTGGGTGACAGAGTAAGACCCTATCTCAAAAAAAAAAAAAAGAGAGAGAGAGAAGAAACACAAGACACAGGCACAAAAGGAAACTCAGATACTCAAGGAGAGTGCCCTGTTGTGATGACAGGGATAGAGATTGGAGCAACGCAAGTAAGAACCCAGGAATGCCCAGAAGCTAAGAAAAAGGCTTGGAATAGATTCTCCCCCTAGAACATTCAGAGCACACGGTCCTGCCTACACCTTGACTTCTGGTCTCCAGAAATGTCAGAGAAGCCACTCAGGTTGTGATACTTTGTTGTGGCAGCCCTGGGAAACTGATGCAGTTACTGATTGGACACTGGAGATCTAGAGGCAAGGAGGATGAAGTCCTGGGCAGGACAAGGATCTGCAGTGGGCTCAGCATGAGGACACAGGGCAGCTAGGGTGTAAAGGAAGCCGGTGCTGAACTGGAAGGTGAGGTGAGTGTGCACCCGTGTGCCTCCCACCTGGGCTGCTGCCCATGGCCAAGTCTTTCTATGTGAGGAGTGACTTCTTGCACAAGCAAAGGTGACTAAGAGGAACATAGCATCCCCAACATTTCCTTTAGATGGTTGCAGATCTTCTCTTTGAAGCTGTTACCTGAAGGTAAAGTGAAGGGGGGCAATGCTCTCGTGGGAGGTCATTCCTTCAAATCTAGACATTGTCTCATTTTCTTCGACTTCTGGGTTGAGTCTCCTTCTCCCACTCTGGCAGTAGCAATTTGACACTTAGCTAACCCTTGTTGAATGCTCACTGTGTGTTAAACAATGTTTATTTTGTTTTGTTGAGAGACAGGTTCTCACTCTGTCGCCCAGGCTGGAGTGCAGTGGTGAGATCACGAATCACTGCAGCCTTGACCTCCTGGGCTCAAGTGATCCTCTCACCTTGGCCTTCTGAATAGCCGGTTCTACTGATGTGCACCACCATGCCCAACCAATTATTTCAATTTCTTGTAGAGACAGTATCTCACTAGGTTGCCTAGGCTGATCTTGAACTCCCAGGCTCAAGTGATCCTCCTGCCTTTGCCTGTTGAAGTGCTGGAATTACAGGTGTGAGCCACGGTGCCAGGCCAAAGTGTTAAGTCTGCACTGTCTCATGCAATAGCAATAGCCATAGCCACATGTGGTGATGTACATTTAAATTTAAATTAATTAAAATTAGATAAAATTAATAATTCAGCCTGGGCGTGGTGGCTCACACCTGTAATCCCAGCACTTTGGGAGGCCGAGGTGGGCGGATCACTTGCGGTCGGGAATTCGAGACCAGCCTGGACAACATGGTGAAAATCCTGTCTCTACTAAAAATACAAAAAGTAGCCGGGCCTGGTGGCGGGCACCTGTAATCCCAGCTACTCTGGAGGCTGAGGCAGGAGAATTCCATGAACCTGGGAGGCAGAAGTTGCAGTGAGCCAAGATCATGTCGCTGCACTCCAGCCTGGGTGACAGAATTAATAATTCATTTTCTTAGTTGCACTAGCTACATTCCAAGCACTCAGTAGCCAGTGGCTACTGTATTGGACAGCATAGAACATTTCCATCATTGCAGAAAGTTTTACAGTGCTGTTCCAAGTCACTCGCATGAATTACCTTATGTAATCATCACACCCCCTCCAAGGTAGGTTCTACTATCATCTTCATTTTAAAGTTGAAGAAATTGAGGCTTAGGACACAGAACGAGTAAGTCAGAGGAACCAGGTTCGGCAGAGCATTCAGACTAGGCAGAGTTGAGGCGTCACAGATTTCACACATTTTCAGCAAGCTTGGCTCAGGTGAAGGCTCCAAGTAACCTGTCCTTTCCCACTTTTTCCTGCACTTCCTCACTGTCTATTCAGAATTCCCAGTTCCCTTAAGGATCAGGAAACTAACAAGGTAAATAGGGGTGTAGTAGCCAAATATTCTGGTACTTCTCTTTCTTCCAGTTCTCCTCTTTCCAGGTAAATGAGAGGATTATACTTTCTGATCCCTCATGAGCCTCCCAGGCTCATTGTTAACTGAATAATGTGACTAATATTATTAGTCAATGAATTTAAGGCAAAGAGCCACTTCTGGGTTGAAAGTTTATTTATTTATTTATTTATTTATTTTTGAGACAGAGTCTTGCTCTGTCACCCAGCTGGAGTGCAGTGGTGCAATCTTGGCTCACTGCAACTTCCACCTCCCGGGTTCAAGCAATTCTCTTGCCTCAGCCTCCCAAGTATCTCGGACTACAAACATGGGCCACCATACCTGGCTAATTTTTTTTTTTGGTTTGTATTTTTAGTAGAGATGAGGTTTCTCCATGTTGCTCACACTGGTCTCGAACTCCTGGTCTCAAGTAATCTGCCCACCTCAGCCTTCCCAAAGTGCTGGGATTACAGGTGTGAGCCACTGCGCCCAGCCTGGGTTGAAGGTTTAATTGCTGGTGTAAGACCCTCCAGAGCTCTTTTCCTTCTGCAATGATGGCCAGCAGTGCTCAAGATGGTGGTGCTCCATTGGTCTGTGATCTAGAGGGAGGCTGATGGTGACCAGGCACAGAGCCCTAGCTAACCCCGAATGAACGTGATGTTTCAAGCAATGATTCTGAGGCTTTAAACACAGCATAACTCAACCCACACTAACCAATACATACATACACACATGCAAAAGATGGTTGCTCTGAGACAACCTCACAGATGTGACCAATACAGAGACTTAGAAACTGAAACTGACAATTTCTACTCTTCTTTCTGGAAGTAAAAAATGTATGGCCGGTAAGGTGGCTTACATCTGCAATCCCAGCACATTGGAAGGCTGAGGTGGGAGGATCACTTAAGCCTAGGAGTTCAAGACCAGCCTGGACAACATAGGGAGACCTTGACTTTATTTTAAAAAATTTAAAAATTAAGAAATGTATTTTTATTGCCAGCAAAGCCAGGCAGTTTGGTAGGATGCACACACACCTGAGAATATTTATCATCACTCTTCAGAAAAATTGAATTTCATCCTATAACTACTGTCTTTTGACAATTTGTTTAGTTTAAGGTGGAGTCCGATACTTTGATGAGGCAGACGTAGACACTGAGTTATTTCTTCTAAAGAGATAAAGAAGGCAAATCACATCATTTTGCAATCCAAGAGATACCATTAAATGAGAAATAGTGAAATAAGGGATAAAAATTCCAACACAGTAGAAATCCAGGCGTTTCAGAAGTTTTATCTCAGGTAGGTTCATTGAATTCAACTAGTAGTTTTGACCACTATGATTACAAAAGGCAACAGACATTTCTGAAAGGAATGGTGTCGTGTCTTTCATTATTATTATTATTCTGAGATGGAGTCTTGCTCTGTTGCCCAGGCTCGAGTGCAGTGGGATGATCTTGGCTCACTGCAACCTCCACTTCCCAGGTTTAAGTGATTCTCGTGCCTCAGCCTCCTGAGTAGCTGGGACCACAGGGACTCGCCACCACACCTGGCTAATTTTTGTATTTTTAGTAGAGATGAGGGTTTCATCATGTTGGCCAGGCTGGTCTCGAACTCCCGACCTCAGGTGATCCACCCACCTTGGTCTCCCAGTGTGCTGGGATTTCAGGTGTGAGCCACTGCACCCAACCAGGAATGGTATCTTCTTTGTAGTTTCTATTCCTTGAGTCCATTATTAATAGTCAATCCATTAATAAACCAGTATAAGCCAAAGTGTGGAGAGGAACACAAACACATGCAATTTATAGTTCTGCTCACAAGGAATTTACAATCTATGTGAAGAGAACAAAGTAAAATGAATGAAATAATAGTGAACCATGGCCAGGCATGGTGGCTCACACCTGTAATCCCAGCACTTTGGGAGGCCGACACAGAAGGACTGCTTGAGCCCCCAGGAGCTTAAGATCAGCCTGGGCAACCAGGAGTGAGACCTCCTCCCTCTACAAAAAAATCAATTTATGTATGTATGTATTTATATTTATTTTTTGAGACAGGGTCTCGTTCTGTCACCCAGGTTGTAGTGCAGTGGTGTGATCTCAGCTCATGGCAATGTCTGCCTTCCAGGCTTCAGTGATCTACCCACCTCAGCTTCCAAAGTAGCTGGGACTACAGGTGTATGCCACCATGCCCAGCTAATTTTTAAATTTTTTGTATCTCACCATGTTGCCCAAGTTGGTCTCGAACACCTGGGCTCAAGTGATCCACCTGCCTGGGCCTCCCAAAATGCTGGGATTACAGGCATGAGTCACTGTGCCCAGACTCTACAAAAAAATTTTAAAAATTAGCCAGACATGGTGGCACATGCCTGTAGTCCCAGCTTCTTGGGAGACTGAGGTGGGAGGATTGCTTGTGCCCCAGGAGGCTGCAGTGAACTATGATTGCACCACTGTACTCCAGCCTGGGCTACAGAGAGAGACCCTGTTCCAAAAAAAAGAAGAAAGGAAGGAGAGGAGGGGAGGGGAGGTGAGGGGAGGGGAGGGGAGGTGAGGTGAGGGGAGGGGAGGGGAGGGGAGGGGAAGTGAACGACTTATAAGAGTAAAAAATATAGATGCTCACCACTCTCCTCAGCATCTTTTGCTTGAACCTCAGCCAATTATTTCTCATTCTGTATCCATCTCTGAAAGGTTATATTATTAACTGAAATACTTCACTCACTCCCCACTTATTCTTGCCATTTTCTCAGTAAATGTGTGATCCATCCCTCTAGATGGATGGAATATATTTATTGACTCTTTGGTTTGGGGCCACATAACTTACTTTAACCAGTGAAAAATGGGAAGTGACAATGTGCCAGTTCTGTGCCTAGGCCTTAAGAAGCCACATGTGTTCCTGCCTGCCCCTCTGCTATATGAATGAAAAGAACATGTGTAGGAAGATTAGAGATACATGGAGGCAAGTCAAGTCATCCCAGCTGAGCCTGCCTAGATCAGCTGACACCCAGACAACTCCTAGATGCACGAGCAAAATGGCACCATATGCTATAAAGAATTTATGGGCTGTTTGTTACGTGGTGATAGCTAACTGACACACATGCTCTAGATTGGATTTAGCTGACTCTCAAAGCCCTCGTAATGCTTTATTGCACTTAGCTATCCATATATCCTGTCTCTTCTACTATACTGTGACATCTTACTGGGATTTTTCATCTTTCTATCCCCAGCACCTAACCCGTCTCTAGCTCACAATGTACACTCAATATATGCTTGTTGAGTAAAAATCCGGGAGAAAGAATGAGTACATGAATAGAATTAGCCATATGGATTTTGATTTCTAAATTGTCCTTGAATGGCTGGGCACGGTGACTCATGCCTGTAATCTTAGCACTTTGGGAGGCCAAGACGGGTGGATTTCCTTGAGCTCATGAATTCAAGATCAGTCTGGACAACATGGTGAAACCCTGTCTCTACCAAAACTGTAAAAAATTAGCCAGGTGTGGTGGCGTGCACCGGTGGTCCCAGTACTTGAGAGACTAAGGTGGAAGGAACCCTTAAGCCTGGGTCTGAGCCGTGATCACAACACTGCATGCCAGCCTGAGTGACAGCGTGAGACCTTGTCTCAAAAAAAAATAAGAAAAATAAATAAATAAATTGTTCTGGTAGGTTCAAAAGAACTTGTTATGCAGGAAGGAGGGGAGGAAGTTTATAAAACTACTTTCAAAATTTTAAATACTATATAAATTATTACATGATTTTGTCTATATGTATGTTGAAACGGTACATAAAATAACGATCATATCTAGTATATCTATTATTATAATAGTGCCTTTAACATCACCTCCCAAAAAACAACCAGCCAAGATACACCTTACCTTAAAATGAAACATTTTTTCAGGTGTTGATCAATGAAAAAAAAAAATATTTAAAAAAATGCTTGGTAGAAGCCAGGCATGGTGGCTCACGCCTATAATCCCAGCACTTTGGGAGGCTGAGGTGGGCAAATCGCTTGAGGTCAAGAGTTTGAGACCAGCCTGGCCAACATGGTGAAACCCTATCTCTGCTAAAAATACAAAAATTAGCCCGGTGTGGTCTCACATGCTTGTAATCCCAGCTACTTGGAATGCTGAGGTATAAAAATCACTGGAACCTGGGAGATAGAAGTTGCAGTGAACTGAGATTGAGATCCTGCCATTGCACTCCAGCCTGAGTGACAGAGTGACAATCTGTCTCAGAAAAAAAAAAAAAAAAAAAAGAAGCAGCAGCCCGGGCTCAGTGGCTCATGCCTGTAATCCTAGCACTTTGGGAGGCTGAAGCCGATGGATCACCTGAGGTCAGGAGTTTGAGACCAGCCACTACTAGGGAGGCTAAGGCAGGAGAATCACTTGAATCTGGGATGTGGATTGTGTTGCAGTGAGCCGTGATCATGCCACTTCACTCCATTCAGCCTGGGTGACAGAGTGAGACTCCGTCTCAAAACAAACAAACAAACAACAACAACAAAAAACTTGTTAGGTAGGAAATGTGTATTTGAGTCCATGGGGAAAAGAATTTGGTTGATTTGGATAGTTGCTTTGCTCCCAGGAAAATGTTTTCACTCATCCAAAAAACGTGTGTCCCTTCCCAGGGACCAGGGCAAAGCACTAATGGCACCGTGGAGGGAGTTATCACAGGAGCGGCAGAGGACAAAGTGATCATGCCTGCGGATCCTAGGGTTACAAAATCATCTGCTATCTTCCTAGGTAAATGTGTTGCTCATATGGGAGGAATGCACAATGGAACATTTTTTCTAAATAAAAAATAGATTTCAACAAAGCACAATCACACTGCTATCTGTTTTATAGATGGAAAAGTAAATTTCACAACTTCCTTGAAATAAAAACATGAGACTGGCCTAAAGTTTTCTAAGCAATTTTGCAGTAGTTTGACAACTGTTTGTCCTTCTTTTCCAGGGCGTTAAACTGGCCTCCATTTATGATGACTTTTAAACAGAAAGAAGAGTGTGTATTGTTTATAGTAAAAGGAAATCTCTGATTTTAGAAATTTCCTTTTCACATGCTCTGTATTTGCTATGGACTGAATGTTCATGTCCCTCCAAAATTCACACATTAAAACCTAATCCCCAGTGCAATGGGCTAGGAACTGGGGCCTTTGGGAGGTGATTAGGTCATGAGGGTGGAGTCCTCATGAATGGGATTAGTGTCCTCATAAAAGAAACCCCAGGGCCGGGCGCGGTGGCTCAAGCCTGTAATCCCAGCACTTTGGGAGGCCGAGGCGGGCGGATCACAAGGTCAGGAGATCGAGACCACAGTGAAACCCCGTCTCTACTAAAAATACAAAAAACTAGCCGGGCGCGGTGGCGGGCGCCTGTAGTCCCAGCTACTCAGGAGGCTGAGGCAGGAGAATGGCGGGAACCCGGGAGGCGGAGCTTGCAGTGAGCCGAGATGGCGCCACTGCACTCCAGCCTGGGCAACAGCGTGAGACTCCGTCTCAAAAAAAAAAGAAACCCCAGGCCAGGCGCAGTAGCTCAAGCCTATAATCCCAGCACTTTGGAAGGCTGAGGCAGGTGGATCACCTGAGGTCGGGAGTTCAAGACCAGCCTGACCAACACGGAGAAACCCCATCTCTACTAAAAATACAAAAATTACCCGGGCATGGTGGCGCATGCCTGTAATCCCAGCTACTCTGGAGGCTGAGGCAGGAGAATCACTTGAACCTGGGAGGCGGAGGTTGCAGTGAGCCAAGATCGCACCATTGCACTCCAGCCTGGGCAACAAGAGCAAAATTCCGTCTCAAAAAAAAAGAGAGAGAGACTCCAGAGAGTTCCCCTGTCCCCTTCTGCTATGCAAGATTAGAGCAAGAGACAGACATTTATGAACCAGGAAGTGGGCCCTCACCAGAGGCTGAATCTGCTATTGCCTTGTTCTTGAAATTCACAGCTACCAGAACTGTGAGAAATAGATTTCTGTTGTTTATAAGCCACCCAGGCTATGATATTCTGTTATAACAGCCACAGTGGACCAAAACAGTATTTAATCATTCATTTAATGGCAAGTTAAAACAAAAGAATTTGGGATTTTAAGAAAGTCACAAATTGTGTTTTAATCAGATCATGTTCTTTGGTTTGTTAGCCTATTTGGAGGTGGTAAAACAAACAAAAGCGAAAAATTTTCAAAAGTTCTATATGAAAACTAAATCTCTTTCCCACTGTAAGTCTGAAGTTATGTTTCCTCCCCAGAGGCACACTCTCATAAGCATTTTATACGTTTTTAAATTTTAAACAAACACAAACCTTCTAACACCTGCTGTTTCATATGTTGTCTTTTTCATGTGGGAAAAAAAAGATCTTGGAGCTCATTCCATAAGCGACTTGCATTTCAACAGGATTCTTCAAAAGTGACAAGAAAACACAGGAAACCAACACCATTTTGAACCGTTTCTCATGAAGCTGATTGGCAAGCATTCCTTCATGAAATCACTCAGCACGTAATCTGGCATTCATGAGCTGTATGTATGGAAAACTCAAGGAGTCTGAGGTGTGAGCAATCAACTGAAGGCATGTCTTGTAATGGCCATTGATTCTGTGAACATTAGCAGCAATAATATGTGCTTTGTGATAATAGAAGTTTTGTCATTATTTCAATGTCACCGTTGGAGATTATGAGGCATAGAAAAGTATAGAGCAGGGAAATGCAAATTAAAATAACAATGAGACACAATTTCAGAGCCATTAGATGGGCAACTTTTTCAATCCTGATAACACTAACTGTGGTGAGGGTGGAGAACCAGAAACAGGCTTTTATACTCAGTCTGTGGGAGGGAAAAATTGGAATAATTACAATAGAGAACAATTTTGCAGTGCTTAGTAAAGTTGATATGTACAAAATTTCAATTCACCAAATATACGTATTTTTTTAAAGCAGGTTTTTTTGTTGTTCTTTTTTTTTTTTTTTTTTTTTTTTTTTTTTTTTTTTTGAGACGGAGTCTCACTCTGCCGCCCAGGCTGGAGTGCAGTGGCCAGATCTCAGCTCACTGCAAGCTCCGCCTCCCGGGTTCATGCCATTCTCCTGCCTCAGCCTCCCGAGTAGCTGGGACTACAGGCGCCCGCCACCTCGCCCGGCTAGTTTTTTGTATTTTTTAGTAGAGACGGGGTTTCACCGTGTCAGCCAGGATGGTCTCGATCTCCTGACCTCGTGATCCGCCCGTCTCGGCCTCCCAAAGTGCTGGGATTACTTGTTGTTCTTTTTGAGACAGAGTCTTGCTCTGTTGCCCAGGCTGGGGTGCAGTGGTGCGATCTCGGCTCACTGCAACCTCTGCCTCCTGGGTTCAAGCGATTCTCATACATCAGCCTCCTGAGTAGCTGGAATTACAGGTGTGTACCACCACGCCCAGATAATTTTTTGTATTTTTAGGAGAGATGGGGTTTCTCTATGTTGGCCAGGCTGGTCTCAAACTCCTGACCTCAAGTGATCTGCCCACCTTGACCTTTGAAAGTGTTGGGATTACAGGCATGAGCTACCACGTCCAGGCAAATTTACTTCTGTATAAATACCCAAGCAAGTTCTTGAGCTTATGGGTCAGTGCGTGTGTACCTAAGCCTGTTCATTGCAACATTTCTTGGGATAGTAAAACAATGCAGTACTACAGAGTACTTCAAACAAATGCATGAATTAGGCTGGGCACGGTCGCTCACCCCTGTAATCCCAGCACTTTGAGAGGCGAAGACAGGCGGATCACTTGAGGTCAGGAGTTAGAGACCATCCTGGCCAACATGGTGAAACCCCGTCTCTACCAAACATACAAAAATTAGCTGGGTATGGTGGTGCATGCCTGTAATCTTGGCTACTCGGGAGGCTGAAGCAGGAGAGTCACTTGAACCCAGGAGGCGGAGGTTGCAGTGAGCCGAGATGGCGCCACTGCACTCCAGTCTGGGCAATAAGAGTGAGACTCTGTCTCAAGAAAAGCAAACAAAAACAATGTAAAAGCATGATACCATTTAAGAGAATTTGTAAAACACACAAATAATGCTTTGTGTTGTTTGTGGACATGTATTCTCCAGCTGTCACATCTTCCTCCTGGCCTTCTCTACCTCCCTCTAGCCCTGGGAAGTTTTATGGACTTTACCAGGGAACTCTTTTCTTTGTCTTTGGTTGGGTTCATCCAATGGGAAGCACCAGTAAGAGTCTGAGGGGAGCATAAGAGAGAGGCAGGGGGAATTAACTCTGCTGCTCTCCTTGCCTACTCCCTCTTTGCCAGGGGTTTGCAGAGGCTGCATTTGTTCACTGAAGACCACAAGTACTGTCGGTAACCCTCTGCTACAGTGGCAAGTCTTTCTGAGTTCTGTAGCAGGGGACCTTCAGTTGCTACCCCCAAGATGCTTCACCATCCCTTTCTGGGGTCCCTTATTGCAGCCTCCACATTTGCAAAGGGAACTTTTATGAAATTGTCTTCCATGACCCCGTTTGCACATGCCTGTCAAGTCCCTGAATGATGCACATATTTATGTGGGGAGATTTAAAACTATGCTCACTAGTTGACCGGGCGTGGTGGCTCACATCTATAATCCCAGCACTTTGGGAGGCTGAGATGGGAGGATTGCTTGAGGCCAGGAGTTCAAGACCAGCTTGTTCAACATAGCAAGATCCTGTCCCTATTATTTAAATAAAGAGGAAAAGAAAAAATGAAGTAAATAAAACTATGCTCACTAATGATATCCCTCAGTTCAGGAAGCTGGTTACCTCTGCAAAAGGAAGTTCAAGAAAGGATTGGGGCAGGGTGGAAGGAGTTAGCTGTAGTTGCATAGTTTTTCTTTTTTAAAATTTAATTTAATTAATTTATTTCTTTGACATGGAGTCTAGCTCTGTTGCCTGGGTTGGAGTGCAGCGTCAAGATCTCAGCTCACTGCAACCTCCACCTCCCGGGTTCCAGCAATTCTCCTGCCTCAGCCTCCTGAGTAGCTGGGATTACAGGCATGTGCCACCACACCCGGCTAATTTTTGTATTTTCAGTAGAGTTGGGGTTTCACCATGTTGGCCAGACTGGTCTCAAATTCCTGACCTCAGGCTATCCACCCACCTTAGCCTCCCAAAGTGCTGGGATTACAGGCGTGAGCCACTGCGCCCAGCCAGTTTTATTTAAGTACATATTTTTTTTATTTTTTTAATTTATTTTTTTAAAAATAAATTATTATTTATTTTTTTAAATCACACTGGAATCTATTGTGTAAGAATGTTTAAATTCATTAAATCTGAGTGGCTAATACATGGGTATCATATCATAATGATTATTATTTTTGTTTTGATTGAAACTTTTTTTGTTTTTGAGAGAGTCTCATTCTGTCGCCCAGGCTGGAGTGCAGTGTCTCAATCTCAGCTCACTCCAACCTCTGCCTCCCAGATTCAAGCGATTCTCCTGCCACAGCCTCCCAAGTAGCTGAGATTACAGGCAGGCATCACCATGCCCAGGGTACTTTTTGTGTTTTTAGTAGAGATAGAGTTTCACCATGTTGGCCAGGCTGGTCTCAAACTTCCAACCTCAGGTGATTCACCTTCCTCGGCCTCCAAAAGTGCTAGGATTACAGGCATAAGCCACTGTGCCCGGCCTTCAAATATTTTAAAAAATATTCTCCTTGCATAAAGAGGTTTAAAAAAATGAAGCGTGGCCGGGTGCGGTGGCTCACACCTGTAATCCCAGCACTTTGGGAGGCCGAGACGGGCGGATCACGAGGTCAGGAGATCGAGACCATCCTGGCTACCATGGTGAAACCCCATCTCTACTAAAAATACAAAAATTAGCCAGGCGCAGTGGCGGGCGCCTGTAGTTCCAGCTACACAGGAGGCTGAGGCAGGAGAATGGCATGAACCCAGAAGGCGGAGCTTGCAGTGATTGGAGATCGCGCCACTGCACTCCAGCCTGGGCGACAGAGAGAGACTCCGTCTCCAAAAAAAAAAAAAAAAAAAAAAAAAAAAATGAAGCATTTCCTAATTCAGAATGATACAAGGCCGTCACCTGAGGCCCAAGACAGATTGCATGCGTTAGAAAGTTCTCCCTCACCTGGGATGCCCCAGATCCTCTCTTCACCAGCACCTTCTTCAGAGACACAAGAGAGGCTGAGCATGGTGGCTCACACCTGTAATCCCAACACATTGGAATGCTGAGGTGGGAGAATCACTTGAAACCAGGAGTTTGAGAACAGCCTGGGCAATATAGCAAGACCCCATCTCTACAAAAGTTTTTTAAAAATTAGCCCAGTATGGTGGCATGCATGTAGTCCTAGCAAATCAGGAAGCCGAGGCAAGAGGATTGCTTAAGCCCAGGAGGTCAAGGCTGCAGTGAGGCAAGACAGTATACTGCACACTCCAGCCTGGGCAACAAGATAAATTCTGTACAAGTAGATGAGGCAGTTCTGCCTCTTTGCCTAAAGATTGTGGGAAGTGTGCAACTGCAATGATAAAAAGGACACTCTATGTGACAGCAAGATAAAATTGGCTCTCAGTCAACTGTGAAAGGCATTGCATGGGTGACAGATGAGTGTTATTAACAGAACAGATTATTTGCATCTTTCTATTTCTGCAAATTATTCTTGCTAACTACAACCTAAACTCGTCTGTTTCCATGTTGTTGAGGAAGTTCTCTGTGTAGCCAAAATAGACACAAAACACTGTTGAAAATTGCACAATTGCTCAAATTCCTTGAGTAAAACATTTGGTACTCTTGAAATCTTCGAACTAGAGTCAAAACCTATATTGCCTTACCCAAGGTAACTGGTGTATGCGTGTGTGTGTGCGCGCGCATGCGTGCACACGCAAGTGCCTGCACGCAGCAAACAAGTTACATTTATTTCTGTAAAAAAGTAAATAATACTGAAGTGTAGAGTTGATATGACAGCTTTGCTACCCCAGCCTTATCCAAGTCCCTTCCTTCATCAGAAATAAACTCTGCTATTAATGAGACATGTTTTCTACTAGGTCATTTTCTATACATATATAGGTGTATGCATATATATATTACCTTTAGTATTAACGCTTTGATATCATGTTTGGTGTTCTACAACTTGCTTTTCTCTAATATGCAAAAGTTTGTATTTATTGATAAATTACTGTGAGACACACACAGTTCAAAATGTTGTGTATGGCCAGGCAAAGTGGCTCACAGCTGTAATCCCAGTACTTTGGGATGCTGAGGCGGGTGGATTGCTTGAGCCCAGGAGTTTGAGACCACTCTGGGCAACATAGCAAGATCCCATCTCTAAAAAAAAATAAAAATTAGCCAAGCACAGTGGTGCACTCCTGTAGTCCCAGCTACAGTCCCAGGAGGCTGACGTAGGAGGATCCCTTCAGCCCGGGAGGTCGAGGCTGCAATGAGCCATGATAACGTCACTGCACTCTACTCTAGAAGATAGAGCAAGTCCCTGTCTCAAACAACAACAACAACAACAACAACAACAACAACAACAACAACAACTGTGCATGCATTGGCCTATTTAATTCTCATTAACAGCCCTAGAAGGCATATAATACTATCTTTCCCATTTTACAAACGGAGAAGTGGAAACCTAGAGCGCTTTAGGCGGCTTCTCCAAGGTCTGATAGATAGGAAGTTTCAGAAACATGATTTGAATCCAGACAGGCCCTCAGTGGTTACCCCTGAGCTATGGTGCTCTATCTTGTCACGTCAAGCTCTTTTTAATTGTTTTAGGTGCTGTGTGGTTTTACAACAGAACAGATGAATCATAGTTTACATAATCATTCTTCCATGCTAGACATTTGTGTTGTTTCCAGTGTTTTGTGACTCATGCCTCTTCTTGTACACACCTCTTCATGCACATGGGCAAATATTTATCTGGACTAGATACCTGAAATTGGAACCACTGTGTCATAGGGCATGCATACCTAGAGTATTGACATATACCACTAAGTTCTTTTCAGAAAGGGCTCCACCAATTTTCAGTTCTACCAACAGTAGGTATACACATAGATTCTTGGTATTGTTAGCTAGAATAACTATCCCCACAAACTCTGATTGCTATTGATTTTTAAGATATTTGCTAAAGTGATTGGCAAAAAAAATTTTATTAATGGTTGTGACCTCTACTTCCTTCATTTTTAATGAGATTAAAATCTTTTCATATATTTATTGGACTTTTTTCTTCAACTTCTGTAAATTGCTGTTATCTTTTGTTCCATTTTCTATTGATTTTTTCTTATTGACTTGTTATATATATACCTATATATATACACACACACATATGTATATGTATATAATGATTAAAATTCTTTTTCTGGCCAAGCATGGTGGCTCATGCCTGTAATCCTAGCACTTTGGGAGGTCGAGGTGGGCAGATTGCTGGATCCCAGAAGTTTGAGCCTGGGCAACATAGCGAAAATCTGTCTCTACAAAAAATACAAATAATTAGTTGGGTATGGTGGTGCACGCACCTGTAGTCCCTGCTACTTGGAGGGGTTGAGGTTAGAGGACCACTTGAGCCCAGAAGGTCGAGGCTGCAGTGAGCCGAGATCATACCATTGCACTCCAGCCTGGGTGACAAAGTGAGACCCTGTCTCAAAATAAATAAATAAATAAAATTTTTTAGAAAAATAAAACTATTTTTCTGCTCTGCACATTGTAAATACTTTTTCTCAGTTCATCTCCTACTGTTAAGTTCATTTTTGGTGTCTTTTGACTCAAGAAATGTTTAATTCTCATGAAAACAAATTCAATGGTCTTTTTTGGGGGAGTTCTGGGGCTGAGTCTCACTCCCCGCTTTTAGAAAAACCTTTGTTTCTTACAGAAAATATAAATATATAATACATGTTTATTGTAGACAATATAGGCACTACAGATAAATAAAAAGTAAAAGCAAAAATCAAGTATAAACCTATTCCTCAGTTACAAAGATTATTAATATTTTGGTATTTCCTACTAGTACTTTAAACATAAGAACAGATATAATTCAATATTATATATATTTAAAAACAGATCTGATATGATTAGGCTTTGTGTTCCCACCCAAATCTCATCTTGAGTTGTAATCCCCGGGTGTTAACAGAGAGACATGGTAGGAGGTGATTGGATCATGGGGGCAGCTCCCCCATGCTGTTTTCATGATAGTGAGTTCTCACGAGATCTGATGGTTTTATAAAGAGTAGTTTTTCCTGTGCTTGCACATGCTCTCTCCCTCTCCCTACACCCCTGGCCTCATCTGCTACCATGTAAGACGTGCTTGCTTCCCCTTCTGCCATGATTGTAAGTTTCCTGAGGCCTCCCCAGTCATGCAGAACTGTGGGTCAGTTAAACCTCTTTCCTTTATAAATTACCCAGTCTAGGGAAGTTCTTTATAGCAGCATAGCAGCATGAGAACAGACTAATACAAGATCACTTTTTTATTTTTAATTTTTATTTTATTTATTTATTTTTTTGAGACAGAGTTTTGCTCTTGTTGCCCAGGCTGGGGTACAATGGCACAATCTTGGCTCACTGCAACCTCCACCTCCTGGGTTCAAGCAATTCTTCTGCCCTAGCCTCCTGAGTAGCTGGGATTATAGGTGTACACCACCATGTCCGGCTAATTTTGTATTTTTAGTAGAGACAGAGTTTCACCATGTTGGTCAGGCTGGTCTCGAACTCCTGACCTCAGGTAATCCACCCACCTTGGCCTCCCAAAAGTTCTGGGATTACAGGAGTGAGTCACTGTGCCTGGCCCAAGGTCACTTTTTTTAAAAAAGGATTCTGGTCTCCAGCTCTCCTTCCCTCCTTCACAGGCCCCACCTCAGCATTTAAATGTCATCTGGAACTTTGCCTGAGCCCCAGATTCTCATGGATCTTATTTGCTGTCTTGCTTCAGACACTGAAGGAACTGAGCACAAACTTTCCATTATTTTCAAAGGGGACAACATATTGAGTTTCTGAGGTTGTTAGAAAAATATGTGATTTGTGCCACTAAAGTTAAAGATAGAGGGCATTTTTTTAGTGGACAAAAAAGTAATAAATTTTAGGAGCATTGTTTCACTCTCAAATATCATTATAATCATGAAGAAGGAAGGAAAAATAATCACTCATGATACCATTACCACCTATTTTCACATCTTTAATGACCGTCAGCAAAAGTGGTAGGTTTAAAAGAACAATTACCGTGCTCGCTTCGGCAGCACATATACTAAAAGAACAATAATCAATTTCTTCTCACCTCAATTTTCTGCTAGTGAATTTCACTGTTGCGTGTTGAGCGCTTCTGTTGCAGCATGTGTGTGTTCATTTCTGCCTATACACATGGCATCTCTCCAGCTATTAAGCCACCCACAGTTAATTCATGTATATCGTCAGTTCATTAGGGAGTGCAAGGCAGAGGGGTTTTGAAAACTCTGTTTTCACTCAATCTAGTGCGTGTGGAAAAAAAGAAAATTCTATTTTCTCTAATTACATTTTCTACTGTGCTCTTTGAATCCCCCTTCCCATCCCTCAGTGGTATCTACAGTAGATGCTGTGGGTGCCTTAACAATACAGCTCTCAAATTCATACCAACTTCTTGTTGGTTTTTTGTTTTTTGAGACCGAGTCTCACTCTGTCACCCAGGCTAGAGGGTGGTGGCATGATCTTGGCTAACTGCAATCCCTGTACTCCAGCCTGGGTGACAGGGCGAGACTCTGTCTCAAAAAAAAAGAAAAAGTTAAACTCTTCCTCTCCGAGAGCTGGAAATCTATGTTCCAGGATTTTCCCTGCTCCCCACCTCGCCCAGGTGCCCTTTCCAGCTTAGTTCTCCACTGTTGGCATTCATGAGGAGAAGAGGCTCTGACCTCCTCCTTGACTGCCCTCCTGGGAGGATTCTCTCAGGCTGTGCTCTGCAGCTGGAGGCCCCCGTACAGGCAGTGGACTCCGCTGAGATGGTGAGTGCCATTCTTTCGGAATGCCACATGAGTTCATGTGGACCCTTTCTACTCCTGAGGTCACCCCTCAGGCAAAGGCAGTCAGGTCTGCCCTCAGCCTCTACCAGCCTCTGTACTCCAGCCTCTCTCTGGGGGAAGCTTCTCTTTGCTGGACACCACCTGGGCAGCCCTAGGTATCCACCCATCACTCCATTTTATGCTCCCTTGTAAGGAGGTGTGGCACCCTTGAGGCACTCTTCCTGCCCTCAGGCGAAGGGAAAGCCCTCAGCCTCTCCTCATGGGGCACGTTTATCCACAACAGCCTGCTTCATCAGGCCTCCCCTTTCCACAGTTTCTTACTCAAGAAGCACTGCCAGCCTCTGGCTTTAAGAGCACTCCCAAAGTCCAGGGGATACGTGTCAACTCTCCCCAAATCCCTGAATGTGTGAATATCCAAAACGGAGTCCCTAACAGCCTCCCCAAACCTGCTCCTCCTGCGGTCATCCTACCACAACTAGTGGCAATTTCTTCCTTCCAGACGCTCAAGCCAAAACCCATGGAGTGAGCCTCAACTGGTCTCTCTTCCCCATACCCTAGTTTCAATGTGAGAGCAAATCCATCAGCACCACCTTCAAGACACATCCAGAATCCAACCACTTGTCATCACCTTCACAGCTATCATCTCTCACCTGAATTATTGTAATGTCCTCCCAACACATCTCTCTGCTTCCAGTCTGCTCCCTGTATCAGTTATCTAATGCCATATCATCCTTACTGAATATCCTTATTGGATATTATGGAGTACATTTCATAAGAAACAGCCAGAAAACCTCAGTGGCATGCAATACTAATGCCTCTTGGGTTGACTGGGGACCAGCTGATGGCTCACGCCCATGTCTGGGGATCAGCTGGTTGAGTTGACTGAGGCTATTCAGCTCTGCTCTGTGTGTTTCTCATCCTCCAGTGGGCTCGCCTGGGCTGGTTCTTGGGATGATGGCAGAGGCACAAGACAGCAAGTGGAAACCTGCAAGGCTCCTTGAAGTCTAGGTTTGGAACTGCTGTGCCATCACTTCTGTCTGCCTCGTTATATGGGCCAAAGCAAGTCATACGGTCAAGCCCAGAGTCAGAGTAGAAGGTCCTTACCAAGTACATGGCTGAAATAAAATCAAGTGGTAAGAAAGTGCATGTTGCCTCTTGTTAGGTGGAGCTGTAGTGTGACAGCAAAGGGTGTAGATGAGGGGAGGGATGAAGACTGGGGCTTTTAACACTATCAACCTCCCACATTCCTGTCCTGAGAACCTTCCGTTGATATAGCACTTCACTGCTTAAAACTCTCCCGACTATAAAACTCTTGGAAGAAAATTTAGGAAGAAAGCTTTATGACATTGGATTTGGCAATAATTTCTTAGATATGATGCCAAAAGCACACGCAACAAAAGTAAAAATAGATAAATTGGGTTACACCAAAATTTGAAACTTCTGTGCATCAAAGACACTATCAAAAGACTGAAGAGGTAGCCTACAGAATGGGAGAAAATATTTGAAATTACATATGTAATAAAGGGTTACTATGCAAGCCATATGAAGGATTCCCACAACAACAAAACGACAACCCAAATAAAAATGGGCAAAGGACTTAAGTAGACATTTATCCAGAGAAGACATACAAATGGCCAACAAGTGCATGAAAAGATGCTCAACATCACTAATCACCAAGGAAATGCAAATTGAAACTACAGTAAGATACCATCTGATACCAATAAGATAATTACTATCGAAACAAACAAAAAATAAAGAAAACCGAAGCAATCAAAAGAAACAAAAAACAAACAAAACCAAAAGAAACAAAAACAAAATGAAAACAAAAAGAAAAAAACAAAAAGCAGCAACAAGTATTGGCAAAGATGTCAAGAAACTGAAGCCCCTGGCCGGGCGCAGTGGCTCACACCTGGAATCCTAGCACTTTGGGAGGCCGAGGCAGGCGGATCAAGAGATCAAGACCATCCTGGCCAATATGGTGAAACCCCGTCTCTACTAAAATAACAAAAATTAGCTGGACATGGTGGTGGGCGCCCATAGTCCCAGCTACTCGGGAGGCTGAGGCAGGAGAATCACTTCAACCCAGGAAGTGGAGGTTGCAGTGTGCCGAGATCGCGGCACTGCACTCCAGCCTGGTGAGAGAGCAAGACTCCATCTCAAAAAAAAAAAACAAAAAACCTGGAGCCCCTGTGCATGGTTGATGGGAATGTAAAATGGTACAATCTCTGTGGAAAACAGTATGGTGATCCCTCAAAAAATTAAACGTAGAATGACCCTATGATCCAGCAATTCCACTTCTGTGTATATGATATGGTTTGACTGCGTCCCACCCAAATCTCATCTTGAATTGTAGCTCCCATAATTCCCACATGTTGTGAAAGGAACCAGATGGGAAATAATTGAATCTTGGGGGGCGGTTTCCCCCATACTGTTCTTGTGATAGTGATTAAGTCTCACAAGATCTGATGGTTATACAAAGCGAAATTCCTTCCACTTGATTCTCACTCTTTCTTGCCTGCCACCATATAAGACATGCTTTTTGCCTTTTGCCATCATCGTGAGGTCTCCCCAGTCACATGGAACTGAGTCCATTAAACTTCTTTTTCTTTATAAATTACCCAGTCTCGGGTATGTCTTTAGCAGGAGCATGGAAACAGACTAGTACAGTATATTACCGAGAGAATTTAATTAGCTGGCCACGGTGGCATGTGCCTGTAATCCCAGCTACTCAGGAGGCTAAGGCAGGAGAATCACTTGAACCCAGGAGGTGGAGGTTGCAGTGAGCTGAGATTGTGCCACTGCACTCCAACCTGGGCGACACAGCGAGACCCTGCCAAACAAAACAAAACAAAACTAAACTAAACTAAACTAAACAAAAAAATGTGAGAGACTTGCATTTGGTGTTTTCCACTGATCTAAGCATCCATGGCCCAAGAGTTGTCATGTATGATATTGTAAAAACCGGTCACAAATTCCTCCTCTCCACACCCCTGCTCAATGTGGCTTTGCGTCTCCTCCCACCAAGAAGTGGAGGTAACCTCTCTTTGCATCTGGACAGGACTTGTGACTTGCTTTGACCAATAGAATGTGACAAGAGTGACACTGGGGGAGTTCTGAGCAGGGCCTCAAGAACCCTAGCAGCTGCTGCTCTCACCTTCTTGGTACCGTGAGGTCACCAGGTAACGCAGCCAGGGCTAGCCTCCCTGAGTAAGAGAGAGTGTGTGGATAGTGTCTAGGTAACAGCTGGCACTGATTACACCAACTGTAATGAGGATCAGCCAGCCCCAGTCATGCCTGATTGCAGCAACCCAAGTGACTGTATTAGCTTCCTACTGCTGCTCTTACAAACTTTGCAACTTAAAATAACACAAATTGGCCAGGCGCGGTGGCTCACGTCTGTAATCCCAGCACTTTGGGAGACTGAGGCTGGTGGATCACCTGAGGTCAGGAGTTCGAGACCAGCATGGCCAACATGATGAAACCCGTCTTTACTAATAATTCAAAAATAATCGGGCATGGTGGCTCACACCCGTAATCCTAATGCTTTGGGAGGCCGAAGTGGGAGGATTGCTTGAGGCCAAGAGTTCAAGACCAATCTGGCCAGTATAGTGAGACCCTGCTTCTATTTAAAAAATAACAAAAATTAGCCAGGCATGGTGGCTTACCCTGTAATCCCAGCACTTTGGGAGGCTGAGGCAGGTGGATCACCTGAGGTTGGGAGTTCGAGACCAGCCTGACCAACATGGAGAAACCCCGTCTCTACTAAAAATACAAAATTAGCTGGGCGTGGTGGCGCATGCCTGTAACCCCAGCTACTCAGGAGGCTGAGGCAGGAGAATCACTTGAACCCAGGAGGCAGAGGTTGCAGTGAGTCAAGATCATGCCATTGCACTCTAGCCTGGGTGACAAGAGTGATACTCCTCAAAAAAAAATTTTTTTAATAAAATAACACAAATTTATTATCTCACAGTTCTGTACATCCAACACAGGTGTCACTGGGCTAAAATCAAGGTTTCAGCATGGTCGTGCTCCTTTCTGGAGGCTTTATGAGGAGAAGCTGTTTCTTTCCTCATTCAGGCTATTGGCAGAATTCAGTCCATTCCGCTGTAGAACTGAGGGCCCCTTGCTGGCTGTGAGTGAGGGCTGTTCCCTGCTTCTAGAGGCTGTCCCTTGGCTCATGGCCCCGTTCCTCTAATTCAAAGCCAACAATGGTGGGCAAGTCCCTTTCATGCTTTGAATCTCCCCTAGAGCCAGGATTTTGCCATGGTGCCCAGGCTGGTCTTGAACTCCTAGGCTCAAGCGATCTGCCCATCTTAGCCTCCCAAAGTTTCTTTTCCACTTTTAAGGGCCCATGTGACTACATTAGACCTACCCAGACAGTCCAGGATAATTTCCTTACCCAAAGATCCATAAATTTAATTGCATTTGCAAAGTCCCCTTTACTGTGTAATGTAGCATGCACAGGTCTAACACCAGGGATTAGGGAATTTACATCTTTAGGAGGATTGTTACTGTTCCTACCACTATGACCCCAGGTGAGAGCATCAGAAGAACTGCTCAGCTGAGTCCAACCCAAAGACTGACCCACGGAGACACGTAGACTCACACGTAGTGTGAGTCACTACACCCAGCCCTCATTCTACACCAGCAAATAAGATGAGTGGTTTGCTAATGCAGCAGTAATGTACAGGTACATCATGACCAAAATAATCTCTGATCACAAAGGGCCAAAGGAAAATGCCCTTGGAATATGTACTCAAAATGCAAAGGAGTCGCTCAAACCTTGAAAACTCTTAGAGCCAAAGTTCTTGGGGCTCACTCAGAACCCTCATTCAATCTTCTTGCTGTTAAATGTTCCTCAAAATGAGAAACAGGTAATAAATCTTGAGAGGACAATGGATCCTCCAAATGAATTATCAGTAAAATGTAGAGGTTGGACCCAAAAGACCATCAAATGTCTACCTATGCTCCATGCTTTTCTGATTATCTCACACCCAGCAGCATGTTGAAAACTGGCTGTGGTGCCAGATGGGTCTCTTCAGGTCTGCCATTTGTCCTGCAAGAGGGTAGACATATTTTACATTATACAACATCGGCTGAGAAAAAGTCTTCATTGTGAAAAGGTGAGTTCTATAAGACCAGCATAGCAAGACAAAGTCACACATGGTCTTCAGCTGCTCATCAAATCAAGGACCAATCTGCCATAGCCAAGGCAGCTGCTGGACACACAGTAGGCCCATTCCAGTGAAAGGACAGCATCCAAGCTCCAGTGCCCATTGGCCTGGGATACTTGGCCAGTAGGGAAATGCAATAGCCCAGGGACTAGAAGGTCCCCAGCTGCCCCAGCTGTAAGGCTCCTGATATTCCTAGACAACTCCATTTTACAGCTGACTTCCCAGATCCAAACCACTTGATACCAGTCCATGCAATTGTGCAATCCTTCATTGACAAGGCCACTTTCTCATTCTTGCTTTTTTTTTTTTTTTTTTTGAGATGGAGTCTCGCTCTGTTGCCAGGCTGGAATGCAGTGGTGCAATCTCGGCTCACTGCAACCTCTGCCTCCTGAGTTCAAGTGATTTTCCTGCCTCAGCATCCCGAGTAGCTGGGACTACAGGCACCCACCACCACGCCCAGCTAATTTTTGTATTTTTGGTAGAGATGGAGTTTCACCATGTTGGCCATGATGGTCTTGATCTCTTGACCTTGTGATCCGCCCACCTCAGCCTCCCAGAGTGCTGGGATCACAGGTGTGAGTCACTACGCCCAGCCCTCATTCTTGCTGTATCAGAAGAAAGACCACAGGAGGGATAGGAGTTTCTCCGCTGGAATATCACTCACACCATATCCATAGATGCCCTGGCTCTAATATATCTTCCTTGGGATTATGAGAGAAGGTGGGACTGCGTGGGATTATGAGAGGAGGTGGTGACAGTCAAACTCTTTGTTGAAGGGCAGAGCTACACTGCACAAGGATAGGGGTGGAGTGAGGATGGAGGGTGTTAGTTGCCCTGCACACTGGTAGGAAGGGTTTACAGCTCCGTAGAGATAGAGCCTCTGAATGGGATGGCTGCATGTATACAAATAGTTTGGGGCCCTAGGCATTATGCAGAGGGCTTGACAAAGAGGCTCTACCTAAACTTGAGGGGAGGAGACACTGGAACTGGGCTAGGAAAACTCTACCTCTTCCAGTGGATCAGATGGTAAGATATCTGGACTGAGTAAGCCCTGGGTGCTGGCATAATCCTAAAGGATTGCAGACGACCCTCTTCACCAGAAAAATAGGATTGAATTTCTCTATCACTAAAGTCAATAGAGGTTGAACCAAATTTAATTTTATTTAGGAATATACAGAAAAGTGACAGGGGCGGGCATGGCGCTCACACCTATAATCTCAGTTCTTTGAGAGGCAGAGGCAGGAGGATTGCTTGAGCCCAGGAGTTCAAGACCAGCCTAGGCAACATAGTGAGACCTTGTCTCTAAAAAAAATGAAAAAATTAGTCCAGTGTGATGGTGCACACCTGTAGTCTCAGCTACTCAGGAGCCTGAGATGGGAGGATCAGTTGGCCCTGGGAAATTGAGGCTGTAGTGAGGTGTTGTCACATCATACCACTGCACTCCAGCCTGGGTAACAGAGCAAGACTCCATCTCAAAAGAAAAAGAAAAGAAAAGGGCCCAGGCACGGTGGCTCAAGCTTGTAATATCAGCACTTTGTCAGGCCAAGGCAGGCAAATTACCCAAGGTCAGGAGTTCAAGACCAGCCTGGTCAACATGGTGAAACTCATCTCTACTAAAAATATATTTTAAAACTCATCCAGGTGTGGTAGCAGGCGCCTGAAATCCCAGCTATCGGGAGGCTGAGGCAGGAGAATCGCTTGAACCTGGTAGGCAGAGGTTGCAGTTAGCTGAGATCCCACCGCTACACTCCAGCTTGGGTGATAGAGCGAGACTTTGTCTCCAAAAAAAAAAAAAAAGCAAAGAGAAAAGTGACGGTTCTTGAGTTTGATTCTCACAGAAAAAATTCATACAGATTCATATATATGAGCATAAAATCATATTAATAAAGGGCTATTATATATAAGATATAATATCCAGAAGAAAGAACAAGTAAAGGTAGTTTAGGTACTGAAACAGTGAGAGAAATCATTGGCAACGACAGGATTCCTATATCCCCTCAGATCTTACCAGAAAGCCTGATGCTTCTTACTTTGCTTTGTTTTTGGTTTTTGTGGGTTTGTTTTTGAAACAGGGTCTTGCTCTGTCACCCAGGCTAGAGTAATCATGATTAGACAGCATAATCATAGCTCACTGTGACCTCAACTTCCTGGTCTCAAGTAACCCTCCCACCTCAGCCTCCCAAAATCCTGGGATTACAGGTATAAGCCACTATACCCAGCCTGCTTTATTTTTTTATTTTTTATTATTGAGATGAATTCTGTTCTTTTTGCCCAGGCTGGAGTGCAATGGCGTGATCTCGGCTCACTGCAACCTCGGCCTCCTGGGTTCAAGCAATTCTCCTCCTGCTTTATTTTTATTATATTTTTTATTTTAAAAATATTAACTTACAAAAAAGAGAGAGAGAGAGATGAGGTCTCATTATGTTGCCCAGGCTGGTCTCAAACTCCTGGCCTCAAGTGATCCTCCTGCCCTGGCCTCCCGAAGTGCTGAGATTATAGGTGTGAGCCACTGTGCCCAACCTAGGCTGCTTCTTAAAAGCCTCACTTAGCTCTACTAAGTGGGACTTAGAGACTTTGCAAAGAAACATACTTCAGTAGTCCATCATGTCGGAAATTGGAAGTCAACTTAAGCATCGTGTCCAAAATTGCAAAAACCATCATCTGCCAAGCAATTTGTTGTTTTTGTTTTTTTGAGACAGAGCTTCACTCTTGTTGCTCAGGCTGGAGTGCAGTGGCACAATCTGGGCTCACTACAACCTCCACCTCCCAGGTGCAAGTGATTCTCATACCTTAGCCTCCGGAGTAGCTAGGATTACAGGCTGCCAAGCAATTTGTTTTGAACAGTTGCCTTGCCTATGAAAGGCAGCCTGTAGAAGATAACATTGTATTGCAGCAATATAAACATAGACTATCTTCTTATAAACACATGCCCTAAAGACCATGTGCCGCTCGTTCAACCTTGGGAGTCAGCAATTGCTGTTGATGTAATGATTGGAAGTTTTCAGATAGGAAAAAACCACAAGGTGTGTCTTTTCAGGGTGAACTAGGGAGATGAATGGTTACATATTTACTGCTGCAGGAGAACCATCTCCTTACACCATAGCTTGGCCTCATGAGAGTGGAGAAAATCACCTGCATCTATAAATATGAAATGTGACTGACTATAATGGGGCTATAATGTTGAAGATTTTTAATGATCAGTCAAGGTCAATGGATTACAAGCTTTTGAAGTGTCTACAGTTTGCCCCAGCCGATGATTATCTGGATAGAGAGGGACTTAGAAGAGTGTCTTAGTCTGCTTTGGCTGTCATAGTAAAATATCACAGACTGGGTGGCTGAACCAACAGAAATATATTTTCTCACAGTTCTGGAGGCTTAAAACCTAAGATCAGGATAACAGCAAGGTCGGGGTGTGGTGAGGGCTCTCTTCCTGGCTTGCAGATGGCTGCTTTCTCGCTGTGTGCCCACATGGCCTTTCCTCAGTGCACGCATGCGGAAAGACAGCGATCTCTCTCTCTCTTCCTCTTCCTATAAGGCCACCAGTCCTACGCCTCCACCCTTATGGCCTCATTTAACCTTAGCATGAAACAATAGCAACTGGTAAGAGAGGTGTGGAATCTGCAGCTCAGAGCAAGGAGGGCTGGAATACTCAAAGGAGGCTTGATTATTTATTTATTTATTTACTTTAGAGGCAGAATCTCGTTCTGTCACCCAGACTGGAGTGCAGTGGCACGATCATAGCTCACTGTAGCCTCAAACTCCTGGGCTCAAGCCATTCTCCCGCCTTAGCCTCCTGAGTGACTGGGAGCACAGGCACACGTGACCATGCCAGGATAATTTTTTTTTTTTTTTTTTTTTTGAGACAGAGTCTCACTCTGTTCCCCAGGCTGGAGTGCAGTGGTGTGACCTTGGCTCACTGCAACCTCTGCCTCCTGGGTTCAAGCAATTCTCCTGCTTCAGTATCCCGAGTATCTGGGATTACAGGCGCCTGCTACCATGCCCAGCTAATTTTTGTATTTTTAGTACAGACAGGGTTTCACCATGTTGGCCAGGCCGGTCTTGAACTCCTGACCTTGTGATCCACCCTCCTCAGCCTCCCAAGGTGCTGGGATTACAGGCATGAGCCACTGTACATGGCCTTTTTTTTTATTTGTATGGATTTAGGAGGCACAAGTGCAGATTTCTTACATGCACATACTGCGTAGTGGTAAACCTGAGGTTTTAGTGTACCCATCACCTGAATAGTGAACATTGTACCCACTAGGAATTTTTTTTTTTCATTACAGGCTTGAGCCACCATGCCTGGCCAGTAATTTTTTTTTTTTTTTTAAGAGACAGGGCCAGGCGCAATAGCTCTCGCCTGTAATCCCAACACTTTGGGAGGCTGAGGCAGGCAGATTACAAGGTCAGGAGATCGAGACCATCCTAACTAACACGGTGAAACCCCATCTCTACTAAAAAAATTAGCCGGACGTGGTGGCAGGCGCCTGTAGTCCCAGCTACTTGGAAGGCTGAGGCAGGAGAATAGCGTAAACCCAGGAGGCGGAGCTTGCAGTGAGCTGAGATCACGCCACTGCACTCGAGCCTGGGTGACAAAGCAAAACTCCATCTCAAAAAAAAAGAAGGGAGACAGAGTCTCACTCTGTCTTCCAGGCTGAAGTGCAGTGGTGCAATCATAGCTCACTGCATCCCGGAGCTCCTGGGCTCAAGTAATTCTCCTGCCTTAGCCTCTCAAGTAGCTGGGAATACAGGTGTGTGCCACCACGCTCAGTTAATTTTTACTTTTATTTTTGTAGAGATGAGGTCCCATTGTGTTGCCCTGGCTAGTCTGAAAATTTCTGGGCTCAAGTTAATCCTCCCACCTTGGCCTCTCAAAGTGCTGGAATTATAGGTGTGAGCCACTGCACTCAGCCTACATACAATAAGTACTTTTTCAAACCTCATTCCCCTCCCACTCTCCCGTCTTTTAGAGTCTCCAATGTCTATTATTTCACTCTGAATGTCCATGTGTACTCATTGTTTAGTTCCCACTTATAAGTGAGAACATGCAGTATTTGACTTTCTGTTTCTGAGTAATTTCCCTTAGGATAGTAATCTCCATTCCATCCATTTTGCTGCAGATGATATGATTTTATTCTTTTTTATGGCTGAGTCATATTTCATGGTGTGTGTGTGCATGTATATGCTACATTTTCTTTATTCAATCATCCATTGATGGACAGTTAGGTTGATTCCATATCTTTGCTGTCGTGAATAAATAGTGCTGCAATAAACATATGACTGCAAGTATCTTTATTATATAATGATGTCTTTCCCTTTGGGTGTATATGCAGTAGTGGGATTGCTGGGTCGAATGGTAGTTCTTTGAGAAATCTTCAAATCTTCAAAGAATTTTTTTTTTTTTTTTTTTGACATGAAGTCTTGCTCTGTTGCCCAGGCTGGAGTACAGTGGCACAATCTCGGCTCACTGCAACCTCTGCCTCCAGACTCAAGCAACTCTCATGTGTCAGCCTCCTGAGTTGCTGGATTACAGGTACGCGCCACCACGTCAGCTAATTTCTGTATTTTTAGTAGAGATGGGGTTTCACCATGTTGGCCAGACTGGTCTTGAAGTCCTGACCTCAAGTGATCCGCCCACCTCAGCCTCTGAAATTGCTGGGATTATAGGCGTGAGCCACCACTCCTTGCCCAAAGAAGAATTCCTAAAGTTAGGACTATCTTGGGACGATAAAGCTTAACTGTGATTTTCCTAAAGCATGAATATAGTCAAGTAATCCTTTGCTCATTGGCTTCCCATTGTTCTTCAGAGAAATGCCCAGACTTTTTACCACTGCCTCCTGACCTTCCATTCCAGTGCTCTGCCTCATCTATTGCCAGGCTCTAATGCAATCCTACTGAGCTTCTTCCAGTCCCAAGGAGCTTGCTTTCACCTTTAGGCATGTGCCTACGTTGTTTTCTCTGCCTGGAACACTTATCCAACCAACACCTCGCACCTTATCCCTCCACCCTCAGTTTGGGCCTGCTAGCTGCTCTCATCCTTGAGGTCTCAATGGAAAGAACGCCTCCTCCAGGAACACATAATCTTCAACCAGGGCTGGTTATGTGTCCTTTTTTTTTGAGACAAAGTCTCACTCTGCCACCCGTGCTGGAGTGCAGGGGCGCCATCTCAGCTCACTGCAACCTCTGCCTCCCAGGTTGAAGCGATCCTCCTGCCTCAGCCTCCCCAAATAGCTGGGATAACAGGCACATGCTAGCATGCTGGGCTAATTTTGTATCTTTAGTAGAGATGGGGTTTCCCCATGTTGGTCAGGCTGGTCTTAAACTTCTGACCTCAGGTGATCCGCCTGCCTCGGCCTTCCAAAGTGCTGGGATTACAGGTGTGAGCCATTGCGCCCGGCGACGTGTACTTTTATGCTCACTATTCACCATGGTAAAGAGAATAGTATCATAACCCCCCACACACCCATCCCCTGGCTTCATTTGGTGATGGAAATCATCAAATATTCCATTAGGGTTCAAATTCCCCTAATTGTATCATAAATAGCTTTTAATAGTTTATTTGTTTGAGTCAAGATCCAAAGTCCACAATTTGCAAAATGATTTAAATGTTTCCACTGAATCATTATATATAATATATACGTAGCCCATCCTTTACCGCAATGTTTGTTTTTGTTTTTTGTCTTGCTCTGTTGCCAAGGCTGGAGTGCAATGGTATGATCTCGGCTCACTGCAACCTCCACTTTCCAGGCTCAAACAATTCTTCTGCCTCAGCCTCCTGAGTAGCTGGGATTACAGGCATGTGCCACCACACCCGGCTAATTTTTTGTATTTTTGGTAGAGACAGGGTTTCACCTTGTTGGCCAGGCTGTGTCCTGAACTCCTGAGCTCAAGTGATCCATCCACCTCGGCCTCCCAAAGTGCTGGGATTACAGGCATGAGCCACCGCACCCAGACCCTCACCACAATGTTTAAACCACAAAGTATTGTCTGGCCCCTTCCTGCATCCCAGACCACAAACCTGGGGTGCAAATTCATAGTCCACACTCATATCTACAGGCGAATCTCTAACCACAAACTCCCTACAGCTGACATTGTTTGCCTCGAAGTGAACTCACCCAAACGCATTGACAGACAGCCCAGATGTACCACTGATACGGTCTGACCTCATTGTGGGGCTCTTCAAGAACTGGAGAACTGACAGTGTGCTGTTCTTAAAGGGAAAGAAGGGCAAGGATCTATGGCAGCTCCAGGGGAAGCTCTGGGCCCCACCCCAGCACAGGCTTTGAGGGCATCTCAGGAAGTTTATAACAGGCTGCAAGAAATGTTTGCGCACACGCAGTCTATGTCCCTGTAAGGCACACCGTACCAAAGGCTGGATCTAAGTTTAGGTCATTTCTGAGATCTTCCCCCCTTTCAAGATCCTCTAAGAATAGCTTCTCTCTTACTTAGGAAATCTGTCTTGCTGTGGAACACAAATATGCTGATTTGAGTCCAACAGAAAGAAGCGTTACTGCCTGAGAGAAAAACCAGGGCTCTTAGTGAGGGACATGGGTCGGTAAGGAACTATCCGAAATTACTTTCCTTGCCCTTTAGAAGGTATGCAACGGCCCCCACCTCCCCCGCCCCCAACCCCGCCAAGGTTCTACACTAAAAATGCAGTGGAGAGGGAGCTTCACCGTGGAAATTTGGCGAATCTAGGAGGGAGATACGGGCAGCGTTCCAAGGCCTGCTTTGCAACACAGAATGTGTCAGTGAGAGAAATGCTGAAAAACAGAGAAGAGGAAGGGCTGATATTTCCATGTTGGCAGTTGATCACATTCAGTCTTGTTCAGTGAAGCCGCTTCAGGGCTGTTGCCATGGGAACCAGACGTGATTCAGTAGTTTGTTGAATGCAGCTTCCATGGGCTGAAGTTCTGAAGCTGTATCGGGTTTCCCCCTCCTGTCAGGTGTTCTGAAGCTGCCAGAGTATTTTCTTCTTCCAATACATGGGGTTTTTTCCTGAATTTTTAATTTTTTTTTTTAACAATACAGATGGAGTTTCTCTATGTAGCCTAGGCTGGTCTTGACCTCCTGGGTCCAAGCATCCTCCTGCCTCAGTCTCCTAATTTTTTTTTTGTTGTTGTTGTTTTGTTTTGTTATTTTGTTGAGATGGAGTCTCGCTCTGTCACCCAGGCTGGAGTCCAGTGACATAATCTCAGCTCACTGCAAGCTCTGTCTCCTGGGTTCACGCCATTCTCCTGCCTCAGCCTCCCGAGTAGCTGGGACTTCAGGCACCCGCCACCGCACGCCCGGCTAATTTTTTGTATTTTTAGTAGAGATGGGGTTTCACTGTGTTAGCCAGGATGGTCTCGACCTCCTGACCTCGTGATCCGCCAGCCTTGGCCTCCCAAAGTGCTGGGATTACAGGCATAAGCCACCGTGCCCGGCCCTAATTTTTAATAAATATTTTGTGTAGAGTTGGGATCTCACTACGTTGCCCAGGCTGGCCCCAAACTCCTCTGCTCAAGTGATGCTCCCACTTTGTATTCCCAAAGTGTTGAGATTACAGGCATGAGTCCCTGTGCTTGACCCCAAAGCATGTGTTTTTATTTGTATTTTGTAATGTTGTCATGTTTTAAACTATTTATTTGCACATATTTGAGACAGGGTCTCACTTTGTCTCCCAGGTTGGAGTGCAGTAGCATGATCATAGCTCACTGTGGCCTCCATCTCCTGGGCTCAAGTGATCCTCCCACCTCAGTCTCCCAAGTAACTGGGACCACAAGTGTGCACCACCAGCCCTGGATACTTTTTTTAAATAATTTTTTTTGAGACAGAGTCTTGCTTTGTTGCCCAGGCTAGAGTGCAGTGGTGCATCTCTGCTCACTGCAACCTCCATCTCCCGGGTTCAAATGATTCTTGTGCCTCAGCCTCCTGAGTAGCTGGGACTACAGGTGTGTGCCACCACACCTGGCTAATTTTTTTGTAGCTTTAGTAGAGATGGGATTTCGCCATGTTGGCTCAGCTGGTCTTGAACTCCTGGCCTCAAGTGATCCACCCACCTTGGCTTCCCAAAGTGCTGGGATTATAGGTGTGAGCCACTGCCCCTGGCTTAAAATAATATTTGCAGAGACAAGGTCTCACCATGTTGCCTAGGCTGGTCTCAAACTCCTGAGCTCAAGCAGACCTCCTGCCTCAGCCTCCCAAAGTGCTGGGTTTACAGGTGTGACCCACCATGCCAGGCCACAAGTGTTTTTAATTTCACTATCTATGAACACACAAAACAGCTGAAATAAAATGGCTAAATGCAGGAGCGTAATATTTGTAGGATTTTGATTATTTTGTCAAGAATGAAATAATTTGGCACATTTCCCAGAAGGAGCCTGTGCTTGTAAATTGCACGTGGGTGCATGATGAATTCTGCATCCCAATGTAAAAGACAGAGATCACCAAGGTCAGCCCTGATTTGTAGCCTTGCTCTTTCCTGACCGTGCTGGTTCAGAAAAACATTCATCATCGCGGTGACTTCCTTGTAACCTTTCCAAGTTCTTCACGTTCCTCATTTGTTCAGACTGGACAGTTCTCTGGTGAGAATCTGGCCAGACATCTTGTCTCTTTAACCACCCAATGAGGTGTATCACCACTGGTTTCCTCCTTGCCTTCAGCCCTCTTAGTTGCTCACACAACACATGTGGATAGGCAGCTGATACTTAGAAAATCTGATCTGGGATTCTTTCCAGAAATGCCCACAGCTGTCAGTGTGTAGAAATCAGCACACATTGAACAGGAAGCGATGAGGTGGAGGCTGGAGAAGTGGCCTCTGAAAGGACTGAGTTGCGATCCAGGTTTGGCCTCTCAGTGACTTGTTTCCTTTTCCACCACTGCTTCCAGATTCCTGGGATGTGCTGCCCAGATTCCTCCTCGGGCTGGAAGGATTTCTTCTCTCAGCTGCTGAAAGTGTTGTCAGCTGATGGCTGAGTGCCTCTCCAGGAACTGCCCTCTTCTAAAAAGAGCCACTCCACTCCAGGCCACTTCCTTCCTGGGCATCCCACAGACAATACCTGGTTTGTGGAGCGGAGACAAGAAAGGCCCGGCACCCTCACTCCCGCACACCTTGATCCAGTGCAGGCATATCTGAAGGGTCACCTGGCTGGCTGCAGCCCTTACTCTGCCTCACAGCCCAGCTTCTCCCTGCGCCCCCTCTTACTACCTGGCCTTCCCTTCCACGGGTGCAGGTCTCAAGGACACCCCTGCACACGAATGCTCTTCTCAGAATCAGCTCCTGGGATACAAATCTGCAACAATTCTGATCTTTCCAAAGGAAGTTCCTCCCCTATTTATGCAGTGCAATTTTGGAGTGATTTATTCCATATTCAGCCTCAGGCTTAAGGCATTAGGAAAAGCCAGCCTTCTCCTCCTTCCCTGGGCCACCGTTATTTTTGAATCAGGCCGGTGAGATAATGAGAAGTTGGCTGAAGCTTTTCAAAAAAGTAGCTTTCCTAATTTTCCAAAAGATCCACCAGAAGAGAAGTTTCTACATCATTGGATGTGAATGAGGAACATGCACGGGGCCTTTGACTTCCTGACAGACATCTCGAGATGGTGAGGAAAGATGCTTGCTGAGATCACAGCTGACCTGGGAAAGAGGAGGTGAGAAATAATCACAAGATTTAGGCCGGGCGCAGTGGCTCAAGCCTGTAATCCCAGCACTTTGGGAGGCCGAGACGGGCGGATCACGAGGTCAGGAGATCAAGACTATCCTGGCTAATACGGTGAGACCCCGTCTCTACTAAAAAAAAACAAATACAAAAAAAACTAGCCGGGCGAGGTGGCGGGCGCCTGTAGTTCCAGCTACTCGGGAGGCTGAGGCAGGAGAATGGCATAAACCCGGGAGGCGGAGCTTGCAGCGAGCTGAGATCCGGCCACTGCACCCCAGCCTGGGTGACAGAGCGAGACTCTGTCTCAAAAAAAAAAAAAAAAAAAGATTTGACCTACGGGCTCATACTACACCTGCCCAGCCTCATCGGAAGACAGGCTTCCTCTGAATTTCCCAATTTGGGAGCCAATATGTTTACTCTTAGGCTAGTTGACTTCGAGTTCCCCATCTGTAAAATGGCATTAGTGATACTACAGCCTACCTTATGGGGATGTTTTAGAGAATAAACCATCCATGCATTCGGCACATAGAAAGAACTCCACAAATGTTACTGATTTTTTTTTTTTCTTTTTTTGAGACGGAGTCTTGCTCTGTCGCTATCTCGGCTCACTGCAAGCTCCGCCTCCCGGGTTCACGCCATTCTCCTGCCTCAGCCTCCCAAGTAGCTGGGACTACAGATGCCCGCCACCTCGCCCAGCTAGTTTTTTGTATTTTTTAGTAGAGACAGGGTTTCACCGTGTTAGCCAGGATGGTCTCGATCTCCTGACCTCGTGATCCGCCCGTCTCGGCCTCCCAAAGTGCTGGGATTACAGGCTTGAGCCACCACGCCCGGCCGATTTTTTTTTTTTTTTAAGACAAGGTCTTGCTCTGTTGTCCAGAATGGAGTGCAGAGTGTTGTCCAGGCTGGAGTGCAGTGGCGAGATCACAGCTCACTGCAGCCTCAACCTCCCATGCTCAAGTGATCCCCCTGCCTCAGCCTCCTGAATGAGTAGCTAGGACTATAGGTGTGCGCCACTAAGTCTGACTAATTTTTTTGTAGAAATGGGGTTTCACTATTTTGCCCAGGCTGGTCTTGAACTCCTGGGCTCAAGCAAACCTCTGGCCTCAGCCTCCCAAAGCGTTGGGATTATAGGCATGAGCCACTTCACCTGGCCTGTAACTGATGCTTATGGTTTTCAAAACCCATGGCTGATTTACATGATGAAAGACAGTGTGTTTTCTTTAAGCATGGGTTCCTTGAAGGTACAAAGGTCTCTCTTTGACAATTGATACTTTCCTTCAGCCTGTACCTTGAAGTTTGATCCAGAGCTGAGATTTTCAAACAATTTTAAAGCAATTACATTTTATTATTTATTACTATTGTTATTATTATTTTGAGACGGGTCTTGCTGTCACCCAGGCTGGAGTGCAGTGGTACAATTATGTCTTACTGCAGCCTCAGACTCCTGGGCTCAAGTAATTCTCCCACCTTGCCTCCTGAGTCGTTGGGACTCCCAGCACGTGCCCCCATGCCCATGCCTGGCTAATTTTTAAAATTTTTGTAGACACAGCATCTTGCTATGTTGCCCAGTCTGACCTCAAACTCCTAGCCTCAAGCAATCCTCCTGCCTCGGCCTCCCAAGGTGAGCAGTGCCATTTTTAAAAATTGAAATCCCAGCCGGGCGCAGTGGCTCATGCCTGTAATCCCAGCACTTTGGGAGGCCGAGGTGGGTGGATCACAAGGTCAAGAGATCAAGACCATCCTGGCCAACATGGTGAAATCCCATCTCTACCAAAAATACAAAAATTAGCCGGGCATGGTGGTGCAAACCTGTAGTCCCAGCTACTCGGGAGGTTGAGGCAGGAGAATCACGTGAACCCGGGAGGTGGAGGTTGCAGTGAGCCAAGATGGCACCACTGCACTCCAACTTGGCAACAGAGCGAGATTTTGTCTCAAAAAAAAAAAAAATTGAAATCCATGTAGAAAACATAGCTATGATATACATAATAATAATTTTTAAAATGTATAAAGCACTTACCAGGTACCATGCTTAGCATTTTACTTATAGATTCTGTGTGTACACTTGCGTTATATATGAGTCACTGAAACCTCCCAACAACCCCGTGAGGTAAGCACTATTATTATCTCTATTGTAGTTCTTCGGGAACCTCTCGCTCTGCATTCACAAGAGTGCAGAGGATCCCATGTGGAATTTGATGACTATGACTCTCTATTTACTCAGAATAATGGATGCTTTGAATCAGCTTTGGGTCACAAGACTTTTTTTAAAAAGCAGGAAATAGAATATATGTAGGACAAATAGCCCAAAGTAATAACTACACACACACACACACACACACACACACACACACACACAATATTCATTTCAGAGCTTTAGCTGGGTCTTTGTGTAGCTGAGAGCAGTTGTTGAGAGGCACAGCAGCTCAGTTACAGACCTCCTTCATATTCCAAACAGGCTTGAGAAGACACAATTGGAAAGGGGAAAGGGGAAAGTAAATTAAGAAAAGGAATGAATACTGCCTTATATAGAAATGTGAAATTGTATATTCATTGGGGAGCGGAAACTGTGCAAATTATAGGGGGCGTTTGGAAAACATTTTACTTCCTCCATTTGCGCTTAGACTGCACTGAGAATTTATGTTTGTCTTTAGGAGACTATGTGTGTGTGTTTGTGTGTATATGATCCTTGTGTTCCCTGGTGGGCAACTAAGAAATTAAGAGTTGTGCCCGGGCACAATGGCTCACACCTGTAATCCCAGCACTTTGGGAGACTGAAGCAAGTGGATCACCTCAGGTCAGGAGTTCGAGACCAGCCTGGCCAACATGGCAAAACCAAAAATATAAAAAATTATCCAGGCTTGGTGGCACATGCCTGTAATCCCAGCTACTACCAGAGGCTGAGGCAGGAGAATTGTTTGAACCGGGGAGGCAGAGGTTGCAGTGAGCCGAAATTGTGCCTCTGCACTCCAGCCTGGGCAACAGAGCTAGACTCTGTCTCAAGAAAAGAAATTAAGAGTTGTATCTGCAACTACACTGGTAGGAAGATTTGGAGTCAGAGCATCCATGTCCACACTGGACTTTTTGGTGAGATTTGGAATGCCAAGGCTTCGAGAACTGTCCTGACCCCCTTGCCCCAAGGCGTTGCTCCAGACATAATAAATCAGTTTCAGGATGATGTACTGCTCAGGGAGGGACGTAGACAAGGACCCAAAACTAAGTCCTGTGGGCAAAGGCTGGGGTTTTGAATGGGGTTTTGAATGGGCTATGTATGGCAGTCAAAGAGGATGTTCGACAGGAAGTAGGAAGTGAGTTGGTGGGGGCAGATTTAGAAACTGAAGTGTGCCAACAAGAAAACCCAGTGAAGAATTGAACTTTTCAGATTTTCCTTTTTTTTTTTTTTTTTTTTTTTGAGACATAGTCTCCATCTGTCACTCAGGCTGGAGTGCAGTGGTACGACCTCGTTTCACTGCAACCTCCGCTCCCAGGGTCAAGAGATTCTCCAGGCTCAGCCTCCTGAGTAGCTGGAATTACAGGCATGCACCACCATGCCCAGCTAATTTTTGTATTTTTAGTAGAGAGGGGATTTTACTATGTTGGCCAGGCTGGTCTTGAACTCCTGACCTCAAATGATCTGCCCACCCTGGCCTCTCAAAGTGTTGGGTTTATAGGTGTGAGCCACCATGCCCAGCCAGATTTTCCCTTTAACAAGAGGAAACTTCTTACATAGCCTAATTTTTATATGCTTTACTCACATATTTCATACATAGTTTGAGATTACCGCAACCATTTAATGAAATCTGATACACTCACATACCTTGTGAATCATGGCGATTTGGGGGAATGGGACATGGGGGACAGGCTGAAAAATGATGTGGTGGTCCAAGGCAAAAAAGTGAGAGACAGGTCTCTCAGGCCTAGGGAACTAGTGGGATCCAGGATATGGATGTCAAACAATCCTTGAGTGCCCCACATATAACACAAAGTGCTGCACTTCAGGAATCCAGAAAACTGACTATTGAGTTATAAGCATAATTGGGCCAGACATGGTGACTCTCCCCTGTAATCCCAGCACTTTGGGACGCCGAGGCAGGGGGATCACCCGAGGTCAGGGGTTTGAGACCAAACTGGCCAACACAGTGAAACCCTGTCTCTACTAAAAATACAAAAGTTAGCTGGGCATGGTGGTGCATGCCTGTAGTCCCAGGTTCTTAGGAGACTGAGGCAGGAGAATTGCTTGAACCTGGGATTGTGCCACTGCACTCCAGCCTGGGTGACAAAGTGAGTCTCTATCTAAAAAAAAAAAAAAAAAGTTTATTTTGCGAAGGTTAACGACCCACCAGTAACACAGCCTCAGGAGGTCCTGATGACATATGCCCAAGGTGGTCAAGGTACAGCTTGGTTTTATATATTTTAGGGAGACATGAGACAACAATCAATACATTTAAGATGTACATTTGTTCGGTCTGGAAAGGTAGAACCACTCAAAGCAGGGGCTTCCAGGTCTTAGGTAGATAAGATGCAAACGGTTTCATTATTTTGCGTCCTGATCAGCCTTACACTGAATACACAATTTACATATGAGAGCGGGTTACAGGAATAGTCACTTATGCCTTAGTCTGGCTCAGTGAATCTGCATTTTTCCAAAAACAGTAGGGCAGAAGAAGCGATTAGATACACATTTGTCTCAGGTGAGCAGAGAGATGGTTGATTTCTGGCCTTTGTCCCACACCTGTGAAGAGAGCTTTCAATTTACATTGCCAGGGTGAAATCCAACAGAACCGTTTGAGAGTAAAGATCTTGAGGCTCACAGGGAATTTCTTTGTAGGCAAACCGCAAGGAAGGTATGTAGCTTTTTTTTTTTTTTTTTTTTTTTTTTTTTTTTTTTTTTTAATCTTTGTAGCTATCTTATTTAGGAATAAAATGGGAGGCAGGTTGCCTGACGTAGTTCCCAGGTTGACTTTTCCCTTTGGCTTAGTGATTCTGGCGTCACGAGATTTAGTTTCCTTTCACATCCCCAGGTCCATGACATCCAAGTGCATTTTGGTAGGTGTTGCTGCATGACAGGATGTCAAGGTGGCAAGAGAGAAGTGTGGTGTGGGACGGGAAAGAAGGGGTCCCACAGCTCAAGACGCCCGCAGCCAGTAGTGTCTCTTCAGCCTCTTGGTGCCTCAGATTTCTCTTCTTTACCATAAAAGGGTTGCAAATTTCACCAGTAGAGATTCATTTTTGTATCCTAACATCTTTCCTCCAGCTAAAATACACATACCGGCCAGGCGTGGTGACTCACGCCTGTAATCCCAACACTTTGGGAGGCTGAGGCAGGTGGATCACTTGAGGTCAGGAGTTCAAGACCAGCCAGGCCAACATGGTGAAACCCTGTCTCTACTAAAAATACAACAATTAGCTGGGCATGGTGGTGGGCACCTGTAATCCCAGCTACTTGGGAGGCTGAGGCAGGAGAGTCGCTTGAACCTGGGAGGCGGAGGTTGCAGTGAGCTGAGATTGTGCCGTTGCACTCCAGCCTGGGTGATAGAGCAAGACTCCATCTCGAAAAAAAAAAAAAGAATCTTTGAATCCACCTATGACTTGTAAGCCTTTCCTCCCCTGCTTCAAAATATTTTGCCTCTTTAGGCTGAGCCAATGTACATCTTCCATATATTGATTTATGATTTTACCTACAATTCCTCTCCCTAGAACGTTCAAAACTAAACTGTAACCTGACTGCCCGGAGCACACTTTCTCAGGCCCCCTTGAGACTGTTCCCTAGGCCATGGTTACTTATACTGACTGACTCACAATAAAGCTTTTTAAAATATTTTATAGAGTTTGGTTTTTCTATTAACAACATATATCAAAATATCACACTGTGTGCCATAAATATGTGCCATTAGTATGTGTCAATTAAAAATAATATTAGGTCAGGCATGGTGGCTCACGCCTGTAATCCCAGCCCTTTGGGAGGCCGAGGAAGGCAGATCACGAGGTCAGGAAATCAAGACCATCCTCACTAACATGGTGAAACCCTGTCTCTACTAAAAATACAAAAATTAGCTGGGCATGGTGGCACGCGCCTGTAATCCTAGCTACTTGGGAGGCTGAGGCAGGAGAATCGCTTGAACTTGGGAGGCAGAGGTTGCAGTGAGCTGAGATCACACCACTGTACTCCAGCCTGGGTGACAGAGGGAGACTCCATCTCAATAATAATAATAAGGCAAAAGAAAGGTCTAGCCATTAGGTATTTGTGCTAAAGTGAACTTATTCAAGAACAGGCTTAGATGGAGGAGAAGAGAGAATTGGAAGGGATGTGGTGTAGACCTCTGAGGTAGAGGATGAGCACAGAAAGGGGAGGTCACACAGACCAACATCAATGTTTGATGAGAACTAATCAGTTGAGTGAAGGAAAAGTAAAGAGATTTGACAGTGTCACCTTTTCAAGGGAATAAGGAAATAAAATCTATGTACATGTCACAGCAGTAAGAGCTGAGATTTACTGAATGTTTGTTCTATTGATAAATAGTCACTAGTTGTACTGTTTAAAAGCCCAACAGAACCCTTGGGTTTCTTCCTGGGTTGTGCTGGGTTGTAGTGTGAGTCAGATATACTTCAGAGTGGAAAAACTAATTTCTTTATTCCTTTTTTCCTTTCCTCTCTCTCTTTCTTTCTTTCTTTCTTTTTTTTTTTTTTTTTTTTTTTGAGACAGGGTCTCACTCTGTTGCCCAGGCTGGAGGGCAGTGGCGTGCTCTCGGTTCACTGCAACCTCCCAGGCTGAAGCAATCCTCCCACCTCTGCCTCCTAAGTAGCCACCATGCCAGGCTAATTTTGTTTATCTTATATTTTTCTTGCAGAGACAAGGTCTCACTATGTTGCACAGGCTGGTCTCCAACTCCTGGATTTAAGCAATCTGCCTTACTCTCCCAAAGTGCGGGGATTACAGACATGAGCCTCCATGCCTGGCCTAATTTCTTTCTTTCAGATTTTCTCCCTAAAATATATAGTTGATGTTCATTTTCTTTTCTTTCCTTTTTGAGATGGAGTCTCGCCCTATCGCCCAGGCTAGAGTGCAGTGGCATGATCTCAGCTCAGTGCAACCTCTGCCTCCCGGGTTCACACCATTCTCCTGCGTCAGCCTCCCAAGTAGTTGGGATTACAGGTGCGCACCATCAAGCCAGGCTAATTTTTGTATTTTCAGTAGAGACGGGGTTTCACCATGTTGGTCAGGCTGGTCTTGAACTCCTGACCTCGTGATCCGCCTGCCTTGGCCTCCCAAAGTGCTGGGATTACAGGCGTGAGCCACCACGCCCAGCCTCATTTTCTAATATAGTCATTCATTAAGAATGTAGGAAAGTTCTCTGTTTTATCAAAACTCCAAAACAAAAAATTGGTCAATTTTTTTTTTTTTTTTTTTTTTTTTTTTTATTTCAGGCCCAGTACAGTGGCTCAGGCCTGTTCGAGACTAGCCTGAGAAACATGGTGAAATGCTGTCTCTGCAAAAAATTTAAAAGTAGCCAGACGTGGTGTTGCAGGCCTATAATCCCAGCTATTTGGGAGGCTGAAGCAGGAGAATCACTTGAACCTGGGCTGTCAAGTCTTCAGTGAACCTAGACAGCACCACTGTATTCCAGCCTGGGCAACAGAGCGAGACCCTGACTCAAAAAGAACAACAAAAAATTGAATTAGAAGTCATAGGTTTTTGGCTGGGTGCAGTGGGTCATGCCTGTAATCCCAGCATTTTGGGAGGCTGAGGCGGGTGGATCACAAGGTCAGGAGTTCCAGACCAGTCTGGCCAATATGGTGAAACACCGTCTCTACTAAAAATACAAAAATTAGCTGGGCGTGGTGGTGCGTGCCTGTAGTCTCAGCTGCTTGGGAAGCTGAGGGAGGAAAATTGCTTGAACCTGGGAGGCAGAAGTTGCAGTGAGCCGAGATCACACCACTGCACTCCAGCTTGGGCGACAGAACAAGACTCCATCTCAATAATAATAATAATAATAATAATAATAATAGAAGTCACAGGTTTTTGTTTGTTTGTTTTTGTTTTTAGACAAGAACTTACTTTGTCGCCCAGGTTGGAGTGCAGAGGTGCCACCTCAGCTCACTGCAACTTCTGCCTCCTGGGTTCAAGCAATTCTCGTGCCTCAGCCTCCCAAGTACCTGGAATTACAGGCGCACACCACCATACCTGGCGACTTTTTATATTTTTGGTTGAGATGGGGTTTCACCATGTTGGCCAGCCTGGCCTCAAACTCCTGGCCTCAAGTCATCTGTCCACCTTGGCCTCCCAAAGTGCTGGGATTAAAGACATGAGCCACTGCATCCAGCCTTGATTTTTGTTTTTTGTTTTTTTTTTTCAGTGAGAATGTTGGAGAAGGTGATCCCTCAGGTCTCTTCCAGCGCTGAAATATTTTGGTTTTGTGTCTTGCTTTACTTTCTGAAAAGTAGTGTTTGAAAGAGGCCCATGCCTGCAGGACCAAATTAAATAGAGCTCAGAGCTAGCCAATCTGTCTGACTCATTGAGAACAGAAGCACACACCCTGTTAGCATTTGTTGAGCAATGAAGACAGAGTTGCGTCTTGTGTCTCCTGTCTCATAGCATTTCATAAGTTCTTTCAGAATTTCACCAGACACTGAATTCAGATAGAGCTGATGCCATTTTTTATTTTTTTTTGAGACGGAGTTTCGCTCTTGTTGCCCAGGCTGGAGTGCAGTGACGCCATTCGGTTCACTGCAACTTCCTCATCCTGGGTTCAAGCGATTCTCCTGCCTCAGCCTCCCAAGTAGCTGGGATTACAGGCGCCTGCCACCACGCCCATCTAATTTTTTGTATTTTTAGTAGAGACAGGGTTTCACCATGTTGGCCAGGATGGTCTCAAACTCCTGACCTCAGGTGATCCACCCACGTTGGCCTCCCAAAGTGCTGGGGTTACAGGCATGAGCCACTGCACCTGGGCAGAGCTGGTATAATTTTCTACATAGAAGTTAAACTGGGTAACTCAGTACAGAGCCCAGTACAAACAACCCCTTTAGAAGCAGCCAATCTGGAGACAATATAGGTCATAAGAAAAAAAAAAAAAGAAAAATAGAAACAGCCAAGAAAATGGCCTGAGCAGTTACAACATGCTTGGACAGTTTAGAGAAATCTCTTAGCCCAATCATATGATTCTTATGGTTAAAACAACGACAGCAACAAAAAGTTTTCTCCTGATATTCTTTTAAATTTTTCACTGAGTCCTGAATAGAGACTGTATTAAAGTGGCATGAGAAAATGCAAACAGCATTTCAGCTCTACCTCAAGCTTTCTTCCTTATAGAAGCAAATATAAACAAACAGCTAGCCACATTTCCTCCTCAATGTTTTGTCAGAGACAGATGAGCCTGGGAATTTTGCCCTTTTTGGTATCTAGTGACTCTCTTTCTCTTCTTTTTTTTTTTTTTTTAAGACGGAGTCTCGCTGTGTCGCTCAGGCTGGAGTGCAGTGGCATGATCTCAGCTCACTTACAAGCTCCACCTCCTAGGTTCACGCCATTCTCCCGCCTCAGCCTCCTGACTAGCTGGGACCACAGGCGCCTGCCACCATGCCCAGCTAATTTTTCATATATATATATATATTTTTTTTTTCTTAGTAGAGACGGGGTTTCACCTTGTTAGCTAGGAGGGTCTCGATCTCCTGACCTCGTGATCCGCCCGCCTCAGATCCAAAGTGCTGGAATTACAGACATGAGCCACCATGCCCAGCCTCTAGTGACTCACTTTCTATATGTAAAAATAATTTTAGTTGTCTGGAGATTTGCCAATACAGGCTTAATCACTGCAAAATAAATTTCTTCCCAGAGAATTTTATCTGTTCCCTATTTTATGACTTATTTTGAAGCACTTGAAACATTTTTGTTTCTTTGGAAGATGATTTGAATTCACTTAGAAGAATATAGGCTCCTTTGTGAGCTAAAATTTCAAGATCTATAACTCGACAAAGGTAATTTATGGCTTTTATAAATGTTGGAGGCCGGGCACAGTGCCTGATACTTGTAATCCTAGCACTTCGGGAAGGCAAGATGGGCAGATTGCTTGAGTCCAGAAGTTTAAGATCAGCCTGGGTAACATGATGAAACCCCATCTCTACAAAAATAGAAAAATCAGCCAGGTGTGGTGGCATGCACCTGTAGTCCCAGCTACTTGAGAGGCAGAGGTTGGGGGATCACCTAAGCCCAGGAAGTCGAGTGAACCGTGATTATGCAACTGCACTCCAGACTGGGTGACAGACTGAGACCCTGTCTCAAAAAAATAATAAATTACAGAATAAATGCAGCCGGGTGCGGTGGCTCATGCCTGTAATCCTAGCACGTTGGGAGGCTGAGGCGGTTGGATCGATCACAGGGTCAGGAGTTCAAGACCAGCCTGGCCAAGATGGTGAAACTCCATCTCTACTAAAAATACAAAAATTAGCCAGGCGTGGTGGTGGGCACCTGTAATCCCAGCTACTCGAGAAGCTGAGGCAGGAGAATCACTTGAACCCAGGAGGCGGCTGTTGTGGTGAGCTGAGATCGTAGCACTGTACTCTAGCCTGGGCAACAGAGCAACAGAGCAAGACTCCGTCTCAAAAAAATAAAAAATAAAATAAATAAATAAATAAATGCTGGCTGAGCATGGTGGCTTGTGCCTATAATCCTAGCACTTTGGGAGGCCGAGGTGGGTGGATCACTTGAGGCCAGGAGTTCGAGACCAGCTTGGCCAACATGGTGAAACTCCGTCTCTACTAAAAATACAAAAATTAGCCAGGGCTGAGTGTGGTGGCTCGCACTTGTAATCCCAGCACTTTGAGAGGCTGAGGCAGGCCAATTGCTTGAGGTCAGGAGTTCAAGACCAGCCTGGTCAACATGGTGAAACCATATCACTACTAAAAATATAACAATTAGCCGGGCATGGTAGCACACGCCTATAATCCCAGCTACTCTGGAAGCTAAGCAGGAGAATCGCCTGAACCCAAGAAGTGGAGGTTGCAGTGAGCCGAGATCATGCCATTGCACTCCAGCCTGGGCAACAAGAGTGAAACTCTGTTTAAAAAAAAAAAAAAACTGGCCAGGCATAGTGGCACTGTACCTACAATCCCAGCTACTAGGGAGGCTGAGTCAGGAGACTCGCTTGAACCTGGGAGGCAGAGGTTGCAGTGAGTCGAGATTGTGCCACTGAACTCCAGCCTGAGCGACAGAGCGAGACTTCATCTCAAAAAATAAAATAAATGCTGGAAAGCAGGAGCTTCAGTCAGTTTAATTCTCTAAAAACTTGCTGATGATATTTATGCCACACTTAGTGACTTATTAACAAAACAGAAGAGAAGCTGTTCAAGGTGTTAGAAGAGAATTAAAATTCCTGAGTAGGTTTTAGCCAAATAAGTGACAACTTCAGGCATGTAATTATTAGGATATCTGTTGTCAGCTCCGTGTATGTGACCTAAATTTTCACCTTCGAAACAAAAGGGAGAAGTTATAGGGAGAACATATAGGGTATGTTTTCTACATGTTGATAGTGTCAATGAAAAAAAATTGAAAGTGCTGGAGGCCATTCTGGAGTTTCATGCATGCACTTATATAGCATTTGAGTTGAGTTCAAACCCTTTTTCACTCTACCAATGTCCATCTCATGGGACTTTGATCCGAGAGGAGGAATAAAAAGAGAACAACAATGAGCTCTAATATAAAACACAGGAAATGAGACTCGTGAGAAAGTTATTCTCGTCTTTATGTGTTCGGTTGAATGCCGCTGTGTCATGTAGGGCCAAGATTGCAGCAAAACAGGAACTGGGTCACTACATACTTTCCACTGAAGGGGGTCTCAAGAGTGTCCTTAGTTGGGGTTTGAGATGCCGATTCACCTTATTGATGTTTACTTTTTTAAAAAATAGTTGGGTTTTTTTGAGACAGAGTCTCGTTCTGTCACCCAGGCTGGAGTGCAGTGGTGCAATCTTGGCTCACTGCAGCCTCAACTTCCCAGGCTCAAGTGATCCTCCCACCTCAGCCTCCCAAGTACAGATGTGTACCCCCACACCCAGTTAGCCTTTCAATTTTTACATATGGGTGGAATTGGGTATGACTGGTCATACCCAGCAGGATGCCCAATTAGGAAAGAAGCAGTTTGTTGTTTATGTGGTGTTTGATTTGTCTAAGATCTAATAAGTTCCTCAAAAGTCTTTCTGTTTCCTCATTTGTGGAAAAATTGGGTTGGCAGTATGACTGTGGGAATAACTGTGAGGACTGAGGGGAAGAAGGAGCTAAAAAGAGAATAAAGGAAACAAAGACTCTTACTTCAGATAGGATGGTCAGAAAGTCTGCTTTAGTGGACAATAATTAAGCTAAGGCCCAGAGGCAGGGACAAAGCTAGCATGGGAAGAGTAGAGGAAGAGCTTCTAGGATGAAGGAACAGTATAGCAAAGACCCCTAGGCTGGACAGGACTGGCATTATATGCCAAAGACAGAGTGAAATGAGCTTGAGTTTGGGAGGATGGGTAGAAGCCAGGTCCTGTAGCAGTTTAGAGGGCACTACAAGTTTATTTTATTTATTTATTTATTTAGAGATGGAGTCTTGCTCTTTCACCCAGGCTGGAGTTCAGTGGCGTGATCTCAACTCACTGCAACCTCTGCCTCCTGGGTTCAAGCGATTCTCCTGCCTCAGCCTCCCAAGTAGCGGGGATTACAGGTGCCTGCGACCAAGTCTGGCTAATTTTTGTATTTTTATCACAGACAGGGTTTCACCATTTTGGCCCGGCTTGTCTCCAACTGCTGACCTCAGATGATCTGCCTGCCTTGGCCTCCCAGAGTGCTGGAATTACCAGTGTGAGCCACTGTGCCAGGCCCCAGTTTATATTTAATTCTAAGTGTAGTGGGAATCCAATGAAGGAGGTTGCATAGACTGTGAGTGATCTGATTTTCATTTTTTAAGATAGACCTATTTTCTGGGTAGAGAATGGGTTGGATAGGGCAAGGAGATGGGGTGGTAATGGAGAGGGTAAGGAGATGGAGTGGTAATGGAGGTGGATAAGTTTGAAATGGTTTGGATACAGAATGAACAAGACTTGTGATGAATTGGATGTAGAGAGTGAGGAGAAAAAATGAATCCAGAAATAAGGAAATTTCCTACTAGTGTGGTTAAAAAGGAGGTGGTGCTACCTACAAGACAAGTAAGGCCTACTGTGGGAGAATGGGTTTGGGAAGGGAGGAACCAAGAGCACCAGGAGATACACTGTGCTGTCTGTGAATTTCCTGGTTGGAATATTAAGAAGGCAGGTGAATGATAACAGTCTGAAATTCCAGGAAGAGATCAGGGCTGGAGATATAAATGTTGATAATGCTGGTATTGAGATGGCATTAGAGCCATGGGATTGGATAAAGTCATTCAGAAAGAGAACAGAGGAGCTCCAGTAGTGCAATCGCTGAATGTGCGGTACTTATATGACAGAAAGCACAGAAAGAGCAGAGACATGGCTGGGTGCGGCAGCTCAAGTCTGTAATCCCAGTATTTTGGGAGACCAAGGAGGATGGATCACCTGAAGTCAGGATTCCGAGACCAGCCTGGCCAATGTGGTGAAACCCCATCTCTACTAAAAATACAAAAACCAGCCGGGAGTGGTGGTGCATGCCTGTAATCTCAGCTACTTGGGAGGCAGGATAGTGGTTTGAACCTAACAGGCAGAGAGGGTACAGTGAGCCGAGACCCTGCCGTTGCACTCCAGCCTGACTCCACCTCAAAAAAAAAAGGCGGGACGGGGGAGGGGGGAAGAGATGTAATGATTAAGATTCTCAGCTTTATTATTATTATTCTCTTTTTATTAACAAGTAGAGATGTGGGCCAGGCGTGGTAGCTCACACCTGTAATCCCAGCACTTTGGGAGGCTGAGGCGGATGGATCACTTGAGGTCAGGGGTTTGAGATCAGCCTGGTCAACATGGTGAAACCTCATCTTTATTAAAATACAAAAATTAGCCAGGCATGGCGGCAGGCACCTGTAATCCCAGCTGCTTGGCACTCTGAGGCAGGAGAATCTCTTGAACCCGGGAGGTGGAGGTTACAGTGAGCTGAGATCACGCCACTGCACTCTAGCCTGGGTGACAGAGCGAAACTCCCTTTAAAAAAAAAAAAAGTTGAGATGGGGGTCTCACTATGCTGCCCAGTCTGGTCTTGAACTCCTGGCTTCAAGCGATTTTCCCACCTTGACCTCCCAAAGTTCTGAGATTACATGCATGAGCCACTGTGCCTGACCAGGATCCTTAACATTTAGAGGTTGGATAATGGAGAAAGACCTTAAATAGATGGCCAGGGAGATGACAAACAAGGAGAAAATGGCATCCCTGAAACCAGAAGGAAAGTATTTTCAGAAACAGTGAGTGGTCAATTGAGTCAATGTTGCTTAGAGATGAGAAAACACAAAGCAGAAAAATGTCCAGTGGGTCGGGCAACATGGAGTCCTTGTTGGCTATAATGAAAGCAGGTTCAGTGAAGTGGTGGTGGGGGCAAAAGCCAAGCCAGAGGGAAGTAGATGGCAGACAGAGGGCATTCTTCCAAGAAATTTGGCCCAGATGAAAGTAGTTTAGAAAGCCCTTTGCTTCTTCCCTGTGTCTTGTGAAAGAACAAAGCTCTAAGGTTATTGTCTTATTGCAGTCTGGTTTTCCCTTCCTGTTTTGATTGCAAAGTTCACTTTGCTTCAATTTTCAATTAACAGTAACTGGAAAATCATCTCCTTTCATCACAGCATGAAACCTGCACACCATTGTCCTGTAAAGCAACTACTAATTACATTGGCACAAGTAAACTTCCTGAAAGACTGTGTCCTTGTTGAATAAAGATATCATTCAAGCGACCCTGATTTCTTCTTAGAAGCTAAAAATATCTTTCCATCTTCTTAAAACCAATTAATTATTCAGGAGAAATATTCTCCTTCTAGTTTGGCCAAGAGATTGAAAATGACCTTTTAAGGGTAGGGGCAGCTTGTCTCCTTCTGTTAGTGCAAAAATAACATTGAAAGAGGAAAAATGGGTCTGTCATTCTCACTTCTGTTTTCCTTCCTCTTATCGTCTGCAAGACGTGTCAAGGACAGCCAGGTCTCAAGATCCTCAGCTCCATTCCCAGCTCCGGGACTCAAATTAGTGCTTGAGTTTTCCTTAAAATGATCCTGGCTCCAATATTACATATCTCCTTTGTCTCCTTTTTTTTTTTTTTTTTTTTTTTTTGAGATAGAGTCTTGCTCAGTTGCTCAGGCTGGAGTGCAGTCAGCTCACTGCAACCTCTGCCTCCCGGGTTCAAGCAATTATTCTGCCTCAGCCTCCCAAGTAGCTGGGATTACAGGCGCACACTACCACTCCTGGCTAATTTTTATATTTTTAGTAGAGACTGGGTTTCACTATGTTGGCCAGGCTGGTCTTGAATTCCTGAGCTCAGGTGATCTGCCTGCCTTGGCCTCCCAAAGTGCTAAGATTACAAGGCGTGAGCCACCGCACCCGGCCTCCTCACATTTTTAAAATTTATTTTAAAAATTTTTCATAGAGATGGATTGTTACCATGTTGCCCAGGCTGGTGTCAAACTCCTAGACTGAAGTGATTCTTTTGACTCAGCCTCCCAAAGTGCTGGGATTATAGGCACGAGCCACCACGCTTAGCCTGTCTCTTCTTTTCTCCCCTCAATATTAGCTTTCCCTTGGCCCAGTCTCCCACCACCTCCTGGTGTTTATACCCTTTCTAATTGAATAGGACTGACCTATGTGACCAATAGGATATTACAGAAATGACAGAGGATGGCTTCTGAGGCTGGCTGACACGAAAACATTGCAGCCTGTTCCTTGTTCTCTCTTGGATTGCTTACGCTGAGGAAGGCTGCCACCATGTCATGAGAACAGTAAAGCAGTCCCTCATAGGGAGGCTCTGAAGGTTCCAGTTAATAACTAGCACTATGTGAGCAAGCCCTCTTGGAAGTAAATCTGCCAGCCCCAGGCAAGCCTTCAGATAACTACAGCCCCAGCTGACATCTTGTCTGCAGCCTCCCAAGAGACCCCAAGCCAGAACCACTCAGCTAAACTTCTAGTCTTCTGACCCACAGAAACTGCAGTATAAAATGTTTATTGTTTCAAGCCACTAAGTTTGGGGTGAATTGTTATATGGCAATAGATAACTAATACATCGCTGGGATTAAATTACTGAGAACAGCTTCATGACCTTCCGGAAGGAAAGGTTAACATACTCTAAAGAGGACTGTTTTAAATTTAGATATGTAATTGAGGAATTTTAGAAAACAGAAAACATGGTGTGAAAGATCCAAGGCAGGGGGTAAGGAGAGGAGACAGTTTTTCTGTGCATATGCGTGTTTTGAGATGTAGGAAAGAGCAGAAGGGGCCAGATGCAATGGCTCATGCCTGTAATCCCAGCACTTTGGGAGGCTGAGGCAGGTGGATCACCTGAGATCAGGAGTTCAAGACCAGCCTGGCCAAAATGGCAAAATCCCATCTCTACTAAAAATACAAAAATTAGCAGGGTGTGGTGGTGGGCACCTGTAGTCCCAGCTATGCAGGAGGCTGAGGCAGGAGAATTGCTTGAACCTGGAGGTGGAGGTTGCACTGAGCCAAATTGCATCACTGCACTCCAGCCTGGGCAACAGAGTGATACTCCATCTGAAAATAAAAAAAAAGAAAAGAAAAAGAAAAAGGCCAGCCACAGTGGCTCACACCTGTAATCCCAGCACTTTGGGAGGCTAACGCAGATGGATCACTTGAGGTCGGGGGTTCGAGACCAGCCTGGCCAACATGGTGAAACCCCGTCTCTACTAAAAATATAAAAATTAGCCAGGCTTGGTTAGTGGGCACCTGTAACCCTAGCTACTTGGGAGGCTGACGCAGGAGAATCACTTGAACCCAGAAGGCGGAGGTTGCAGTGAGTCAAAATTTTACCACTACACTCCAGCCTGGATGACAGATCGAGACTGTCTCAAAAAAAAAAAAAAAAAAAAAAGGAGCTAACATACAGCTGAGTAGGTCCTAGAACTTGCCTTCAGATCAAACACCTCCTAGCCTGTATTTGTCAGGGCTTCTTACCTCCCTACACTTAAAACATCTTTTACTGATTACGTTATTATGGTAGATTAAAAATAACCCCCTAGGGAAGTCAGTCACCGTGCCGCCATGTGAGATGTCTGATTCTCTTTAACCTACCATGCTGTAAGGAAGCCCAATTTAGCCATGTGGAAAAGTACTTGAAAAGAGAAAACCAGCCTCAGTTGTTTCAGCCACTCCAATTTAGCTACCAGGCATGTAAGTAAAGAGGCCATCTTTCGTCGGACATAGTGGTTCATACCTGTAAACCTAGCACTTTGGGAGGCCAAGGCAGGATTGACTGAGGCCAAGAGTTCAAGACCAGCCTGAGCAACATAGTGAGACCCCCATCTCTATGAAAAATTTAAAAATTAGCTGGCCGTGGTAGCACATGACTATAGTCCCAACTACTCAGGAGGCTGAGGTAGGAGGAACATTTGAGCCCAGGAATTTGAGGCTACAATGAGCTATGATTGAGCCACTGAACTCCAGCCTTGGTGACAGTGAGACCCTGTCTCAATAATAATAATAATAGAAGGAGGAGGAGGAGGAGAGCCATTCTGGAAATCTGGTTCAGCTTTTATGCCCACTCCAGCCCCAGCTGCCAACTTACTCCAACTGCATAGAAATCCTGAACAAGAACCTTCCTGCTGAGCCCAGTCAGCCAACAGAACTGAAAAAGGTAATAAAATGGTGGTTTTAAGCTGCTAAGTTTTGGAGTGATTTGTTCTGTAGCAAAAATAATCAGAACAATGAAAGAAGGAATGAATCAGGAAAACACTAGGAATCCTTGTTTTGTAATGGAGCCATTTGTCTGGCTGTGTGACCTTCTCCAGCTCAGCTTCTCAGGTTCAGGAGGAGAGGTAATAAACAATAGTGCTTATGCAAGATTTTCATTTTACCATGGCACATAAAGAGATATCAAACACCCTATGTGTGATAAATGAGCATTTAATAAAACTGGGGCCAAGTGTGGTGGGTCATGCCTGTAATCTCACTTTGGGAGGCAGAGGTGGGAGGATTGCTTAAAGCCAAGAGTTTGAGACCAGCCTGGGCAACATAGTGAAAAATCATCTCTGCAAAAAAATTTTAAAAGTTGGCCAGGCACAGTGGCTCAAGCCTGTAATCCCAGCACTTTGGGAGGCCAAGGCAAGCAGATCACTTGAGGTCAGGAGTTCAAGACTAGCCTGGCCAACATGGCAAAACTCTGTCTTCACTAAAAATATAAAAATTATCCAGGCATGGTGATGTACACCTGCAGTCCTAGCTACTCACGAGGCTGAAGCAAGAAAATTGCTTGAACCCAGAAGATGTAAGTTGCAGTGGACAATTTAAAAAGTTACCAGACATGCTGGCTGGGCGCGGTGGCTCACGCCTGTAATCCCAGCACTTTGGGAGGCCGAGGCAGGCGGATCACAAGGTCAGGAGATCGAGACCATCCTGGCCAACATGATGAAACCCCGTCTCTACTAAAAATACAAAAATTAGCTGGGCATGGTGGTGGACACCTGTAATCCCAGCTACTTGGGAGGCTGAGGCAGGAGAATGGCTTGAACCCAGGAGGTGAAGGTTGCAGTGAGCCAAGATCGCGCCACTGCACTCCAGCCTGGTGACAGAGCAAGACTCTGTCTGGAAAAAAAAAAGAAGAAGAAGAAGAAAAGAAAAGAAAAGAAAAGAAAAAATTCTAATTATCTGGCCTACCTTGTTTGTAGGCCATAAGACCCCTATTCCAGGGAGAGTCTTGCCCCACACCCGGAAGGAAGTAGTGCAACTCAGAGAGGCCGAGAATCTAGACAGACAGGCCCTGCTGGGCTCCTCACTCAGTCTATCAACATTAGATCTTGCCCTTTTTGTCCAGTTACCTGGCTGTTCATACTTTGTTGAACCCAAGCATAAAAGTTGACAATTTTTCCTGTATCTTTGAGTTTTCATTCTGAAGGCTCCCGTGTATACATGTTAAATAAATTTGTATGTGCCTTTCTCCAATTAATCTGCCTGTCAGTGGTTTTCAAACCTCCAGGGCGCCAAGGGCCTTGGCCCCTACGGGAGCATCCACATATTTTTTGTTTGTTTGTTTGAGACAGAGTCTTGCTCTGTCACCCAGGCTGGAGCACAGTGGCACTATCACAGCTCAGTGCAATCTGTATCTCCCAGGCCCCAGCAATTCTCCTGCCTCAGCCTCCCGAGTAGCTGGGATTACAGGTATGCGCCACCATGCCCAGCTAATTCTGTATTTTTAGTAGAGACAGGGTTTCTCCATGTTGATCAGGTTGGTCTCGTACTCCTGACCTTGTGATCCGCCTGCCTCGGCCTCCCAAAGTGCTGGGATTACAGGCGTGAACTACCACGCCCAGCTGGTTGCCCTTTTTTTTTTTTTTTGAGACAGAGTCTCGCTCTGTCACCCAGGCTGGAGTGCAGTGGCACCATCTCAGCTCACTGCAAGCTCTGCCTCCTGGGTTCATGCCATTCTCCTGCCTCAGCCTCCCGAGTAGCTGGGACTCCAGGCGCCCACCACCACGACCAGCTAATTTTTTGTATTTTTAGTAGAGACAGGGTTTCACCGTGTTAGCCAGGTTGGTCTCAATCTGCTGACCTCGTGATCCGCCCACCTCAGCCTCCCAAAGTGCTGGGATTACAGGCGTGAGCCACAGCGCCCCGCCCTGGTTGCCCATTTTTATGGTTATTTCTTGAATATATGCTAAACAAAAGCATATATGCTAAAAATGTATATGAATATATGCTAAACAAAAGCATGAATGTGGTTATTCATGCCTCCCCTTCTTAGACCATAAAGGGTAACTTCCTGATGTCATGGCATTTGTAAACTGTCATGGCACTGGTGGGAGTGTAGCAGTGAGGATGACCAGAGGTCACTCTCATTGCCGTCTTGGTTTTGGTGAGTTTAAGCCGGCTTTTTTACTACAAACTGTTTTATCAGAAAGGTCTTTGTGACCTGTATCTCGTGCTGACCTCCTACCTCATCCTGTGACTTAGAATGCCTAACCATCTGGGAATGCAGCCCAGTAGGTGTCAGCCTTTTTAACCCAGCTCGTATTCAAGATGGAGTTGCTCTGGTTCAAATGCCTCTGACAGAAGGAATGCTGAGGCCATGAAGCTTCCATAAAAACACAGAGGATTGGTTTGGAGAGCTTCTGGATGGCTGAACGTGTGGAGATTTCTAGAGGGCGGTGCACCCAGGGAGGGCATGGAAGCTCCGCACCCCTTCATATCTATGCATCTCTTCACCTGTATCCTCTATAATAAACTGGTAAACATCACTATTTCCCTGGGTCCGGTGAGCCTCTAGCAAATTTAAGGAACCCAAATTGGGGGTCGTGGAAACTTCAATTTGTCGTTGGTAGGTCCGAAGTTCCAGTGGCACAGACTTACCACTGATGTCTTCTGCAAGGGACGCAGTGTTGGGGACTGAACCCTCAACCCATGGGATCTGATGCTATCTCCAAGTAGATAATGTCAGAATTAAATTGCAGGGCCCCCACCTGGTGTCGGCTGCTTGGTGTATAGGGAAAAACTCCCACATATTTGGCCACAGAAGTCGTCTTCTGTGTTGGCGATCATTGTGGTGGTGTGAGAACAGTGGAAAAGCACAGTTTGGGAGAGTTTTTCCTGAAACACACCCTTAGAGAGGAGTAGTCATTTCCAAGCAACAAAAAAATCGCTGTGAGCTCCATAGTCAATGCAAGGGAAGCCTTTAGGAACGCTCAGGCTGGTAAAAATGTATATGAAAGGAGACATCTGGGGGAAAAGAAGCAGAGGTGGGATCCAGGAGAGATCCCCTACTCAGCAAAGCTTGCGGGTGTTCTGCAGGCAGAACACTGGCTTCAGTTTGCTTTATATCAGTCGTTTGTGGTCCAAGAAAGTAAATTTTAAAAAATTCTAAGTCCAGACATAGGATTGCCAGTTTTAATTTTGCCACAGGGAACACTGTAAAACAAAACACTCCTGTCACTTCCGGGTTTTTTTTTTTTTTTGCTTGTTTTTGGGATGGAGTTTCACTCTTGTTGCCCAGGCTAGAGTGCAATGGCGCAATCTTGGCTCACTACAACCTCCGCCTTCCAGGTTCAAGTGATTCTCCTGCCTCAGCCTCCTGAGTAGCTGGGATTACATGCATGCACCACCACGCCTGGCTAATTTTTGTATTATTAGTAGAGATGGGGTTTCTCCATGTTGGTCAGGCTGGTCTCAAACTCCCGACCTCAGGCAATCCGCTCACCTCGGCCTCCCAAAGTGCTAGGATTACAGGCGTGAGCCACCGTGCCCTGCTGTCACTTCCATTTTAATGAATATTTTGATCCATAAAAAGTAGAAACTGTCTGGGTGCAGTGGCTCACACCTGTAATCCCTGCATTTTGGGAGGCCAAGTTGGGAGGATTGCTTGAGTCTAGGAGTTTGAGACCAGCGTGGGCAACATGGCAAAACCCTGTCTCTACTAAAAATACAACAACAACAACAACAACAACAACAAAACCTAGCTGTGTGTGGTAGCTTTCACTTGTGGTCCCAACTACTTAGGAGGCTGAAGTGGGAGGATCACACCATTGCACTCCAACCTGGGCAACGAGAGTGAGACCCTGTCTCAAAAAAAAAAGAAAAAACAAGTAGAAACAAAATACATTTATGGAAGGATACCTTTTTTATGGGATACATTTTGCTTTTTTTTTTTTTTTTTGAGATGGAGTCTTGCTCTGTCGCCCATGCTGTAGGGCAGTGGCACAATCTCAGCTCACTGCAACCTCCGCCTCCTGGGTTTAAGGAATTCTCTGCTTCAGCCTCCCAAATAGCTGGGATTACAGGTGCGTGCCACCATGTCTAGCTAATTTTTTTTGTATTTTTAGTAGAGATGAAGTTTCAGCATCTTGGCCAGGCAAGTCTTGAACTCCTGACCTTGTGATCCACCCGCCTCGGGCTCCCAAAATGTTGGGATTACAGGCGTGAGCCACTGTGCCTGGCCAAATTTTGCTTTATGAAGAACCTATCACATTTCCTTTGTATTTATCAGTTTCTTCTGGCTGGTGAACTTGTTTTCAGAAATAATGACCCGTTCCACACTGACTTTGGGAAAATTAATCTTCTGCTCAGGATTCTAATGATTTTAGAGTATAGAAAGAGAAAGCCAGGCTGGGCTCACACCTGTAATCCCAGCACATTGGGAGGTAGAGGTGGGAGGATTGCTTGAGCTCAGGAGTTCCAGACCAGCCTGAGTAACGAGGCAAAACTCCGTCTCTGACAAAAGCCTGTAGTCTCTGCTACTTGGGGGACTGACACTGGAAGACTGCTGAGCCCAGAAGGCCAAGGCTGCAGCGAGCCATGAAAAAAAAAAAAAAAGAAAGAAAGAGAAAGTTACTCAGGTGAATAAAAATAAAGAATGGAACGGTGAATTGACACACGGGATGTCATGGAGACCAGTCTTCAACTTTCTGTGATGTTTTCTCTCTGCTTCCCTCTATACATCTGTTCCGCCTGTCTGTCCCTTGATTGATCCTCTTGAACTTGGCCTGATAAGTTACAACCTCCTGCACCAAATATCTACCATTTTCTGAGAACAACCTTCTCAGTATCTGTTATGGGTTGACTCATGTTCCTCAAAAACACATGTTCAAGTCCCAACTCCCATACCTGTGAATGTAACCTTATTGGGAAAGACAGTCTTTGCAGAAGTAATCAAATTAAGATAAAATCATTAGGCCAAGTGTGGTGGCTCATGCCCATAATCCCAGCACTTTGGGAAGCTGAAGCAGGTAGATCACTTGAGGTCAGGAGTTTGAGACCAGCCCGGCCTAAATGGTGAAACTCCGTCTCTATTGAAAATACAAAAATTAGGCCAGATGCAGTGGCTCACGCCTGTAATCCCATAACTTTGGGAGCCGAGGCGGGCAGATCACCTGACATGGAGAATTCGAGACCAGCCTGACCAACATGGAGAAACTCCATCTCTACTGAAAATACAAAACTAGCCGGGTGTATGCCCGTAATCCCAGCTATTCAGGAGGCTAAGGCAGGAGAATTGCTTGAACCTGGGAGGCAGAGGTTGTGGTGAGCCAAGATCACGCCATTGCACTCCAGCCTGGTCAACAAGAGCAAAATTCCATCTCCCCCACCCCCCCCCCAAAAAAATACAAAAATCAGTTGGGCATGGTGGCGGGCACCTGTAATCCCATGGACTCAGGAGGCTGAGGTGGGAGACTTGCTTGAACCCAGGAGGCAGAGGTTGCAGAAAGCCGAGATGGTGCCACTGCACTCCAGCATGGGTGTCAGAGCAAGACTCTGTCTCAAAAATAAATGAGTAAATAAAAAGATAAAGTCATTAGGGTGAGCCCTAATCACATTGGTCTCCTTTTCTAAGAAAAGGAGAAGAAACACAGAGACAGACACACAAAGGGAAGACAACAGGAAGAGAGATACACAGGAGAACACCGTACAACAACACAGGCAGCGATTCAAGTGATGCATCTACAAGCCAATAAGTGCCAAGCATTGCTGGGAGCACCAGGAGCTCAGAGAAAGGCATGGAATAGATTCGCCCCTACAGCCTTCAGAGGGATCATGGTTCTGCTGTCACCTTGATTTTGGACCTCTGACCTTCAGAACTGTGATAGTATAAATTTATTTCACTTTAAATAAGTGAGTTGGCCGGGTGCAGTGGCTAGCTGGGACTATAGGTGTGCTCCACCATGCCCAGCTAATTTTTTGTATTTTATAGAGATGGGTTTTCACCATGTTGTTGAAATGTAGAGATGGGGTTTCACCATGTTGTCCATTCTGGTCTCGAGCTCCTGACCTCAAGGAATCTGCCCACCTCAGCCTCCCAAAGTGCTGGAATTACAGGTGTACGCCACCACACCTGGACCAAGTTATGTTTAAAAACTGACCTCCAGATGCTCGGAGAGACTGATTTGAATAATACAACTGTGGCCAGCTCTGTGTGAATTACTCTTTCTCTATTGCAATTCTCCTGTCTTGATAAATTGACTCTGTCTAGGCAGCTAGCAAGGTGAACCCATTGAGTTGTTATATCCTGGGCTCCAGTGATCCTCCCACCTCAGTCTCTCAAGTAGCTGGGATCACAGGCCCACACCAGCACACCTGGTTAATTTTTGTGTTTTTAAATTGCTGGTAGAGACAGGGTTTCACCATGTTGCACAGGTTGGTCTCACACTCCTGGGCTCCAATGATCTGCCCTCCTTGGCCACCCAAAGTGCTGGGATTATAGGCATGAGCCACCTCACCTGGCCTTAATAAAATATCGTAATTTCTCTAGACCAAGCATTTGTACAAGATATGGTCCCTTAGGAGAAGAAATATTGTCTGGTTGGTAAAATAGTTACTCCAAGGTACAAGTATGCCAAACAAATTAGGCTATTTGTGGCTGAGAGCAGTGGCTTACACCGGTAATCTCAGCACTTTGGGAGGTCAAAGTGGGCGGATCACTTGAGGTCAAGAGTTTGAGACCAGCCTGTCCAACATGATGAATCCCCGTCTCTACTAAAATTAGCCAGGCATGGCAATCGCCTGTAATCCCGCCTGTAATCCCAGGCTGAGGCAGGAGAATTGCTTGAACCCAGGAGGCAAAGGTTGAAGTCAGCTCAGATCGTGCCACTGCACTCCAGTCTGGGTGACAGAGCGAGACTGTCTCAAAAAAAAAAAAAAAAAAACAAATTGGGCTATTCATAAATATCATTAATTGGGGCCTTTTATGGAAGCAACAGGCGGCAGAGATTCAAAAAAAGAAAAAAAAGTTCACATCAACACTCAAAGATGTTATGTATAGTATGTAGTGTTTCCCTAATCAGACTGAAACAGCTGAAATGGGAAAAATCTTTAGGAGAGTTTTTTGTGTTTTGTTTTTCTTTTTGCCATTCTTGGGATTCCTTCATGTTACAGCTGGGAAGATAGCCCTCATGACATGCAGAGCCCAGTTGTGAAGCATTCTACCTAAATAAATAAATGAAGCCTGAATTTGAGCCAGATTGGTAAGTTTATCAATCATCTTTCAATTTAGGAACTGTACATGCTGGTAAATATCGAACTGGCTCTCCAAGGAGAATAGCCCTGATTTATGGTGTTTTCTGCTGGCTTCTGATTCCCATGATGGCCAGTTTCAAGTCCCCAAGCTGAGGACAGTGAACTTGAAGTTGAGAGGAGATACATGTACCAAGCATTTGAGCTATCTTCTGAACAGTATTGCTAAGGAGTTTTTATTTTTATTTTTTAATTTTTAATTTTTTTTTTTTTGAGACAGAGTCTCGCTCTGTTGCCCAGGCTGGAGTGCAGTGGCCGAATCTCAGCTCGCTGCAAGCTCTGCCTTCCGGGTTTACGTCATCTCCTGGCTCAGCCTCCGAGTAGCTGGGACTACAGGCGCCCACCACCACGTCCGGCTAGGTTTTTTTGTGTGTGTTTTTTAGTAGAGATGGGGTTTCACCGTGTTAGCCAGGATGGTCTCGATCTCCTGACCTCGTGATCCGCCTGTCTCAGCCTCCCAAAGTGCTGGGATTACAGGCTTGAGCCACCGTGCCCCGCCAGGAGTCTGTTTTAATAGTAGTACTCGACATCTGCAGAGAACATAAAGACATAAAGGAAGAGTATTGTTTTCTGTGGACCAGGTATCTCACATACGAACTCCTTCACAGTTGGCATTCTTTTTTAATCCTTACATTTGATGAGGGAGATACTCTCAGTTTTATAGGCCATAAAACTAAGGGCCTAAGAGAATTAGTGGTTTGTATAAAGTCGCACAGCGAAGCTGAACTAGGTACATTATTTAACCTTAATGGCCTTTGTTTCCTTTGCTGTAAAATGAACTAACAATAGTATTTCAAAGATGGGCCAGGCGTGGTGGCTCACACCTGTAATCCCAGCACTTTGGGAGGCCAAGGTGGGTGGATCACTTGAGGTCAGGAGTTTGAGACCAATATGACCAACATAGTGAAACTCCTCGGCTCACACCATCCTCTTGCATAAGCCTCCTGAGTAGCTGGGACTATAGTCGTGTACCATAATGCCTGGCTTTTTTTTTTTTTTTTTTTTTTTTGAGACGGAGGGAGCCTTGCTCTGTTGCCCAGGCTGGAGTACAGTGGTGTGATCTTGGCTCACTGCAACCTCCCCCTCCCAGGTTCAAGTGATTCTCCTGCCTCAGCCTCCCCAGTAGCTGGAACTACAGGCATGCACCACCACACCCAGCTAATTTTTGTAATTTTATTAGTGATGGGATTTTGCCATGTTGGCCAGGCTGATCTCGAACTCCTGACCTCCGGTGATCCACCCACCTTGGCCTCCCAAAGTGCTGGGATTACAGGCATGAGCCACCGCGCCTGGTCTATTTTTTTTTTGGAGGGGGACACATGGAGTCTTTCTATGTTGCCCAGGCTAGTCTTGAACTCCTGGCCTCAGGCAATCCTTCCACCTCAGCCTCCCAGAGTGTTGGAATTACAGATGTGACCCACCACACCCGGCCTTGGCAATTGTTGAATACAATTCTGTTTGGATTATAATGAAAGTTTAGGGGCAGGGCAGGGTAGCTCAGGCCTATAATCCTAGCACTTTGGGAGGCCAAGCCGGGCAGCTCACTTCAGATCAGGAGTTCGAGACCAGCCTGACCAACGTGGCAAAACCACATGTCCACTAGAAAAAATACAAAAATTAGTCAGGAGTTGTGGTGCATATGTGTAGTCCCAGCTACTTGGGTGGCCAAGGCACGAGAATTGCTTGAACCCGGGAAGAGGAGGCTGCAGTGAGCCAGATGGCACCACTGTACTCTAGCCTGGACGAAAGAGCAAGACTGACTCAAAAAAAAAAAAAAAAAAGAAAGAAAGAAAAGAAAAAGAAAAAGAAAAAAAAAACAAACAAGCAGGCAAGCAAGATTGGGTTGTATACTGATGCATGCAAATTATTTTAAAAAATAAATTAGACCAGGAATAATAATGTCATTGCCACTCATGGATGTTATGATGCTCTGTCTGGGGTGGGAGTACTAAGAAAGGAGATGCAGCCAAGGCCCCAGGGCATTTAATAACTGTTGGACAAGACAGCCATGGGGACACAGTGAGAAATGATATTTCTCATGAGTGTTATAAGAGAGACAGGAAGACAGAACTGAGTTGAATACATTCACAGCTAGACAGGGAGAGCAAATGTGTTTCTTTCCAGCCTACTGTGCTGGTGAGTTCTCCTCGAAGCCTTGTGTTGAAAATGACTGCAGGGCCTCTTCTGTGGAGGTGCAATAGGGCTTTGTGTTCATCACATCTGCCTCCTCCTCTTCCTCATATTGCATTGAGGCCAAAAGCTAGAGAATTACTTGAAGCAAGCAAAGGGAGGCCTTCTGAAACTATAGGTTCATAATATAGTTTATGATATGACTTCGGTATATAGAACACAGAAACATGCACCAATCGTATTTAAAAAGAGAGATGAAAAGAGACATTATTAAAAAAGGAGAAAGAGATGAAAAGAAAACTGCATACTATATAAAGAGATGTGGGCATCTTGGTTTGGCTGAACCTGGTGAAACAGGAAATTTTCCTTGACCCCTTCATGGGCCTCATGACAAGGATGCTACACTTACTCAGTCCACAGCTCTCAACCCCTCACAGGAGGAGGAGCACGCAGGTGAGCAGGTGCAGGTGCCAGAGTGAGCGCTTTTGGGCACAAACAGGAGCAAAATTCCATGTGGGCCCCTGGCAGTGTCTAGCGGGGAGTACCCACGACTCCCAAGGCCCCAGAGGGTGTGTGCTATAGTGCTCTTTTTTTTTTTTTTTTTTTTTTTTTTTTTTTTTTTGAGACGGAGTCTCGCTCTGTAGCCCAGGCTGGAGTGCAGTGGCCGGATCTCAGCTCACTGCAAGCTCCGCCTCCCGGGTTCACGCCATTCTCCGGCCTCAGCCTCCCGAGTAGCTGGGACTACAGGCGCTGCCACCTCGCCCGGCTATTTTTTGTATTTCTTAGTAGAGACGGGGTTTCACCGTGTTAGCCAGGATGGTCTCGATCTCCTGACCTCGTGATCCGCCCATCTCGGCCTCCCAAAGTGCTGGGATTACAGGCTTGAGCCACCGCGCCCGGCCTATAGTGCTCTTTTAGCTCTGCCATCTACAGATGGCTTAAATGTTAAACAGCTCAGTGGGCCCTCTCTTTTTTTGTGAGGTGGTTGCTCTCTGCCAGCGAGGGCAGAGGGTCAGTGTGACAACCTTTAGCGTCTGCACCCATGGCACCTGAGTTCTTGTTTAGCATCCAGGAAAAATCAGGTCACACAAATGAACTGAAGGGTGGTGAATACAGAGGATTTTATTGCTGATGAAAGTTGCTCTCAGCAGGAAGGGGAGCCAGAAGCGGGATGGAGTGGGAAGGTGATCTTCCCCTGGAGTCTAGCTAGGGATGGAAGCAAGGTTGTCAAGCCGTCCCTCTGTAATCAAGCTGCTTCTCTCCGACATCCAACTGCAGTCTCTGATGTCCAGCTGCTTCTCCTCTTCTCCCCTTCTCTGCTCTCTGCCAGTCGGGTCAGGGGTTTTTATGGGTACAGGATGAGTGGCATGGTAGGTCATGAGTGGTTTTGGAAAAGGCAGCTTTCAAGTGGGAAAACAGGAATGCATGTTCTCACTTTGGGCCAAGGTTCCAGGCTTGAGTGTAGGGCTTTATCAGGGACCCTGCCCTTTTCTGCCTACAATTTATCTGACTCCTGTCCCTATCACTGGCATACTACAGATCATCATTATTTTGAAGACAAAGAGAAATTTCTGGGTAACACAGGATTCTTAGGGCCCTGAGTTCCTTAACATTTTCTAAATGAGTTTTGATCTTCTAGGGAAAGAATTTTGGCTGTTCGTCTTATATAAGGGGTCCTCACTTTGATTATAATTCTATAATCTGAATCATGAATTGGTGACTTGAAAATGGCGTCTCTGGAGTTTGATCTGGGACCTAAGGATGTAATCACTGACTTTAATGATGTTTTGACACTTTATTAGACAATGATACCATTTTATTTTATTTTCCTTTTTTTTTTTTTTTGAGACAGGGTCTGTCTCAAAGTGTCTTGGAGCACAGTGACGTGATCGTGGCTCACTATAACCTTGGCTTTTCAGGCCCAAGCAATGCTCCCACCTCAGCCTCCCAAGAAGCTGAGACCACAGGCACAAGCCACCACATCTGGCTAAATTTTTTAGTTTTTGTAGAGACAGGGTGTCACCATGTTGCCCAGGCTGGTCTTGAACTCCTGAATTTAACTGATCATCCCACCTTAGCCTCCCAAAGTGCTAGGATTACAGGCATGAGACACCACACCCAACCTGCGGCTATTTTTCTTTTCTTTCTTTCTTTTTTTTTTTTTTTTTTTGAGATGAAGTCTCACTCTTGTCCCCCAGGCTGGAGTGCAATGGCATGATCTCGGCTCACTGCAACCTTGGCCTCCCAAGTTCAAGTGATTCTCCTTCCTCAGCCTCCCCAGTAGCTGCAATTACAGGTGCCTGCACCACGCCTGACTAATTTTTGTATTTTTAATAGAGATGGGCTTTCACCGGGTTGGCCAGGCTGATCGCGAACTCCTGACCTCAGGTGACCCACCCACCTTGGCCTCCTAAAGTGCTGGGATTACAGGCATGAGCCACCGTACCCCGCCACCTGAGGCCATTTTTCTATAGAACTCTTCTGTTGTGAATTCCCTGCCTGGAGATTCTCTCCCAAAACCCAGAAAAATGTTGAAGACACCATTGCAAAATTATAACTGAGCTGACCTAACCAGCTCCACCTTGCTTCTAACCTCCAAGCTGTCCTTGTTCATTCCTGGGCATAGGCTGAACTAACTTTGGGAGAAACTTAGTTTATAGTTTAAAACAAAGACAATAACAGTCCTTTTCCCAAAAAAAAACCTCCTTCTTGCCTGCGGACTAGACTGCCTTTGTAGGATTAACAAATTAGGCACAAGATTAGAAATTATGGTTTAGGAGTCATGCAGCTAGAGGCTACAAGATGCTGACCCTCCCTAAACTGCTCCTAAGATTAGTGCTTGAGATATTTTGCAAACTCTGCCCTTGATGGATCAGCTGGTACCACCCAGAAAGATAAACTGGTTCATCTGATCCTGTGGCCCCACTCAGGAACTGACTCAGTGCGAGAAGACAGCTTCAACTCCCTATAATTTCGTCTCTGACATGGCCAATCCACATTCCTGGCTCACATTCCCGGCTCACCAGCTTCCTCCCACCCACTAAGTTGTCCTTAAAAACTCTGATCCCCTGGCCGGGCACAGTGGCTCATGCCTGTAATCCCAGCACTTTGGGAAGCCGAGGTGGGCGAATCACCTGAGGTCAGGAGTTCAAGACCAGCCTGGCCAACATGGTGAAACCCCATCTCTACTAAAAATACAAAAATTAGCCAGGCGTGGTGGCGGGCACCTGTAATCCCCGCTAGTTGGGAGGCTGAGGCAGGAGAATTGCTTGCACCCGGGAGGCGGAGTTTGCAGTGAACTGAGATTGAGCATTGAGCCACTGCATTCCAGTCTGAGCAACTGAGCGAGACACTCTCACAAAAAAAAAAAAAGCAAAAGAAAAACCTCTGATCCCCAAATGCTCAGGAAGACTGATTTGAGTAATAATAAAACAGTCTCCTGTACCAGCTCTGTGTTAATTACTCTCTCTATTGCAATTCCCCTGTCTTGAGAAATCAGCTCTGTCTAGGTAGCAGGCAAGGTGAACCCACTGGGTGGTTACAAATTCTCTAAAATCAATTAATACTATTGATTGATTGATTGATTGAGACGGAGTCTCACTCTGTCACCCGGGCTATAGTGCAATGGCGCGATCTTGCTCACTGCAACTTCAACCTCCCAGGTTCAAGCGATTCTCCTGTCTCAGTGTCTTGAGTAGCTGGGATTACAGGCACTCACCACCATGCCCGGCTAGTTTTTGTATTTTTAGTAGAGATGGAGTTTCACCATCTCTACTAAAAGATTAGTATGTTTTACTCATGCCATGAGGTAAAACATACAACTCAATCATATTGGCCAGGCTGGTCTCAAACTCCTGACCCCAAGTGATCCGCCTGTCTCGGCCTCCCAAAGTGCTGGGATTACAGGTGTAAGCTACCAGCGCTCAGATTAAACCAATATTAGAATTTATTAATCCCTATTAAAAAATTTTTTTTCAGAGATGGTATCTCACTATGTTGCCCAGGCCGATCTGAAACCTTGGCCTCAAGGGATCCTCCCACCTCAGCCTCGAAAACGGCTGGTATTACAGGTACGAGCAACCATGCCCACGCAAATGCTATTTTCCATACTTGGCTGAGTAATAAAATAACTTAGGAGATAGTTTTCATTTCTGATGGGCATTGGTTGACTGCACACACTATAATTTAGTCTTTTTCTTTTTTTGAGATAGAGACTCGCTCTGTCGCCCAGGCTGGAGTGCAGTGGTGCGGTCTCTGCTGGCTTCAACCTCTGCTTCCTTGGTTCAAGTGATTCTTCTGCCTCAGCCTCCTGAGTGGCTGGGATTACAGGTGCGTGCCACCATGCCTGGCTAATTTTTGTATTTTTAGTGGGAACTGGGTTTCATCATGTTGTCCAGGCTGATCTTGAACTCCTGACCTCAAGTGATCTGCCCACCTTGGCCTCCCAAAGTCCTGGGATTACAGACATGAACCACTGCACCCGGCCCTAATTCAGTTTTCCAATCATGAGTTATAGGTATAATGTTTGTATTAAATAGGTAAAGACCACTTACTCTGATTTTTAAAAATACCAGCTAGGGTGGTAGCCCACACCTGTAATCCCAGCACTTTGCGAGACCAAGGTAGGTGCATTGCTTGAGCTTGGGAGTTCAAGATCATCCTGGGTAATATAGCAAAACCCCATCTCTACAAAAAAATACAAACATTAGCTAGACATGGCGGCAGGTTCCGGGAGTCCCTGCTACTGGGTGACAGAGCAATACGCTGTCTCAAAAAAAAAAAAAAACCTTAGAATGCTAATCATTACTTTCATATTCCCTTGGTATTTATTTTCTTTTCCTTTTTCTTTATTTTTATTTTATTTACTCTTTTTTTTTTTTTTTTTTTTTGAGACAGAGTCTCGCTCCTGCCACACAGGCTGGAGTGCAGTGGTGCTATTTCGGCTCAATGTGACCTTACCCTCCTGGGCTCAAGTGATCCTCCCACCTCAGCCTCCTGCGTAGCTGGGACTACAGGTGCACGCCACCACACCCTGCTAATTTTTGTATTTTTAGTAGAGATGGGGTTTCGCCATGTTGCCCAGGCTGGTCTCAAGCTCCTGGGCTCAAGTGATCGGCCTGCCTCAGCCTTCCAAAGTGCTAGGATTATAGGCGTGAGCCACCCCACCTAGTCTGTCTTCCTTTTTCTTTAGGAAAATATTTTTATTATTTCATTTTTGATCTCTTAGCCTGTTTATATGTAGTCACATTAATTGATTGTATGATAGCATTGGTGAATTCCAAATGGTTTGGATGATTTCCACCCTCTCTCTATGCACCTTGGGTTTGGATTTAATTTGCTCTTTTAGCAGGAAAATACAGCAAGGGACATAGCCAGGATGCCCAACTATTTTCATGAAAGAGGATAAAGTTCCCTTTACTGAACAGGATTGAGATAATCAGGAGTTTGTTCTTTACCCTGAAATCCAAAGCCTGGAATCCTGGGCCAGGCGAGAAATATGAAATGCATGATTAGGAGAGTGAGCAACAGGGCATGGTGGGGGCCTGTGCTGGGTTGGGGTATGCATTCCAAAGTCAATACATTTTAAAAAAACCTCTTCAGTAGCTAAGCCCTGCATTGTTATATGATTAATAAATAAAATGTTGACATCTAGGGTTGACAAACCTAATACTTTTTCCTGAAATTTTCAGCAGTCTCTGTGAGTATATTTGTACTGTTATGTTCCAGCAACTGTGCACATAACAACTGGTATGATCAATAAGACATAGTCCTTGCCAGGGCCAGGCACGGTAACTCACACCTGTAATCCGAGCACTTTGGGAGGCCGAGGCGGGCAGATCACTTGAGGTGCGGAGTTCAAGACCAGCCTGGCCAACATGGAGAAACCTCGTCTCTACTAAAAATACAAAATTAGCCAGGTGTGGTGGTGCATGCCTGTAATCCCAGCTACTCGGGAGGCTGAGGCAGCAGAATTGCTTGGACCCGGGAGGCGGAGGTTGTAGTGAGCTGAGATTGTGCCACTGCACTCCAGCATGGGCAACAAGAGCGAAACTCTATCTCAAAAAATAAATAAAATAAAATAAAATAAAATAAAATAACCTCCTTGCCTTGAAAGCCTGCTTATAGGAAAGCAAAATAGAGATATAACAGATAAAGGCAAGGAAGTGTGAGTCGTCACTCTTTGTTTTCATGTTGTAAGTAAATAACAAAGGTACGATATGAGCCAGCAAGTCAGGAGTAGAACAGAGAGCAAAAGCATGGCCTCTAATCTTCCCCCATCTAAATCATGCACATAATTAATTGGGTGCCATTGCCAAGAACCCCTGTCTTCCTGACTCCAGTCCTAGCTCACTTTGGCTGGCTTCCAGCCTGGAGTTGGCAGCTGGGATTTTGAGCCTGGTGCGTGGTAACCGCGCTGTTAGAGCTCTTTTGTTCACATTAAGGATATACCCTGTAAACAGCAGCTCATTCTGTAGACAGTCATCAATATTTTCACTAAAATGATAAAAAGATAGCCAGTGAATTGTTGAAACATTTAAGCAGTAGAAAGAATTCCCTTAGGGAATCCATTTTAATGCAGAGGACCAAGAGGCATTTGGAAAGATACAAAAAATAATCATAATAACATTATTATTCATCATCATAATAAATGGACCAGGGAGGAAACAAAATGGCTCAGTTCAATGTTTTCTGAAATAACTTTGGCTTCTTCGTTTTATAAGGTCTTGATTTCTAAAGAGTTTATATTACACATGCCTTAAAGAGCTGCAATTATGTTACATTGTGTTAAAGGTGGTAATTTTTCTTTAAAGCTTCATTGGGCCGGGTGGGCGGTGGCTCCCGCCTGTAATCCCAGCACTTTAGGGGGCCAAGGCAGGTGGATCACCTGAGGTCACAGGTTCGAAACCAGCATGGCCAACATGGGAAACCCCGTCTCTACTAAAAATACAAAATTAGCTGGGCATGGTGGCTCATGCCTGTAATCCCAGCTACTTTGGGGGCTAAGGCAGGAGAATCGCTTTGACCTAGGAGGCAGAGGTTGCAGTGAACCAAGATCACACCACTTCACTCCAGCCTGGGTGACAGAGTGACTCTCCGTCTCAAAAAGCAGGGGGAAAAAAAGCATTCATACGTTTCTTAATGAAAAAGAAAAGCCAGCCAGGAGTGGTGGCTCACGCCTGTAATCCCAGCACTTTGGGAGGCAGAGGCAGAGGCAGGCAGATCACCTAAGGTCAGGAGTTCAAGACCAGCCTGACCAACATGGTGAAACCCCACCTGCACTAAAAACACAAAATTTGCCAGGCATGGTAGCACATGCCTGTAATTCCAGCTACTTGGGAGACTGAGGCACGAGAATAGCTTGAACCTGGGAAGCGAAGATTGCAATGAGCCAAGAATGCACCATTGCACTCCAGCCTGGGTGACAGAGTGAGGCTCCTTCTCAAAAAGAAAAAAAAAGAAAAAAAGAAAAGCCAGGCACGGTGGCTCACGCCTGTAATTCCAGCATTTTGGGAGGAAGAGGCGGGCAGATCACCTGAGGTCAAGAGTTCGAGACCAGTCTGGCCAACATGGTGAAACCCCATCTCTACTAAAAATACAAAAATTAGCCAGGCATGGTGGCAGGCACCTGTAATCCAAGTTACTTGGGAGGCTGTGGCAGAAGAATCGCTTAAACCCAGGAGGTGGAGGTTACAGTGAACTGAAATCGCGCCACTGCACTCCAGCCTGGGGGACAAAGTGAGACTCTGTCTCCAAAAAAAACTTTTTCTTTTTTTTCTTTCTTTTTTTTTTTTTGAGACAGGATCTGGCTCCCGCACCCGCCCTGAAAAGGAAAAAGATTAAAAAAATTAAAAACAGCCTTTCTCAAAACTAAACTGCCTTTGTAAAACTAACGAAAGGCCACAGGTTAGGAGGACGGGAGGGGTTTAAATTTGACTAAGATGCAGATGTATTACAAATCTTTATTCTGGAAATCACAAGATTTGTAACTTCTCCAGTTACTCCTGCAATTAACATCACTGTTACAGAACCTAAGATTAGACTTTTGAGATGGCTTTTGAATTTGTTTTTCTTTCTTTTGGAGACAAGGTCTCCCCTCTGGGCTGTAGTGCAATGGTGTGATCAGAGCTCACTGTAGCCCACAACCTCTCAGGCTCAAGAAATCCTGCCACCTCAGCCTCCCAGGTAGCTTAAACCACTAGGACATGCCATCACATCTGGCTGACTTTTATATCTTTGTAGAGATAGAGTTTTGCCACATTGCCCAGGCTGGCCTCAACTCCTGGGCACAAGCAAACCACCTGCTAAGGCCTCCCAAAGTGTTAGGATTACAGGTGTGAGCCACCATGCCTGGCCCTTATTTATTTATTTATTATTTATTTATTTATTTTTGAGATGGAGTCTTGCTCTATCACCCAGGCTGGAGTGCAGTGGTGAAATCTTGGCTCACTGCAAGCTCTGCCTCCCAGGTTCATGAAATTTTCCTACTTCAGTCTTGCAAGTAACTGGGATTACAGGCGTGAGCCACTGCGGCTGGTTAATTTTTTATTTTTATTTTTTAGAGATGGGGTCTTGCTATGTTGCCCAACTGGTCTCACATTCCTGGTCTCCAGCAATCCTCCCACCTTAGCCTCCTAAAGCATTAGAATTACAGGCATGAGCCACCGCACCAGGCCATCCTGTAGTGTTACATTCCCATTTCATAAAGGAAGAAATGGGTCAAAGAAGACCTTTTGATCTTATCATGTGAACCTTTCTTGCTCCAGACATTTGGATCTTATGATGGATTCAAGAAGTTGGAAAGTAATACACCCAAAACACTGCAGCCAATTTAAAATTGGTTTAAAGGCTCACATTTGAGGCACTTCCTTGGTCTTCTTAATATAGGATTAATCTTTATCTTTGTTTTGTTTCGTTTCTTTCTTTCTTTTTTTTTTTTTGAGATGGAGTTTCACTCTTGTTGCCCAGGCTGGGGTGCAATGGCACAATCTCAGCTCTCTGCAACCTCCGCCTCCCGGATTCAAGTGATTCTCTTGCCGTGGCCTCCCGAGTAGCTGGGATTACAGGCATGTGCCACAACGCCCAGCTAATTTTGTATTTTTAGTAGAGGCAGAGTTTCTCCATGTTGGCCAGGCTGGTCTCGAACTCCCGACCTCAGGTGATCCGCCCGCCTCGACCTCCCAAAGTGCTGGGATTACAGGTGTGAGCCACTGCACCCGGCCTTTAGGATTGATCTTTATCTAAAAGAACAATCAATAGCAAACACTAACAATTTTGTCACCTACATGAAATCTAAGTAGTGCATACTATAATTTGGGAAATTGCCCATGGACTCAGCCAAGGGAATAAAAGGCGTGGACAGTTCATTCAAGTAGCAGGGCCACCAATGAGGTGCATAAAACACATAAAATTGATAGTGTTTGAGTCTGGTAAAAGATTCTCACATTAGAGCAATTGTGAATATCTGAGGAGAATAGTCAAAATATTTTCATGAATTGGCCAAGAGATAAGTATAAGTGATTACTCTTTTACCCAACTCATAATGAATATTTCTGGGAGAAGAATCAGTGCAAAACGAAGCTGATAATAGCTAAAACTGCCAAGGTAAGCTGTGCTATTACCCAAACATTGCTGGAAGAATCAATACTTTGTAACAAAATATAGACTTGCAAAATTGGACTCATGAAATAATGTGGCTACAAAAGGAAAAGCACAATGGTAGAAGCTATAGTTGGTGGTTGGTTTAAAAACTCACCGTATTGGCCAGATGCGGTGGTTCACACCTGTAATCCCAGCACTTTGGGAGGCTGAGGCAGGTGGATCACAAGGTCAGGAGTTCAAGACCAGCCTCCCAACATGGTGAAACCCTGTCTCTCCTAAAAATACAAAACTTAGCTGGGCATTGTGGCGGGCACCTGTAATTCTAGATACTTGGGAGGCTGAGACAGGAGAATTGTTTGAACCCAGAAGGCGGAGGTTGCAGTGAGCTGAGATTATGCCATTGCACTCCAGCCTGGGTAACAGGGCGAGACTCCATCTCAAAAAAAAAAAAAAAAGATTCTCACAGTAGAGCAATTGTGGAATATCTGAGAATAATAAAAATATTTTCATGAATTGACCAAGAGATAAATATGTGATTATTCTTTTATCCAAATCATAATTAATATTTCTGGGAGAAGAATCAGTGCAAAATGAAGCTGATAATAGCTAAAACTGCCAAGGTAAGCTGTGCTATTACGTAAACATTGTTGGAAGAATCAATACTTTGCAACAAAATATAGACTTGCAAAATTGGACTCATGAAATAATGACCACAAAAGGAAATTCATAATGGTAGAAGCTATAGTTGGTGGTTGGTTTAAAAAATCCGTGTATTGGCCGGGCACAGTGACCCACGCCTGTAATCCCAGCACTTTGGGAAGTGGATGTGGGAGGATCACTTGAGCTCAGGAGTTTGAGACCAGCCTGGGCAACATGGAAAAGCTCCCCTCTACCAAAAATGGTGGGACGCACCTGTGGTCTCAGCTACTTGGGAGGCTGAGGTGGGAGAATTGCTTGAGCCTGGGAGGCGGATGCTTCTGTGAGCTGAGATTGCACCACTTGCACTGCAGCCTGGGTGACAGAGTGAGATCTCGTCTCAAAAAAAAAAAAAAAAAAAAAAATCACTGGATCATCCTGAGCAACATAGTGAGACTGCATCTCTACACACACACACACACACACACACACACACACACACACACACACACACACACACACACACACCCCAAATTAGCCAGGCATGGTGATGTGCACCCATAGTCTCAGAACAGAACAAGATCCGGTCTTGGCCAGAACCAGTGGCTCACTCCTGTAATCCCAACACTTCGGGAGGCCGAAGCAGCAGATCACCTGAGGTCAGGAGCTTGAGACCAGCTGGGCCAACAATTCAAAACCCCGTTTCTACTGAAAATACAAAAATTAGCTGGGCGTAATAGTGCACACCTGTAATCCCAGCTACTTGGGACATTGAGGAAGGAGAATCACTTGAACCCAGGAGATGAAGCCTGCAGTGACCCAAGATAGCACCATCGCACTTCAGCCTGGAGGACAGAGCAAGACTCTGTGTCAAAACATACATCAAAAATAAACCAGTAGCAGCAAAACTTTTACCAAAGATTAATGTCTACAATGTCACAGGCTGGGTGCGGTGGCTCATGCCTGTGATCTCAATACTTTGGGAGGCCAAGGTTGGAGGATAACTTAAAGTCAGGAGTTCAAGACCAGCCTGGCCAACATGGTGAAACTCTGTCTCTACTAAAAATACAAAAATTAGCTGGGCATAGTAGCACACACCTGAAATCCCAGCTACTTGGGTGGCTGAGGCAGGAGAATCACTTGAACCTGGGAGGTGGAGGCTGCAGTGGGCCAAGATTATAAGACTGCACTCCAGACTGGGTCACAGAGTGAGTCTCTGTGTCCAAAAAAAAAAAAGTCCACTTGTGAATGGTAGGATTCAAGCCCATGTCTGGCTTCTATGTCTAGAGTTTTTTGCATCAATACTGCTGATTTTTTTTTTTTTTTAAGAGACATAGCCTCCCTTTGTCACCCAGGCTGGAGTGCAGAGGTACAATCATGGTTCATTGCAGCCTGGACCTCCCAGACTCAAGAGATTCTCCCCTCTAAGCCTCTAGAGTAGCTAGTACTACTGCCTGGTGCCACCATATTTTGCCATATATCTGACGTGGAGATATATATATATATATATATATATATATATATATATTTTTTTTTTAGCTACAATCACTTTTTTGTTGCCCAGGCTGAAATGGTACTGTTTTCTTTCTTTTTTTAAATCAGGCAGCTTCCTGAGCCAGAGTAGGCTCAGACTCCTTACTACAGTTTTTCAAAAAATGATGGCATAAGGTGAGATCCTGTGGTCCTGATTTCAGACAAATGAGGTAACGTATTTCATTATTTAATCAAGTACAAGAATGAATGTTAAATATTTTATATAATTCAAAACATATGGAGCTCTTCTGGAAGTAATCAGGTAAGACCTAAATTGATCTCATTAACCATGTGCTTGAAAAGTTATGGCTGGGAGCCATGGCTCATGCCTGTAACTCCAACACTTTGGGAGGCTGAGGTGGGAGAGTCTCTTCAGACTAAGAGTTCAAGTTCAGCCTGGGCAACATGATGAGACCCCACCTATACAAAAAGTAAAAAACAATTAGCCAGGTGTAATGGCATGGTGGCACACACCTGTGATCCCAGCTACTAGGGAGGTGGAGGTGGGAGGATCGTTTGAGCTCAGGAGGTCAGGGGTGCAGTGAGCTGTGATCATGCACTCCAGCCTCGGCAACAGAGCAAGACCCCGCCTCAAAAAAAAAAAAAGAAAAGAAAAGAAAGGAAAGAAAAGTTAACATTTCACAGAGTGTTGGGAGAAAGGAATATGGGAATGCATTACCTATATTCTAATTATCTATATTCTACTTAAATATCCCAATCAGAGCAGCGTGATTTTGGAGTAATCTAAAATACGTTGCATTATCAAAGAGTTTCTAAGCAAGACTGTGTAAAATGGCATCTGCAGGAATTCCTTCTTCTCTTGGATGGTATATGCTTCTCTGTCAGTCTTTTTATTTATTTATTTATTTTGAGATGGAGTCTGGCTCTATCGCCCAGGCTGGAGTGCAGTGGCGCGATCTCGGCTCACTGCAACCTCTGTCTTCCAGGTTCAAGCAATTCTCTTGCTTCAGCCTCCGAAGTAGCTAGGACTACAGGTGTGTGCCACCACGCCCAGCTAATGTTTTGTATTTTTAGTAGAGATGGGGTTTCACTATGCTAGCCAGGATGGTCTCAATCTCCTGACCTCGTGATCCGCCCTCCTTGACCTCCCAAAGTGTTGGGAATACAGGCGTAAGGCACCACTCCCAGCCTCTCTGCCCATCTTCTAATGCTACTGGTTTATTCCATATCATTTAGAATGAGCTTGTCCAACCCATGGCCCAGGGGTTACATGTGGCCCAGGATGGCTTTGAATGCAGCCCAACACAAATTCGTAAACTTTCTTAAAACTTTATAAATTTTTTTGCGATTTTAAAAAAGGTCATCAGCTATCTAAAGTGTTAGTGTATTTTATGTGTGGTACAAGACAATTCTTCTTCTTCCAACATGACCCAGGGGAGCCAAAAGAACCCCTGTTCTAGACATTCCTGTTTCTGGCCATTGATGGCATCTTTTGAACATGTATAATTCTTCTGTCATTTCAAAAGGATTTAGGGAAAGAGCAGGTCTATTAAACGGAACTATAAACATTAGACCTTGGATTAGGTCTATTAACTGGAACTATAAACATTAGACAAATAGCTTGACTCAATGGTGGTTATAGAAAAAAATAAAGATCTGGCTGGGTGTGGTGGCTCACGCCTGTAATCCCAGCACTTTGGGAAGCTGAGGTGGGTGGATCACCTGAGGTCAGGAGTTCGAGACCGGCCTGGCCAACATGCTGAAACCCCATCTCTACTAAAAAGAAAAAAATTAGCTGGGCATGGTGGCAGGCGCCTGTAATCCCAGCTACTCGGGAGACTGAGGCAGGAGAGTTGCTTGAACCTGGGAGGTAGAGGTTGCAGTGAGCCGAGATCACGCCACTGCACTCCACCCTGGGAACAAGAGCTAAACTCCTTCTCAAAAAAAAAAAAAAAAAAAAACCATTTCAAAAAGAAAAGAAAAGAAAAGAAAAATACAGATCTGTAAACATTTTAAGGAAACAAACTCTTCTGAAAAAATTCATCACTGAAGTATGACAGAGGAAATTCACTCCAAGCTACGTAGGAAATGTAGGACAGCAGAGTTTAATGGGTAATGGCACATAACCAGAAGGAATTTTAATTCTTTAAGAAATCTGGGATTAAAATGAGTATTATCAAAAAACGATTGCATCCTGAGCCTAGCATAAAGCAGGCACTTAATTATTTAACTGAATGGATGACATTGTCAGAAATTTTCTGGGATTGAATCCAAGCTAAATATCAAATGTGGTAGAGAACATTCCGATTTATAAAACCAGAAATTCTACCTAAAGCTAGAGCTCATCCAATCCAAACACATTTTTAGTAGGCCCATTTTGAACCAGCGTGCAACTCGAGCTATTTCTCTATGTCTTGTTGTAAGAGAACTTCAACATCTCCCAAAAGGTGGTTCTTTTTAGTTGGTTTTCTGTTTTGTTTTGTTGTTGTTTTTGCCAGTCTAGCTGTCACTCAAGTGGGAGAGCAGTGGTGCAATCTGGGCTCACAGCAACCTCCACCTCCCAGGCTTAAGTTATTCTAGTTCCTCCGCCTCCCGCCTCCCAAGTAGCTGGAATTACAGTCGTGCGACCACACCCACCTAATTTTTGTATTTTTAGTAGAAATGGGGTTTCTCCATGATGCCCAAGCTGGTCTCAAACTCCTGACTTCAGGCGATTTGCCCGCCTTGGGCTCCCAAAGTGCTGGGATTACTGGCGTGAGCCACCGCACCAGGCCTCTTTTTTTTTTTTTTTTTTTTTTTTTTTTTTTTTTTTTTTTTGAGCCGGAGTCTCACGCTGTTGCCCAGGCTGGAGTGCAGTGGCGCGATCTCGGCTCACTGCAAGCTCCGCCTCCCGGGTTCCCGCCATTCTCCTGCCTCAGCCTCCTGAGTAGCTGGGACTACAGGCGCCCGCCACCGCGCCCGGCTAATTTTTTTGTGTGTATTTTTAGTAGAGACGGGGTTTCACTGTGGTCTCGATCTCCTGACCTTGTGATCCGCCCGCCTCGGCCTCCCAAAGTGCTGGGATTACAGGCTTGAGTTCAATATCTCACTTTATTTAAGTAAAAGCTGCTAATATAAGTTTATATTGGACAGTAACCAGAGAGTAACTTTGATACTGGTAAGGTAACACTGTAAGTTAGGTGAGTTGCAAAGTTTTTTTTTTTTTTTTTTTTTTTTTTTTTTTTTTTGAGACGGAGTCTCGCTCTGTTGCCAGGCTGGAGTGCAGTGGCGCCATCTAGGCTCACTGCAACCTCCACCTCCTGAGTTCAAGCAATTCTCCTGCCTCAGCCTCCCAAGTAGCTGGGACTACAGGCGTGTGCCACCACAACCGACTAATTTTTATATTTTTAGTAGAGACGGGGTTTCGCCATGTTTGCCAGGATGGTCTTAATCTCTTGACCTCCTGATCCCCTCTCCTCAGCCTTTCAAAGTGCTGGGATTACAGGCGTGAGCTACCGCGCCCGGCAAGTTGTAAAGTTTCGTAAGAGAACTTCAAGTGGCAAATGCTGATTAACTCTCTGGAGACCACCAAAGGAGAGGAAAAAAATAAAATTTTTTTTGTTAGGGCTCATTTTTTTAGAAAATAAACTACGACTCTGGCAGGGAGAGTCTGCTTTCAAAAAAGTTCCTTCAAACTTTAATTTGCATACTTGTTAACCTGGGGATGTTGCTAGAGGCAGATTTGATAGGGCAGGTCTGGGATGGTCCTGGGAGCCTGCAATTCTGAGTTCTGGCAGGTGCTACTGGCTTGTCGACCACACTTTGCGTAGCAAGGGTATAAACTCTCATCCAGCTTAGGTGACTTAATCGTTTTCAATTAATGATTTGATCTAAGTGTGACTGTTGTTTTGCAACGAAAGACAGTTTCCAGAAAACATCAGTACTGGTAATTTCCCCCGTTTTCAAACACGGGAAAAAAATACAACTCAACTCTGAATTGTAGCTCCAGGCTCCACAGTCAGTTCTTTCCTTCCCTCCCTCCCTCCCTTCTTTCTTTCTTTCTTTCCTTCTTTCCGATGGAGTTTTGCTCTTGTTGCCCAGGTTGGAGTGCAATCTCGGCTCACTGCAACCTCCGCCTCCTGGGTTCAAGCGATTCTCCTGCCTCAGCCTCCCGAATAGCTGGGATTACAGGCGCGCGCCACCACGCCCGGCTAATTTTGTATTTTTAGTAGACAGGGTTTCACCATGTTGGCTAGGCTGGTCTCCAACTCTGATCTTACGTGATCCGCCCGCCTCGGCCTCCCGAAGTCCTGGGATTACAGGCGTGCGCCCGGCCCACGTGGGTTATTTCTGAGGCGGCTTTGATGGACCACAGTACACACCTATGACCCCAGGGCAGGTGTCAAGGTGCTGGCGCTGGGGTCGGCTGAGAAGGGCTGCGGGGACACGGGGGATGCCCGGTCGCCCTCGGCCGCAGACGTCAGCCCTTTCCAGGAACGCGCGGGCCCGCACCCCCCGCGCGCGGCTGCCGATTGGCTGGGATGGCGCCGGGCGTGACGTCAGGGCCCGCCCCACCGCCCTCCGGCCCCGCCCCTTGGGGTGGCCTGGCAGTTTGGTCTGGAGCAGCTGAAACCGGTTTGAGCGTAGCCGCTTCCTGCCGCTCGGCGCCGCGGCAGGCCGCCTGGGGGAGCGCTGGCGAGGCGCGTACGGCGGGCGCACGGTACCTCTGCCTGTGGTCCTCGCTCTCGGGCGGGGCGGCGGCGACGCGGACCTGCGGACTAGCGAACCCGGCAGGTGAGGCGGCGAGCCGGGTGCGGGGGCCGGGCGGCCGCTCACGTGGCGGGCCGAGCTGTCAGGGCGTCCCGGGACGCGGCGGGGCTGGGGGCGTCGGGGCCAAGGCGCAGGCGGGGTCCTCGGGCCGGGCACTGCCAGCGGGGGAACGGCGGTCGGGCGTTCGCTGCGCTAAACCGGTGGCTGGGACGCACTCGACTTTTATTGTTCACTGCCGCGCTTCCGCTAGGCTGCCTGGGGCTTAGTTCCCTTCTAAAAAATACGTGGAGCATTTGAGGCGTAGCAGGGTAAGTGGAGCATAGGACCACCGCAAATATGCAGAGTACTGAGTCCGGGAACAAAGACACCAGAAATGCAGGTGAGGTCCTCTGGGGACATCCCCTGCCCCACAGCGGCCCCCTGGCTCACCGCCGCTCTCTGTCCCTAAGTTACTCATCGTGTTTTGACAACTGCTTATTTTCTGAAATTGCCTGGACACGTAGTCTAGGACATGCTTGTATAATTCAGTTATTCCAAGAAACCAAAGTGCCTTTCCTAGGAAAAGATTCCAGGAATAGTCATGAGTGCCCTCGATACAATTTTTTAGGTCGGCTGCCCCTTCTCTCCAAAGCTCTACTTTTCCCAAAGCTCTTCAGACTGCCTTGCTGAGGTAGGAGAGAGAGCCTCAATCACTTAAGTGTCTTATCAGCCCTCTACCCAGACTCCACTGGCCCGCTGGAAAAGAAATCGGGCATGAATTGTAGAGGATCTTCCACCTTAAGGCAGCTGTTAGTCTTAGTCTGATGTAGACCTGCATAGAGGAAACTGATGGAACCGAGCAGGATGTTTGAACCCGATGTTTTTTCTTCACACTCTTCTGTCGCCTCCCCCCATTTCTGCACAGCTCTCACCCACTACTCTACCCCGTCATGCTTCCCCTTGCTACGTTTCTGACGAGTTGTGACTTAACTAAGAAATAAACACAAGGTATTAGTCCTTTTTTTTTTTTTCCTCAAAATTCCTAATGTCATGGATACAAATAACACCAAGCAAACAAGAAAACTGCACATGGTGCAATCCATTCCTGATTTAAGAACTAGGAAGAACCAAGAGCTAGAGAAAACCAGTATTCTAGACAACATTTAAATCTGCATAATAATGACATGGGAAAGCTGGACTCTGAGAAATAATGACCACAAAAGAAAACTCATCGTAGCAAAGTGAGTAAAATTTGATACGTACATAAAGTACGTCGATGAATCGAATCTTTATGTATGAGTTAAAACAGGAAAAAAATGTATGAAACATACACATGAGAATAATATCACGATAAAATGAATGGAAAACATTTGGGAAAATGTTACTGCATTGTTTAGAAAGTTGATCAAGGAATTAACTTGGCTTAATTAAACCTATTCCAGAAACACTTTTTTAATAAAGACCCATTAATGTCTTAACATGTTTGATTAAGATATTGGCTTCAAGTATACGGGAATCAGAATGACAGTCACAACTTATCAGAAATGTAGCAAGGGTTGTAGTGATCCTTCACCAAGATGAGCGAAAATTAACTCAGGGAAAGGTAGGCATTTTATATATTACTTTATTTAGCTAGTTAGGAGGATCAAAGCTGCCAAGGCCTAGGAAAGGGCAAGGATAATTGGAAACAGCTTTTTTCCTTGAAAAAATTCAAAGGAAAACAGAGATATTCCTTTTAGCCAGCAAAACACTTTAGCTAAAAATATCTGACTTCAATTTAGCTCTAAAGTAAATGTCCCTGTACCTTGGTTTACTTCATACCCCTTTTGTTTCCCAGGCTGGTAAATCAGTAGTGTCACGTGTGGGGAAAGTTTGAGGAAAAGAACAGAGTAAAATTTATTTTGTCAGGTAGTGTGAACTCTGAAATTTTTAAAAATGTAGATTACCATGTCATATTTTGCTAATTGCTTGAGTCTTTTAAAAAGGGTTATTTAAATACTACTCAGAATCTCAGATGAGAATGCTGTTTAGTCTTTCTCTTCAAAGATTACAAAATAGATGTTATGGTTTCAAAAACCAAAAAGCAGAGGCCTATCTCAGAAAGTGTAGTCTATATGTGAGGTAATAGGTGAGTTGGTTACATTCTCTGGTCAGCTCATGTGCATACAATGACTAACATTTTTCATCTTACTCTTGTTTTTATGTATATCCAGAACTGACCTTCCCTTTCCAAGTTGGGATTTTTTTTTCCTTGTTTAGAAGAAGATGTATGGGTGGGTGCATACATTTTTTGTTCCACAACACAGTCGTTTCTTTTACTTGGTCACTGCTGTTTTGGTGGTAACTGGATGCCAAAATTGTATACTTCAACACAGCACCAGACTTTTGGCCTCTGTCCATAATCAAGTAAATTGCATTTGGAACAGCTCCCAAGGCTTTTATTTGGTATGGTATCAAATTTGGAGAGGGAGGGCGTTCAGGGTGGAAATCAAATCAGATTGCTTGACTTTGGTAAATCAAGTGGAAGATGATGCTTTGTTGACTTTTGGAGAGGTTTTCTGGGAGGTGTTTTTGTGCTTGTGTATATAGCTTTGTATAGTACACTTACTGCAGCTGTTTACTGCTAAGTTACTGTAGTCACTCTTCTAAACAACTTTGAGAATAAGACTCAGTTTTTATAATCAGTTCATTTCCCTTTTATTAAATTTACTTAAGTTTTCCATTTGCCTTAATGCAGTAGAAATCTAGAGATAATTTTGTACTAGCTGTTGATTTTGGTGCATAGGAATAATATCTGATTTCCATTCGGTTGATTAAAATAGTTAGTTAAAATTAGTCAACAAATAGCAAAATACCAACTATTTAATCATGTATATGAGGTTGTCCTTAGTTGAGAACCGCAACAGTAAACACCAAATGAAAGCGCACCTTATAGGTTAAGATTGAAGTTGGTCATTCAGCCGTTTTGATGGGTGATGGACTATTTGCTCTCTTAAATGTAATTCAGTAACTTAAATGTCAGGCCTTTTTTTTTTTTTTTTTTTTTTTTTTTTAAATCGAGACAGAGTCTCACTCCATCACCCAGGCAGGAGTACAGTGGCACAATCTCAGCTCACTGCAACCTCTGCCTTCTGGGTTCAAGTGATTCTCATGCCTCAGCCTCCCAAAGTGCTGGGATTATAGGCGTGAGTCACCATGCCTGGCCACCATGTTTACTCTTAGATGCAGAAGATAGTATAAGAAATTATTAGAGGCCGGGCGCGGTGGCTCAAGCCTGTAATCCCAGCACTTTGGGAGGCCGAGGCGGGTGGATCACGAGGTCAGGAGATGGAGACCATCCTGGCTAACATGGTGAAACCCCGTCTCTACTAAAAATACAAAAAACTAGCCGGGCGTGGTGGCGGGCGCCTGTAGTCCAGCTGCTCGGAGGCTGAGGCAGGAGAATGGCGTGAACCTGGGAGGCGGAGCTTGCAGTGAGCCGAGATCGCGCCACTGCACTCCAGCCTGGGTGACACAGCGCGAGACTCCGTCTCAAAAAAAAAAAAAAAAAAAAAAGAAATTATTTTGATGAAGGGAAGTCTTTTCTTTTCTTTTCTTTTCTTTTCTTTTCTTTCTTTTTTTTTTTTGAGATGGCGTCTCCCTCTGTTGCAGAGTGCAGTGGCGCAGTGGCGTGATCTCGGTTCACCACAATCTCTGCCTCCCGGGTTCAAGTGATTCTTCTGCCTCAGCTTACCGAGTAGCTGGGACTGTAGGCACGTGCTACCATGCCCAGCTAATTTTTGTATTTTTAGTAGAGATGGGGTTTCACTGTGTTGGCCAGGCTGGTCTTGAATTCCTGACCTCATGATCCGCCCGCCCGGGCCTCCCAAAGTGCTGAGATTATAAGGAATGAAGCCACCACGCCCGGCCTTTTTTGTTTCTTTCTTTTTTTTTTTTTTTTGAGACAGAGTCTCGCTGTGTTGCCCAGGTTGGAGTGCAGTAGCGCGAATTTTGCTCACCGCAACCTCTGCCTCCCAGGTTCAAGCGATTCTTCCACCTCAACCTCCTGCGTAGCTGGGATTATGGGTGCCCACGACCATGCCCAGCTAATTTTTGTATTTTTAGTAGAGACAGGGTTTCACCATGTTGGCCAGGCTGGTCGACCTTAGGTGACCCACCCGCCTTGGCTTCCCAAAGTGCTGGGATTACAGGCATGAGCCACTGTGCCTGACCAAAGGGAAGGTTTTCACTAGTGTAGTATTGTGTGTTCTAACCAAAATGGTAGAGTTGCCAGATAGGGAATTTCGTATCCAAATATGACATGACTCCACACTAGTGGTCTTGCGCTCTGTGAGATGAATATTTGACAATGTACATTTATAAATATATATATATATATATATATCAGTGTTACATTTTATAATTGATGTAAATGTGATGATACATAGTTTATAGCTAACATGGAGCCTGGACTCTTGGCCCACATCTCAACCTGAGCCCATTGATGTTTGGAGCTGGACAATTAATTATTTGTGGAGGGCTGTTCTGTGTATTGTATGGTGTTCAGCAGCACTCTTTGGCCTTTACCCGCTAGATGCTAGGAGTGCCACTCCCAGTTGTGACAACCAGAAATGCCTCCTGACATTACCAGATAATCCCCTGGAGGGCAGAATTGCCTTTGGTGAGAACTGCTGGTATAAATCTATCTACCTTGACTGGGAAGTGTGGTTAATTTTGCGTAGCAGTGTTCATTAAATGACTCGGGGGGAGGGGAGGGAGCAAAGCAGAACTGGAAAAGTGACTATGAAAGGTAGCTAGGCAAGGTACTTTAGAATTGTTTTGTAAGGTAATATATAAATGCAAATGAAATTTAAGCTGGTAGTGTTCATGATGCAGAATAAAGATGTGATTGGAATTCTTGTAGGAACATTGGTGGGTTGGGGGCAAAGGTTTTTTTGGGGGGTGTTGGAGAAGTTATGTAGAATATGGTGTGTCTTTGGATGGAGTATGTTTTCTGTCCACTTAAATTAAGTAAGTATCTCAAAGTATATTATATGTATGTGTGTATTAATCTATTTTTTATATTCCTTTAGGTATTTAAGTTAGTGGATGGGAAACAGATTCCTTTGACAAGGAAGAAATGAAAAAATTAGCGATAGTTGTTTTTCTTCTCTACCACAGTATTACCCGGGTCAGGAAAGATAGGGTTGAATTCAGAACAGCTGCTTATCAGAAGAGACAGTATGTAGCAAGAGAATCTTGACAACTTAAAAAATAACAAGTTTGGATACTTTGTTTTACAATGTGTATTTCAGGCGTGCATTCTGTCTTGTTTTCTTTTTGGGCATACATTCTTAAAGAATAGCTTTGTAGCACTAGGCTTCAAACTTGCTAGATACTTCCCAAGTAATTGAGTCACTGTATATATAAGGACTCTGAAATTAATCTTTTTTTTTTTTTATGCTCATAATTGAGATTCATTTTCATTTTTTGCTTTAATAAAAAAAAGCTTTATTCAGACTGTGTTTTGTTTTTTTGAAACAGGGTCTTGCTCTGTCACTCAGACTAGAGTACAGTGGCACAATCACAGCTCACTACAGCCTCAACCTCCTGTGCTAAAGTGATCCTGCCACCTCAGTGTCAATCTGTAGCTGGAAGTACAGGCGTGTTCCCCATGCCCGGCTAATGTGCGTGTGTGTGTATATGTATATGTGTGTGTGTGTGTGTGTGTGTGTATGTGTGTATATATATATATTTTTTTTGTAGTTATAGGACCTCACTGTGTTTCCCAGATTGGTCTCAAACTCCTGAGCTCAAGTCATCCTCCTGCCTCAGCCTCCTTAAGTGTTTGTATTACAGGCATGAGGCACTGTGCCTGGTTTATTTTTTGCTTTTTCACTTGTTTCTTCCCCCTACTCCCACCCTGCACTAAAGTTACTTTAAAACAAACAAACAAACAAAACCCCACCATAAAACTGCAAAGACATTAAATATTGCTTTTAAAAATATAAATGGTTGAAATTGTTTCTTGATGGTGGCTATCTAATGCTAATATTTTTATACTGTAAGTTACTTTTTTTTTTTTCTAGCACAACATCATAAAAGAAATCCATCAGAATGACACCTTCTCAGGTTGCCTTTGAAATAAGAGGAACTCTTTTACCAGGTATTTTAAAAGTTTTACTTTAAAACAATTAAAATTAAATTAGCATGTTTCTTATCTGGATTACCTTAAATATGGAGTTGCTATTAGAGTGCACCTGATTTTTTAGATGAAAATATCTGTAGGTCCTGCCTGATATCAGAAATGTACTTGGAGCATAGTAAGCACACCAAAAACCTCCTCAAACACTGTCTTGTTCTCATGTTTTCCCAAAAAAGCTGTGAATTTATACTTAACTTTGCACAGGACAGAGATGGTTGGGCTGTGGTTTCTAGGCAGCATTAAAATGAAGGAAACTTTGCTAGTGCAAGAAGTTGGTAGGCCAGGCGCAATGGCTCATGCCTGTAATCCCAGCACTTTGGGAGGCCAAGGTGGGCAGATCACTTGAGGTCAGGAATTCAAGACCAGCCTGGCCAACATGGTGAAACCCCGTCTCTACTAAAAATACAAAAATCATCTGGACGTGGTGGCACGTGCCTGTAATCCCAGCTACTTGGGAGGCTGAGGCAGGAGAATTGCTTGAACCCAGTAGGCAGAGGTTGCAGTGACCTGAGATCATGCCATTGCACTCCAGCCTGGGTGACAGCCAGACTCTGTCTCAAAAAAAAAAAAAAAAAAAAGAAAGAAAGAAAGAAAGAATAAGTTGGTGAAACAATTGGCTGGGATAACCTTGTTCCTATGTGTGAATATGTTTTTAGCCTCATTGTATTTTTTGCAGTCCCTTAAAGTGCTGTGAGATAATTTTAGTGTAAGATAGCATGTCAAAGCCGTATCACACCTGGGCTCTCATAAAACTGAGGTACCTCTCAGTTTTACGTACTCTGGCTATACAGGCCTTTCAGTTCCTTAAATGTGCTGCATTCCTTCCTCCTTTCTATCCTCTTTTAGGACTTTCTCAAATGCTGTTTCCTCTGCCTAGATCTTTGCCCACTCTCATACTCCCCCTGTTCCTTCTCTCCCCTGTCCCCACTGCTAGCCTCCAGATTCCACTAGGTTAGGGCCAGCCTCCTGATTCCACTAGGTTCTGGCCCTATTTTATAGCATCTCTTGGATATTTTCTAGAATTATTTGAGTGACAGATTGTAAACTCTGTTGAAAACGTGACTTTTTTTTTTTGAGACGGAGTCTTGCTCTGCGCCCAGCCTAGAGTGCAGTGGCACGATCTCAGCTCACTGCTATCTCCGCCTCCTGTGTTTAAGCAATTCTCCTGCCTCAGCCTCCTGAGTAGCTGGGATTACAGGTACCTATCATGGCGCCCGGCTAATTTTTGTATTTTTAGTGGAGACAGGGTTTCACTGTCTTGTCCAGGCTGGTCTGGAACTCCTGACCTCGTGATCCACCCGCCTGGGCCTCCCAAAGTGCTGGATTACAGGTGGGAGCCACTGTGCCCAGCCTTTTTTTTTTTGAGATGGAGTCTCACTTTATTGCCCAGGCTGGAGTGCAGTGACGTGATCTCGGCTCACTGCAACCTCGGCCTGCCGGGTTTAAGCAATTCTCCTGCTTCAGACTCCTGAGTAGCTGCGATTACAGGCACCCACCACTACACCCAGCTAATTTTTTTTTTTTTAGACAGAGTCTTGCTCTGTTGCCCGGGCTGGAGTGCAGTGGCACGATCTCAGCTCACTGCAGCCTCGGCCTCCCGGGTTCAAGCGATTCTTCTGCCTTAGCCTCCCGAGTAGCTGGGATTACAGGTGCCTGCCACCACACCCAGCTAATTTTTGTATTTTTAGTAGAGATAGGGCTTCACCATGTTGGCCAGGCTGGTCTTGAACTTCTGACCTAGTGATCCGCCAACTTTGGCCTCCCAAAGTGCTGGGATTATAGGCATGAGCCACCACACCCGGCCTGTGCCTGCTAATTTTTTATTTTCAGTAGAGACAAGGTTTTACCATGTTGGCCAGGCTGGTCTTGAACTCCTGACCTAAAGTGATCCGCCAGCTTTGGCCTCCCGAAGTGCTGGGATTATAGGCGTGAGCCACCGCACCCGGCCTGTACCCGGCTAATTTTTTATTTTCAGTAGAGACAAGGTTTCACCATGTTGGCCAGGCTGATCTTGAACTCCTGACCTAAAGTGACCTGCCCACCTTAGCCTCCCAAAGTGCTGGCATTATAGGCATCAGCAAATCACACCTGGCGTTTTTGTATTTTTAGTAGAGACAGGGTTTCGCTATGTTGGCCAGGCTGTTCTCGAACTTCTGGCTTTAAGTGATCTCCCTGCCTTGGCCTCCCAAAGTGCTGGGATTACAGGCATGGGCCACTGTGCCTGGCCCACATGTATTTAGAGCCCTGAAATCTGAATGACTGTCACACTTGGAATTTTAGTTAAGTTTTAGGCAGTCCAAGCTAACAAAATGCTCATGCAGGTGGCTAAAGCTGAGTACAATTCTAGTCTTACTAGAGCGGTGCCTCAAGCTTGGAATCCCAGCTGTTCTCAGAATGTGGAGGAGTCTGTCTTGAGCCAAATTGGCAGTTGGACTCAGTTCATTATCTTTTTCTTTATGAATTTTAATTGTATTCAGAATGTGTTGATATTTAAGTCAGAGACTTCTACGTACTTTTATCCAAGTGTGTTCTGCTAAATATATAAAATTTAGCAAGAAGAGGTGGTAGCTATATGTTGGCTTTTAAAGTCTATTGATAAGTGTTCAAAAGAAATGATAGTCATTACTTTAGTTAAGAAGTACTAGATTTTGGCCAGGTGGGGTGGCTCATGCCTGTAATCCCAGCACTTTGGAAGGCCAAGGCAGGCAGATCACCTGAGGTCAGGAGTTCAAGACCAACCTAGCTAACATGGTGATCCCATCTTTATTAAAAATACAAAAATTACACAGTCGTGATGGTGTGTACCTGTAATCCCAGCTACTAGGGAGGCTGAGGCAGGAGAATTGCTTGGACCCGGGAAGTGGAGGTTGCAGTGAGCCCAGATCATGCCACTGCACTCCAGCCCGGGCAACAGAGCAAAACTCCATCTCCAAAAACCAAAAAAGAAGTACTAGATTTTCCAACTATGTAAGTCTTTGTTTTGATGGGTTTTTAATTACATTTCTGCTCTCTCATTGAAGTTTTGTTTTTGTTGTTTTTGAGATGGAGTCTTGCTCTGTTGCCCAGGGTGGAGTGTAGTGGTGCGATCTCGGCTCACTGCAACCTCTGCCTCCTGGGTTCAAGTGAATTCTCCTGCCTCAGCCTCCCGAGTAGCTGGGATTACAGACACCTGCCCCCACACGCCCACCTCAGCCTCCCAGAGTGCTGGGATTACAGGTGTGAGCCACCACGCCTGGCCTTGATAATGTTCTTGATGTGAAACTTATTAATAGCTACTGTTTGACTTTCTAGAAAATATTAATGACCCTTTAGAGTACTGATAGACATATAGTGTTTGCCTGTTAAAATTGGAAGCTGTCTTGAAAGCAGAGACTGTGGTTTTATCCCATGTGTATTCTTGGATGCTTGTTACTGGCTCAATGAGTAGTTGAACAGATGAAGAAAACATCCGTATGCCTTCCGCCTTTTCTCTGGCTTTGGTTCTAGAAGGGTGAGTCGAGTTAATAGGCAGGTGTTAGTGAGTGGTAGGTACCTGGGCCCAAACCTATATCTAGTGAGGCTCCTTCATCTCTGCTAAAGGAGGCAGCACATCTGGTTGAACTAATGCAAACTTCCCTACTTGTCCCACTATGACTGATTGTTCTGTTTCTCTGTGACTGATTGTTCTGTTTCTTTAGGAGAAGTTTTTGCAATATGTGGAAGCTGTGATGCTTTGGGAAACTGGAATCCTCAAAATGCTGTGGCTCTTCTTCCAGAGAATGACACAGGTGAAAGGTGAGTATGGAAATGTGAGGTTACAGAATAACTGTGACATTAACCTTAGGATTTTAGGGGCTTTTAAGATATCTTGGTATTTTTTCTTTTAGTTTTAATTTTTATCATCGTTACCACGTTGCATAGTTTTATGAGTGAAATAATTTTACAAAATGTGTGTGGTAAAAACAGGTTCCGTTCTTACCGGTAATCCCCGCCTCTCAACCACTTTCATTTCTTTTTTTTGTAATTTATTTTTTATTTTTACAACTCAGGATAATTGAATACACTTTTACTTCTTGACTGGTTCTTTAGGTACTTACCACCATAATTAGTTAGACAGGGTCTCGCTCTGTCACCCAGGCTGGAGTAGAGTGGTGTGATCCTAGTTCAGTGCAGCCTTGAACTCTTGGGCTGAAGCCATCCTTGCACCTCAGCCTCCTGAGTAGCTGTGACTATAGTCACCCATCACCATGCCTAGTTAATTGTGGGTTTTTTTGTGTGTTTTATTTTTGGTGTGGAGATGGCATTTTTTGTTTGTTTTTTGGGGTTTTTTTTTTTTTTTTTGGCGCAAAGGTGGTGTCTGGCTATGTTGCCCAGGCTGATCTGAAATTCCTGGACCTGAGATCCTCCCACCTTGCTTTCTTATTTAAAGAAACATTTTGAGGCATTATCATTTGTCTTGTCAATATATATTCTTTTCTTTTTTTTCATTTTTTCTGATTTATTTTTTTAATTGTCAGTACATATTCTTAATAAGAGATCTAATTTTTGTATTTGCTTATAAAAGTATTTCCTTGAAGTATTAGTGTTAAAAGGAGCTGAGAGTGGAACACATACTTAGATATCTTAGCTAAAATAAAGAAATGTATTCACTAGTGGCATTGAATCCATCAGTAAACTTAGTATGGGCCCAGCGGATGGAGAAAGGTAAATCTAGGTGTCAGCCACTCTTCTGCAGTTAAGTGTGAGCTCAGGCAACTGATGTCTGTAGGCCTCAGTTACCTCATCTACACAGTAAAGGCGTTAGCATAAATGAGTGGATGTCAGCAGAGGTGGCACTTACCCCACTGTGGATAGTTGGAAGTGTTATAGGTTTTCCTAAATAGCGTACAAGTATATCCAGTGCCAGATTAGGTGATTGCTAAGGCTCTATTTTCCTGTAGAGCAGCATGACTTAAAATGTGGCCTGTGCACCAGTAGCAGTCCAAAAGACTTTAAAAAAAGTCAATCCATGATGTGAGAAATACAAAAATTGAGAGCAAGCATTTAGAAATGGGTATAGCAGTTTGACTCCATGCATGTCACTGTGGGCACATCTCATTGAACTGGGTATGTAGATGAGAATATTGGTCACCAAACAGGTTGAGTAAAGGAAACAAAAACTGCTGGTCATTGACAGCAAATAGTTTGAGGAGCACTGGTGGTAAAGCAGAGGAAAATAACAAAGGAAGGTAAAACAACAGTAATGGAAGCTAAGGGAAAGAAAATTAAAAAACACAGAACTCCCTTTTTTCTAGTTTGTCACTAGTATCACACATTTTCTCAGCCAATTCTCAGCTCTTCTTATAAGAGTTCTATTGGTAAATTGTATTATTTCAGTAGTATATATTCTTTACTAGTCTTTCAAAGACTAGTATTTCCTTCAAGTGGCTGTTTTTTCTTTGATTTTCTGATCAGCCACTCTGGTCTGAAGTGAAACCTCTTATCTTTCTGAACTTGTCTCTAAAACACACCCTTGCCTGTCCTAAGTCAGTTTCAGCCAACTTGGTCAAAAAGTTATGAACAGGATAAGACACTTAACAACTTTAAGAGGACCAGTTGTTCATATGTTGTGCATGTACAGTGAAATAGAGCTGATTCACAGGTGGCAGATAAACAGTGTTTTACAGGGAGAAGGGAGTAGATGACACAGGAATCCATGTGCCTTTAGACAATATTCATGAGTTTTAGAATTGTGTTTCTTTGGAATTTTAATATACTCTACATCTAAGTCTGCTGTGCCCCTCTCTTTCAGGGAGCGTCTTAAGCTTTCTCTTACCAGCTCTCCCTACCCACAGGCTCATAGCAGCTAGAGCTTTCCTGGAATTTTTTTCTACTTAGAGATAACTTGAAGGTCATGGTATCATTTCCTAATACTGCTGAAGATGTGGGTCACTTGTGGTTTCATTTGCCCTCCTTGTAGATTTTATGGTATTTTGGGAAAAGATATAAGGGCAATTCAGAATTAGGCAGTTGCACTAAACTACTACATGACTATCCGTCTTTCCTGGTTTTGATTTAATTTCATCAGATAATTTTGTCTTCACCAAACAGTGCTGATTCTTTCTTTGAATTTTTTGTTGTTGTTGTTGTTGTTGTTGTTGTTGTTTTTGAGACAGAGTCTTGCTCTGTCGCCCAGGCTGGAGTGCAGTGGCGCGATCTTGGCTCACTGCAAGCTCCGCTCCCGGGTTCACGCCATTCTCCTGCCTCAGCCTCCCGAGTGGCTGGGACTACAGGCGCCCGCCACCATGCCCGGCTAATTTTTTTTGTATTTTTTTAATAGAGACGGGGTTTCACCGTGTTAGCCAGGATGGTCTCGATCTCCTGACCTCGTTATCTACCCACCTCAGCCTCCCAAAGTGCTGGGATTACAGGCTTGAGCCACTGTGCCCAGCCTTTTAAAAAAATTTTTAGACAGGGTCTCACTCTGTCACACAGGCTGGAGTGCAGTGGCGTGATTTCAGTTCACTCTAACCTCAAACTCCTGGGCTCCAGTGATCTTCCTGCCTCAGCCTCCAGTGATCTTCCTGCCTCAGCTAGATGCACACCATCATGCCCAGCTAATTAAAATTTTTTTTATAGAGATGAGGTTTCACTATGTTGAGACCCAGGCTGTTCCTGAACTCCTGGGCTCAAGCTTCCCTCCTGCCTTGGCCTCCCAACGTTCTGGGTGTAAGCCTGGGTTCTGGTTCATTCTTAAATTTGCCACGTTTGCTTAGACAAGTGGAGTAAAAAGACTCGCTGCTTTGCCTTCTTTATCTCTTATTTTCATTTAGTGGTTCTTTACCAGGGATCACATTAGAATCACTTGGGAGGACTTGAAAAAAAATACACATACCTAGATCCTGGAGATTGAGAAATAATGGCTGAGAGAGTGGCTGCAGCACAGTTTTCAAAGCTTATTACTAATTCTACTCTGCACATCTGGGGCTAGTTTCACATGCTCCAACTGTTTTATAGATGAGGTAGTACTGGGAATTTGCCCCCCCCTTTTTTTTTTCCTTTTGGGGTAGCAGAAATGGCAACTTTCTATTCTGAATTGAAAGAGTCTGCCTGGAAACCTCTGTTGAAAAGAATTCTGAGGCTTGTTGGGGAAAATTAGGGAACATGTGCCAAGCATTTGCTATTTTTTTTTGTTTTTGTTTTGAGATGGAGTCTCACTCTGTCGCCCAGGCTGGAGTGCAGTGGTGTGATCTGGGCTCACTGCAACCTCGGCCTCACGGGTTCAAGCGATTCTCCTGCCTCAGCCTCCTGAGTAGCTGGGATTATAGGCGCATGCCACCACACCCGGCGAATTTTTGTATTTTTAGTAGAGATGTGGTTTCATCATGTTGGTCAGGCTGGTCTTGAACTCCCAACCTTGTGATCCGCCCACCTCAGCCTCCTAAAGTGCTGGGTTACAGTTGTGAGCCACCATGCCTGGCAGCATTTGCTATTCTTGCTTTAAAGCAGTGATATTTATTTATTTATTTATTTATTTATTTATTTTTTATTGTACTTTAAGTTCTAGGGTACATGTGCACAATGTGCAGGTTTGTTACATATGTATACATGTGCCATGTTGGTTTCTTTAAAGCAGTGATTTTTAAAAATGTACATACCTTAATTAAAAAATACTTTATTGCTAAAAACTGATACAATCATTTGAGCCTTTAGTGAATTGCAATCTTTTTGCTGGTAGAGAGTTTTGTCTCGATGTTGATGGCTGCTAACTGATCAGAGTCGTGGTTGCTGAAGGTTGAAGGACAGTGTCAATTTCTTAAAATAAGACAATGGGCTGGGCGCGGTGGCTCACGCCTGTAATCCCAGCACTTTGGGAGGCCCAGGCGGGCGCATCATGAGGTCAGGAGATCGAGACCATCCTGGCTAACATGGTGAAACCCTGTCTCTACTAAAAATACAAAAAATTAGCCGGGCATGGTGGCGGGCGCCTGTAGTCCCAACTACTCAGGAGGCTGAGGCAGGAGAATGGCGTGAACCCGGGAGCTGGAGCTTGCAGTGAGCCGAGATTATGGCACTGCACCCCAGCCTGGGTGACAGAACGAGACTCCATCTCAAAAAAAAAAAAAAAAAAAATGAGGTTTACCACATTGATTAACTGTTCCTTTCATTGAAAGATTTTTCTGTAGCATGTAATCACCGTAACAGATATAATAATAACAAAAAAGTTTGAAACATGAGATTTGCCAAACTGTAACATAGACACGAAGTAAGCACATGTTGTTGGGAAAATGGCACTGATAGACTTGCTGGACTCAGGTTTGCCACAAACCTTCAATTTGTAAAAAACACAGTATCTGTGAAGTATAATAAAGTGCAAATACAGTGAGCTATATCTGTATTTAATTTAGGAGCTAAGATTGTATCAGAGTGAGGACAATGCCCTAAAACCTGTCTTAGCAGAACCAGGTAGGGTTAAACTACTCATACTGAATTAAGGTTTGGTTAATGGTCTATGACAGGGATTCTCAAAGTGTTCATAAAAGTTACCTGGAGGTGGCCGGGCATGGTGGCTCACGCCTGTAATCCCAGCACTTTGGGAGGCTGAGGCGGGCGGATCATGAGGTCAGGAGATTGAAACCATCCTGGCTAATGCAGTGAAACCCCATCTCTACTAAAAATACAAAAACAAAATTAGCCAGGCATAGTGGCGGGTGCCCGTAGTCCCAGCTACTGGGGAGGCTGAGGCAGGAGAACAGCATGAACCCGGGAGGCGGAGCTTGCAGTGAACCGAGATCGCGCCACTGCACTCCAGTCTCGGAGACAGAGCGAGACTCATCTCAAAAAAAAAAAATAAAAAAATAAAGTTACCTGGAGGCTTGTTAAAATACAGATTACTGGGCCCCCACCCCCAGAGTTCCTAATTTAGTAGGTCTGAGTGGGGCCTGAGAATTTGCATTTCTAAGACGCTCCCAGCTGCTAATGATGATCTGGGACCATGCTTTGGATACCACTGGTTTATTATTTGAAGCTAAAAATGAGTTACAGTAATGAATTGTAGTGAATTCTTGACCTTAAGGCAGCTGTTGAGTCAAATCTTTAGTTTCTGTTAGAATAACATAGTTCAGAGAAAGACATTGGCCTGAAACAAGGTACAGGTTCTGACTGCTTGTCTAAGGAATAGCCAGAGCCTGGGTAGAACAGTTTAGAATAAGGGATAGTCAAGAACAGGAGTGTAATTCATGTTTATCTCTCATTTGTAACACAAAATCTGTGACCCAAAGTCTCTTATCAGCCATGTAACATCCCTCACTAAATGGGAAGTCAGAGAAGATTCTGACTGTGGCTTCCACTTTTGTATGACTTGAATTTTCTGTTTGGAAACTTATCCTGGCTCTTTATATGGCTGGTTCCTTCTCATCATGTAGATCGCAGCTCAGACAGCGCTTCCTCATTAAAACCTTCCTTCCTTTTAAAAGCCTCCTCCAAAACTTCCTTGTATCTATCTTTTTTGGTTATTTTTCTATCTACCCACACAGCAAAGGAAGCTCTTTGAAGATGAGGCTGTTTCTGCAATATATACTCCTGTGTTCCCATTGCCTGCTACAGAGTAGGCCTGTAAAATTTTGTGTAGGAATAAATGAATGATATTGGTCACATGTTTTATTTGAGGGTTTTTGTGAATTAAGAAGTCTTTATGCACTGTAGTTTGATATTGATGCTGCTGCTTTTAATTTTCTTTCTTCACAGCATGTTATGGAAAGCAACCATTGTACTCAGTAGAGGAGTATCAGTTCAGTATCGCTACTTCAAAGGGTACTTTCTAGAACCAAAGGTATGTTTGCTTTATCTAGTTTCCAATTTCTTTAGCACTTCCTTCAAAAGCAACTCACTTAAGTTTGAAAACGTTCAAATTAAAATGCATTTGCTTTGGTCAAATAAGGAATAGAACTCTTGATTAATAAAATTTACCAAAACCAAGGAAGTAGCCACTTCAGAGGCAGATGATGTCTGCTATGGAATTTTAAAAAGACGTAGTAAGTATGTTCTGCAATATTCTTATGAAATTGGTTTTAATGTGTTCTCTATAAGTGTACATTTTCAGTAACTTTTGTAAACTAGTTAGGGACCACTTGCAGAGGTTTTACTTTTGGTTTTGTTTTTTAATCCTTGTGTGGTGTAAATACATTTAGAGAAGTATATAGCCTGTTTTAAGTGAGTAATTAAAAAAATTATTTCACAGCAGCCATCTCTTAGTGGCTGTATTAACTCTGATCAAAATTTAATTGATTCTTTTTAGATTTTTTCAAAGATGTTATTGATAGACCCCTATCTTTTCTGGAGGCCTTTGGGATTATCTATTCTAAATCTGCCTGTTCACAATTCATTATTTTGGGATTGCTTTCATATTCAGAAAAGAAAAAAAAGTTAATCCTTTTCCATTTATTCTAAAGATACTTATTTGCTGAAAGGATTCTTTTCCTTCAGATTTTTACCTTTGACACCCTTGGGCTGCATATGAACAAGGGTTTAGGCAGGGGTCTAGGAAACAAATCATGGATTAGATCTTGTTAAAAAATGTATTTCCTTTGGGAGTCATTAAGTGTTTTTGTTACATGTGAAAAATGCAAGCAGCCACTGTTACCTCGTTCTCTTAGCCACCATTATACAAAGAAAAGAGAAAAAAATGACAAACCCACTTTAGCTGTCTTTTGCACCTATTACGTTTCTTATTCCAAGAATATTTTGTGAATACCCAGTAATTGAACTTAAATTACATTGTGGTTGATCATTGTGTTGGCTTTTCTTGACAATGGTTTCACTTTAACTTAAGAAAAGGGCATCTCATTGATTTGGCATGGGGTTATGCATCATGGTAAAGTTCTTTAGTATAACTTAAGCAATTATGTGTAAATACGTAGGTCATAGACACAGCAGGCTTACCTGAGGATCCTGGTGTATGAAATTTAGCTTTGTAATATGTGAAAGCAACTAAATTTTACTTAGAAAGGGGAGTATGGACGAGAAAGATGATAATGAGTTATTTGGGCATAGTTTTCTAAAGTAAGACTATTGTCAACACAGGTCAAATTAAGCCAACCTAAGTATTTATCCTCTTCATTGAAAATGTAACCAAAAGCAGCAGATCAGTCCAAAATACCTTTTGAAAAAATTGGCAAGAAGTCTGCTTAACAGTAAAAACAAGTTTTTCCCCTTGTAATACTTGCAAAAGTTTACAGTATGTGTTGGTGAGTGTGTTTCTTTAAGTAGGTGCTCTGTATCGTGTACACATGTACCGTGTGATGCAGGGGCTGCCACGGTAAGTATGTTTTTCATGGAATCGAGTAAATAGCTACATAAAATCCCATGCATATGGCTACAGTTTTTTTCTCCACATGCCAGCTTAATGTGACACTTTAAAAAAGTCGGTGGCGCTTTTTAAATAAAGCATTTTTAATAGAAGTATTATGAAACTTTGTCTAGTTGTACATTGTCAAATAATAGAAATAATGTGCAAGGCAGTTTAAATTGTGAAATGATGTAAATTATTGGAATACATAATGTTACGAATATAAAAAATGATAGGAAAATAAATAACGAAAGCATTAAAAAGCTGAAATGGGAGAAAGGTTAATGTTACTGGGTCGAAAGTTTTAGGAGGTAATCTACCCAGGCAGTTTTGGAACTAAAGCTAAAAGTTTTGCGATTATGGACAAGCCAGTTGACCTTTAGGCTTTAGCCTCCTCATCTATAAAACAAAAGGTTTGAACTATAGATTTTTAGATCCTTTCATTGCAAAATTTTATTGAGTAAATGAAATTTTATCATTCATATTTTTCTCCCATGCATTGCTTTTTCTGGCATATTCCTTTTAGTTTAGAAGAGTCCTGAAATCCTTTTTCTTACTTTTTCACAGCTACATATTCTCTTTGTGAATTAGGATAAGGTGTTAATATGTTACATTTTAAAATAATTTTGCAGATGACAAAACAAAATACTATCTTATTTGAACATAGCACACAAAAGTAGTGAGTATTCCTGGAATGAAAACATTGGTATGAATCTGCAGATAGTCCTGATGTCACATCTTCACCAAAGATACTTTTTGAATTAACATGTAATTTCAACATTTTTTTTTTCCATGTCAACCCCTCTTTGCTTGTGGGTAGAATTAGGGATGTTTCCTCATAGTGAAATGTTAGCCAGTTTATCATTATATCCTTTGAAATTTTTCCTTCATTTTTGTAGAAATACATCTTTCTTTTTCAGCACGTGTCTATGTTTCTGACTTTCATAGTTGCTAACATTCACTTAGATTCATTACAAACTGTCTTATTTTGACCTCTATCTCCCTTGAGTTTTAAGTCCTTTAACAAGATAATCAGTCACCTGCGATAGATAATTGTTTATTTTCAGAACAGTCTAGTTTGTCATTTTGTACAATAGTTTATTAGTATCTAAAATTCTTCTGAATGGTAAATACTGTCAGCTGTTAACTTGAGATTTGAACATTCTCAGAGAGTCTGTTGGCCTAGCTTCCTTTGCTTTACTCATGCCTAGATGACTATTTCTTTTACTGGTTGTACTAAAAATAGAGAATTTTTTTTTTCTTTTTTTTTTTGAGATGGACTCTTGCTGTGTCGCCCAGGCCGAAGTGCAATGGCGCGATCTCGGCTCACTGCAACCTCCGCCTTCTGGGTTCAAGTGATTCTTCTGGCTCAGCCTCTGGAAGAATCAATCTTGGGAGGCTCAGCCTCCCAATCTGTAGCTGGGATTACAGGCATGCAACCACCATGCCTGGCTAATTTTTGTATTGTTTTAGTAGAGACAGGGTTTCGCCATGTTAGCCAGGCTGGTCTCGAACTCCTGACCTCAGGTGATCCACCTGCTTCAGCCTCCCGGAGTGCTGGGATTACTAAAGGCAGGAGCCACCACACGCAGCGTTGATTCCTCAGACCCCCCCCTTTACATTCAGTTTGTTTTCAAAGTTATGGAAGGATAACAATCAGTAAAAGTTTTAAAAATTTGTGATATATGCAAGCAGTGATATTACATGGCTAGCTAATAATTTTGTTTGGTGATTTGTTAAAAAACAAACTTCCAATCTACATATTGGATAGTCTTATTTATTTCTCTCAGTGCTTGGTATAACTGAGTGATGTCAGTAACTGTTTAAGAAAACAATCATGAAGACTTATTCTTGTGGGAAGAAATTTTTTAAAATATTTTTGTTAATATGCATGTTTGGAAACATTTCTGCAGTCATCTGACATTATGTATACTAAATTGTGGAATAACTCTGCCAGTACTGTTAATGGAATATTGTCTTAGATTGACATCATTACTTTTTTCTCCAAAGATCTCTCTCCCATGTTACTCCAAAAAGCTTAAAATTTTGGCAGACTTTGTCAGAATGTTTTCTTTCAGAACTGTTTTCTTGTCGTAGATCTTGAAGAATAAGTTATTACAGATAATATATTAGAAAGTATTGCATGTACAATGAGACCAGGATTAAAAAATAAATAAATAAAAGGATTGCATGTTTTGGAGTTATCGCTGAGATTCTGAATTTCCCAATGCTCAGTTGTTAGTTTTTATTTATTTATTTTTTTGAAGTGGAGTTTTACTTTTGTTGCCCAGGCCGGAGTACAGTGGTGTGATCTCGGCTCATTGCAAACCACCTCCTGGGTTCAAGTGAGTCTCCTGCCTTAGCCCTCCGAGTAGCTGGGATTACAGGCATCACTGCCCAGCTAATTTTTGTATTTTTAGTAGAGACAGGGTTTCTCCATATTGGTCAGGCTGTTCTTTAACTCCAGACCTCAGGTGAGCCACCCGCTTTGACCTCCCAAAGTGCTAGGATTAGAGGAATGAGCCACCACGCCCGGCCTGTTAATTTTTTTTAAGGAAGTAAAGCTGAAAATTTAAGATTGCCTTCTAAAGTTTAATAAAGTAGGTTTAACAACTTTGGAAATTCAGTGTATTTTAAAACTAGGTTCTTTTTTTTCTATATTGTAACAGTTTACCAACCAATGTGTGTTTGTAGTCTGAATGATGATAGACATAATTCTGTCATCTGTTTACCTGGCCCTTTGGACTGTTCTTCAAATATGGTATTCTATTCAAGTCTAGGTAGTTTTATGCAGTCGGGTAGTGGGTAGATGAGAGTGGAGTTGTTAAAATTGCTACTAAAATATGTTCCCTATCAAATTTAATCCAAAGGACTGTTCTTACCTGATTAAAGATACTGCTGTCAACAGTCTATAAAGTTCCCCTGACATCTGAATTAAAGCAAACTCTCTGCTATGCCAACTGTATCTCTTTTTGACATTTAATATTATATTCATAGCACCCTTTTCTTTTTCTTTCTCTTTTTCTTTTTTGAGACACAGTCTCGCTCTATCGCCCAGGCTGGAGTGCGGTGGCGCGATCTCAGCTCACTGCAGCCTCCGCCTCCCAGATTCATGGGATTTTCCTGCCTTGGCCGCCCAAGTACCTAGGATTACAGGCATGTGCCACCATGCCCGGCTAATTTTTATATTTTTAGTAGAGATGGGGTTTCACCATGTTGGCCAGGCTGGTCTCGAACTCCTGACCTCAAGTGATCTGCCTGCCTCGGCCTCCCAAAGTGCTGGGATTACAGGCATGAGCCACCACGCCTGGCCTATATTTGCAACTTTTGAGGTTTAGAAAGTTTGATGTCTAAAAAACACATTTAAAAAATGTTTCAGGAAAAATGTTATAGTAAACATCATCTAGAATTAAATTGATTTTAGTATAATGGATATGAAAGTCACCATATTTTTAAAAGAGCAATTTCACATTACATTTTTTAAAAATCTACGCAGTCTACCAATTAAGGTGAACTGTTATAGCAGGGAAGTATTTAGCTAGAGAAAAAGATAATTTTATTCAGTATCCCAGAATTAATGATTTGAAGAAATACATAGTACTATTTTAGTTTTTAAACTTCAGAAGTTTGAGGGTTTCAGAAAAGAATTTAGCCTGGTTATTTTAAGTGACAGGACTATTTCTTGCATTTAATACTTAATAATTTGCCTAATTTGTTACATATTTGTTATTGTTTGGCATATTATCAAATTTAATCAATATTAAAATCCTGTGGAAAGTATAGGAGAATATTTTAGTCCATTATTAATGCCTTCTAAAGATAATAGAGAAGCTTTTATGTCTAGGCTTTTTAAGAGTATATATAGGCTGGGCACAGTGGCTCACACATGTAATCCCAGCACATTGGGAGGCTGAGGTGGGCGGATCATGAGGTTAGGAGTTCCAGGCCAGCCTGGCCAACATGGTGAAGCCCTGTCTCTACTAAAAATACCAAAATTAGCTGGGTGTGGTGGCACGTGCCTTTAATCCCAGCTACTCAGGAGGCCGAGGCAGGAGAAATCGCTTGAACTCAGAAGGCAAGGTTGCAGTGAGCCAAGATCATGCCATTGCACACCAGCCTGGGCAACAGAGCAAGACTCTGTCTCAAAAAAAAAAAAAAAAAAAAAAAAAGTATGTGTAATATAATGCCTAGGAAAAGGCTCAAAGATTATATGTGAAAATGTTGATGGTGATTATCCCTAAATGGTATGATATGGGTGAGTTTTGTATTTTCTTTTTCCTTCTCTGTATTTAATTAAATTTCTTCACAGAACATATAACGAATAAAATACCTTGTAAGATTATAGTTTGAAAATGTGCTTCCAAAATCTGTATTTTAGAGTTTTATTTCAGCATGTAATTACAACTAGTGAGTTTCTTTTTAAAAATAAAAGGAAAATTAGAACACTTAAATTTTAGTCTTTTAGGTATACTCAGGGAACCTTGCATGGTTATTCACTATTGCATGTGTTATCAACACATAATTTTATGTTCTTCTTTAGTAGGGGAACTTGATAATGGAAAACAGTATGAGGAATTGTCACACTGTATGAGATTTTAGACTAAGGCATAAGAATGGAACTGGATGTTAGTTCCTCTTTTATCACACTTGCTCTTCAAGTTTACCTGGCCACGTGTCCCTTCTAGAATTTCCTGTGTTCTTTAGAAACACTGGTTCCTATGATATGAGAAATCTTCCTGTTTTTCACTTAGTATTCTTAAATAAATGTAATAAAGAACTTTATTATGCTTGTTAGTTCCTTGAGTAGCCTGTGATAGTTGCTCTTGCAATACTTGTTCCTACTATTTTTACTATCGTAGGCTTTTTCTAAATGCATAGAGCAGGAGGTACATACTTACCTAGCAATACCTCATTGATGTCTGACATACCAAAGAAAGTATATTTGATATTTATCTTAAGAATTAATGTCAGTTAAAAATGAAAATTTCTTTGAAACAATTGAATATTGTAGGCAGATGTAGAAATGGGTTTGAGACAGTTCTGTGTGCCAGTTCATCTCATTTTTCTTTGTTTACTGCCTCTAATTTTCTTCCAGCATTTCATCGTGTTTTGTGATCTGGTACATTCCTGACTTTTGGCATATAATATTGATAATAAGATGAATCTTTTGGTCTCATATTTAGTATAAGATTTAGGCCACAAACATCTAATGGAGTCATGGGTAGAAAATAAGATATAAGAAATTATTGCAGACGTTTAACTTTTAAATTGCAGACTATCGGTGGTCCATGTCAAGTGATAGTTCACAAGTGGGAGACTCATCTACAACCACGATCAATAACCCCTTTAGGTATGGGCATTAACTGCATCTGTTTGAGGCATATGCATAAAGTTACTAATATGCTGCACAATGGCTTAGTGGGATTTAATAAATTTTTATTCTAAAGTTTAAGGTCAATGCATTGTCAGTGCTACAAATTTCACTGAGCATTTCATGGATCTTTCAAAACTGAACAGTTTTTAATTGCCTTTTAAAATAAACTTTATTAGAAATGTTTATCTAGATATTTTTGTTTTCTTGGGTTAGATTAGTTTATGAAATATTTACTTTCATTTGGAATGGTTAGAAAGTTTATAAGATAGCATTCTTCTTGACTGAGCATCCATGGCTCTGTTTGTTTACTTGCTCAGGCTTAGAGAACATTTGAAGAAAAAATTAATCCAAAACAAAGATTCTTAAATTTTTAACTTTGAATATTAATAGAGTAAGTTATTCTATTTTTTCTTTTCTTCTTAATTTTTTTTTTTTTTTTTTTTAAGAAACTGGTAAATACTTGAATAAACTTGTATGAATGAATTTGAATTTCTTAAATTCCCTGCTGGCTATGCTAGAATTGCTACTCAGAAAGTTGTTTTCTTTTTTTTGAAAGTTGTTTTCTTTTAAACACATTATCCACTTTTCTTATTCTTTAATATGGCATTTCTCTTCATACAAGTATTTTTGAATTTCCTTGTCCATATTGAAAATAGAATTTGAAGTTCATTTCACATACATTAAATTACCCACATGTATTCATCTATAAATTGACTCAGTGCTGAGAAACATATCTTTTAGTTTCTAGGTAAAGTTAAAATTGAAAGATAACTGGATGCTAGTTTTCTGGTTTAAATTAGAAAGCAGTGGGAGTTTCTGCTTTACCCCGGAGTAAGGACACGTCTCATTTAAACAGTATCTCATTCCATCCTCTTTATTGGATTTTCTTTTTGTATGTTTTAATACATTTTCGATACTGTATTTAGGATTTTTATGACAGTATACTTAAAATTATAATATTCCCATACTGAGGTTGGAACTTACTAGGTATTGAATGTTTTAAAAAAATTGTATTTTAAAGCATCTTGCAGTTAAATATATTTTATTATGAGAAGTGGGATGATTTTGTTTGTCTTTTAGAAAGGAATGTATACTTTGAGAAATATAACTTTTGAACTTAAAAGCTGTGTGAACGTTACCAGAGAATCATTATTAGGAATTGTCACATCCATTTTGCAAGTATTTCAGACTAATGTTTAAAGTAAACTGGGAAGGGAAGTAGGCAAGGAAGATAAATTGTATTTTACTCAGAGGGGTGGGGCTTTACAGCTTTTCTCATTGAGTTGAAATTTCTGTTAGGAGAAGGGGATGTGCTAGCATTTATTCTTTTGGTAGTTCCTCACAGCTCTGTACATACAGGTAAGTTCACACTGTTTGTAAAGTAAAGCTTTTAACTGGCAGTAGCGAATAGTTGGGATATGAGGAGAATTACATTTGAGACAAGTTCAGAATATGCACTACATAAGAATAAGCATTTTAATTGTGCCAAGACCTTTGGTTTGAAAATCAAGGAGTTATCATGGTCCAGCAACCTGTGAGTCTTGTACATTGGTTAGTGTAGAAGTTAATCCCAGTGCCTCTAGAGCACCTTTCTGAAGAGTTTTCTTTTTCTTCCTTTTAACATAATGGATAATCAACAAAGTGTATAAGAACTATTACCGTTTGCTAGCCTCCTTTAAAGGGAATTCTTTATTGAGGGCTACAATAAATATGCTTATTCACCTTGGGCTGCTTTTAAGCTGTAGATTTAATATTATAAATGATCTTTAAGGTGGGTAATTTCTCTTGTTCATTGAGTATGCATCAAGAGTTTTAACTAAATTTTCTATTTTCCTTAAATTCTAGAAAGCGAAATTATTATTGACGATGGACAATTTGGAATCCACAGTAAGTGAGACTGACTTATTTAAATGTTTACTGAAATGATTGAGATGTTACTTTACGTTTCATTGGAAGTATATAGCACAGGAAAATAGAACATACAGTCATGTGCTGCATAACGATGTTTTGGTCAAAGACAGACCCACACATACAGCAGCGGTCTCATACGAGTATAATGGAGCTGAAAAATGCCTGTCGCCCAGTGACATGGCTGTCATAACGTAGCGCACGTTATAGTACAGCGCATTATGTTTTCTATGTGTAGATGTGTTTAGATACACAAATGCTTACCATTGTGTTATGTAGTTGCTTATAGCATTCAGTATGCCGTATGGTGTTGGAATCTAGGAGCAACAGGCCACACGATCTAGGTTTGTGTAAGTACCTTCCCTGATGTTCCCACAACAATGAAATCGTCTAATGACGCATTTCTCAGAACTTACCTTCATTGTTAAGCAATGCATGACTGTAGCATGATTTTGAAAATAGAGACTAGATCCAAAAAACAAATCCCTTCTGTTAAATAGTAAGTAGTTTCTAATATAATTCTTGCGCTTTAAAATGTTATCCTTTTGGTTTTCATTTGACTAGCAATTTCAGGTGTATAATGTTATATAATTTAAAGTGTGTAGTATACTGAACTGCTAATGTAGCCTTTTACCTCTTTTATATTTGAAATTACATTAATGTTTCTAAATATCTAAAGTGTGAAATGTTACACTTAAGACTAAGTTTGTGAATTTTGTGTGTTTGTATATCGGCATATACTGTAAAATTCAGACTAACCAGAGTGTTCTAGTAATTCTGGCTGAATGTTTAAGTTAATTTGAGGTAGAGTAGAAAATGCTTTAACTTCTGAATATGTTGAAAGTGTTATTTGTGTATTTTCTGTTTTAGCAAATACCATATCCTAAGAATTCTAATTATCTTCAGTGACTGGAATTCTTACCCCCGCCCACCCAGGCTGGAGTGCAGTGGCGCAATCTTGGCTCACTGCAGCCTCCGACCCTGAGGTTCAAGAGATTCTCTTGCCTCGGGCTCCTGAGTAGCTGGGATTATAGGCTCCTGCCACCATGCCCAGCTAAGTTTTGTATTTTTTTTTTTAATAGAGACAAGGTTTTGCCATGTTGGCCACACTGGTCTGAAACTCCTGACCTCAAGTGATCCACCCGCCTCAGCCTCCCAAAGTGCTAGGATTACAGGTGTGAGCCACCATGCCCAGCTGAGTGACTGGAATTCTTCTTCTTCTTCTTTTTTTTCTTTTTTTTTTTTGAGATGGAGTTTTCGCCCTTGTTGCCCAGGCTGGAGTGCAATGGCACAATCTTGGCTGACCGCACTCTCCGCCTCCCAGGTTCAAGCGATTCTCCTGCCTCAGCCTCCTGAGTAGTTGAGATTACAGGCATGTGCCACCATGCCCAGCTAATTTTGTATTTTTAGTAGAGACGGGGTTTCTCCATGTTGGTCAGGCTGGTCTTGAACTGCCAACCTGAGGTGATCCTCCTGCCTCAGCCTCCCAAAGTGCTGGGATTACAGGCATGAGCCACCGCACCCAGCTGGAATTCTTACAGTGTATCAGGGCTGTTATATTAAACTGCATTCTCTTTTTTTTTTTTTTGAGATGGAGTCTTGCTCTGTCACCCAGGCTGGAATGCAGTGGCGCAATCTCCACTCACTGCAGCCTCCACCAGCTGGGTTCAAGCAATTCTCCTGCCTCAGCCTGCTGAGTAGCTGGGACTACAGGTGAGTGCCATCACACCTGGCTAATTTTTGTATTTTTAGTAGAGATGGGGCTTTGCTGTGTTGGTTAGGCTGGTCTCAAACTCCTGACCTCAAGTGATCTGCCTGCCTTGGCCTCCCAAAGTGTTGGGATTACAGGCGTAAGCCACCATGCCCGGCCTGCATCCTCATTTTGGATGCTGTACTGTAGGAGTCAAAAGGTGGAAAGAGGGTGGGCGGAATTGTGTTTGTACTGACTCTGAATCAGAGATAAATTGCTGATAACCAGTTTGCTTTCCTGCTGAGCACAGGAAAGAACAGGCCTGAATGTTTTGGTTGTGGTTTTTATTAGGTATATGTGTTTATGTATGGTAGAAATGAACACGCTCTGGCAGTATTTAAATAGGAATTTGACATCTTTTCCTTGATTTTGTTTGAGATTGTTTATATTACATCAGAAAATAGTGTACAATACTTGAATAGCTTTAGTGTTAAGTGTTTTAGAGTCTTTATTACTTTCATAAGTAGTATTTACACTACATGTTTTGGAGTGCTTTATGGAGTAGTAGTTTTTGCTTGAGCTGTGATGCATGGTCTCACTTTGTCTTTTCTGGAAAAGACAAGGTTAAAGTCCCACAGTTATTAAGCATTCTTAAGTTAGGAGAGAATTTCTAAGGAGAGAAGTTTCTTGGTAATTATTTATTTTAACCCTGTTTATGAAAAAGCTTAGGTCCAAAACAGCTGACAGTTTCTCTGGTATTTATGAAAATTTTGTTACCTATATTAAGTAGGTGAGTAGCTTCAAGTTAATGCTAACAGTGTTGTCACGATCATGCAGTTTATTTATGGCAGAATATATAAATTTGAGAATATGGAATTGACTCACAGTTCTGTTCTTACCTTCTGATATCTCAGACCCCCAGGACTAGTGGCATAACTAGTTGCAGCTAAATATCTAAAATGACGCTTTGGAAGTGTAACAGTGATCCCTAGTAGAACAGTTGCTAGGTTAGATGCTATCTTGGACCATGTGCTCTTTCTGAAATAGATTTGTATTATTTCAGTCATGGATTCAATATGAATATTTTAATTTATTTGTGCTGTGACAGCATAGCTAATTATTAATATTCATTTAATTTCCCTCCCTATTTTATATAAAAGTTATATTTGAATAAAGAATTTAAGACTACCTGTGTATTTGCTTTGGGGAGAAGAGTACCAGTGTTAGGTAACCTCAGTGTATTATTACAGTGTGAATGTGGGCAGGGTGAGGTGGCTCATGCCTGTAATACCAGCACTTTGGTAGGCCTGAGGAAGGCGGATCACTTGACGTCAGAAGTTCAGGAGTTTGAGACCAGCTTGGCCAGCATGGTGACACCCTGTCTCTACTAAAAATACAAAAGTTAGCTGGGCATGGTGTATGCCTATAATCCCAGCTACTTTGGAGCCTGAGGCGTGAGAATCACTTGAACCTGGGAGATGGAGTCCTCAGTGAGTTGAGATCACACCACTGTACTCTAGCCTAAGCAACAGAGCAGGACTCTGTTTCAAAAAAAAATGAATTTATTCCTTTTAGATTTTTTTCAAAGATGGTATTGATAGAACCAGGATCTTTTCTGAAGGCCTTTGGAATATGTATTCTAAATCTGTCTGTTCACAATGATTCATTATTTTGGGATTCTTTTCTTTTCTTTTCTTTCTTTTTTTTTTTTGTGAGACGGAGTCTCGCTCTGTTGCCCAGGCTGGAGTGCAGTGGCATGATCTTGGCTCACTGCAAGCTCCGCCTCCTGGGTTCATGCCATTCTCCTGCCTCAGCCTCCCAAGCAGCTGGTACTACAGGCGCCCGCCACCACGCCTGGCTAATTTTTTTGTGTTTTTAGTAGAGACAGGGTTTCACCGTGTTAGCCGGGATGGTCTCGATCTCCTGACTTCGTAATCTGCCTGCCTTGACCTCCCAAAGTGCTGGGATTACAGGCGTGAGCCACCACGCCTGGCCTGTTTTCATATTTAGAAAGGAAAGAATTTAATTCTTTTTTTATTGTTATTCTAAAAATACTTATTTACTGAAAGGATCTTTTCCGTCAGATTTTTACCTTTGGAACCTTTGGGTTGCATATGAACAACGGTTTAGGCAGGGGTCTAGGAAACAAATCATGGATTAGATCTCATTAAAAAATGTATTTCCTTTGGAGGTAAAAAAAAAAAAAAAAAAAAACCGTGAGTGTGAACTAGAATTATCAATGCATATAGGTACTTATTGTGTTGTTTAAAAATATATATAATAATTACTGTTCTTCATATTTATTCTGTCAGATGGTGTTGAAACTCTGGATTCTGGATGGCTGACGTGTCAGACTGAAATAAGATTACGTTTGCATTATTCTGAAAAACCTCCTGTGTCAATAACCAAGAAAAAACTAAAAAAATCTAGATTTAGGTATGACCATGTATATGTTTATTAGGCCATTTTTTTAAACTAGTGCTGTAGATTTCAGACTCAATTGGTTTTAGTCTTTAAGTTTACACAGTTTGGGATAATGTTACATATTCTAGTAACTACAGGGCTTTGTAACAGTGAACTACTTATCCCCGCTCAGGTTGCTACTGTTGCAGTTAGTCTTAATCTCTACATTTAGAACCAGAAAAAATTTGTTTATATAGATAAGTGGTTTTCTAAGCTTATGTATTTTTATAGTTTCTATTTAAATTTTCATAGTGTAGCAGCAGTTTGTTTTAAAATTGATACAATGTGCCGGGCGTGGTGGCTCACGCCTGTAATCCCAGCACTTTGGGAGGCCGAGGTGGGCAGATCACCTGAGGTCAGGAGTTCGAGACCAGACTGGCCAACATGGTGAAACCGCGTCTCTACTAAAAATACAAAAATTAACCGGGCATGGTGTCGGGTGCCTGTAATCCCAGCTGCTTGGGAGGCTGAGGCAGGAGAATTGTTTGAACCCAGGAGGCAGAAATTGCAGTGAGCCGAGATCGCAGCCCTGCATTCCAGGCAGAGCGAGACTCTCTCTCAGAAAAAAAGAAAAAATTGATATAATGGAAATGATTGTCTGCTACATAATGCCATAAAGAGAAAATATTTTTTGGAAATATTCTTCAGTGTTCTAAATTGTACTGTGTCTTGAAAATGAAAAATTTTCCACACAACAGAAAATTTTTGAATATTATGTATGTTTAATTTTTTATATATATATATTCTTTTGAGAGAAGATCTGGCTGCATCACCCAGGTTGGAGTACAGTGGTGCAATCTTGGCTTACTGCAACCTCCACCTCCCAAGCTCAACTGATCCTCCCACCTCAGCCTCCCGAGTAGCTGGGACTACAGTCATGTGACACATGCCTGGATAATTTTTATATTTTTTGCAGGTGGGGTTTCACCATGTTGCCTAGGCTGGTCTCAGACTTCTGAGCTCAAGCAGTCCTCCCGCCTCAGCCTCCCAAAGTTCTGGGATTACAGGTGTGAGCCATTGGCCCAGCCCTGGATTTATTTATTTTTTAATGAAAGAATCAACAACCTTAGTAGGCACAATGGTCATTTATCCCATTTTAATACTTTGCAAAAATATATGTGGATAACATCGATATTTTATAAAACACACCTAATTCCTTAACCTGTAGTATGTGTAGTCTCTGCATAATGCGTTATTTTTGTTATTAGAAGATTTAGCATATTTGGGGGCACTTTAAAATGTAGAATTTAGGCAACATTTGTATGAGTTTTTCGTTTCTGCCACTTCTTGCATCTCATTATTATTATTTTTTTATTACATAGAGTGAAGCTGACACTAGAAGGCCTGGAGGAAGATGACGATGATAGGGTATCTCCCACTGTACTCCACAAAATGTCCAATAGCTTGGAGATATCCTTAATAAGCGACAATGAGTTCAAGTGCAGGCATTCACAGCCGGAGTGTGGTTATGGCTTACAGCCTGATCGTTGGACAGAGTACAGCATACAGACAATGGAACCAGATAACCTGGAACTAATCTTTGACTTTTTTGAAGTGAGTAGTTACTGCAGTGAGGGCATTGAGAAAGAATGCAGGGACACGCTTATATTAACATATGTTTTGATTTTTATTTTAATCTAATTTGTGTAAAGCTAATTTTTTAGAGGTACGCTTCTGTACAGTTAAGCTTAAAAGACTTAGGGGACGAGCTTATTTTAATGTATGTTTCGATTTTTATTTTAATCTAATTTGTGTAAAGCTAACTTTTTAGAGGTATGCTCCTCTGTACAGTTAAGCTTAAAAAACTTAGAGTTGTCATCTTCAAGTACTATTAAAAATATAATTAAGAGAACAGCAGTATTGCTGTTTCACGTGAAGACCAGACGTCTTTGATGCCTGTCTGCTAAATCTAAATGTGAATGAATTATATCCAAAGGAACCATGAGCAGTAAATAGAGACCAGGGCAGGATTTTTACCTCTTGGCGAGCATACCAGTGTAAGAAGTGTGATCGAGTTCTCATTATGATGAAGCCTGTCGTTTATTGAGGTACTTTATTAGGATTTGTTGATGGGACTGACTTGCAACTTGATATTGTAAATATGTAATGAAATTATAAAGTTTGTGCCGGGTTATTGACAATCTGTGCTGCTAACTTTCTGGAGCTACATGTGCTACTTACACTAGTGCTTGCAGATCACTGGCTGTTCATATTTCCCCAACACATAATACTTGGTACATCCCCTAAGGTCCTAACTGCTGTCGGCCTGGCTTAGTAGTGATATGTAGTGGTTTTCTTAGCCTCTAGCTCCACCTCCACACCCATTTATACTAGATTAGAGTTTAAATCTTGGAGGGTAGGGAATACGTCTTGACCACCAGTAGCCCCCAGCCCATTTCTTAAGGACAGAATTCAGGATGGATTTTTAAAAATCTAATCTTAAGCAGTAAGATCTGTGGGACTCTATTATAAAAATATGAAGTTTTGATGACTTCTTTCTTTTTCTTTTTTCCCTTTTTTTTTTTTTCCTGGAGAGAGGGTCTTGCTGTGTTGCCCAGGCTGGAGTACAGTGACATGATCATGGCTCACTGCAGCCTCAACCTCCTGGGCACCAGTGATCCTCCTACCTCAGCCTCCCAAGTAATTGGGACTACAGGTGTGTACCACCACACCCAGCTAATTAAAAAAAAACTTTTTTGGCTGGGTGCGGTGGCTCGCACCTGTAATCCCAGCACTTTGGGAGGCCAAGGCAGGCGGATCATGAGGTCAAGAGTAAGAATACAAAAATTAGCCAGGTGTGGTGGCACTTGCCTGTAATCCCAGCTACTCAAGAGGCTAAGGCAGGAGAATTGCTTAAACCCAGGAGGCGGAGGTTGCAGTGAGCCAAGATCATGCCACTGCGCTCCAGCCTGAGCGACAGAGCAAGACTTCGTCTCAGAAATAAAAAAAACAACAACAACTTTTTTGTTGTTGAGACGGGGTCTTTGTTGCCCAGGCTGGTCTTGAACTCCTGGGCTCAAGCGATCCTCCTGCCTTGGCCCCTCGGAGTGCTGGGATTACAGGTGTGAGTCTCCGCTCCTGGCCTGAACGTTTTCTTGTTGCTTCCTTTTAATAAACCTGCCTTTTAATAAACTCTTGAATGTCCTACCTTCCCTTTAATTTGGTTAGCATTTTTTGTAATAGTGTTTTATTCATAGACTAGGCTGATAAAATATCCAGTGTAATCTCAAAGTGAGTATAGTATTTGCTTTCCTAGAGAGTTGCTATCCCTATATGACTCTTGTGTAGACACATATTTTTTTTTTTTTTGAGACGGAGTCTTATTCTGTGGCCAAGGCTGGAGTGTAGTGGCGTGATCTCAGCTCACTATAAGCTCCTCCTCCTGGGTTCACGCCATTCTCCTGCGTCAACCTCCCGAGTAGCTGGGACTACAGGCGCCCGCCACCATGCCCGGCTAATTTTTTTGTATTTTTAGTAGAGACGGGGTTTCACCATGTTAGCCAAGATGGTCTCGATCTCCTGACCTTGTGATCCGCCCACCTCGGCCTCCCAAAGTGCTGGGATTACAGGCGTGAGCCACCATGCCTGGCCGTGTAGACACGTTTTTAGAGAATATGTTAAAAATTCACTACAAATATATCTTAGTCCTAAAACAACATAAAAGTGATTAGAAATTTTCGAGCAGTGCTTTAAATTTAAACTGAATGAGACTCCGTCTCGAAAATACATACATGTTTAAACTGTACAAGAAAATGTATTTAATTATAGAGAAGACATCAAGTCACTTGAATATAAATTTGATTGTATCTCTTTCTTATCAGTTCTGCCCAGAGATTCTCAGTTGACTTTAAGTGAGGTTTTTGATCTTTAAATTGAAAATATTGAATTTTTTTTTTTTTGAGATGGAGTCTTGCTCTGTTGTCCAGGCTGGAGTGCAGTGGCACGATCTCAGCTCACTGCAGCCTCCACCTCCAGGTTTCAAGCATTTCTCCTGCATCAGCCTCCTGAGTAGCTGGTACTGCTGGCATGTGCCACTATGCCCGGCTAATTTTTTGTATTTTTAATAGAAATGAGGTTTCACTATGTTAGCCAGGCTAGTCTCGAACTCCTGACCTCGTGATCCGCCTGCATTGGCATCCCAAAGTGCTGGGATTACCAACGTGAGCCACTGCACCTGGCCGAAAATATTGAAGTTTTTATGAAAAAAAAATACATATACATATTTCATATATAGGTGATATATATATATGTATGTGTAAATTATGTATGTATGTAATACAGAAGTTTAAAAATTAAGATTATTTTAAATCTCATTTTTTCAGGAAGATCTCAGTGAGCACGTAGTTCAGGGTGATGCCCTTCCTGGACATGTGGGTACAGCTTGTCTCTTATCATCCACCATTGCTGAGAGTGGAAAGAGTGCTGGAATTCTTACTCTTCCCATCATGAGCAGAAATTCCAGGAAAACAATAGGCAAAGTGAGAGGTAAGTTTGAAGACACTGCCAAATAACCCAAGGGGTTAAGTTGGAATTTTAATTAGTTTCAAATTAAGTATTTGATAATGATAAAGATGAAATTAATAATTTGCTTTGGTATCAATTTAAGGAGCATGTCTGTTACATTTTCTAAAAGTTTTGAATCTTGATTTTTTTTGTTGTTGTTTGATAGAAACTGATAAAGCTGGCTTGAGTGGTATTTAAATATAATTCAGCTCATAATGGCCCTTTTAATCATTTTTGTTTTTGTTCCTCCCTCTTTTTTCCTATGAAAGTTGACTATATAATTATCAAGCCATTACCAGGATACACTTGTGACATGAAATCTTCATTTTCCAAGTATTGGAAGCCAAGAATACCATTGGATGTTGGCCATCGAGGTGCAGGAAACTCTACAACAACTGCCCAGTAAGTTGAATATTTGAGTAGGATTAGCATTTGGTGTAGCTCATGTTTGATAGAGTTCTACTGGTTTTCTCAGCAAAGGTGAAATGATATTTTTATTTTTTACCAAGGGAATTTAATGTAATTTGGTAATTGAAGTTAGAGACCAACCTTAAGATTCTGGTCAATTTTGTAATATATCTACTGAATTGATAAGGAGGAAGACATTAAAAATTGAAAGACAGGAAGGAAAGCTTGATGCAGAAAGCTTTGGTAGCATCAGTGTGTGTGTCTGTATTGTGGTCCTTACTTTTGACGTGTTGCCCTCTCTCAGTCTGAGTTTCCGCATCTATAAAATGGAAGGGTTTGGACAGCATTATCCCAAGTTTAGAAAAGTGTGATTAAACTCAAGGAATATTAGTTAACTTGAACCTCAACCAAAAGATGCTCTCTCTTCTCAACAGATTGTAGCCTGGAATAGTTGTCTTCCCCTTCTACTTTTGTAAGTTTGTTTAATTACCAGTGCTATAGCTCATGCCTCAGATTTTCTACTGTAAATTTTAATCCCTCTCCATTTTGTTTTAAAGTGATGCTGTGGAGACGATTAGGATTTTTTAATTTTAAAGTCTATAAAAAACCATTTAAGGAAGAAGGACCCTCACCCGCCCCCACCTTTTTGGTTGGTTTGTTTTTGAGACAGGGTCTCTGTCGCTCAGGCCGGAGTGCAGTGGCACATTCTTGTCTCACTGCAGCCTCAATTTCCGGAGCTCAAGCCATTCTTCCACCTCAGTCTCCCCAGTGGCTGGAACCACAGGCACGTGGTACCATGCCCAGCTATATTTTTGGTATTTTTCTATAGATACCAGGTCTCACCTTGTTGCCCAGGCCAGTCTCGAACTCCTGAGCTCAAGTGATCTGCCTGCCTCAGCCTCCCAAAGTGCTGGGGTTACAGGTGTGAGCCACCGCACCTAACCTCTCAGGCCCCATCTTAAACAATGCATTTTCCCCCTCTCTGTTCTTATTATTAATAGATTTTCCACACTTCTATCCTGCGTGTGTGTCGGTTGTTTCTCATTCCCCCACAGTCTGCCAGTAGTAAGTCCTTTGGAGGCTGTATTGCAAGGAGCAGGTTTCTATGTCTCTATTTCTTCTGCCATTGAAAAGGATTATTTTTACTGATCACTTTGCATGGCTCCAAGAAAAAAGTCCATAGTACAGGGCAAGTGTATGTTGTGTTGGCTATGTTGGTATACAGCTTGTAAATATCTATCATTGTTAGAGCTTGCATTTAAGGAATAAATTCCTAGTGACAGCCATAGTCATATTTGGGGGATGTCAAAATTGGCCTCAAAATACAGAATAAGTACCGTTTCCCATTGTTGAAAATACACTTTGCCTCTTTATTACATTTGTTTCTTTATCTTCCCTATAGTTTATGATAACTGTATTTCTTCTTTTCAGGCTGGCTAAAGTTCAAGAAAATACTATTGCTTCTTTAAGAAATGCTGCTAGTCATGTAAGTAACCTTTAAATAACTTTAGACTGCTGAGGTAGAGAAATATGGATCAGGGAGTCTCTTCCAGTTTTTATTAATAGTTAGAAAGGGGAAATATCTCTTGGCATTTATATTCAGATCCATGGTGAAGATTGGGATAAAGACAATAGAACCATAAGCATCTTTTCTTTTTTTTTGAGACAAGGTCTCGTTCTGTCACCCAGGCATGGAATACAGTGCTGCGAACATGGCTCACTGCAGCCTCAACCTCCTGGGCTCAGGCAGTCCTCCCACCTCAGCCTCCGTAGTAGTGGGAATAGAGACATGTGCCGCCATGTCTGGCTAATTTTTAAATTTTTTTTTCTTTTGTGGAGACAGGGTCTCACTATGTTGCCCAGGCTGGTTTCAAACTCCTGGGCTCAAGCGATCCTCCCGCCTCAGCCTTCCTAAGTACTGGGATTATGGGTATCAGCCACTGTGTCCAGCCAGCATCCTTTTTTGAGATAATAAATTTTGAGTAATTGAGACCAAAAAAAAAGTTCCCACTAAGCATTGGTTTTCACTACCTGAATAATGTGCTTATTCAGATACTCACTTTGGAAAAAATGCCTTTAGAAAGATTTGATGGGACAGGCACAGTGGCTCACACCTGTAATCCCAGCACTTTGGGAGGCCGAGATGGGCAGATCACCTGAGGTTGGGAGTTCAAGACCAGCCTGGCCAACATGGTGAAACCCCGTCTGTACTAAAAATACAAAAAATTAACCGGGCATGGTAGCCTGCGCCTGTAATCCCAGCTACTTGCGAGACTGAGGTGGGAGAATTGCTTGAATCTGGGAGGTGGAGGTTGCTGTGAGCTGAGATCACGCCACTGTTTTCCAGCCTGGATGACAGAGTAAGACTCAGTCTCAAAAAAGAAAAAAAAGAAGGAAAGATTTGATGGTGATTTTATGTAACACTTGAAAAAAGTGTATCAGCTGGGTGTGGTGTCTCATGCCTGTAGTCTCACCTACTTGGGAGTCTGAGGCAGGAGCTTTGCTGGAGCCCAGGAGTTTGAGGCTGCGGTGAGCTATGATCCGGCCAGTGCACTCCAGCCTGGATGACAGAATGAGACTCTATCTCTTTAAAAAATAACAAAAAAAAGTATCAGTTTCTACCCTTGCATAGCAACTTGATTGTCTTCCTTAACTCCTTGTTTTTGTTTTTTTTTTTAATCCAGTTATAAAGGATTATAGTCTGTTTTTTAGCTTTTAGGATTTTCAGCAACTGCAACTTGGACATTTTTAATCAATAACCTGAGATTTTTCTCCCCTCTTCCTCTGTACTTGTCTGGACCGCCTCACATTCCAAAGTGAAACTAGGGGAAAAATGGAGGAACATCTCATTTTTTAATTTCCACTTTTTCCACAATGTACTCCATATGCCCTCAACTTTGCCTTGTAAAAAATAGTTCGGGAAGTAAACTTGGCTAGTCAGTGTTTAACCTCATTACTTACATCTATTCTGAGGTGTACTTTTAAAATATTTTAACCTCTCTGAAACTGGAATGGGTTTACAACTTAGCTTTGAGTCATAATTTAATTGGCAGCATATTTCCCCCTCTTAGTGGTATGTAAAATAATGCATTTTAAAATTCATGACATCTTGAATTGATTATAATTTTAATATTTAAAATAATAGTATATTGTTTTATCTTTGTTGAAAATATATTTATTAGTAGTATTGGGCTATACTTTATAATTAATTTGGAACCAGTTTTACTGTCATGGCTAGTCTAAACATCATTTCATTAGCTATAAACATGATGGCCTGGTCGCCCAGGCTGGAGTGCAGTGGCAGGATCATAGCTCACTGCAGCCTCAACCTCCTGGGCTCAAGTGATCCTCCTGCTTTGGCTTCTCAAGTAGCTGGGACCACAGGCATGTGTCATCACACCTGGCTAATTGTTGTTTTTTTTGTAGAGACAGGATCTCACTATGTTGCTCAGGTGGGTTTCGAACTTGTGGGCTCAAGCTATCCCCTCACTTGGCCTCCCTAAGTACTGGGATTACAGGCATGAGCCATCTTGCCCGGTGTGATGAGCCGGGTTTTTTTTGTTTTTTGTTTTTTGTTTTTTGTTTTTTTTGAGATGGAGTTTTGTTCTGTCTCTCAGGCTGGAGTACAGTGGCGTGATCTCGGCTCACTGCAACCTCACCTCCTAGGTTCAAGCGATTCTCCTGTTTTAGCCTCCCGAGTAGCTGAGATTGTAGGCGTGTGCCACCATGCCCAGCTAATTTTTGTAATTTTGGTAGAGATGGGGTTTCCCCATGTTGGCCAGACTGGTCTTGAACTTCCGACCTCAAGTGATCTGACTGCCTCAGCCTCTCAAAGTGCTGGCATTATAGGCGTGAGCCACCGCACCCCGCCAAGAATTTTTAGATATGTGCTTTTTGAGAGAGGATTTCATTAAGCCTTTTTCTTCCATATTCTAATGAAATCCTTTGTAACTCACAGGGATCACATTTTCAGAAGTGTTATTTTAATTGTTATTGAATTATTTTAATGTTAAATACGTATCTGTGAAGATGTTTTGGTCTGTTATTGGCTTATTACTTAAACCTTACAATGAATTTTGGGATTAAGTTTTGTCTCCTACTAAAATTGTTTTCTATAAGGATTATGGTTGTCTAAAACCAAACAAATTAGAAAGCTACAACTTAAAATGTTTCATAGAACTACTTGGGAATGGTAGGGTTTGTCCTCTTTGGTAGAATGGGTTTTTGGTTTTGTCTTGTTTCAAATAAGAGGTGCTAAGTTTCCCGCTTCAGAAGTCTGCAAGGAAGTAGGCTCCCTCGCCATACTCTTGAACTCCTTTGACTCTAGTCTGTGATCCATGTGTATTCACACGTTGAGTTCTACCCCTTGACAACTTAGAGCCGGTGTAAGGGGTAGAAATGCACCCACCTTTTCTAGTACAGCACCTCTGTGGGTCACAGCAAAGTAGTGTTACAGAATTTTCAAACCTTCCTTCTATCGCAGCTGGCCTTCTTTCAGGAAAGGTGCATATTTGTATGTCAGTTTATGACATACAGACTTTAACTGAATTAATTCATGGGGGTGAGTGGATCTGCCTTTTTCTTTCTTTCTTTTTTTTTCTTTAAATTAATTTCAGTCCTGCTCCTTCTGTGTGGATCTGGTTTTTAGAAATTTGGCTTTAACTATAATTCATGTCTTCCTCATTTGTTTGGCTCTCATTAGGAAACTGGACATGAGCATCATCTTTTTCCTGTTTCTGTTTTCTCTGTCTGTTCATCAGCAGTTATGGCTTCCTCTTTCATTCAGTACTGACATTTTGCTGAGAAAGGCTGTACAGTGGACTGCTCAGGTGCACTAAGGAGCAGAGCTAAGGCGCTTTGCAGCTTATTCCTTTCCTCACCAAATCTTTCATGTTAGCTGTGCAGCTAAGGTTTGCAGGGACAGTGGGCAGCAATGTGAGGGATCCCTGAGCTCGAGGCACTTGTCGGGTTCCGTTTCTGCCGATAGCAGTTGTAGAAGTGACAGCCCGAAGGCTGTCTCACTGCCACTGAGGTGCCTCTGGATGTTTTAAAGTGAATCTGTGTCCTTTTTTTTTTTTTTTTTTTTTGCCCAGGAAAAAGTAGCTGTGCTTTTGCAAAAGAGAAAAGCCATTGTTTTAAGAGAATACATTACTTTTTAGAAAAAGTTTGTACAGGTCCATAATTTTATAGTGAACAAAAATTTCTTATGTTCTTGCAGTTTGAGATGTACTGTGTACCAGGCAATGTTTTTCAAATACTTGCTTCCTTCTATCAGGGTGCAGCCTTTGTAGAATTTGATGTACACCTTTCAAAGGACTTTGTGCCCGTGGTATATCATGATCTTACCTGTTGTTTGACTATGAAAAAGGTACGTTGAAATTTCTTCATTTCAAACTCTTAATGTTAGGTAAAAGGTTTAAAAACTAGGAAGTTTTAAAAATATTTTAAATTACTTATTAAATAGAATTGGTTAATTCATTTTTTTGGTGTATTCCTGCCAGTCCTTCCCTCTCATGCTCTTGCAACATTGAGACAGTGATGAGATGGGATACTGCCTTCCTAGAGTAGGGTCTCTGTTGCTGAATACACTTTATTATGTTATAGAAAAGGGACATTCCAGGTGATTTCTGTGGTGGTGTGACTGTCTGTGCTACTATATTGAGGCAAGAGAGGAAGATATCATAGTGTTTGTTTTCTGGAATTCCAGCTGTTTCTGCTTCAAGCTTCTTCAATTAATAAAGCTAGTGAGCCACAGTGAAAAATTCAAAAAGTGGTTTGGAGTTAGATGGCGGAGGGCCTCAGTGAAGAGGTTTAGACTCAAGAGCTAGGGAGGTAGGGAATACTTTTTAGCTGAAAAGGGAAATGTTCACGACTAATGTTTTGGTAGCTGATGAAATAGGAATGTCAGAGGACAGAGACTGCAGGCAGGGCGAGCAGCAATGTGGGCTACAGGAAAGGTAAGCCTGAATTGGAGTAGGGGACCAGAAGAATGGAGAAGAGGGCATAATGGGGGCGGCGGGGGGGGGATTCCAGCATGAGATTTAAAAATTTATGTAGCTTTAAAAAAACTGTAATTGTTTTTGTACAAACATAATCGTGACAATGATATAGTCCCTAAACATCAGTATACTATGTAACCAAGTGATTTCTCAGGGACGTGGACGCTAAAACTGTGTTGGGTATTAATTTCCAACTGAGTTGATTTCAAGTTAGTCTAGTTTGCTAACATCACTGTACCAGATACTGCCTGTTATATGAAAGAGTGTGACAAGGAACCTGGCACCACCTGCTGGTGAATTTGATTCCCTATTTAATAAATGGTGCTGGGAAAATTGGCTAGCCATAAGTAGAAAGCTGAAACTGGATCCTTTCCTTACTCCTTATACGAAAATTAATTCAAGATGGATTAGAGACTTAAATGTTAGACCTAATACCATAAAAACCCTAGAGGAAAACCTAGGTAGTACCATTCAGGACATAGGCATGGGCAAAGACTTCATGTCTAAAACACCAAAAGCAACGGCAGCAAAAGCCAAAATTGACAAATGGGATCTCATTAAACTAAAGAGCTTCTGCACAGCAAAAGAAACTACCATCAGAGTGAACAGGCAACCTACAGAATGGGAGAAAATTTTTGCAATCTACTCATCTGACAAAGGGCTAATATCCAGAACCTACAAAGAACTCAAACAAATTTACAAGAAAAAACAAACAACTCCATCAAAAAGTGGGCAAAGGATATGAACAGACATTTCTCAAAAGAAGACATTCATACAGCCAACAGACACATGAAAAAATGCTCATCATCACTGGCCATCAGAGAAATGCAAATCAAAACCACAATGAGATACCATCTCACACCAGTTAGAATGGCGATCATTAAAAAGTCAGGAAACAACAGGTGCTGGAGAGGATGTGGAGAAATAGGAACACTTTTACACTGTTGGTGGGATTGTAAACTAGTTCAACCATTATGGAAAACAGTATGGCGATTCCTCAAGGATCTAGAACTAGATGTACCATATGACCCAGCCATCCCATTACTGGGTATATACCCAAAGGATTATAAATCATGCTGCTATAAAGACACATGCACATGTATGTTTATTGCAGCACTATGAATCAACCCAAATGTCCATCAGTGACAGACTGGATTAAGAAAATGTGGCACATATACACCATGGAATACTATGCAGCCATAAAAAAGGATGAGTTTGTGTCCTTTGTAGGGACATGGATGCAGCTGGAAACCATCATTCTTAGCAAACTGTCACAAGAACAGAAAACCAAACACCGCATGTTCTCACTCATAGGTGGGAACTGAACAATGAGATCACTTGGACTCGGGAAGGGGAACATCACACACCAGGGCCTATCATGGGGAGGGGGGAGGGGGGAGGGATTGCATTGGGAGTTATACCTGATGTAAATGACGAGTCGATGGGTGTTGACGAGTTGATGGGTGCAGCACAGCAACATGGCACAAGTATACATATGTAACAAACCTGCACGTTATGCACATGTACCCTAGAACTTAAAGTATAATAATAATAAAAAATAAATTAAAAAAAAAGAAGTGAATAGTAAAATTTTGTGTCTTATATTTAATTACTTGTAATGAAAATTTGCACTTATTTTAAACAATTGTGTATTAATAATTATTACAATTAAACTCAATCCAATAGATATTTTTCAAAACTTTAAGACTTATGGTCACTGAAATTCTTAAAATGTTTAATTTCAACTTATATACATATTTTGTTGAAAAAATATAAAAAGGTTATCTTTTTAAAAATTCTAGCAAAAAATATATTACATGTGTAGGAAATGTAAATAAAAATTCAATAAAAAACAAGGAAAGAAAAAAAAAAAAAGAGTTCCTAGGGGTTGGATTATTATGATGTATAGGAAAGGACCCTTTTGTTTCTGCGAAATGGTATTAGAAGGAAGGAAGGAAGGAAGGGAGGGAGGGAGGAGGGAGGGAGGGAGGGGAGGGAGAAAGGGAGGGGGAAGGAAGGAGATGCATCTATTTAGATTACATGAGTAGAGTGACCAAACACATGGAACAGGTGGTTTTAGCCATGGAAGAACATTAATGAAAAGATAAATGAGAAAGAGTAAAGTAATAAATGATCTTATTAGCCAAGATTGAGATTAATTGATCTAGCTGCAATTTATTTATTTATTTATTTGAGACTGAGTCTTGCTCTGTCACCTAGGCTGGAGTGCAGTGGCATGATCTTGGCTCAGCCTCCACCTCCTGGGTTCAAGCAATTCTCCTGCCTCAGCCTCCTAAGTAGCTAGGACTGCAGACTGCTAAGTAGCTGGACCACGCCCAGCTAATTTTTGTATTTTTTAGTAGAGACAGGGCTTCACCATGTTGGCCAGACTGGTCTCAAATTCTTGACCTCAGGTGATCCGCCCACCTCAGCCTCCCAAAGTGCCGGGATTTACAGACGTGAGCCACTGCACCTGGCCGAGCTACAATTTACTTCTGAAAATCAATGAGAGTTCAAATATTACTAATGCCCCATTTTCACCAGGCTATATCTTGATCTGAAGTTGAACCTGAATGAGTTGAGAAATGAAAGCAATGAACTTTTATATTGAATTTTTATTTTTAAGCTGGTATTTTTCTTATAAAAACATTTCATGTTCATTAGAAAAAATGTATTTCAGAAGATTATGAAATGAAAAATAAATCTTTCCTGTTTTTCCTTGTTCTCACTGCCTTACTCTTAATAGTTTCTTATGTGTTCCAGAAAAACCTTATGTATGTACAGTTTCATACCAATGTACATGAATGAATATATATGTGGTGGATTTTAGTATATTTGTTGGACAGATGATTTATTGGTGATACCTTAATTCATTTCCTGTAGAAGTGCCTTCAACAGAGTGACATTGATCATTTGATAGACATTAAAACCTAATACAACAGATTTGCTTCTGGGGGAAACATGATAGCTCAGAGTGCTTGTTAAGTATTACGGTTTATAGCTAATCAGACAATTTTTTCATGACGTTTGATGTGTCTGCTGTTTTTAATCAAATATTTAAAAGTATTTGAAAAGATTAGAAACTTACAGAAATAAATTCTATATAGTACTTTCATATTGATTTCTAGTCATGTAGCATGGATAAGTATCAAAGAAAATGTATAGACAGCATAACAAGAAGTAGGGGAGATGACTGACTTCTGGTTCTATCTCAGTTGTCTTCAGCGCTACAGCTTTCTCCCAGCTCCTTTTTCCTTCCAGGTATTCTACACTGCAGTAAAAACGAAAGCCAGAATATAAGGGCTGGGAGGTGATGTTAGATTAGAAGGGGTCCCCCGCATGGGCTCAGTGTGGCTACTCACTGTTATTCTCATGGTTGAGTAAATAGAGTTGCTAGGCCTGTCTAGTGTGAGCATTCAGTGATAATTTAGGGCTCACTTTTCTCTTAATTTTCTTTTTTTTTTTTAGAAATTTGATGCTGATCCAGTTGAATTATTTGAAATTCCAGTAAAAGAATTAACATTTGACCAACTCCAGTTGTTAAAGGTAGTAATAACAACATGAAATGTAAATTATCCCTTAGTTTAGGACTATTGTACTTGGTTGTATATGGCTATGTTTTCTTTGCACATGGGGATGACTGTTATGTTTAATGTGTAGAGTGTGTGCTTTGGTATTCTGTTCTGTTTGGGAGAAGGGTTCTGTATTGATCCAGCTATCTTCTCCAACCATTTCCATGGACCCCATTGGTTTTTGTATATGAAGGAACAAACTAGACGTAAGTTTTTGTAGGCCATAGTGGCTAGCCCATTCATAATCTTTAGGTTGCTTCTGTTCTGCAGTAGCCCTTCTTCATATAATGGTCATTATTTTACAGTAGGCCTTTTATGCAATAGTTGGTAAATAAATGTTAATTTCCAATACATTTGAATATTTTGTATCATATCATTTTACATGGTTCCTTTTCCTATCCCTATTAGGAACCTAAATAAATGCATGATTCCCTCTTAACAGTTATCTAGTGAAGAATTTTTATATTCTTCCCTAATTGAATATTTGATTATTATCTTAAATATATGTATGCACATATAAAATATATACAGTGGCTAGTGCTTATTCTTATTAAACTGATAGTTCTACATTTTATAGGCGTTTTTATCTTGCTAGTTTTTCAAGTTATAGTTCTGTTAACCATCTCTTCATAAGCTAAGGCTTCCTTTCCAATTTCATTTTGTTTGTGTGCTTTCTAGCTCACTCATGTGACTGCATTGAAATCTAAGGATCGGAAAGGTACGTACTAATATGGAAACACTGTTTTCCTTTTGTAGTTAGCATTAATAGGATTTTTAAAATCCATTTTAGCACATACTTGGTCATTTTTATGAATGTAATACTGGGCCTTCTAAATGTAATTTTATAGTTCGGAAATTTGCATTTATTTTCTACTAAATACGTATCATGTGTATAGTAACCATTGCATTGCTTTTCTTAGCTTGATGATCAAAGTATTAATACCTATCAATCTTTCCAAACATTCTTAACCATTACAAAGTGGAAAGTAAATCAGCTATAGAATCCAGCTTCAGGGTCAATTTGAACCAGCTCTGTCATTTACCTGTTATGACCGTGGGTAAGCTTTGTCCTGCCTACCACATCCCTTTATAATTTCACTTTGCTTTTCTACTCCCATAGAAATTAATGGCTGTGCCATTCATATGAGGCTTATTGTATCCATTTTAAATCCTTTATTTTCATATATGTCCCATCTTTTCAACTAGAATGTTAGCTCCTCAGGAGTAGGAAAATGTTTTTCTATTCCCAGAGACTGATGGTGCTGTACATATAGTAGGTGCACTATAGATATAGGTGTTTATCTGTCATTGTGATAACCATACAGTTTTAATATCTTTATAAAGATCGTGAAGTGCTTAAGACTAAAGATTATCCCCACCCAGAGCATAAATGTAACTATATAGGCTCATAGGTATTTTATGATAATTTTAGTAATAAAATGAATTCTACCTTTATTCCACTGTAAAATTTTACATGATTTTATCTTTGAATTTGTAATACAGTTTTGTGTGTGTATTTTTAAGAAAAACTTGATATGTTAATTTTTTCCACTTTTGGAAAATAATTTGTTTTAGTCTGTATTAATTGATAATGATAACTAAAGCACAATAGTAGCTATATAGTCTCTTAATTTGTAATTTCTGAGCTGATTTTAGTATTTCAAATTTAGTCTTAGCAAAATCACACAATTCTTAATTCTCTGGAAAAATAGCAAAATCACAGCTTCTGACTACTTTTTAAAGAGCAGTACTTTAGTACAAATTTTATAAGAAAGTAATCACTCTTGGGTCTACAGACTGTTGTCTTATTAATCATTGCAAACTGGTTTTCATGAAGGTTACTTATTTAGAAAATGGGTTTTTGATGGTTAATAAGTACAAGAGCCTTTAAAAATACTGTATATAGGGGCCGGGCATGGTGGCTCACTCCCGTAATCCCAGCACTTTTGGAGGCCAAGTTGGGAGAATTGCTTGAGGCCAGGAGTTCAAGATTAGCCTGAGCAACGTAGACCTCATTTCTACAAAAAAAGTTAAAAATGAGCTGGATGTGGTAGTGCACGTCTGTGGGCATAGCTACTCGGGAGTCTGAGGCTGGAGGATCAATACTTGAGCCTGCCTGAGTTTGAGGCTGCATTGAGCGATGATCATGCCACTGTGTTCCAGCCTAGATGACAGAATGAGACCCTATCTCTATTTAAAAAAAGGGGGATCTCAGAGTTACTTATGCTCTCGCAATTCTCACACTCTTTCTTTCCCTCTTTTTTTGGCGCTAAGGATTTAAGAAAGCTCTTAGTGATATAGTGGTATTTTATTTACTGAGATTTTTTGTTTTAAAATTTCAGAATCTGTGGTCCAGGAGGAAAATTCCTTTTCAGAAAATCAGCCATTTCCTTCTCTTAAGATGGTAAGTTATTGAGGAAAACCAAGGCAAGGCTATCATTAACTTTGTTATGTATGAATAATTTACTTTTGTTTCTTAAAAGGATCCTTAAAAGACTGTGTTAAAAACAATGTTAATATGAACTTATCATCATTGGTGCCTTTAGAGAAGATACTTTTGTGTGTGTGTGTGTGTGTGTGTGTGTGTGTGTGTGTGTGTAAGAGAGAGAGAGAGAGAGACAGAGACAGAGACAGAGGGAATCTCACTTTGTCATCCAGGCTGAGTGCAGTGGTGTGATCAGGGCTCACTGCAGCCTCCACTTCCTTGGCTCAAGTGATCCTCCCACCTCACTCAGTCTCTCAGGTAGCTGGGACGGCAGGTGTGCACCACCATGCCTGGCTAATTTTTTTATTTTTTTGTAGAGACAGTCTCACCTTGTTGACCAGGCTGGTCTCAAGGGGATTCAAACCCCTGGACTTATGCTGTCCCCCAGCCTCAGCCTCCCAAAGGGTTGAGAATACAGGCATGAGCCAACACACCTAGCCAACAAGATACATTCTTGTGTGGTATACTTGTGCTACTTTTGTTTCTTTCCCCAAGAGTAACTTCTACTCAAATAAATAAAAATTCCCATCTCAGTATGTTAATTTGGTAAGAGTAGCAAATCCATTTATTTCTGTTTATAAATGGAAAGGAGAGGGCACAGGTATGGGGTGAGAGAAAGATGATGGTGGGAGAGGCAGGTTTTTGTTTCTTTGTTTGTTTTTAACAATATTTTAAATTATTCCTTAGTTTTGGGAGAGAAGTGAGTTTCTTCAACCAAAGAAAATAAGTGCCCCTCTTACTTAAGATGATATTGAAATTTCAGAAATTCACTCTGAAAAAATAGATCTTCACGCAAAAACTAGCATGAAGATTTAAAAACTAGATACAATTTAATACAGGAATATCCTTGACAGCATCAGGAAAGCCCACACAGATGCCAAAGAGATGCTGGCTCTGCTTTTGTTCTGTCGACTCCAGTTTCTAAATTCTGGTCTTTCTGTTCATGTCAGGTATAGTAGATTTCTTAGGCAAAAATAGGTAATTTTAGTTAACTATTATGTGGAAATTCTTATTTGGGGAGTGGAGCTTATTAGCTTAATGGTTTTTATCTAGTATATTAGCTACTTGCTAAAACTTGATTTAGAAAGGAAAGATTTAGAAATGATTTAGAAAGGAAAGACGTGACTACAGTGAATATTTTGTTAAAATATTTAGGTATGTGTTTCTTGAGGGGTTCATAAAACAATCTAAATCATTAAAATCTCAGTGGTTAAAGGTCAATTAAGTATTGATTATTCACTCTGCAAAAAGGACGCTAAAAGAGAGCCCCTACAATGAACATTATCCTGATGCATTTAAAACATCATTTTTAGCCGGGCATGGTGGCTCATTCCTGTAATCTCAGCACTTTGGGAGGCCAGGGCAGGCAGACAGTTTGAGCCCAGGAGGTTGAGGCTGCAGTGAGCTGTGATCGTGCCACTGCACTCCAGCCTGGGCAACAGGGAGAGATCCTGTCTCAAAAATAAATAAATAAAATATAATTTTTATGATTTTTAAAGTGTTTATGAAGCCCATCTAAGTAAGATAATTTCTTCTAATTTGATTTGCTAAAATCATTTGTTTTTTAGAAATTTCATGATTCCCGGAAAAAAAAAATCTTAAATTGTAATACAGGTTTGACAACCTTTTAGTCAAATAAGTTAAAACACACACGCAAACTCATGTACTCACTTTGCCATCATAATTCAATCACAAAGAAATTTTGGCCAGGCATGGTGGCTTACGCCTGTAATCCCAGCACTTTAGGAGGCCGAGGCAGGTGGATCACGAGGTCAGGAGATCGAGATCATCCTGGCTAACATGTGAAACCCCGTCTCTACTAAAAATTCAAAAAATTAGCTGGGCATGGTGGCGGGCATCTGTAGTCCTAGCTACTCTGGAGGCTGAGGCAGGAGAATGGTGTGAACCCGGGTGGCGGAGCTTGCAGTGAGCTGAGATTGTGCCACTGCACTCCAGCCCAGACAACAGAGCGAGACTCTGTCTCAAAAAAAAAAAATTTTAACACCAAAAATAATCTCATTATATAGACACTTTTCTGGCAAATTTGCTGTTGAGCAATCTCAACACTAATGTATTGTCTTAATCTTTCTGATTTTGCATTAGTCCAGCAAAAATATGACAGATGTGTTAAATAAGTCTTTTAGATACAGGAGAAAATAAAAAAAGTCCCACACAAAATTGAATATAAACTGTTTTAGATGCTGTACTTCACATGCAGCTGGTTAGAGTAGACCCACAGCTAGATGCCAGGTCACCAGACTCCCAGGCTATGTTCTTACCACTATGTTATTCTGTTTGTAGGCATTTATTTGCTGTTAAAAAATTAAATACCATATATGCTACACATGTTCTTTGATATCTAAAATTTTGAAGTATCTAAAATAATCTGCCGGGCACAGTGGCTCACACCTGTAATCCCAGCGCTTCGGGAGGCCAAGGCAGGTGGATCACCTGAGGTCAGGAGTTTCAGACTGGCCTAGTTAACATGGTGAAACCCATCTACTAAAATACAAAAAATTAGCCAGGTGTGGTGGCAGGCACCTGTAATCCCAGCTACTTGGGAGGCTGAGGCAGGAGAATTGCTTGAACCCCAGAGGTAGAGGTTGCAGTGAACTGAGATTGTGCCACTCTGCTCCATCCTGGGTGACAGAGTGAGACTATGCTTCAAAAATAGTAGTAATAATAATAAAACATAATCTCTGTCAAATTCATTTTGCCCTGAGCATATTTATGTAGATGTCTGGCCTTCATGTTTGTTTAAGACTGGACAAGTCTGTTCTTTGGAGGTTACTAACCAAGTTTCATATTTTCAACATCATTTTCTAGTTACAACTGCCAAAATAATCTGATGGCAAGGTGTCTAGATAATTTAGTTTAGATACACTGATAGCATTTGTCATTTATATAAATTATAACTTTTTTGATTTGTGAGCTTCAGCCTAATCTTTTCATTTGGGGATACATCTTTTCAGGGAGTTATGGTATTTGTTTAGCATCATCACCTTCAAAACAATCTAAAAATCATGGTTTTTCATAGATTTTAGGCAAGTGGATTGACATCCCCAAATGCAATGTAGAATACATGACAAATGTCTTGAATTCATGATGTTGCCTATTGTGTTAGAGTTCACTTTGGATGTTCACTAGTAATGGCGGAAAGGATTTAAGGTTAAGAACCATCTTGGTGTTGGTCAGTTATCACAGGCAGTGCCTGAGACCCCTGCTTTTGCTGCTTAATTTCTTTTGACCTTATTTAATGTAATCATCTAACAGGCTGTCGCTTTGAGTATGACAAAATATGTTTGTGCATTATGCACAAAACATTTTATTGCTACTAATGATAAATTCTTATTTTTAGTAATAATTCTATTTTTTTTTGTTTTCTTATTCTGCTGTCCATCTCACCAAAAACAAAATTTACCACCGACAAACAAAACTCTAGGTTTTAGAGTCTTTGCCAGAAGATGTAGGGTTTAACATTGAAATAAAATGGATCTGCCAACAAAGGGTAAGTAATTCTCTGTGCCGCACATTCTGTACTCTCTATGCCCTTTCTAAAAAATTCTTTCATTCCTGTCTTTGTATTTTAATGGAATAAGCTAAAATGAAATCTCATTGTGGCTTCCTCCATCAAGCACAATGCTTTTGGATCCTTTAAATAAAACATATCTTACATTCATGCTAGTATGTGAGTACTTCAGATTAATGATGATGATTGTAGAAATTTCAGTTTACATGTGTCTTGTGTGAACAATATGGTTTTGGGGAGATACTTATAAAGTGGACAGTCACATCTCTTGGATTTAGTTTTTACTTTCTTATTTCCCATCTAATAACATGTTTTAAATAATTTTCTAAGCAGTTTTCTGTTGTTAACAGTAGCTAGTAATAATTACTCAGAAAAAAAATTTTTTTGCAGTTGTGTTTTAAATCACTTCCAAATTTAGTCAATTTTTTGTTCAACAAATGTTTTTCAAAAAGCTGCTATGGGCCAGGCATTTTCCAAGTGCTTGGGACAAGCAGTGCACAAAAGAGAATAAGGCCTTGGCTTCCTGGGACTTACATTTCAGTTGTGGAAAACAATTAGCTAACTATTGAATATATCAGAGAGAATATGTGCAAATTGATGGGATGCATGTCAAGGGGCTTGGGGTAGGGTGTGGGGTGTTGAAAGTAGTTAATTCAGATGTCATGATTGGGCATTGAGCAATACCCTTGAATTTGTTTCAGTCAGAATAATCTGTAATTGCCCTCAAATCATGCTGTTTATGACAAGCTGGTCCTTATTAATGTAGTGAATGCTCGACTAAGGTTACCCTAATAATGTGATTTTTAGTTTTCTGAGCTTCCAGAATTATTTCAGTGACTAACACTTAAAACATTTAACATTTGAATGTCAATAGAGCTGGCTTGGTGTCTTGGCTATGTTTATTGAATTATTTTAATTAATTTTTGGTTACTTGATATGCCCAAGACCCAAAGAATGAGACTTTTAAACTGGTAATAATTAATAGGGACATTTTATTTATTTGTTAGCAGATGACATGTCCTATAATTTATGGAAATAAAATCATAGCGAACTGCAATATTCTAGAGTTTTAGCTTTTATTTTAACTTTAATAATGCAAAAGTGTATTGATGATATAGTTAATAGTTACTTGCTTTTTGTATGAGAGTCTCTGTATCTGAATTATGACCTGTGTCATCACTAAATAGCTTTGTGATCTTGGGCCAGTCACTTAATCTTTTCAGGTTTCATCATCTGTAAAATAATAGTTGGACTAGATGCTGTCAGGGCTTCTTTCTATCATAGCTTGCCAGAATAAAAACAGAGTTTCTAGCACTGTGGTTTTAGGGTGTGCAGTGACTTTTATTTTGCTTTCTGTTTCACATAGGATGGAATGTGGGATGGTAACTTATCAACATATTTTGACATGAATCTTTTTTTGGATATAATTTTAAAAACTGTTTTAGAAAATTCTGGGAAGAGGAGAATAGTGTTTTCTTCATTTGATGCAGATATTTGCACAATGTGAGTAATACCCAGTGTTTTTTCCTATACTCTTAGAATGTGTCTAGGACTTAAGGTACCAGTCTGGAGCTGGGGTAGTTGTCCAGCTTTCCCTCGATCTGTCCTCTCAAATCATGTCAGGTTGTGTGTCCTCATGTTGTTTTCTGACTGCTTGCTAGGGTGCCTACTACTCCTGTGAAGTCCACACCTCCTGGGTCCTAGAACCTTACACCCTTTTATTTTACAGGCAGGTCATATACTTCTTACCATATTGTAAGCTCCCAAGGGATTTATCACTGACAATTTCTGAGAATATTTTAGCTCTTGTATAGAAAAAATTTAAATTTGTATTTATCTTTTATTTTAAAAAAAATTGTTTTTGAGATAGGATCTCACTCTGTCACCGAGGCTGCAGTGGTGCAACGATGACTCACTGCAGCCCTGACCTCTTGCACGCAAGCAGTCCTCCTGCCTTGGCCTCTTGAGTAGCTGGACTGCATGTGCATGCCATTAAGACTGGCTAATTTTGTATTTTTTGTAGAAATGAGGTCTCTTCATGTTTCCCAGGCTAGTGTCAAACTCTTAGGCTCAAGTGACCTTCCTGCCTTGGCTTTCCAAAGTGTTTGGATTATAGGCATGAGCCATTGCACTGTACCTGGCCTGAAAGGCAACACATGTTAATGGTGGTTTTATCTGAGTAATGGGACTATGCTCCTTTGTTTTCTTTCTTAAAAAAAAAATCTATTTATTTGAGACAGAATCTTGTTCTGTTGCCCAGGTTGGAGTGCAGTGGCGTGATCTTGGCTCACTGCAACTTCTGCCTTCAGGGTTCAAGCGATCTTGTGCCCCAGCCTCCTCAGTAGCTGGGATTACAGGCCTGTGCATGATACTTGGCTAATTTTTGTATTTTTAGTAGAGACAGGGTTTCACCATGTCGTTCAGGCTGGTCTTGAACTCCTGACCGCAAGTGCTCTGCCCACCTTGGCCTCCCAAAGTGTTGGGATTACAGGTGTGAGCCACCGCGCCCAACCTCGTTTGTTTTCTTTTTACTTTTAGTGTTTTCTAAAATTTCAAAAAGGAATATTACAGTTACTCCCCATTGAAAGGTATTTTTTAAATTGTTTCTTTTCAGGGTTCGGCAAAAGCAGAACAAATATCCCATACTATTTTTAACTCAAGGAAAATCTGAGATTTATCCCGAACTCATGGACCTCAGATCTCGGACAACCCCCATTGCAATGAGCTTTGCACAGTTCGAAAATCTACTGGTAAGTTATATTTGAATTTTTATCTTTTTAATTTTCTATTTTTATTGTAGAGGAGTAGTAAAGATTTCATATTACTTTACACATCTAATGGTTAACGTTTTGACTAAACTGTAGCAAACAAGTGGCTCTACTTAAAAGCGAGGATATTAGATCTCAGAATGAAAAACAAATTAAGTGCAAAATTTGTTACAGGCATACATTACATTTTTTCGTTTAACTTTCTGAATAGATTTTATGAATAATCTAAAAATGGTTAGACTGTATGCCTTTTAAAAAATATTATTCCCATTTTACAGATGAATGTAAACTTGTTTTGATAGAGCATTCCATTAGTAAATTTTTTTGACTGCACATTCAATATGTATGTTTATAAATTATGTATATATTAATATATTGTGAATATATTTATATATGAAGTGTCCGTTAAAAAGAATAAGATAAAATAATTGAAAGAAAAAACATTTTCTTTTCCTGCCTACTGTACTTTGGAGTGTGAGCATTTAGCTTTGCAGTTAATGTTTCTTTTTCATGCACAACTAATTTTTCTTCTTCTAGGGGATAAATGCACATACTGAAGACTTGCTCAGAAACCCGTCCTATATTCAAGAGGCAAAAGCTAAGGGACTAGTCATATTCTGCTGGGGTGATGACACCAATGATCCTGAAAACAGAAGGAAATTGAAGGAACTTGGAGTTAATGGTCTAATTTATGATAGGTATTTGTTTTTCATGAACAATTTTCATGGAATTTAGAAGTATAGATTTCATCTTATGAAATTATAAATAAAATTGAACTTAGTTAAGTTAAAATTCTGCAGTTCAGCCTGAGGTTATCTTGACATTTGCTTGTGGGTGTTTTCAAAGTTTGAAGGATAGCTGAATCACTTGGGAAGCTTGTTAAGGATTCAGATGACTGGGCCCTAACTCAGATATATATGCTAAATCATCCTGGGGGTGAGGGTGGACTTCCAGCCCTTAGACCTCTTTTCTGTCTATACCGACTTTTTCAGTGCTGTCATCCAATTCTGTGGCTTTTCGTAACTTTATATGTTCCCAAACTTATGTACCTCCAACTCAGACCATTCCTTAGACCTCTGTAGACTTTTATATCCAGGTATTGACACCTGTTCCTCTTACAGTCTTCCTGATTTCAGTATAAGTAACAATTCAGACCACATTCTTAGTCTTCCATGACTCTCTTCTTTATTTCATACCCCAAATCCAGTCAGATAGAAAATCTTTTTGTTCTGTCATCAAAATATATCCTGAATCATCTACTCACCAAGTTAACTGTTGTCACTCAAGTAAAGCAGCTCATCTTTGGTGTGGATTGTTGAGGTAGTCTGCCCCCTGGTGACTGCCTCTTCCCTTAAGGGTCAGGCTGTTTGTTCTTAGTACAGCAGCCAGAGGGAAGCTTTTAAGACCTATATTTGATCATGTTGCTACTTAAAAGTCTCCCACGGTTTTCTGTGTCACCTAAAGGAAAAGCTGAAGTCTGAGGGCCTTATACGAGCCAATCTGCCACCCCACCACCTTCTAACCCTCTTTCCCTCTCTGACCTTCCACAAAATTCCCCCATCTGCTGTTTTCCCATTCTTCGGAGAAAGACTTCCGTAACAATTTAAATGTCACCTCAGTGAGGACTTTCTTGAATCACCGATTTCAAATAACAGCCTCTATTCACAGTGCACTTCCTGACTTGTCTCCATATCATTTATCATCATCTGACACACCACATATGCTGTGTTATATTTTACTTGTTTTTTCTCCCTAGCCCCTTTCCTCCATCCTCCTTGGTACTAATGCACACATGCAAATGAGAATATAGGCTCCATGAGGAGGGCAAGGCTGTTTGCCTGATTTGTTCATTGCTATTGAGGTTAGAACAATGTGGGGCACCCAGTAGGGATTCAAATAATTTATTGAACAAATCCTTTTTTTTTCCATCAGCTTCCTTGGCAGCCACTCATCTGAGAGACAAAAAGGTTTCTTTAGTATAAAGACATGTGGGGTCAGAAGGGATGTCATTTACTCAGCTGAGGGATTAGCAGACTTGCTCATACAGGTGTACCTCAGCGATAGTGAAGGCTGGGATCCAGACCACCACAGCAAAGCAAGTCCCAAATCTTTTGGTTTCCCAGTGCATATAAATGTTATGTTTAGGCCAGGCGCCGTGGCTCACGCCTATAATCCCAGCACTTTGGGAGGCTGAGGTGGGCAGATCACGAGGTCAGGAGTTTGAGACCAGCCTGACCAACATGGTGAAACCCTGTCTCTACTAAAAACACAAAAATTAGCCAGGTATGGTGGTGGTGTACGCCTGTAATCCCAGCTACTCAGGGGGCTGAGGCAGGAGGAAGGAGAATCGCTTGAACCCAGGAGGCAGAGGTTGCAGTGAGCCGAGATGGTGCCACTGCACTCCAGTCTGGGTGACAGAGTGAGACTCTTTCTAAACAAAAGTTATGTTTATACTACATTGTAGTTTACCAAGTGTACAGTAGCGTTGTGTCTGAGAAAACACAGTATGTATCTTAATTTTAAAATATGTTATTACTAAGAAATGCTGACAGTCTGCCTTCAGCAAATCATAATCGTGTTGCTGCTGGGGGGTCTTGCCTTGAGGTCGATGGCTGCTGACTGATTAGGGTGGTGGTTGCTGAAGGTTGAGGTGGCTGTGGCAATTTCTTAAAATAAGACAGAAATGAAGTTTGCTGCACCAATGGACTCTTTCTTTTACACAGTATTTCTCTGTTGCACGTGATGGTGTTTAAGAGCATTTTTCACCCACAATAAAACATCTTTTTTGTTTGTTTGTTTTTGCTTTTTTGAGACAGAGTCTCACTCTGTCATCCCGGCTGGAGTGCAGTGGCATGATCTCAGCTCACTGCAACCCCCACCTCCCGGGTTGAAGCAATTCTTCTGCCTCAGCCTCCCTGGTAGTTGGGATTACAGGCACACGTCTGCCACCATGCCCGGCTAATTTTTGTATTTTTACTAGAGACGGGGTTTCACCATGTTGGCCAGGCTGATCTTGAACTCCTGATCCCAAGTGATCCACCCACCTTGGACTCCCAAAGTGCTGAAATTACAGGCATGAGCCACCGTGCCCTGCCAAAACATTTTTATTTATTTTTATTTTATTATTATTATTTTTTTTTCGAGATGGAGTCTTGCTCTGTCACCCAGGCTGCAGTGCAATGGCACAGTCTCGGCTCACTGCAAGCTCCGCCTCCCAGGTTCAAGTGATTCTCCTTCCTCAGCCTCCCGAGTAGCTGGGACTCCAGGCATGCACAACCACATGCAGCTAATTTTTATATTTTTGGTAGCGACAGGTTTCACTATATTGGCCAGGCTATTCTCGAATTGCTGACCTCAGGTGATCTGCCTGCCTTTACCTCCTAAAGTGCTGGGATTACAGGTGGCCACCACTCCCGGCCCCACAGTAGTACATCTTTAAATTGGAGTCCATCTTCTCAAACCCTGCTGCTGCTTTATTAACTGAGTTTATGTAATATTCTAAATATCTTGTCATTGAAACAATGTTCAGAGCATCTTTGTTGGGAGTGGATTTATCTCAGAAAACCATTTTCTTTCCTCATCCATAAGAAACAACTCCTCGTCTGTTAAAGTTTTATCATGAAATTGTAGCAATTCAGTCGCATCTTTAGGTTCCATTTCTATTTCTAGGTCTCTTTCTATTTCCACCACATCTGCCATGACTTCTTCCACTGAAGTCTTGAAACCCTTTGTCATGTATGAGGATTGGCATCAGCTTCTACCAAATGCCTGTTAATGTTGATATTTTGATCTTGCCCCATGAATCAGAAATGTTCTTAATGGTATCTGGAATGATGAAAAGTTTTCAGTTTACCTTGCCAAGATCCTTCAGAAGAATCACTGTCTGTGGCAGCTACAGTCTTTAAAATGTATTTCTAAGGTAATGATACTTGAAAGTCAAAGTGACTCCTTGATCCATGGGCTGCAGAATGGATTTTGTGTTAACAGGTATGAAAACAACAATCTTTGTTAGAGCTCTTGGGTGACCAGGTGCATTGTCAATGAACAGTAATATTTTGAAAAGTATCTTTTTTCTTCCTGAGCTGTAGGTCTCAACCATGGGCTTAAAATATTCAGTAAACCATGCTGTGTACAGATGTGTTGTTATCCAGACTTTGTTGCATTTCTGGAGCACAGACAGAGTAGATTTAGCGTAATTCTGAAGGGCCCTACAATTTTCAGTGTTATTTAACTGTTGGGTTCCAACTTTTTTCTGCAATTTCTTTACCTCTCTCAGCCTTGATAGAACTGAAGAGAGTTAAGCCCTTTGAATTAGGTTTGGCTTAAGGGAATGTTTTGGCTGGTTTGATCTTCTGTCCAGGCCATTAAAACTTTCTCCTCATCAGCAGTAAGGCTGCTTTGCTTGCTTTTCATTGTTGTGTTCACTGTAGTAGCACTTTCAATTTCCTTCAAGGACTTTTCCTTTGTATTCATAACTTGGTTAACAGTTTGGTGCAAGAGGCCCAGCTTTCAGCCTATCTTAGTTTTTAACATGCCTTCCTCACTAATCTTAATCATTTCTAGTTTTTGATTTAAATGGAAAGATTTAAGACTCTTCCTTTCACCTGAACTCTTAGATGCCATTGTAAGGTTAATTGGCCTGATTTCAATATGGATGTGTCTCTGGGCATAGGGAGGCCAGAGGAGAGGCAGAAAGATAGGGGAGAGGCTGGTCATTGGAGCAGTCAGAACACACTGATTTATGGGTACGATTCGTGGCACCTCGAAACAGTTACAATAGTGTCATTGAAGATTACTAATCACAGATCACCATATCAGATAGAATCATAATGAGGAACTTTGAAATATTGTGGGAATTGTCAAAATGTGACACAGACATGAAGTGAGCACATGCTGTTGGGAAAATGGCACCAACAGATTTGCTGAGTGCAGGGTGGTCACAAAGCTTCAATTCGTAAGAAACACAGTATCTGAAAAGCGCATGTGGGGCACGGTGGTTCATGCCTGTAATCCCAGCACTTTGGGAGGAGACCCCATCTCATATAAAATAAAATTAAATTATAAGAAATTAAAAAAAAAAAAGATGAAGTGCAGTAAAATGAAGATTGCCTGTGCTTGAGAAGTGTTACACAAAGAGTAAGTGATAAAATCTTACTAGGCCTGCTCTAAACAATACTTTCCTTGGATTTGGTTCATATTACTCTTCTTCCCATAAAGTTGTATTCCTTTCTTAATAAAGCTTGTTTTCCTTCCAGTATTTTGTCTCAAATAGTTTGGTTTTAAAATTGTAGTCCCAGTAAATCCTACCTACCTGCCTTTTAAACTATTTGGTTAATTTTGCATGAAATAGCATGTGTGACTCATAGTGCTCTTCAACGTTTCCAGCTAATTTAATTAAAATTTTAAATTAATAATTTGGAACAAGTACTGGCTTTAGCAAATTTTTGAATGTATATGGTTATATGTGTATTTTTGTTACAAGGAATGATTACAAATATTTTCTGGCAAGGAAGTGTATTATGAGGTTATACCATTTATGGTTTTGTAGAGTATACAAATTTCAGGCAGATCCTTCATCTTAGGGGCTTTACTTGGTTGAAATCAAATGTTGACATGTAATGGAGAAGAGGATGATATATGATATAACAAGTGCTCCAGAAAGTTCTTCCTGGCTTGGAGCTTTAAAGAAGAAGAATTGAGTTGGAATTTGGGGAGTGGTTATGTTTACTTTGACAACATTTGTATTCTAGGCAGAGGCAAGAGTGTAAATCAAGGCACGACTCTGTTGAGGGTTTCAGGGAGGTGGCCAGGCACTGGATTCCTAATAGGGTCTGAGGGAGGGGTAAGGTGGGTTGTGTTGAGTTGGTTTTTACCCTCAAAAAGTTTTTTTTTTTTTTATTCAAAAAAGTATGTGTATATAGTTTTAAAATTCAAATAGTTTGATAAGTCTTATAATAAAAAAAAAATTTCTTGTACCTATTTCTTCCATTGTCTCTGGCCGAGACCCTGTCCCCTCGTATCTTTATTATCTGGCTTTTCTGGCATTTACCTCTATTTCTAAATAATCTGCTTATGCTATTTTTTCCATTATCAAATTTAGACGTCATATAGAAGGTTTTGAATGATTAGTGACTTGGAGCCTTTGAGGCATTTTGGATTGGAGAGAGGTGTGGTGAGAGTGTGTGAGTGTGTATTTTCAGTTGTCAAACACTAAACTGCTACATATCATTTTCTGGTATTTTGTTTGGGAAATTTGCACTTACGATGATGAGTAAGAGGCCATTCTTTTCATTTTTTTGAGACAGTGTCTTGCTCTGTCACCCAGGTTGGAGTGCAGTGGCACTATCTTGGCTAACTGCAACCTGAGTTCAAGTGATTCTCCTGCCCCAGCTGTAGTTTTATATAGTTTCAAGCTTTAATTATACTTTATAAAACTTGTAATTATGTTTTTAAAGTTAACCTATATTGTTGCATGTAGCTATACCTTACTTGCTTTTCATGGTCGTATTAATATTCCATTGTTGTCTTTACCACAACTTATACTGTCTTTTAGGAACATTTAGGTTGCTGCCAAGTAATTGCTATTTTATAGTGTTGCTGTGAACATTATTGATAGTACAGTGACTTTTAAACCTTTTTGCACCCAACCTATTTTATGTGGCAACCCAGTACACAGATAAGGTATATTTACGAGTATGTACCTGAAACAATTCCAAGTATCCTTTAGATACTTCCTGTTCATGCATGTACCTCTTTATATGTGTGCACTTAAATGCCAGTCTTAACTTTCTGAACTGATTGTGTGACCTGCTAGGTCTCTAGCTCAGCACATCTGCCTGTGGGTCAGGCATTGGAAGTATAGCAGGAGTGGGCTATCCTGTATTTCCTGGTTCTTCACTCATTGTAGCCTGTTACCAGTTCTCAGGAGTAGGCCAAAGCATTTTAATCCTACAGGTAACGTGGAAACTTAATCAGCACACGGTTAGACCATATTTAGGTAATATGCCAGTTCAGGCTCATGAGGGCACTCTGTTCTTAGGTTAACATAGCTGCTAGAGTGACAGTGTCTCTCTCGGAGTAATAGCCCTCAACACATCTGCCTGTCCACTGGGCTGCTCCAGTAGGTTGATTGTGCACAGCTGTCATCCTGAGCGCTGCCATTCTCTGTGTTAGATCTCCCGTTTCCTGTAGCTCATATTTTTTTCTCTCTTGGTTCAATGAGTTTTACGGAACATGTCTTTCAGCATCTTAAGAAAGGTGGACACAGGAGGTAAATGTTTTTGAGGTCTTATGTGTCCAGAAATGTCGTGGCTGTGTATAAAACTCTGTGTTAGAAATACTTTAGAATTTTAGAAACATTCTCCATCATCTTACCATTCCAGTGTTGCTGTTGAGTGTGAAGCCATCTTGATTATGTTCTCACATGTAATTTGTGTTTCCTGTTTAGAAGCTTTGAGGGTCTTCCTTTTATTACCAGTGTTCTGAAATTCTATAGAGATGCGTTTTCTTGTGGGTCTGGTTTTGCCCACTTTGCTGGACACTTGGTAACCCTTTTAGTCTGTCAATACATGTTCTTAAACATGGGAAAATTTTTTCAAAAATATTTCTTTTGATTCTTGTCCCCTTCAATTTTCTGGATTTTTTTTTTTTTTTTTTTTTTTTTCCTTTATAGAAGTCTTTTTGTTTGAATCAAATAGCTCTTGGACCAGATTTTTCATTTTTGTCTTTTTTTTTTTTTTTTTTTTGCTTCATTTGAAAGATTTTGTCAGTCTTACTTTCTACTCATTCTGTTGAGCTTTTCTGTTTTTTGTTTGTTTTGTTTTGTTTTGTTGTTTTGAGACAGTCTCTATCATTCAGGCTGGGGTGCAGTGATGCGATCTGAGCTCACTGCAACCTCTGTCTCCTGGGTTCAAGCAAATTCTCATGCCTCAGCCTCCCGAGTAGCTGGGCCTACAGGCGCACACCGCCATGCCTGGCTGATTTTTCGTATTTTAGTAGAGACAGGGTTTTGCCATGTTGCCCAGGCTAGTCTTGAACTCTTGAGCTCAGGCAATTTTCCTGCCTTGTCCTCCCAAAGTGCTGGGATTACCGGAGTGAGCCACCCTCTCTGGCCTCTGTTGAGTTTTTCATGTCTACTATTGTGTGTTTAATTTCCAATGACTGTCTTTTTTTCTCTGAATGTAGTTTTTTCCGTATGTTTAGCATCCTATTCTCATTTAATGAACATGCTATTTCCCTGAAGTCATTAAGGATTTTTTTTTTTTTTTTTTTGAGACGGGGTCTCTCGCTCTGCTGCCCAGGTTGGAGTGCAGTGGCACAATCTCAGCTCACTGCTCCCTTGACTTCCTGAGTTCTAGTCCTCCCACCTCAGTGAATGAGACTTCTCTTACATCTTAGCAACATTTGGATGGAAATCACGTTTAAATCCAGTCCACTCTAGTAGTTTTTGAAGAGGCTTTGATTCAGCTCCAAAATCTCGATTGCTTGACTTGGTCTCTTATGAGAATACTCAGAAGGTGTCTTCTTAAACAACAAACCTATTTTTAGTGGCAGAACTGTTTTAGTAGCTATGTCTGCGTGGGACTGATAACCAGTCACTATGTTTGGAGGAAGTCCTAACCTTTCCTTGTATACCCTCCCAAATGTGTAAGGGCTTCTCTGTTTTCACATTCAGTAGTCCATACTGCTGTCTTATCACCTTTAGCTCTAACATTAACAACAGCTTTACATACATCATCACTCTAGTCATTAAAAGATTCTCCAATAAGGCCCAGTAGAGTCTCTAGCCAAAAGTGATCGAGGTCCCTTTGTCTCTGCTGTTTGTTCAATGTAGATTAGCCATCATCCACTCCGTTTGTTTTTCTTATCTTCCCACGTAGGCTCAATACCATCCTTAAAAAGTGAGTAGTCACAGCCAGGCATTAAATTACTAGACAACTAGATATGGTTGTATAGAGCCCGAAAGTCTTCAACAAGATCAAACTTAGAGATCAGCGGCAAGTGTGCTTGCCAAGTTTTGCTTTTATCATTTTTAAAAAAACCAGAGTGCCCGTCTGTTCTGTAGAGGATGTTTGATGTAGTGTTCTGGGTTAGCAACCTCCTGATTAGATTCTGTTTTCTCCTCTTCCACGGGGGGATTAGGAGTAGGGGTGGTTTCTGGTTTGACAGTCGCCGTCTTAGATCGATCTGCTCCTGCTTTTAACTCCGCTCTTCGTGTTTCCTACCACTGGCCTGTGAGCCAGCCTTTTCAGTTATCTCACTGACAAACTTTTAGTTCTTATTTATCCATCTGTTTTCCAACTTTCAAAATGTTGTAGCTTTGTCTCTTGGATTTTTCTCATACTTACGTATTTTATTAAAAAGAATCTCTTTGTTTTATTTTCAGTGGAATGTAGGGAGAGAGCGAAGTTAGATGCTTCTGTTCTGTCTCGATACCTTGATGCAGAGGTCATTTTTCATTCTCTTAGATATGTCTTTAATTAGTAGAAACTCTGTTCTAAAACAGTCAGATATTTAATAGAGTCATATTTTTTATCATGTTTAAATAATTCTTTCCTACTGTGATGTCATAAAGATTCTCTGATACTACATAGTTGCCTGGCTTACATAGTGACCTGGCTGTCACATTCAGGCACAGGAGGCCATCCTTTCTCTGCAGATGGGCAGTGCCAGTGTCAGATCACCGGAGGCTCTTTCAGAGTTCTCCACTCTGGATGCATCTGGCGTTATGGAGCAGCTTTAGAGCAGTTCCCACGCTGGTGAGCAGTCTTCTTATCTTGATCTTTAGTGACTTTGAAGTCAGAACAGTCAGTTTTTTTTAGATTTCCATTTGTTTAAAAACAAAAAAAGCGAGTTGGAGGGCAAATACTTTAAGCTAGATCACAAGTAAACTAGACGTTTCATTTTCTGATTCAGTTGCTTTATGTTGAGCTCCATTGCATCCGGGATACAAAAGGGCAGTGCTGCTATTCTGGATTATTGGAAAGACTGGGAAGAAGAGAAATTTAAAAAAATAGAATGGATACTTTCATCTTTAAGACAAAACAAAAACTCTGATGTGGATGTTCCAGGCATTCTGTAAATCTTATGAAAAGGTTGAGTCAGGCAGGTCTTAGGTAAACCATAAAATTACAGTATTTTATGTATTTTGTATTTGTTTCATCATAGGATATATGATTGGATGCCTGAACAACCAAATATATTCCAAGTGGAGCAATTGGAACGCCTGAAGCAAGAATTGCCAGAGCTTAAGAGCTGTTTGTGTCCCACTGTTAGCCGCTTTGTCCCCTCATCTTTGTGTGGGGATCCTGATATCCACGTGGATGCCAACGGCATTGATAACGTGGAGAATGCTTAGTTTTTATTGCACAGAGGTCATTTTGGGGGCATGCACCGCTGTTCTGGGTATTCATTTTTCATCATTGAGCATTGTTGATCTATGCCTTTTGGGCTTCTCAGTTCAATGAAGCAATAATGAAGTATTTAACTCTTTCACTACAGTTCTTGCAAGTATGCTCTTTAAATTACTTGGCCAGGTATAATTGCCAGTCAGTCTCTTTATAGTGAGAAAATTTATTGGTTGGTAACATAAATATTTTAAACTAAATATATAAATCTATAATGTTAAGCAAATGTTCATTAAAAGCGTAGCACTTTGAAATTATATAAATAGCTCATATTTACACTTACAGCTTTTCATTTGATCAGGTCTGAAATCTTTAGCACTTAAGGAAAATGACTATGCATAATTATACCTGACCATGGAAAAAATAAGTACCTCAAATGCATGCATTTGCACTGGTGATTCCAACTGCACAAATTTTTGTGCCATCTTGTATATAGGTATTTTTTACATGGGTTGACATGCACACAACACCATTTTCATTCAGTATGAACCTTGAGGCTGTTGCCATTTTTCCACTTAACCAAACCAGCCTGAAGTTAAACCTTGAAACTTGTTTCATAAATCTTTCAAAAGTTGTTTTACATCAATGTTAAAATTTCAAAATGCTGCAGGGTAATTTAATGTATAAAATATTAGTAAGTTAAAGTATGTATTGCATACTTAGTAGAATAGATCACAACATACAAATTCAATTCAGTGCATGCTTTAGGTGTTAAGCATGGGATTGTACATGTTTACTGTTAGGTCCTTGCATCTGTGGTGCTAGGTGAGTATGAGAAGATGTCAAGGACTGGACGTATTTTGTTGCCTAAAAAAAAAAAAAGGCTGTAATTTTGTGTGTCTGTCACTACCTATTACACACTGTTGCTTTGTGGGTTTGTTTTGTATATGTGTGTGTTGTACAGTAGTTAAATTTCAATGCAGAAAAATAAATGTCCTGAATTCTCATATTAGTATTCTTTATTGTATATCATGCATGTAATTTATTTAGAAATGTAGAAGGTCTTACTAAATGTATATGCATGTGTTTCAGATTATACTAGGATTTCTTGGATTGAAGCAGGTTGTGTTAACTGTAACTTAAAGAATGAATGTTAAATAAAATGATACAGATTTATTTTCTTCATTACAAAATGAAATTTCAAGAAGGTGTTACTTTTGTAGAATGGTTTTATAATATGACAAGAAATTTTAATATAGTGTCTACCCCAAAGGGATGGCTTATTTGCATCTACCTTTTACTGCATGTTTTTCATGAGGCAGTTTATTCATATATTGACATATTTTGGTAGTAGCTGAGAACCTAAGACTTGAAATTACACATTGTGTATTATTTTTTAAGCTAAGCAATGCAATTTTGGTCAGATCTTATTTGTGTGAAGATAGGCTCTGAAATCCTATGGTATTGCATTTGTAACATTGATATTAATGGAAAATAGTTTAGGAAATGGAGTCTTCTGCAAGGGTTCTCTATACCTTTCCCACATTGTATGAGATTTTCCAACATTTTGGTGTGGATTGGGCACTTTTGGAAAACTCCTGAAAAAGAATTAGTTTCCTTCATCTGCAGACCTTTGTCCAATACGGTTACCATTTCTTTATGGTAACTCGATTAGCCGTTTGTGTTTGTTTCTAGTCCTGCTCCTTTGCTCCTCTCCTTTGCCTTCCCAATGCTGGCTCCATTTTGAAGACTCGAGGACAGAGGGGAAGCAGATCATAAAGAGAAAAAGGAGACAGAAGAAAGGATGAAGGAAGGAGGTCATGGGGAGTGTGGCTTCTGAGCAGTTTAGTTGCTGGGGAGAGCGGACAGTCACTGTCTACAATACAGACAGAACCTTCCTGCTCGCTTTCTGTCCTATCTGTTCCTGACCTTATGAACCAGTGTTAGCTGATGATTAAAACATGACAAGCAGTGGCTCCTTATTTTCACAGGACTAAGTCTGGGCCTTCATATCACTAGCTGTTGCCTTTTGCACCCTGCTTCAGCCACACTGTCCCTGTCACTGGCCCTGGACTTCCTCTCTGTGCCCGTGTGTCCGCTGCCTGGGAGCCCTCTCCTCCCGTAGTCACTTTCTCTCTGCCAAACTCATTGCTTCTTGTGCCCAAGATGTCTGTCCTGAGCCCTCGTGGAAACTCCGGAAAGGATGAATCCATCTTTGTGCTCCATGGCTCGTACCTTGATCAGGCTGTGCATCACAGTCATTCTGGGCAGGCAGAGTTGATCTTTGCTCATCTGCCAGGTTGCGGGCCCTTCAAGGGCAGGGACCTTGTCATAGTCATTTTTATTTTCACAGTGCTTGGAACATGGTGGAAAATGAATGTTGGAATTATTGGAGTAATATAATTTGTATCAAATGTCCTTTTGAATTAAGAGATTTAGTTATGTTTACTAAGAATGTAAACTTTGAATTGGTTTACATTTTGACAGGATGGTTTATTGATGTGAATTTTGAAATGTAGAGGTATAATGTTAAATTATTTTATACTTTATGGAAATCAAGTGAAATGTTTGATAAAATGCCGCCATTGTCCTCTGGTATTTTCTACTCTCTGGAATTATGTACTGTAAATGATCGGATGTAAATGTGAGGCACGCCGCTCACCCCTGTGTGGGAAGTGTGGTGGTACTTCCTGCCACCCACCCACCTCTCTGCCATTACTCCTTGTGACACTTGTCTGTCATCTCCCCTCCAAACTCCAAGCTTACAGCTACCTCAGTACTGCTTTCCTTGTCTGAAACACCTCCTTTGCCTTCCTTCAGTGTCCCGCTCAGGTGCCACCTACTCCATAAAGCTCATCTCAGCTTTTGATCTGAATCGCCATGGAAACATGCAGACAGCCTCTCAGTCTTAACTATTTAATGTTGTAGCTGGGAAAAAACCCAGAGAGGTTCACTGATGTACTGGGTTGGGACTAGGATGTGGGTTTTGTGACTCTGAATCCCATGTTCTCAAACTACGCTGCCTTCCAAAGTCTGGCATTTGTTAGCTCATGCTTCCTTGTAGTCCAGCTTCTTATGTGCCTGTTATATTCTCCAGTAAGATTGTAAGCCCCTTAAGGGCAGGGACGTCTTTGCATCTCCAGCACTGCTATAGTGTTCTTAGTTATGAACTAGATAAATAAATGGTGGTGGCAACAATCCTAGTTTCCTAACTCAGATTGTTTCACGATAAACATACAGTTTTGTATGGCATGCTTGGCCATAATGTCTGGAGTATGTGTGCGCTCACATGTGCGTGTGTGTGTTTGCATGTGTTTGTATGTTTACACATGGAGTTCTCTGTCCTGGTTACTTGGAGTCATGTATTTGATGGATTATGCTAAAACCAATTTTTTGCTCCATGCAGACTGCGGAGAAATACAGGGATAGTTATTCCATTTAAGTGGAAGAATAAGGTACAGTTTTTCCCCCAGGCCTGATTGCCTCTTCCTGGGACAGCATACCTAAATCCTGCAGTTGGTGGACTGGTAGTGAAAAAGGCGCTGCCTTGGATAGGAATTGTGTGGCCTGGGGGCAGATCGCCTCATTAGTCCTGGTGGACACTCATTGCCATTTCTGCCTATGCTCACTCTATACCTCTGACCGAATTCTGCCTTTCACATTATTACTGGCTTAGTACTCTAGGTTGATAATGGAGTCCTGTTAATTTAGATTTGGATGCAATTGATTTATTCCTTTGCATTTTAGTTTTGGATTGTGTATTTTTGGGGTAGAAAGCAAAGTATTTGTATTAGAAATACTGCATGATTTTGGCATTCATGATTGGAAACTCATTCCAATATGACCTCTTAGTGGGCTTGTACAATTTGAGAAGTAGGTTTGAGGTTTTTAAAATGCAAGAGACCATATGATGAAGACTACCATATAAATGTGTGTGGAGATGAGGAGGGGAGATGATGGGCTGGAACAGTTGGAGACTTCATAGAGCTCTCAAGCTCTTACAGATAGAGGTACAGGTCAAGGGAGTTGTGAAACCAGTTTGGGTCGCAGTCTACATAAAGTCAGAGGCCGGGGTCATACGTGTGGTGTGTTCAGGGGGAATGAAGGAGCCATTTGGACAATGGAGAATGTATTATGAATGCCAGAGAGAAGCTTAGCATCGTATAGGAGATCAAAGTTAAATGATCTTTAAGAAGGGAAATGACACGAAAGGCAAGTGTTCAAAAGTAATGAGGAAAGTAATAATAGTATAGGAATAATAAGAGGAATACTAGAGTTTATTTAGTCCTCTACTAAATTTACCTAAACATGAAAACAGAAATGTGGATAGGATGGGTGAACTTCTGAAGCTTACTTGCAAAGCCAAACTATTTGATTTAACAGGAAGAAAGCAATAAAAGCTCAGCAAAAGTTCAGTGGCATTCCACGGTTTTAAATGTATCTCTCTTATGGAAGAGACCAGACCGTTTCCATAAGTTCTAGATTCATACATCCCGCTGTGTCCCCATCTCCAGTTTAAGGTCTAATAAGCATCTCACACTTGATGTATCTCAACAAAGCACTTCCTTCTTCCTTCTACCAAACCTGCTGCCATCCCACCTCCTCCCAAGTTCTGTCTCAGTGTGTGGTACCTGGGAGTCATCCATGCGATTAGTATAGCTTTATGTTACGTGTGATAGGGTAGTTGCTCAATTGTTTTCTTCAATTTTTAAAAATTTGTCCAAATGTTCTTAAATAACTTGATACTTTATCAAATGCCAGAAGAGTACTCTTGAGAGTCTGATCAGTGTTGGACTAATTTGCTATATTAAGAATATAGCAGGGGCTGGGCGCCGTGGCTCACACCCATAATCCCAGCACTTTGGGAGGCCAAGGCTGGCGGATCAGCTGAGGTCAGGAGTTCGAGACCAGCCTGGCCAACATGGTGAAACCCTGTCTCTACTAAATATACAAAGTTAGCCGGGCATGGTGGTGGGTGTCTGTAATCCCAGCTACTCTGGAGGTTGAGGCAGGAGAATCACTTGAATCTGGGAGGTGGAGGTTGCAGTGAGCTGAGATCATGCAACTGCACTCCAGCCTGGGTGGAAAAACTAAAATTTATTTGGAGAGGCAAAAGAACTAGAATAGCTAAAAACAGTTTTGAACAAGAAGCAAGTGGGAGGAATCACGCTACCTGATTTTAAAACTTATGTAACTATAGGAATCAAAACTTTGGTACTGGCAGAAGGATAGATATATAGATCAGTGGCCCAGAATAGGAAAATCTCCACAAGCACAGTCAACTGCTTTCTGACAAACATGCAAAGGCAATTCAATGAAGGATGGTCTTTTCTTTCAAGAAATTATGCTGGAGCGACCAGGCCTGGTGGCTCACACCTGTAATCCTAGTACTTTGGGAGGCCAAGGTGGGTGGATCACTTGAGGTCAGGAGTTCAAGACCAGCCTGGCCAGCATAGTGAAATCCCATCTCTACTAAATACAAAAGTTAGCCGAGTGTGGTGGCATGCGCCTGTAGTCCTAGCTACTCAGGAGACTGAGGCACAAGAATCGCTTGAACCTGGGAGGCGGAGGTCGTGAGCCAAGATTGTGCCACTGCACTCCAGCCTGGACGACAGAGCGAGACCCAGTCTCAAAAAAAAAAAAAAAAAAAAATATGCTGGAGCAATGGGACATCCAATGCCACAAGAGCAAACATTGGCCTAAATTTTACACCTTATACAAGACATAACTCGAATCATAGATTAAAATATAAAACCCCAAATCTTAGCAGATAACAGGCCGGGTTTGGTGGCTCACACTTCTAATCCCCAGAACTTCGAGATGAAGACCACCCCGAGCAACACAGCAAGATCCCGTCACTGCAAAAATTTTAAAAATTAGCCGAATGTGGTGGCGTACACCTGTGGTCCCAGCTACTCTGGAGGCTGAGGCAGGAGGATTGCTTGAACCCAGGTGCTCAAGGCTGCAGTGAGCCATGATTGTGCCACTGCACTCCAGCCTGGGTAACAGAGCAAGACCCCGTCCTCAAAAACAAGAGAAGATAACACAGGAGAATATCTTCAGGACCCAGGGCTTGGTAAAGAATTCTCAGACATGACAGCAAAAGTACCATTCATAAAATTAAAAGATCAATAAACTGGACTTTGTAAAAATGTAAAACTGTTGCTCCATGAAAGACCTGTTAAAAGGACAAAAAGGGCCAGACATAGTGGCTCATGCCTGTAATCCCAGCACTTTGGGAGGCTGAGGTGGGCAGATTGTTTGAGTCCAGGAGTTCAAGACCAGTCTGGGCAACAGGGTGAAATTTCATCTCTACAAAAAAATACAAAAATTAGCTAGGTGTGATGGCACATGCCTGTAGTCCCAGCTACTCTGGAGGCTGAGGTGGGAGGATCATTTGAGCCCTGGAGGCTGAGGCTACAATGAGCTGAGATTGTGCCCATGCGCTCCAGTCTGGGCAACAGAGCAACACCCTGTCTCTAAATAAATAAGACAAGTTTACAAAGTGGGATACAATATTTGCAAAACAAATGTCTGACAAAGAACTCTGAAAATTTGACATTAATAGCCAGGTGCAGTGATGCCCGTGGTTCCAACTACTGCTGAGGTTGAAGTGGGAGGATCACTTGAGCCCAGGATTTAAGGCTGTAGTGAGCTGTGATTGTGCCACTGCACTCCAGCCTGGGTGGCAGAGCAAGACCTTGTCATAAAACAACAACGAAAAAAGAAAATTCAGTTTAAAAATGAGCAAAAGGTAGGAGGATACATCACATTGAAGATGATATAAGAATATCAATAAACACATAAGATACTCAACATCACTAGCCATTAAGGAAATGCAAATTAAAAGCATGATGTAGGCTGGGTACAGTGGCTCACACCTGTAATCCCAGCACTTCGGGAGGCCGAGGTGGGTGGATCACTTGAGGTCAAGAGTTTAAGACTAGCCTGGTCAACATGGTGAAACCCCGTCTCTACTAAAATACAAAATTAGCTGGGTGTGGTGGCACACGCCTATAATCCCAGTTACTCGGGATGCTAAGGCAGGAGAGTCTCTTGAACCTGGGAGGCAGAGTTTGTAATGAGCCAAGATCATGCGACTGCACTCCGTCCTGAGCAATAGAGTGAGACTCCATCTCAGGAAAAAAAAAAAAAAACAAAACAAAAAAACCCAATGGGTAAATGGTCTCCACATTTCTAGGAACCAACTTTATAAGTGATCTTTAGAAGCACAGTTTCTTGTGTCAACAAGTGTCTCTAGTTGAGACAGGCGTGAGAGTCTGTCTCCATTGACTTTCAGCAAGGTTGTTCTGAGGAAAGGGCCAAGATTTGAGGAATGAGCATGATGATGTCCCAGGCTTGATATTAGAAGGAAGTGGCCATGTGGATAGCGGAGGCAGAGGTGCCCAGACTCCCAGTATATTTTTGTAATTGCCTGATGGGTTCGTCCTCCCCACTGCACAGACAAAATCAATTCAATGAGACCGCGGCATTGCAGTGAAGAGTTTAATTGATGCAAGACCTACCACCACACAGGAGATGGAGTTATTACTCAAACTGATCTCCCTGAAGGCTTTGAGTTTAGGGGTTTTCAAGGATAATTTGGTGGGCAGGGAACTAGGGAATGGACAAGGGACCAGGGAATGCTACTGATTGGTTGGGGATGCCATCACAGGGGCATGGAAAACGGTTTGCCTCTGGGTGAGGGTGCCAGAGGACTGGTTAGTCATTAGTCATGAGTCTGGGTGGATTAGCCAATTGTCAGAAATGCAGAAGTCTCAAAAGACCAATCTTAGGTTCTACAATAGCAATGTTATATACAAGATAAATTGGGGAAGTTGCAAATCTTGTGACCTCCGGAACAATGGCTGTTTATCCTTTATGCCTACATCTTAGCAGAATTCAGGCCCTTCTCATTCTCTTAACCTTGTGGACTTCCATTAGTTTTACAAAGGTGATTTAGTTTTGGGAAGGGCTATGGTAGGCTAAGGTTAAACTATAAACTAAATGTCTCCCAAAGTTAGTTTGGCTTATGCCCAGAGATGACCAAGAACAGCTTGGAGGTTAGAGGAAACATGAAATCAGCTATGTCAGATTTCTCTGACTGTCTAATTTTGCAAAGGCAGTTTCATGTGGAGGGCTCTGCCAGAGATACAGAATTTGTGCACCTTGCCTCAGCCTCTGTTCTCTTAGGAAGTATCCCAGAGATGCACATGGCACATAAATTCCCAGCTGGTTTCTTCTGGGAATTGATAGGTGGGTCCATGCTCAACGGCTGCAGCATGCAATACATTGGAATCCTGCCTCCACCTGTGTGACTCTATCGGTTTGAGCGTCAGTCTCTCAATCTCCCTCTCTCTCTCTCTCTGAGACAGGATCTCACTCTATCACCCAGGCTGGACTGCAGTGGCATGATCACAGTTCATTGCAGCTTTGACGCCCGGGGCTCAAGCCATCCTCCTGCCTCAGCCTCCCAAGTAGCTGCAACTGCAGGTGCATGCTACCATGCCCAGCTAATTTTAGAAAAATTTTTGTAGTGATGGAGTTTTCCCAGGTTACCCAGTCTGGTCTGGAACTCCTGGGCTCAAGTGATCCTCCTGCCTTAGCCTCCCAAAGTGCTGGGATTACTGGCATGAACCACCATGCCTGGCCTAAGTCTCTTTTTCTGGAAAATGCAGTAATAGTCTCAAATTGGCAGAGTTATGGTGTGGGTTAGAGATGGGTATATAGCACCTAGCCTGATGCTAGATGGGTGGTTGGTCTTTAGAGGTCATCATTGTGTCACTTAGTGGTTGGAAGTGTATGATACTGATACTTAGGAAACTCTCTTGAACCCCTGGTGATACCCTGCCATAGAGAACCCCAGGAGTAAGCATGAGGCCGTGTTGCTGCTCAAACCCCAATCACTGTTTCTGCTGGTGCCAGGTCCATACCTGGGGCCAGCACACCCCAAGAGAAAGGGGAGGTCCCCTTCTTTACCTCTAAGAACAATAGCCTTAGGCCAGGCACGATGGCTCACGCCTGTAATCCTAGCACTTTGGGAGGCTGAGGCGGGTGGATCACTTGAGGTCAGGAGTTCAAGACCAGCCTGGCCAATATGGCAAAACTCTATCTCTACTAAATATATAAAGAAAATTAGCCAGGCGTGGTGGCAGGCTACCCCAGCTACTCGGAAGGCTGAGGCAGGAGAATTGCTTGAACCTGAGAGGCGGAGGTTGCAGTGAGCCAAGATCTCATCACTGCACTCCAGCCTGGGCAATAAGAGTGAAACTCCATCCCCCCCACCACCCCCCCCCCCGCCAAAAAAAACAAAACAAAACAAAACAAAAACGAACAATAGCCTTGAATTACAATAGCCTTGAATTACTCTCATCCTTACATTACCCAGACCAGTTTCTTCCTTGAGCCAAACTAACCTATTCGCTCAGCCTGATTGCCTCTATGCAGATGAAAATGTAGCTGGTGCCAAGAATGATCAGTGTTATAGTTTGATCAGACTCTTACAAACAAAAGCTCTCTCCCCTTCCACCCCTGTACCCCACTCAGGATTCTGACCACCTAGTTTCTGAGTGGCCTTCCCTGAACCACAGCCTATCCTTGCCAAGTCAGTTATGTTCCTGCCCCAGAGCACTGAAGAGACTGCAGGAGAGTTGGGGTTTGTCTTTTTCTTTTTTTTTTTTTTTCAGAGACCAGGTCTCACTTTGTCACCCAGACTGGAGTGCAGTGGCATGATCACGGCTCACTGCAGCCTCGACCTCCTGGACTCAAGCAATCCTACCACCTCAAACCCACGAGTAGCTGGGACTACAGGCACATGCCACCATGCCTGGCTAATTTTCATATTTTTTTGTAGAGATGGGGTTTTGCCACATTGCCCAGGCTGGTCTCAAATTCCTAGACTCAAGCGATACACCTGCCTCAGCCTCCCAAAGTGCTAGAATTACAGGTGTGCGCCACCGTGCTCGGCCAATAAAACCAACTTTTTTTTTTTTTAATGGAGTCTTGCTCTTGCTCTTGCTCTTGTTGCCCAGGCTGGAGTGCAATGGTGCGATCTCGGCTTACTGCAACCTCCGCCTCTAGGGTTCAAGCAGTTCTCCTGCCTCAGCCTCCTGAGTAGCTGGGATTATAGATGCATGCCACCATGCCCGGCTAATATTTGTATTTTTTGGTAGAGACGGGGTTTCATCATGTTGGCCAGGCTGATCTCAAACTCCTCACCTCGTGATCCACCTGCCTCGGCCTCCCAAAGTGCTGGGATTACAGGTGTGAGTCACTGTGCCTGGCCAAATAAAACCAAATTCTAATGACCACAGCTCTTAGCCAGCGAAAGTGACCCAAATAAGCCCAAGGAATAGGGAGGCTGTGGAACGGCCCATGAGTCACTCCGGACCAGCAGGAAAACAGATTTTCACAGGTCTAGGGCAGGGCATGAATGAGGTGAGCACTGGACTGCTTATCATGTTGAAAGCAAGGAAGGTATCAAACACTAACAGATGAAGTCAAAGGAACCCAGAACTGACTCACTTAAAATGGGACAAGTTTTAGCACCAAAACAGATGTTTACAATAGACTGAAACATATCATAATGACCAAATTACAAAATGAAACAAAAACAAGACCCCCTGCATTTGTCACCACTAGAATTTTCTAGGGAATAGGCCAGTTCTTTTACAATTGAGAAATAAAGGGACAGAATCAAGCATTTATCCTACCTCTCTATATTAGTTCCCTTGCTTCTTTCCTCTCTCTCTCCCTCCCTTCCTTCCTTTTTTTCCTTCCTTCCTTCCTTCTCCCTTCCCTTCCCCTCTTTCATCTTTCATCTTGCTTCCCTTTCTTTCCTTTCTTCAGGGGTTCACTCTGTTGACCAATCTGGAGTGCAGTGGTGCAATCAAAGCTCACTGTAGCCTCGACTTCACAGGCTCAGCTGATCCTCCCACTGCAGCCTCCTGACTGACTGGGACTACAGGCATGTGCCACCAGGCCTGGCTACCTTTTGTATTTTTTTGTAGAGATGAGGTTTTGACATGTTGCCCAGGCTGATCTCGAACTCCTGGGCTCAAAGCAATCCACCCATCTTGACATCCCAAAGTACTGGGATTACAAGCAAGAGCCACTGTGCCCAGCATCAGCTGTATTTCAAAAACACCAAGTCGGTGATAAGGAAAAGTTTTCCTTTGTAGAATAATTCTAATTAAGAGAAGCAAAAAGAATGATAGAATTTTTAAAAAATCATCTTGCAGGCATGAATGAAACAGTGAATGTAGATAATGATCATCAGGAGATGCTAGAACCACGACGTGAAAGGTTTACAGGGAACTTTATGATGAAGAGATCAGGCTCACATCACCTGAACCTACTGAGCATTTGGCCTTAGCATCACCAAACGCAGCAAGGAGCCCTCCAGATGGGTAGCTATAGCAAAAACACAGTATCTCTTATTAAGTCTTCTTCCCTAAAAAGCTGAATCCGAACAAGCCTTTAGACCTGAATTTCCAATGTACGGGGAATACAGGGGACAGAGTACTACAGGATGCAGATGACACCATAGGGAGCAAAAACCCAAACTCAGAACACGGAACATTCTAGAAGCCAATTGATTCATCCTCTCCAAAAAACCAATGGCATTAAAACAAAAAGAGATGTAAGAGTGGTATGGAATAAAAGAGACTTAAGAGATAATAATAACCAAATGCAATGTATGAACCTTTCTAATCCTGATTCAAACAAGCCAGTTGTAAAAAGATACCCTTGAGATAATCAGATAAATAAATATGCATCCTGGCTAACACGGTGAAACCCCATTTCTACTAAAAATACAAAAATTAGCCGGGCATGGTGGCACGCGCCTGTAGTTCCAGCTGCTTGGGAGGCTGAGGCAGGAGAATCGCTTGAACCTGGGAGGCAGAGGTTGCAGTTAGCCAAGATCGCACCATGGCACTCCAGCCTGAGCAACAGAGTGAGACTCCATCTCAAATATATATATATATATGCAGATAGTAGGTGATATCAAAGGGATTGTTGTTAGCTTTATTGTTAGCTTTATTGAGTGTTTGGTGGCATGTGTTTTTCTTTTTAAAATTTTCTTATCAGTTAGAGAAGCATGCTTAAGTATTTACAAGAGAAATGATAGTATCTTGGATTTTAAAAAAAATGTTTTGTCTTTTATTTGTTTCCATCCCATTTAACAGAAGTTCAAGTATCTTGGATTTGCTTTAAAACAATCCAGTACAAATACGAGAGGATAGATAAAACGATTCTGGCAACTTGTTGGTAATTGTTATCATTGTTGCTGAGTGATGAGTATATATTCTGCCTACCTTTGTATGTGTTTGAAATTTTCCATAACAAAAAGTTAAAAGAGAAAGCCAAAAAAAAAAAAAAAAAAAAAAAAGTAGGGGAGCGCCAGGGCACTGGTTCTGAATCTGCTCCTAACCAGTTTTGAGCTTGAGCAAGTTAGTTCAATTCTCTGGGTCTCAATGTCCTTATCAGTAAAATCAGTAATGCAGTGATGACCATCTAACACTTGACTTCTGTAGTTCTTTATTCTCTTTGACGTGGGAACCATTTTTATTTAATTAAATTAATTTTTTTAACATTAAAAAAAAATAGGGACAGGGTCTCCCTGTGTTGCTCAGGCTTATCTTGAACTGCTACTCTCAAGCAATCTTCCCGTCTAGGCTTCCCAATGTGCTGAGCGTGAGCCACCATGCCGGCCAGGAGCCATTTTTAAATGCCTTCTCTGTGACCTCCGGGAGGGGAAGGCAACCGTGGTGTGGGTTGTATCAGGAGGTGTGGGCTTCCTGAGGGAAGTGGAATGCAGAACAAGTCCAGGGTTAAACGGTGACAATGAAGAGTTTATTTGCGTTTTCTTAGCTAACCAAGGAACTACAAAGGGGAAGAAGGATTCATCTGACGCAATTTCTCCCCACCCCCTTTTTAGTTTTTCAGCGTATGTTGTTGGGTAATTTCTGTACAGGGTTCTCTATGCTGTGGGTCTAGGTGGGAGAATTGCTTGCTCACCCATTGGCCTAATGCAGAGGGAACAGCTTTCCTCAGCTGCGGGGGTGTAACTGTTTCAGCTCAGGAGACTCTTACCCAACATTTTGTTCACTGTAAACAAAATTCTAGGTATGTGGGGAAATGTCTGCAATGAGGCAAGAGCATCTTGTGAGCAGAGGGTAGAAAGCTCTTGGTGAGCATCTATAGGATTTCTACATCATGAAATGTAGAAACCCCAGTCTGAATTCTTATACTCTGTCAGCTAGTATTTGTCTAGGGCATACACATTGACTGTAATATTAGATTGAGCCAAATGTCTATAGGAATACACATCTGCAAAAAAACGGACCCTTAAGAATGAATTGGGAGTTAGTTATACCATTGTTATGCAGCAAGCCACAGGGAGATGACTGTGGATTGATCTATAATTCTTTTAAATTCGGAAGTCAAGTTGCAGAGCTTTAAATACCATCTATGTGGTAGAGACCCTCAGATTTATACCTGCAGCCTCATCTCTCCCGTGAGCTGCAGATCCCTATTAGACAACTGCCCACTCAAAATCTGGCAGGTGGTCTAGCAAGTCTCTCAAACTTAACATATCCCAGTATGAACTCACGTGCAAACCCTTCCTCTCAAACATTCTACTTGCAGTCTTCTGAATAACAGGCAGCTCCGTCCTTCCAGTTGCTCAGGTCAAATTTTAGTTACCTTTGATTCTTTTTTTTTTTTTTTTGAGACAGAGTCTTGCTCTGTCACCCAGTCTGGAGTGCAGTGGCATGATCTTGGCTCATGGCAACCTACGCCTCCCGGATTCAAGCGATTCTCCTGCCTCAGCCTCCCAAGTACCTGGGATTACAGGCGAGTGCCACCATGCCTGGCTAATTTGTGTATTATTAGTAAAGATGGAGTTTCGTCATGTTGGCCAGGCTGGCCTCAAATTCCTGACCTCAGGTGATCTGCCTGCCTCGGCCTCCCAAAGTGCTGGGATTACAGGTGTGAGCCACTGCGCCCGGCCCACCCTTGATTCTTTTACTTTCATTCCCAAACTCCAATTCATTCAAGCAATCCACTCACCTTGGCCTCCCAAAGTGCTGGGATTACAGGTGTGAACCACCTTGGTCAGCTAAATTTTCTAGTAGCCCTATTAAAAATAAGTAAAAAGAACCAGGTGAAATTAATTTCAACTATATATTTTATGTAGCCCAATAAATCCAACATGAAAAACATATTTTGTATAACCCAAAACACTGCAACATGCAAAAAGTATAGAAATGTTAGAAGATATTTTACATCTATTTTCTTCCATACTGTCCTTAAAATCTGGTGTGTATTTTATGTATAGAGCACATGTTAGTTTGACTTTTCTTTTTTATGATTTTTAAATTTTTTTTTTATTTTGTTTAGGCATATAAACTATTAACAGACAAGGCCTACAGACTTACTTCTTCTTGGATACACCCATGTTATGGCCACAGCGGCCAGTGGTATTGCTGTGCTGTCCTGGGACATGAAGGCCCCAGAAGTGGCACAGCCCTCTATGGGCTCAAATCTTCTTCAGTTGCTCCAGGTTCTCACAGAGGCTGTTATCCAGACCATTGACCAGGTCCTGGCTATATTTTCCATCCTTTACATGTTTCTGTCTGTTTGAGAACCAGTCTGGGATCTTGGGCTGGCATGTTTTCTGCATAGTGGTGATCACACATCCACCGTATCCTCAGTGAGCTCTCCTGGCTTCTCAGTGAGGTCAATGTCAGCTTTCCTCCACACCACAGGAGCATATCTTCAATACACGCCCTTGATGGCAATGATGGCAAAGGCTGTTTTCCGACGCCCATCAGTGTTGGTGTTGAGTACTCACAAAATATGCTTGGACTTCTCAGGGATCACTAGACATGGTGGCAGCACAAGTGGTGGCATGTAGGTCTCTGGTGGAAGAGAGAATGGAAATGACCCCTTCTTTTTTTTTTTTTGTTAGAGACAGCGTCTGCTCTGTCACCAAGGCAAGAGTGCAGTAGCGTGGTCATAGCTCACTGTAGCCTCGATCTACTGGGCTCAAGGGATCCTTCTGCCTCAGCCTCCTGAGTAGCTGGGACTACAGAAGCATGCCACCATGCCCAACTAATTCTTTATTTATTTATTTATTTATTTTATTTATTTATTTACTTTTGAGATGGAGTCTCACTCTGTAGCCCAGGCTGGACTGCAGTGGCACCATCCTGGCTCACCACAACCTCCACCTCCCGGGTAGCTGGGATTACAGGCATGTGCCACTGTGCCTGGCTAATTTTTGTATTTTTAGTAGAGATGGGGTTTCACCATGTTGGCCAGGCTGGTCTCAAACTCTGATCCGCCCGACTTGGCCTCCCCAAGTGCTGGCATTACAGGTGTGAGCCACCGCGCCTAGCCTAATTTTTTTTTTTTTTGGTTTGGGGGCTTGCTATGTTGCCCAGGCTGGTCTTGAACTCCTGGCCTCAAGTGATCCTCCTGCCCTGGCTTCCCAAAGTGTTGCGATTATAGGCATGAGCCACTGCACCTGGCCAGTTTGGCTTTTCAATGGTTAAAGTGAAATGAAGTCCTACCAAACCAATAAAGCTGTGATTAACAGAAAAATATTTTCTGCTGCCTCAGTTTTTAGTTACTTTGAATGAAATTCAATTAAAAATTCAGTCCCTCATCCCAGGAGCCACATTTCAAGTGCTCGGTAGCCACATGTGGTTGGTGGCTGCCACACTGGACTTTGCAGCTCTGCGTGAAACCACACTTTCCCCTATGGCTCTCTCAAAATGGGAATGTTTTCTTCCCTGTGCTTTTTGAATGTCCATGGGCTTGAGGAGGGGTGGGTGGGGTGAGTGTCTTTTCTGCCGGTCGTTGATGCTTTCCTGGAACATTCTCCCTCCTTCCCGTGAAAAACGGTTTCTCCCACCACCCTGTGGTTACCTTCATCTACCAAAGCCTGGGTACAAACATTCTTCCTTAGAGATTTCACTTTCTGAATCATTGCCACTTTCTCTAACACTTTCCTGTCCTTGGTGATGTCAGTATCTTTGTAAATAATATTTCCAAAATACTGACCTCTCAGTTTCCTGCCAGTGATCCTGTCATCTCCCCAGTCTTTTGTTCCCATGGTCATATCCCAGAGCTGTCCTGTCAAATAGCGACACCCTTTCCGTAACAGAAATGGAATGTTCCATTCCACTGTTCACTCCCTCTGGCACCCTCCCTGCGCTGAGACCACCAGTGCATCCTTCCCAGCTTCTCTGCCCATGGTCCACCACATCTCATGCTCTCACTGACTACCCTGCCAGCTGTAATGAGACTGTCAGCTGCTGGAATCTCTTCCTTGTGTGTGCTCAAGGCCCTTGCCCTGTCTTGGCTCCATCACTTCCCTCTTATTATTTTCATCTCACCTCCAAGTCTGAGTCTGCACCCACACAGCCGAACCTGGCTGGGGAGAGCAAGCAGCACCTAAGGTCCCCTCCTGGTCATGGCCACTAACTGGTCTCAGTTGGCCCCAAATCTTTGACAGTTCCCTTCAACCTCGCATTCTCCTAGATGCTATTTTACTATCCGTAAAAGGACACAAAAGACCTCCACTTTGCTAAATTCATTTTTCTCCTAAATATATCACTTAGGAAAGTTAACGATACCCTGTTTTCTTGATTTGTAAGAGAGAGATAATGTTGAATATAACTTTACATAACTTAGGTAAATCACGTACCAAAAGTCTGCTTGTCAAAAATTAGAAATGCTGGCTGAGCACGGCGGCTCACACCTGTAACCTTAGCACTTTGGGAGGCCAACGTGGGTGGATCATTTGAGCCCAGGAGTTTGAGAATAGTCTGGGCAACATGGTGAAACCTGGTCTCATTAATTTAAAAACAATTTAAAAAATTAGAGATGTTAGGTCTGGCATGGTGGCTCATGCTTGTAAACCCAGTGCTTTGGGAGGCCCAGAGGGTCACCTGAGGCCAGAAGTTCAAGACCAGTTTGGGCAACAAAGCGAGATTCTGTCTCTACAAAAAAAAAAATTTAAAACTATAGGTGCTTGCCTATAGACTTAGGTACCCGGGACGCTGAGGTGGAAGGATCGCTTGAGCCCAGAAGTTTGACACTGCAGTGATCCATGATTGCGCCACTACATTCCTGCCTGGGCGACAGAGACCCTGTTTCAAAAAAAAAAAAAAAAAAAAAAATCACATGCCGAATATGCTCTGATAGGAGTTGGGTTTTTCCACCAAAAAGAAAAAGAAAAAAAAATAAAAGGTCAGGCACAGTTGCTCACGCTTGTAATCCCAGCACTTGGGGAGGCCAAGGAGGGCGGATCCCCTGAGGTCTGGAGTTCGAGACCAGCCTGACCATGGAGAAACCCCATCTCTACTAAAAATACAAAATTAGCCAGGCGTGGTGGTGCATACCTGTAATCACAGCTACTTGGGAGGCTGAGACAGGAGAATCGCTTGAACACGGGACGTGGAGGTTGTGGTGAACCGAGATTGCACCATTGCACTCCAGCCTCGGCAACAAGAGAGAGACTCTGTCTCAAAAAAAAAAAAAAAAAAAAAAAAGAGAGAAAGCTCTGCCTGTTTACCCGATCCTAAGCTGAATGTTGCTAAGCTGAGTGTTGCATCTGTGCCAGAGCTGGGTGGGTAAGCGTGAACTGCTGAGCTGGGGTTGTGGGTAAGCGTGAACTGCTGTGCCTGAGCTCGGTGGGTAAGCATGAACTGCTGAGCCTGAGCGGGGTGGGTAAGCATGAACTGTTGAGCCTGAGGTGCTGGGTAAGCGTGAACTGCTGTGCCTGAGCTGGGTGGGTAAGCATGAACTGCTGAGCCTGGGGTGCTGGGTAAACGTGAATTGCTGAGCCTGAGCTGGGTGGGTAAGCATGAACTACTGAGCCTCGGGTGGTGGGTAAGCATGAACTGTTGAGCCTGAGGTGCTGGGTAAGCGTGAACTGCTGTGCCTGAGCTGGGTGGGTAAGCATGAACTGCTGAGCCTGGGGTGCTGGGTAAGCATGAACTGCTGAGCCTGAGCTGAGCGGGTAAGCATGAACTGCTGAGCCTGAGCTGAGTGGGTAAGCATGAACTGCTGAGCCTGGGGTGCTGGGTAAGCGTGAACAGCTGTGCCTGGGCTGGGTGGGTAAGCGTGAACTGCTGAGCCCGGGCTGGGCGGATAAGCGTGAACTGTTGAGCCTGAGCTGGGCGGGTAAGCGTGAACTGCTGTGCCTGAGCTGGGTGGGTAAACGTGAACTGCTGTGCCTGAGCTGGGCGGGTAAGCGTGAACTGCTGAGACTGAGCTGGGTGGGTAAGCGTGAACTGCTGAGCCTGGGGTGGTGGGTAAGCGTGAACTGCTGAGCCCGGGCTGGGTGGGTAAACGTGAACTGCTGAGCCTGGGGTGGTGGGTAAGCGTGAACTGCTGAGCCTGGGGTGCTGGGTAAGCATGAACAGCTGTGGCTGAGCTGGGTGGGTAAGCGTGAACTGCTGAGCCTGAGCTGGGCGGGTAAGCGTGAACTGCTGTGCCTGAGCTGGGCGGGTAAGCGTGAACTGCTGTGCCTGAGCTGGGCGGGTAAGCGTGAACTGCTGAGCCCAGGCTGGGTGGGTAAGCGTGAACTGCTGAGCCCAGGCTGGGTGGGTAAGCGTGAACTGCTGAGCCCGAGCTGGGTGGGTAAGTGTGAACTGCTGAGCCCGGGCTGGGTGGGTAAGCGTGAACTGCTGTGCCTGAGCTGGACGGGTAAGCGTGAACTGCTGAGCCTGAGCTGGGCGGGTAAGCGTGAACTGCTGTGCCTGAGCTGGGTGGGTAAGCGTGAACTGCTGAGACTGAGCTGGGGGGTAAGCATGAACTGCTGAGCCCGGGGTGGTGGGTAAGTGTGAACTGCTGAGCCCGGGGTGGTGGGTAAACGTGAACTGCTGTGCCCATGCTTGGCGGGTAAGCGTGAACTGCTGAGCCCAGGGTGGTGGGTAAGCGTGAACTGCTGAGCCCGAGCTGGGTGGGTAAGCGTGAACTGCTGAGCCCGGGCTGGGTGGGTAAGCGTGAACTGCTGAGCCCGGGGTGGTGGGTAAGCGTGAACTGCTGAGCCCGAGCTGGGTGGGTAAGCGTGAACTGCTGAGCCCGGGGTGGTGGGTAAACGTGAACTGCTGAGCCCGAGCTGGGTGGGTAAGCGTGAACTGCTGAGCCCGGGCAGGGTGGGCAAGCGTGAACTGCTGAGCCTGAGCTGGGCGGGTAAGCGGGAACTGCTGTGCCTGAGCTGGGCGGGTAAGCGGGAACTGCTGTGCCTGAGCTGGGCGGGTAAGCGTGAACTGCTGTGCCTGAGCTGGGCGGGTAAGCGTGAACTGCTGTGCCTGAGCTGGGCGGGTAAGCGTGAACTGCTGTGCCTGAGCTGGGCGGGTAAGCGTGAACTGCTGAGCCCAGGCTGGGTGGGTAAGTGTGAACGGCTGGGGCTGGGCGGGTAAGCGTGAACTGCTGTGCCTGAGCTGGGCGGGTAAGCGTGAACTGCTGAGCCTGAGCTGGGCGGGTAAGCGTGAACTGCTGTGCCTGAGCTGGGTGGGTAAGCGTGAACTGCTGAGACTGAGCTGGGGGGTAAGCATGAACTGCTGAGCCCGGGGTGGTGGGTAAGTGTGAACTGCTGAGCCCGGGGTGGTGGGTAAACGTGAACTGCTGTGCCCATGCTTGGCGGGTAAGCGTGAACTGCTGAGCCCAGGGTGGTGGGTAAGCGTGAACTGCTGTGCCCATGCTTGGCGGGTAAGCGTGAACTGCTGAGCCCGAGCTGGGTGGGTAAGCGTGAACTGCTGAGCCCGGGCTGGGTGGGTAAGCGTGAACTGTTGAGCCCGGGGTGGTGGGTAAGCGTGAACTGCTGAGCCCGAGCTGGGTGGGTAAGCGTGAACTGCTGAGCCCGGGGTGGTGGGTAAACGTGAACTGCTGAGCCCGAGCTGGGTGGGTAAGCGTGAACTGCTGAGCCCGGGCAGGGTGGGTAAGCGTGAACTGCTGAGCCTGAGCTGGGCGGGTAAGCGTGAACTGCTGTGCCTGAGCTGGGCGGGTAAGCGTGAACTGCTGTGCCTGAGCTGGGCGGGTAAGCGTGAACTGCTGAGCCCAGGCTGGGTGGGTAAGTGTGAACGGCTGAGCCCGGGCTGGGCGGGTAAGCGTGAACTGCTGTGCCTGAGCTGGGCGGGTAAGCGTGAACTGCTGAGCCTGAGCTGGGCGGGTAAGCGTGAACTGCTGTGCCTGAGCTGGGTGGGTAAGCGTGAACTGCTGAGACTGAGCTGGGGGGTAAGCATGAACTGCTGAGCCCGGGGTGGTGGGTAAGTGTGAACTGCTGAGCCCGGGGTGGTGGGTAAACGTGAACTGCTGTGCCCATGCTTGGCGGGTAAGCGTGAACTGCTGAGCCCAGGGTGGTGGGTAAGCGTGAACTGCTGTGCCCATGCTTGGCGGGTAAGCGTGAACTGCTGAGCCCGAGCTGGGTGGGTAAGCGTGAACTGCTGAGCCCGGGCTGGGTGGGTAAGCGTGAACTGTTGAGCCCGGGGTGGTGGGTAAGCGTGAACTGCTGAGCCCGAGCTGGGTGGGTAAGCGTGAACTGCTGAGCCCGGGGTGGTGGGTAAACGTGAACTGCTGAGCCCGAGCTGGGTGGGTAAGCGTGAACTGCTGAGCCCGGGCAGGGTGGGTAAGCGTGAACTGCTGAGCCTGAGCTGGGCGGGTAAGCGTGAACTGCTGAGCCTGAGCTGGGCGGGTAAGCGTGAACTGCTGTGCCTGAGCTGGGCGGGTAAGCGTGAACTGCTGAGCCCGAGCTGGGTGGGTAAGCGTGAACTGCTGAGCCCGGGGTGGGTGGGTAAGCGTGAACTGCTGAGCCCGGGGTGGTGGGTAAGCGTGAACTGCTGAGCCCGAGCTGGGTGGGTAAGCGTGAACTGCTGAGCCCGGGGTGGTGGGTAAACGTGAACTGCTGAGCCCGAGCTGGGTGGGTAAGCGTGAACTGCTGAGCCCGGGCAGGGTGGGTAAGCGTGAACTGCTGAGCCCGGGCTGGGCGGATAAGCGTGAACTGTTGAGCCTGAGCTGGGCGGGTAAGCGTGAACTGCTGAGACTGAGCTGGGCGGGTAAGCGTGAACTGCTGAGACTGAGCTGGGTGGGTAAGCGTGAACTGCTGAGCCCGGGCTGGGCGGATAAGCGTGAACTGCTGAGACTGAGCTGGGTGGGTAAGCGTGAACTGCTGAGCCTGAGCTGGGTGGGTAAGCGTGAACTGCTGAGCCTGAGCTGGGTGGGTAAGCATGAACTGCTGTGCCTGAGCTGGGTGGGTAAACGTGAACTGCTGTGCCTGAGCTGGGCGGGTAAGCGTGAACTGCTGAGACTGAGCTGGGTGGGTAAGCGTGAACTGCTGAGCCTGGGGTGGTGGGTAAGCGTGAACTGCTGAGCCCGAGCTGGGTGGGTAAACGTGAACTGCTGCGCCTGGGGTGGTGGGTAAGCATGAACTGCTGAGCCTGAGCTGGGTGGGTAAGCGTGAACTGCTGAGCCTGGGGTGCTGGGTAAGCATGAACAGCTGTGTCTGAGCTGGGTGGGTAAGCGTGAACTGCTGTGCCTGAGCTGGGCGGGTAGCGTGAACTGCTGAGCCCGGGCTGGGCGGGTAAGCGTGAACTGCTGTGCCTGAGCTGGACGGGTAAGCGTGAACTGCTGAGCCCGGGCTGGGTGGGTAAGCGTGAACTGCTGAGCCCGGGCTGGGTGGGTAAGCGTGAACTGCTGTGCCTGAGCTGGGTGGGTAAGCGTGAACTGCTGAGACTGAGCTGGGTGGGTAAGCATGAACTGTTGAGCCCGGGCTGGGTGGGTAAGCGTGAACTGCTGAGCCCAGGGTGGTGGGTAAGCGTGAACTGCTGTGCCCATGCTTGGCGGGTAAGCGTGAACTGCTGAGCCCGAGCTGGGTGGGTAAGCGTGAACTGCTGAGCCCGGGGTGGTGGGTAAGCGTGAACTGCTGAGCCTGAGCTGGGTGGGTAAGCGTGAACTGCTGAGCCTGGGCTGGGTGGGTAAGCGTGAACTGCTGAGCCTGGAGTGGTGGGGAGGACCTGGATTCCCTGTGGCTGTTCTGTCTAGATGAGAAAGATGCACAGCAAAGAGACTGCGGCTGATAATCTTATGACCTTTTTTCTGATAATAAATTTCTAATTACTGTTCTCACTAATTCCAAGCTAAGGGCCATTCTCAATTGATGTAGGATTGAGCATATACATAATCATATAACTGAGACTTCAGCAGTAAAAGCTGAGACACATGCACGGGCTAGAGGGAGCCTTGTGTGCCGGAGGAGTGTGAGCCACCAGGAAAGCGGGTTCTCTCTGCCTCTACTCACTGTGCGTTCCATTGCCAAGATTCCTGAAGTTCTAATCCTTTCTTTCCCCATCTGTAAAATGAGGATAATAATCACTATGTCAGATGGCTACAGTAAAGTTTAATGCGACCATGCATGTAAGGCATTGATATTGTGCCCAATGTCGTCTAAAGTTTCAGGAAATAAACAGCAACAATTATGACACATGCAAGCCATGAACCCAAGTCAGTCATCTGCGCTGAACAAACCCTTTCATCAAGTATCATTGACTTCTGGCTTCACGTGCAACATATACACTCTTTACCAAAAGGTGAAGAATTCTGGCCACGCTCAGTGGCTCATGCCTGTAATCCTGGACCTTTGGGAGGCTGAAGTGGGAGGATCGCTTGAGCCCAGCAATTCAAGAATAGCCTGGGCAACATAGTAAGACCCTGTCTCTATTATAACTACATACATACATACATACATACATAAAAACAAACAAAGTTTTTTTTAAAAAGGTGAAGAATTCTGAACTACATAATTTCCTGTTACCCTTTGGATCTCTTCATCTACCTCAGAAATGCTGTGTGTGTTTGCAACACACTATCATAGAAACAGGCATCATAACCTTTTAAGTGTAGGGCTGTCCCGGGTGGCAGGGGCGTTACTAGAGAGCAGATTAATTGCTGTCATCTCAGTGGGCAGGAGTTTGAAATGCTGTGTGCGTGTGCTGCCATCTTGTGGTATCTTGGGGGAACATGTGTCTGATTATTCTGGAGTCGCTAGCTGACTGGGTGACTTCTAACCTTTTTGAGCAGGATTACATGTTACATGTTACATACATACACATGGTACGTAGGCACCCATAAATCTACACCAAAAATGGTGTTCCAGACAATGGGTTATTTCACCTATCAAATTATTTACAGGTTGCTCTAAGTGTAGGAGAAGGGATGACAAGGCACATCCATGTCTAAGGAGGAAACACATGCCCCTTTGCAGGCCCAGGAGGCTGTCCTGTGGAGGGAGGCCCTGTTTCCTAAGTGCTTCCAAGGGAAGCAGATCTGGGAAACTGAAGGCCTTAGAGATTCAGCTCAAGATGTACCCAACTCTAGGCTGAACTCCTCAGTTCTGCTGGTGTGCCAGCACTGCTCGCCCCCAGCCCCTCAACATATACCTTAACTCATTCTCTGGAAAGCTACACACATTCCAAGTAAGAGCGTGCAGTGCAGTCCCCAGGCTGCTCTGGACATTCACACACTGAAGGGCATTGGGGTTGTGTCCAGTTTGGGGCTACTCTGCATAAATCGGCTATAAACACTTGTGCACAGGCTTTCGTGTGAACTAAGTTCTCATTTCTGTTGGCTAATTCCAAGAACAGTAAGTACTAAGTCACATGGTAGTTGCATGTTTAGCTTTTCTTTTTTTTCTGCCCAGGTTGGAGTGCAGTGGTGCTATCGCTGCCCTTCCCTCAGGTACTTGATTCCGGAAACTGACTCTCAACCTGCCTTTGCCTACCTCTCAGTCTCAGAGGAACCCCTTCGCTGAGTCTTTTCCTCCTTCTAGCTCCTGCATTTCTCTCACACCATCTCACCTCCGCCTGTCTATCATGAGCCTATTCTATTCCCTGTCCTAAGTTTGCACAAGAAAAAAACCTAAGGCTCAGATTGGGTAACACGGCCACAGGTTGATAGCCCAGATGTGATGAGCAGGAACAGAGAGAGCAGAGTCCCCAGGTGAATGGTCAGGCCTTGGGGACTTCAACAAGGAAAGGTGAGGTGCTGAGGCCTGGGGCTCTGAACCTGAGGAGTATAGGACACTGGGAGGACAGCATGGCTAAGGGACCTGAGAACATTCCTGTATCCTTGATTCTAGCACTAGGATCAACCCCAGGAAGACACACGTGGTACCTGTCAATGGAAAACTTTGTGCTGGTGGGGTGTCCTAGAAGGGAGCAGGACAATGGGGAGGAGGGTCTCTCAGTCCCTGGCGCTGTGTGACAGGCACTGGGTGATGGTCAGGAAAGAGGTTACTTTCTATCATTTTGATTTCTTATTCAGATTTTGCATGAATTGAACAGTCAGTTTCTAGGAGGTTCTATTTCAGGAAATGGCAGCCTCCTTCCCTGGGCTGTCCCCTGTACCTGCCCCGCAGGATGCCATTTTCTTTCCTTTTCTTTTCCTTTTTTTTTTTTTTTTTGAGACAGAGTTTCACTCTTGTTGCCCAGGCTGGAGTGCGATGGCGCGATCTTGGCTCACTGCAACCTCCGCCTCCCAGGTTCAAGCGATTCTCCTCCCACAGCCTCCAAGTATGTTGCCTAGAATGAAAGAATGACCTGGAGAGAAGTACAAAAATCATACGAAAAGAAGAATTGAAAAGGCAAAGCGAGGTTTATGGAGTACATTCACCACCGAGTACGCTCACCGAGTATGTTGCATGAGAATTGCTTGAACCTGAGAGGCAGAGGTTGCAGTGAACTGAGTTTGTGCCACTGCACTACAGCCTGGGTGAAATAGCAAAAATAGCAAGACTCTGTCTCAAAAAAAAAATTGTGGCCAGGCGCGGTGGCTCACATCTGTATTCCCAGCACTTTGGGAGGCTGAGGCAGGCAGATCACGAGGTCAGGAGTTCAAGACCAGCATGACCAATATGGTGAAACCCCGTCTCTACTAAAAAATACAAAAATTAGCCGGATGTGGTGGCATGTGCCTATAATCTCAGCTACTCAGGAGGCTGAGGCAGGAGAATCGCTTGAACCTGGGAGGTGGAGGTTGCAGTGAGCCAAGATCACACCATTGCACTCCAGCCTGGGCAACAGAGTGAGACTCTGATTCAAAAAAAAAAATTGAAATGAGTAGCGTATGCATGCCTGTGGTACCAGCTACTTGGGAGGTTGAGGTGGAAGGATCACTTGGTCTGGAAGGTCAAGGCTGCAGTGAATTGTGATAGCACCACTGCACTCCAGCCTGGGTGATGGAGAGAAAAACTTTAAAGAAATACAGTAGTCAACATGAAAGAACATATAAACATATATGTTATGCAGAAAAAGAACTAATTCCAGAACTCATCCCAGTGTAGCCATTGCTCGGCTCCAGAAACGAACTTCTATGATTATTTTTGCAGAACTCTCTGTACCCACCTTGGCAACCACTATTCAGAATTTTATGTTCTTCAATCAATTGCCCTTCGTTGTAGTCTGCCTCAATTCTTTGTATTTGCATAGATTACATGGAATAGTTTTGCAAGCTTTTTATGCCCTACTGTTCTTCTGGATCTCCACACCTTGTTTGTGACTTTCCTGCATGTTGGGGCACGAAACCTGTGCAGTATTCCACTGTAATGACTGTAGCGCATATAATTTCTCCATTCTTCTGTTAATGTACATTTGGATTGTTTTCAGTTTTGCTGCCTTGATCAATATTTACCTGTCTTCCAGGACACATGTGCAAAGTGCTGTGTAGTAGGGGAATTGCAGGGCCAGAGTTGCATGTTCAACTTTATTGGATAAGGCCAAACTGTTTTCCAAAGTGGTCATACTGATTTAGACATTTGCCCCCCCACCCCCATCCCAGTGAAAACAGGTTCCTCCTATTCTACTTCCTTGCAAATACTTTGGATGCTTGCATTAATATTAACGCTTCACTTTTTACTCAGTGACAGGTAACTGTAAGGTTATTCATAGGAATACATCTCTCATTCCTCCTCCTTCAAAATGACTATCTTTCATGATACTATTACCAGCAGTGAATCCATATGGGTCTCCAGCAACTCAATTCTTGCCTCCTTGATGGAAGGAATTCATCTGAGTGGCAGAAGGTGGAGTGAGCAACCAAGGCAAGTTTTAGAGCAGGAGTGAAAGTTTATTAAAAAGTTTTAGAGCGGGAATGAAAGGAAGTAAAGTACACTTGGAAAAGGGCCAAGCAGGAAACTTGAGAGATTGCCCTTTGACTTGGGTTTTTTTACATTGGCATGATTCGGGAGGGTTGTGTCTCTCTTCCCCTTATTCTTCCCTTGGGGTGGGCTGTCCCCTCGCAGAGTGGCCTACCAGCACTTGGGAGGGTCTGCATGCACAGCGTGTTAACTGAAGTTGTATGTATGCTCACTTGAAGTGTTTTTCACTTAGCAGCGGAATGTTCCTAGAGGAAGGTCATATGCTAGTTAAACTGCCATTTTGCCTCTTAGTGGGCATGCTTGAGCTCATTCACCAAGTCCTAAAATCTCATCAGGAAGCTGCTAAAGCGGCTAATCACCAGCTTCAGGTGTTTTGTATCTAGTGGGAGACTGCCGTTCCCTTGTGCCAGCTGTGACCAATTAGTATTTTAGAGAGACAGTTTAACAACCACCTAACCATCACCAGATGATTGACCGTCCTGGTGGTGGTGGGGGCCTCTCCTTCCCTGCTCATGTCTGTCTAACTACCTACTCTAACATTTCCCCCCTCAAGATTCTAGACCCAATTCTGGAAAAAATGGATGAAGGTCAGTCTTCTGTAGCTGCTTCCTGCTGACAGAGGGGTGGTGGTGTCTATTCTGTGGGTTTTGGCCTCTTGCTAGCTGTCAGGGCAGGGTGGCTCCATAGGTTAATGAAAACGGTATCCAGCCAGATCTAACAGAGACAGGGAATTCACCTCTGTTGTGTCCCACTGTTGGGCAGTCTACTGGTCTCCTGTAGAAGGGTGACTCTTGATCATTGAGAGGATGGTATCCCTCACTGAGGATCACCTGGAGCTTGTCAGCCCAAAAGTGAGAGGAGACAAATCAGGTGATTAGATTTAGAAGACATGGACAAAAAGGAGCAAAAGTAGGAGAGTAAAAGTGGACCTAAAAAGGGAAAAACCCAGAGAACCATTTCCATGTTGCTTCCTAATCTAACCCTGAGAAGCTTGTTCCCATCAATTAGAGGCTCAATTTAGGAGTTGTCTAATGTTGTCTTGTACTTTTGCCAATCCATTTACCCCAAAGCAACATTTGTTATCTAAGGCTAAGCAAATACCTCCCTGTGCTTCCATTAACATATCTAGTCCTTGGAGATTTTGGAGGACTACAGCTCCTAAAGAGTCAATTTGTTCTCACACCATTGTTAAAATTTTAGTCATGGCCTCAATGTTGTTGGCTATTTCCTTTGAGAGTTGGCTATAGATCAAGGAGACTTTTGTGATTCCAGCAATTCTGGTTTCCACACAGGGTATAATACCATGTTCCACAAAAAGTGGAATTAATTGGATAGCCCTCTTCACCTTGGGCAAGATAGGATGCCTGTAGATTGGTGCTGGAAGAAAGAGATTGCCAGGGACTATGAAGATGTCTGGGGATACATAGCCTATGGTACAAGTTTCATTCCAGTTAGTGGGGAAGCATTGGTGAACTGATTGGCCACAAATATAGATGGCTCCTTGGGTTTTAAGTAGAGGTGTCCAAATGAAATAAGTGGGTGAGGACAGCTTCAAAAACTCCTGAGGCTGCCATCATGCCCAGGTAGCTCATGGCTATTGTCATACCTGGTAAGACGGGCGCATGGGGTTGCTAGCTGATTCTAATATGTGCCCAGAAATAGAACATTGATCCAGATTTTTACATTACCCATGCCTCTTATTTCATCTGAGCTGTAGCCAGAGATCACTGGTTGGTTTACAGAAATAAGCAGGATCAGTCTAAATTGCAGAAAAAAACCTCAAAAACAATGGATGAGACTAGAATCTAATAACAGGTATACCATAGTCATAGTTTTGTTTTGTTTTGTTTTGTTTTGAGATGGAGTTTCACTCTTGTTGCCCAGGCTGGAGTACAAGGCATGATCTCAGCTCACTGGAACCTCTGCCTCCCGGGTTCAAGCGATTCTCCTGTCTCAGCCTTCCAAGTAGCCGGGATTACAGGCACATGCCACCATGCCTGGCTAATTTTTTGCATTTTTAGTAGAGATGGGGTTTCTCCATGTTGGTCAGGCTAGTCTCCAACTCCCGACCTCAGGTGATCTGCCCGCCTTAGCCTCCCAAAGTGCTGGGATTACAGACATGAGCCACTGCACCCAGCCTCATAGTTCTTAAAACATACTTTTTCTCTCTCCAGTCCTCATTTTTATTAAAAACAGACCATGATAGGACTGATTTGTTTGCAAAATAAACTTTAGTCTTATTATATACTTGGCCTGATTATTTGCACAAAGCACAGCAAGAATAATTATTTGCCATATAGGCTCCTTTTTATATTGGCTTTGATGGAACATTGTTCCATGAGGAATCTCAGATAAGACTTTAAAGCCTTGAGCCCAGCCATGGTTTTCTGCCAACCATATCTGAATGAGTTGAGTAAATTTCTCTCCTCTTGAGGTCTTAATATAACTTGGGGATCCTGGGCCTGCTAGGAACTGATATTCTTTACTTACCACAGGTCAGGAACCCCGTACAGGAACTGTATAGACTAGGTATGAGGCCAGTTTTCTCAAGGGGATTTTATTGTCTCTATAAGTCAACTTTGATTCCTTAAAGGAGTCTGTATCTCAAAGCAAGCCATTTCAGTTAAAGCCTTGGTAAAATAACCAGTGTTTCCAATTGTGTCCTGTTAGAAAACAGATTCATATTGCACTTGTGCAAAAAACTATATTGCTATAAATTAAGAATACTCTACAAATGGTTTCCAAATTTTGGAGAAATTCAGTAGAGAGAAATATGCTCCGAATTTTGTTTATAGGAGAATTCTATACTCAATTTTTAAAAGCTGTAAATAGCTCAAAAAACTTGTTTTTGGCTTTGAAAAACAAAACAAAGGGTTAGCAATTCTTTAAGCAAAAAGTCATAAAAGGATTGTTTTAGTCTTCCATTAGTTCAGTTCATGTAGTTAACTCCTGTTCTGCTTCATATTCATGAACATTTCAGCTCTCCATGAGAGTCCTGAAAGTTTTTTTCTTCTATTCTAATGTCACAATCTCCAAAGTTATTGGAAACCCGTATTTAAGAGCACATGTTAGAGTCCTATAGCTGATTATAAAACTACCTTTTATTTATTTATTTACTTATTTATTTGAGATGGAGTTTCACTCCTGTTGCCCAGTCTGGAGTGCAATGGCATAATCTTGGCTCACTGCAACCTCCACCTCCTGGGTTCAAGTAATTCTCCTGCTTCAGCCTCCCAAGTAGCTGGGATTAGAGGCATGTGGCACCACACCTGGTTAATTTTTGTATTTTTAGTAGAGACAGGGTTTCTCCATATTGGTCAGGCTGATCTTGAACTCCCGACCTCAGGTGGTCTGCCTGCCTTTACCTCCCAAAGTGCTGGGATTACAAGCGTGAGCCACAATGCCTGCCTGTTAAACCCATTTTTGAGCTACTTGGTATTTTCTATTTATGGAATGTGCCAAAAGAAAAAAATGCTACCATAAAAGGCTCCCCTAAAACTTCAGTGAAACCTGGTCCAGGTCTTAGACCCTCATGTGGTATAGTGTATACCAATCCAATTCTATCCTGTCTTATAACTTTAAGACATAAGAGGTTTTCTATGTGAAGCTTTGGGCTCAAACAAGTGTAAATTCACTGAGGCACTTCCACTTGAAGGCTTGTTTTCTGATTTTCTCATATTTGCCTCTAGGGTAGTGGGCCTCATTTTGGTTACTGATGTTTACATTCCTTTCTTTTGATGTCATGTTGAGTCACTAAGTAATTATCATCAAAGGACCAAGGAGCGGCCAGTGGACATTAACATCGCAGAAAAGGACTTGTACATGATTTTGGACTTTACACTGAGGCATTATCCTTCCACTTTCCTTATCCCCACAGTTTCTCATCTTTTGAAGCAGCCATTTCTACCCTAGCTCCCTAGGCCTCACAGTCCCCTGGTGGCCCCAAGTATACTCAATACTAGAGTCCTATTTGTAGGATTTGGGGCAGAAAGGGATCAGAAGTAGCACAGGGCCTGGAGAACTATCCGTCTATGCTCAGATTTCCTCCTGCCTTGTCTCAGGTCTGGAGAATCAATACTGTCTTTTTTGGCTCAGGTGCTGGTTGCTCACAGAGTCTTCAGGGTTCACCTCTCCTCAGAGCTTCTTTGCTACTCCTCCCATCCTTTATTTTCTAGAATTATATTTTCAAAAGGTTTCTCATTGGTTTTGTCCTTTTAAAAATTTGAGGCCAGGCGCAGTGGTTCATGCCTGTAATCCCAGCACTTTGGGAGGCCGAAGTGGGTGGATCACCTAAGGTCGGGAGTTCGAGACCAGCCTGGCCAGCACGGTGAAACCCTGTCTCTACTAGAAAAAAAAAATACAAAATATTAGCTGGATGTGGTGGTGAGCACCTAAAATCCCAGCTACTCAGGAAGCTGAGGCAGAAGAATCACTTGAACCCGGGAGGCGGAGGTTGCAGTAAGCTGAGATTGCGTCATTGCACTCCAACCTGGGCAACAGAGTGAAACTTGGTCTTAACAACAAAAAAAATCGATATTGGCTGGGCATGAGACCAGCCTGGCCAACATCATGAAAGCGCATCTCTACTAAAAATACAAAAATTAGCCAGGTGCGGTGGTGGGTGCCTGTAATTCCAGCTACTCGGGAGGCTGAGGCAGGAAAATTGCTTGAAACTGGGAGGCAGAGGTTGCAGTGAGCCAAGATTGTACCATTTCACTTCAGCCTGAGCAAAAAAGCAAGACTCTGTCTCAAAAAAAAAAAAAAAAAAGATAAAAATAAAAATCTGATATTTTAGCTACTTCTTGAGTTTTGTGGCATAATTTTGAACTTCTGCCAAACTCATTTTGAGTCCCATGACATTGTCCATGTATTGAGTTGTGCCAATAGAAACAAACGCTGTCATATAGGTCCCCCCTAAAACTTCAGTCAAATCTGGTCCAGATCAGACCCTGGCAACTCCTGCTGTCACTGGATCTCAGTGAGGCCTTTGCACCCATTCCCTCCCCTTGTGATTCATCCATGGACATCCCCTCCATTGATTTGAAAACTATCTCAGCAATATTCCTCGCCTTCTTCCACCTCCAGCCAATCTCTCACTCCATCCCACCTGCCTGTTGTTCTTCCTTATGGAATAAAGAAATGTCCCACACTTTAGAGATTTAAAAAAAACTGGAGCTCAGAGAGGGTGGACTTGTCAAGATCACACAGAGCTGGGCATGTGGTAAACCCTTGAAAATGGGTCTCAACAACAAGGCTCCCTTCCAGAGATTCCTAATGTCTGAGAGTCCCAAAGAGCTGGGCTGAACCCAGGGCCCAAGAATGGCTGTCTGGCTCTACCACTTCCAAAATCACACCCAGTGCACATGGCCTGAGGCTTCCATGGTGATGTTAAAGAAACCTCCCCTGCTGCCTCTCCCAATCCTGCCGAGTCCCCTCTCATCTTATTCATGCTCAATGTGCAGATGTGATCAATAGAATCAAAGGGAAATGGAGCCCTGAGGGGAGGGCCAGACTCTTGGAGGAGAAGGGTTGGAGTCAAACCGGGGGCTCTGCAGCTCTGAGTGCAGGCGCTTCAAACCTTAAGAGCTCGACAGCAGTGTGAAATGGAATCGGGGGGAATGAGGTCCAAGTTTATGTTGGGAAGAATATAAGCATGATTTGGAGACTCCTGATGTTCATGCGTCCCCCAAAAGTAGAGCTGGGAGCCACTGGATTGGTGCTAGAAGTTCATGTGGGAACAGGGCAGACCCTTGGATACATGTGGGGGTCTCCCAGGCACCGCAGGTGTTTCAGTAGAGGCCCTAACACTGTGGTGGGGACAGCGCCAAAGAACTCCAGCATGTATTTTATCAGGGTTTTAACATAAATATCAGTTATGGAGAAAATCGGCACCATGAGTTAAAATCTCATGTAATCTTCTGTAAGATGCTATACATGTGGAAAACTAAGTGAAGTGTCAAATTAGTTTGCACCAAATTGCTGCAACAAATTACCAATGCAGCAATCCTACATAGCTATAAGGGTTCAGGGAACAGAGGCGGTCATCGTCACCCTGGGAGAAGGAGACAGCACAGAAGAAGGTCTGTGACTCAGCTCAAAGACAGGAAAATGGTTTTGTGGGCAGGCAATGAGGAAAGGGGGACAGAGTTGCTGTTTCCTGAGATAAAGCCTCTGAGGTGTTTTTTGACTACTTGATTGTTCCCTGTGAATGTATAACTTCGATTTTAAAAATAAATAGAAAAGAGCCTCTTTCCTGACACCACCCAATCTCTGAGCCCCACAGACGATGTTCTGGTTTCTTGCAGGAGGTTCTGGTCCCACCCGCCTGCTCCCTTCTAAGACAACCCCACCAGCAAGGAGGTCTTCTAGTTCTTTCTGTAAGTGTTCTGTTGCTGGTCCTGATTTGGGCCCCTGGGGCCCAGGAACCTCTGGGTTCTCTCAGCTATACTTCCATCCATGGTCCCCAACCTCAGTGCCCAGGACGCTGTGGCTGACCTCCTGGAGGGAGTGCGGCTCCTCACAGGTATCCACTGTGTAGTACATCAGGCCAGGTCTCCTGCGGCAGCTCTCCTCTAATGACCGAGTATGGTGGGGATGCTAAGGCCAGGCCGGTTGCCCGGACCTTCTTTTTTGCCTGTTTCAAAGACTCAGCGAAGGCTCTGTGGATTTTCCTCAGAAATGTGGTCCGGAGCGCTCCCACCTCTCCTCTTCCCCTCTCTCCCTCACATTGGGAGTGAGACTAGCTTCATGGTCTGGTGGTTCTCCCAGTCTTTTGTAACTCTTTTCACAAAGGTATGTCCCCTGCTAAAACCCTTGCAATTTAATCCTGCCTTGGTGTCTGCTTCTCAGAGTAGCTGGCAAACAGACTCCAAACCTTCTTCTCCCGGTCCCTGCAGCCCCTGTGGTGGGGTTGACTGTGGGTGACCACAGAACCAGCCTGACCTTGTCCAAACCACAGGCTGCTGCTTCAGAAGGCCTGACCCCACTAAGAACTGTGTTTCTCCATGTTTCTGCTGGTCATATCCAGTGCATCTAGGTTACTTTTTTCTTTCTTTCTTTTTTTTTTTTTTTTTTTGAGATGGAGATTCGCTCTTGTTGCCCAGACTGGAGTGCAATAGCGTGATCTCAGCTCACTGCAAATTCTGCCTCCCAGGTTCAAGCAATTCTCCTATCTCAGTCTCTCGAGTAGTTGGAATTACAGTCATGTGCCACCATGTCTGGCTAATTTTGTATTTTTAGTAGAGACAGTGTTTCTCCATGTTGGTCAGGCTGGTCTCAAACTCCTGACCTCAGGTGATCCACCCGCCTTGGCCTCCCAAAGTGCTGGGATTACAGGCGTGAGCCACCATGCCTGGCCCATTTTTTTTTTTTTCTTTTTTAAGTAGAGACAGGGTTTTGCCATGTTGCCCAGGCTGTTCTGGAACTCCTGAGCTCAAGCGGTCCTCCCACCTTGGCCCCCCAAAGTGCTGAGATTACAGATGTGAGCCACCACACCCAGCCTGAACTACCAATCTTGATGGCAACATTAGATTGGGGGGCCTCTGTGGTCATAACAGTGGTGGACCAGACAGCAGAGTCTTGTCTTCAGTACCATGGAAACCCCGGCCTCCAGCGCTAGCAGGTGTTTTAGAATGAAGGGTCAGATGCTTGAGAGGGCGACCCCAATCCTCTGCCCCTCCCTGCAGCTGCCGGGAAGGCCTCCTGCGTTTTTCATCGCCTCTAGCAGCGTCTTGAAACAGCCGGCTCTGGAAGGCATCCTGATGGTGGGGTCAAGAGCTTTGCTTAGATTTCCGCATGAAGGTATGCAATGCAAATGCCACCTTTTCTGAGCTATGGTTTCGTTTTCTGCTGCAAACTTGGGACGTTTACTGAGGGACACTGAATAGTTGGGGGTGGGTGGGGTGAGGGAGGCAGGGGCTAGAAGGAAGGAAGGATTGTAGCAGGCAGGCTCTCTGGGACAGGGCATAGGACAGAGACAGCTCCAGGAGGATTTCACAGGAGAGAATGAGGGGTGGGACGTAGTGATGTCACAAGAGTCCCATTATGACCCCTCCCCCATCATTGGAGCTAGGACTGGCTAAGCCTGAGCAAGGGTGGGGGAAATAAATAAGGCACTGTTGCTAGGGCCTGAGCCCAGCAGAGAAAGGCTGTGTGCAGAGGGAGGGCCTCGGGTCCTGCTGCTCCTCCTGGACTCCTTCATCCCAATCCCTTCACATCCTCCTCTAACAAGGACTCCCACATCCCTCCCCGGCTAACTTGGATCCTGCTCAACGCAACATCTGCCTTTCCTGAGTCCCTGGGTTCCTGCAGGCCTCGGGGCCCCACAGTTATATCTGCTGTTCCTGCAGGTCAATGGCCAGGGTTGGGGTGGGTGGGGGTGCAGAGGAAACCTCTTGAAAGGGGCAGGGCACAGATGGGGCCTCCACCAATCTTGCTGGATGAGGACTTCCCACCATCCTGGAATCCTCTCCTGGGTCTCCAGTTGACCACCCTCCTGCTTCCACCTTTTTCCTTGTTTTGGTCCTGCTGTTGGGTTTCTGTAAAAATCCGCCTGCCTCCAGTCTCCCCTGATGATCAGTTCCTGCCTGGGGTCGCCAGGTTGCTTCAAATTGGGGTGACCATGGTAGGGATGGTGACTTGAGATTCCTGGGCCATAATGCAGGTGAGAAATGTACCCTAAGAGTGAAAAGGAACAGTGTCACTGCTGGGTCATTTTGAAGATGGGACTTAGGCAACACACGTCCCTTAAATCCAGTCCATGAGGGTACCACAAATACCACATTTTTTTCAAATTCTAGCAGAGAGGTTGTACTGGGTTGAGAGAGAGGTCTCAGAATCAAGACCTTGTCTCCTGCCACCGTTTACCCTGGTGAAGCTCCCAGGCCAAGCACAAACTTCCAGGTCGAACACAAACAGCCTTCAGCCGTCAGAGAGGAGATGGCACTAACGCTCTAAGCAGGCGGCTGCTCTGTAGTCTTCTGCTGCCTGGAGAGGTTGCCTCCATCACTGGTGCCCACCTGAGGAATACTCAGTAACTACTCTTCAAAGGTACACTCAGATGCCCACTCTGCAAAGCCATTTTGTTTCCTTAATGTACCTCTGAAATCATTTGTTAACAAAGCGTTTGTAATTCCACCTGTTTTCTGTATGTGGCATATCTATAGACAGAGTGAAAAACAAGGGCAAGACTCGATTCCTTTTCTTTCTCGTTTGCTTTCTTGCTTTCTTTCTTTCTTTTTTTTTTTTTTTTTTTTTTTTTTTTTTTTTTTTTTTTTGAGACAGAGTTTTGCTCTTGTTGCCCAGGCTGGAGTGCAATGGTGCAATCTCGGCTCACTGCAACCTCCGCCTCCAGGGTTCAACCAGTTCTCCTGTTTCGGCCCCCCAAGTAACTGGGATTACAGGCTCATGCCACCATGTCTGGCTAATTTTTGTATTTTTAGTAGAGACGGGGTTTCATCGTATTGGTCAGGCTGGTCTCGAACTCCTGACCTCAGGTGATCCAGCTGCTTCAGCCTCCCAAAGTGCTGGAATTACTGGTGTGAGCCACTGCGCCTTTTCTTAGGGAGCTCACAGTTCACTGGATGAGAGAAGGAAGCTGATTCTGAAAGGAAACAGGGTGTGGTAAAGATGGGGCAGAGGGGTGAGCACAGAGGGGATCAAGAGAAGGGGGAGAAAGACCACTGTCGTCGGTGCAGCCTTTCTGGGGAGCAATGTGTGAGCTGAGCTTTGTAAAGAAATGAGGTTTTAATGCGTGTGGGAGGAGAGCCCTCCTGAGATGTATGGAGAGACCAACGCCCCTCTTCCCTGCCGCTCCCCCTCCTGCAGCTGTTCCCTTCTTCCTTCTGTCCCTGCTCAGCAGTCACAGCAACTCTCCAAATCATGATGCTCAAAATGCCACATCTAAAAAGAACATCTGGGTAGGTGCCTCTGCTTCTTCTGACTTGGCCTCCCTTCCCTGCCCTCTTGGTCTCATATAGTTCTTTCCATTCACTCAATCTCCACACTCCCTCGACAGCAGATGAAAACATTTGGTCTCTGAATCCCCGTCTGCTTGTGTGTGATTTGTATCCTCTGTGAGTCAACAAGGTGAACATATTCCTCATTTGGTTGCGGGATTTTTAAAAAACGTCTCCAACAGGTTCTGCCCCTAAGAAAGTAAATTCATGTGCCTACAAAGAGAAAGGAAAGGGACAGCCATCCACCTTTTGACTCCTGAGTTTCCATCTGCACCCTTCAACACTTATTAGGACTTATATGAAACTATGTGACAACTTTTTATTTCTATTAAACAAAATACAACTTTCTTCCTTGTATCTGAAGAAGTTGGCATCCTCTACGCAGAATAGGAGACGCACAGTTCCAACAGTTATTGTATACATCACTGACCATGTTAATGACTCCACAAAATCAATCACGGGTCCACCAAATATTCTGTTGAAGATTAAATTATAAGATTGAACTCCAGCAACGTGCATACGCAGTTAATAAACCCAGGGAAAAGATCAAAATGGGACCTATATGAAAATTTTAAAACTTTTTATTTATTCTGTTTCTCATGCTTGCTGAGGCTGGAGTGCAGTGGTGTGATCTCTGCTCACTGCAGTCTCCACCTCTGGGGTTCAAGCAATTCTCCTGCCTCAGCCTCCTGCATAGCTGGGACAAGTGCCTGCCACCATTCCTGGTTAATTTTTGTATTTTTAGTAGAGACGGGGTTTCTACTAAACCCCATGTTGGCCAGGCTGGTCTTGACTCCTGGCCTTAAGTGATCTACCTGCCTTGGCCTAACAAAGTGCTGGGATCGCAGGAGAATGAGCCATCAGACCCAGCTTTTTTTTTTTTTTTTTTCCTTGAGACAGGGTCCCACTGTGTCATCCAGGCTGGAGTACAGTGGCTCAATCATGGCTCAATCTAGACTGGACTTCCTGGGCTCAAGTGATCCTCCCACCTTAGTCTCCAGACTAGCTGGTACTAGTGTTCACACTGTACACAAAAATTAATTCAAAATGCATCAAAAACTTAAATATAAGAACTAACTATAAAGCTTTTTGAAGAAAACATAGATAAACGTAGATAAGTCTTTGTGACTTTGGATTAGGAAGCAATTTTTTTTTTTTTTTTAGATGGAGTTTTGCTCTTGTTGCCCAGGCTGGAGTGCAATGGCACGATCTCGGCTCACCACAAGCTCTGCCTTACGGGTTCAAGCAATTCTCCTGCCTCAGCCTCCCAAGTAACTGGGATTATAGGCATGTGCCACCATGCCTGGCTAATTTTGTATTTTTAGTCGAGACGAGGTTTCTCCACGTTGGTCAGGCTGGTCTCCAATTCCCGACCTCAGGTGATGTGTCCACCTTGGCCTCCCAAAGTGCTAGGATTACAGGCGTGAGCCACCGCACCCGGCCACGATTTCTTAAATATGACACCAAAAGTAAAAGTGGCTGAGCATGGTGGGTCACACCTGTAATCCCAGCAATTTGGGAGGCCAAAGCGGGAGGATCCCAGGAGTTTGGACCAGTCTGGGCAACATAAGGGGACCCTGTGTCTACAAAACAAAATAAAAAATTTAGGTGTGGTGGCGTGTGCCTTCAGTCCCTGCTACTCCAGCTACTCTGGAGGCTGACGAGGGAGGATCACTTAAGCTGAGGAGTTCTAAGCTGCAGTAAGCCATGATTGCACCACTGCACTCCAGCCTGTGTGACAGAATGAGACCCTGTCTCAAAAAAAAAAAAAAAGAAAAAGAAAAAAAGAAAAAAAGTACAAGTGACAAAAACAAAATTGGACTTCACCAAAATTTAAAAAATTTGACTTCAAAGACCACCACCCAGAAAGTAAAAAGACAAGCCATAGGATGGGAGAAAAACCTGGCAACTTGTTTATCTCATAAGGGACTTGTATCAGAATACACAGGTAACTCTTACAACTCAACAAAAGGAAAATAACCCAAGTGAAAAATGAGTGAAAAATTTGCACGGACATTTCTCCAAAGATAATATACAAATTGCTAATAATCACATGACATGATGCTCAATACCATTAGTCATTAGGGAAAGGCAAATCAAACGCACAATGAGATGCCACCTTATACCCTTATGTGATAAAAATCTACAGACAAGAACAGGTGTTGGCAAGGATGGAGGAAAAAACCCTCATCACTGGTGGTGGGAATGTGGAATGGTGCAGCCACTTTAGAAAACAGGTTGGCAGCCAGGTGCGGTGTCTCATGCCTGGAATCCCAGCAATTGGGAGGCCAAGATGGGCAGATTGCCTGAGGTCAGGAGTTCGAGAGCAGCCTGGGCAACATGATGAAACCCTGTCTCTATAAAAACAAAACAAATAAACAAACAAAAAGTTCTGCAGGCATGGTGGCGTGTTCCTGTAGTCTCAGCTACTTAGGGAGCTGAGACTGGAGGGTCACTTGAGTCCAGGAGGTCGATGCTGCAGTGAGTGGTGGTTGTGCCACTGCACTCCAGCCTCGTTGACAGAGTGAGACCCCGTCTCTGAAAAAAGAAGAGGGAAAACAGGTTGGTAATTCCTCTCAAAAATTAAACAGAGTTATACTTTGACCGAGAAATTATACTCCTACATGTATAAGCAGAAATGAAAACATAAATCTACACAATCTTGTACAAAAATGCTCATAGCAGCTTTATTCATAATAAACAAAAGTGGAAACAGTTCAAAAGTCCATCAGCTGATGACTGGATAAATATCGTATATGCATACAAGGGAATATTTTTCAGTAAAAAAAACTAAGTTCTGGGCCAGGTGAGGCATCTCATGCCTGTAATATGGATGCTTGCACCTGTGCTTAGGTATTGCACAGGCTGAAGGAGGAGGATGGTTTCACCTCAAGAGTTCAAGGCCAGACTGGACAACATAGCAAGACCCCTTTCTCTACATATATATATATAGAAAATGTTCTCATATTAGATGGTGCCGATGATTGCACAATTCTGTGAATATACTAAGAACCAGTGTATATTCTCTTTATTTTATTTCATTTTATTTTAGAGACAGGGTCTCACTGTCACCCAGGCTGGAGTGAAGTGGTGCAATTTTGGTTCATGGCAACTTCTATCTCCTAGGCTCAAGCGATTCTCCTGCCTCAGCCTCCCGAGTACCTGGGATCACAAGCACGCACCACTACCTGGATATTTTTTGTATCTTTAATAGAGACAGAGTTTCGCCATGTTGGCCAGGCTGGTCTTGAACTCATGACCTCAGGTGACCCACACCCCCCACCCCACCCCCTCGGCCTCCCAAAGTGCTGGGATTACAGGCGTGAGCCACCGCGCCGGGCCCAGTGCACATTTTAAATGGGTGAATTACATAGTGTGTTAATTATAACTTAGTAAAGCTGCTGAAAAAAAAAAAGATAAAAAAGTGAGGTAGATTAAAGGGTCCATGGAGGAAGCCGCCTGGCCCCCGGCCCAGCCTCCTTCTCGGCTCTTCCTCTCTGGGGACCCCACAGGGCTGTGCGTTTGACAGGCAGTTGGGAGACCCCGGTGGCCGGTTTTGGTCGGTCACGTGGACACGTGGCTCAGCCAATCAGAATCTCCCGGCAGTTGGTTCCCGGAGGAACTGACGAAGCTTTTGTCTCAGGGTCCCTGTCTTGGGGAGTCGGGACTATTGGGTCACCGTGTGTAGTCGGGAATTTAGACTGGGCTGTCTTAGTCACTTAGGGGGCAGTTGGTGGTCAGGGAGGTGACCCGTGGTCAGCAGGGTCAGGCCACCCAGGGGCAAAAGGTGCTCCTGCACCGGGCCCTGGAGGACAGACCGGTGCGGACTCGGTGTTGGCGGGGGAGCCTCCGCGGATGGGGAGTCACCACCTGCCGGGTAAGAGGGGACTCGACACAGGGGCCAGAGCAGGACAAGCGCTTCCTCCCGGCTCAGGCCGGGTCTCAGGCTGGACCCCTCCCTGTCCCACAGGGCTGGCCTCCTTCGGAGCTGGCTGGGGATAGACCAGGATGGAAAGGGGAAGTAGGAGGAACTCAGAACACGGGGATTGGGGCCGATCCTGGGGTCTGAGCTGTGGGGTGAGGAAAGGATCACCTGTCCCCTGGGGAATGAGGATGTCACCCAGCCGTGGCCGATGCTGGGGGTCATGATCTGAACCTTGACAGGTTACCCCAGGACTGCCTTCCTGTTCTCCTGGGCTGTCAGAGAGACTCCCTGCTCTGTTTTGTTTTTAAGTGACCAGAGACAGACATGTAACATAGAAAACGCTATCACTTTGATCATTTGTTTCAAATGGAAGAAAAACCGACACAATTGGGTTTCTGATGGGAAGCGCTTCCCTCCAACTCCAGGAACTCCATTAAGGAGTTAAGAAAGCAGAGTCCTGGTGGCGGGCGCCTGTAGTCCCAGCTACTTGGGAGGCTGAGGCAGGAGAATGGCGTGAACCCGGGAGGCGGAGCTTGCAGTGAGCTGAGATCCGGCCACTGCACTCCAGCCTGGGTGACAGAGCGAGACTCCGTCTCAAAAAAAAAAAAAAAAAAAAAAAAAAAAAAAAAAAAGAAAGCAGAGTCCTGTCAGCAGACAGAGACATACTGGGCAGTGGTGACCTGGGAGCCACCCCAGGACATGGAGATCTCCAGCTCTACCCTCTGTGCAGGGAGATTCCTTTCGGAAAAAATCTCAGGGCAGAGTGGGAGAGTGTAGGGGCCAGTCACAAACAGGCTTGCTGCTAGGACCCCTAAGCCATGGGCAGGGTGGGTACAGTGACCAGGGCCAGGAAACTTAGAGGCCCACGAAAGAGTGTCAATTTCTTTCAAAGTCAGGAGAAAAAAAAATTTAACTATATGAAATTAATATACTTAACCATTATTCCAGTAAGTCATAAAATCAAACTTCAAACTTTTTGGGGGCGGGGGACGGAGTCTTGCTCTGTCACCAGACTGGAGTGCAGTGGCACCATTTCAGCTCACTGCAACCTCCTCCTCCTGGGTTCAAGCCATTCTTCTGCCTCAGCCTCCCCAGTAGCTGGGATGACAGCCGCCACCACCACGCCTGGCTACTTTTCTGTATTTTAGTAGAAATGGGGTTTCACCATGTTGGTCAAGATGGTCTCGATCTCCTGACCTCGTAATCTGCCCACCTTGGCCTCCCAAAGTGCTGGGATTACAGGCGTGAGCCACCGCACCCAGAAAACTTCAAACTTTTTAATGAAACTAGGACACACAGGCATTAATCCCCAGTGTCCATCAAGGTGGCAATGCAGCCCTAATGGCCTGGCATCCTTGAAAGGGACGTGCGTTTGGTAATGAGATATGCTCAGCAGCGTAGTCAGCTGTGTGGTGCATTCTTGGCGATGCCTCAGCAGCTCCGATGCAGACACCCAGAAGGAGCACAGCCGCTTTATCCAGAGGTGAAGTTTTGCGGCAAGACAGCATTCACAGAGACAGTTCTCAGCAAACATCAGTCCCCAAAAAGGGAACTGATTATATTATGGTCATTAGGATATTCACTCATAGAGAACAGGACCTGACAGACAAGGCAAAGAGTAAATACTAAGATGAGACTAGATGTATTTGGCACATTTGGGACGAGAGGGAGGCACAATGGAAAAGTGTTGAGTTGAAATCAAACTTGGGTTAAATGTGCTGTTTTGCCCAGGATCATTCTTGGCCACAGGTCAAAGTGATCCTGGGAAATTGGACCCCCCAAGGCAAAAAGAGAAGGCCATCTCCTGCACTTCCTCCAGGGCCGTACCTGATCAGAAGAATCACTTGGGCACTCAGTTAACTGGAGGTGTTTGCTGAGCAGGTACACAACACACAAGGATACAAGCAGCCATTGCACACAGACACACCCACATCGGACACGACCTGCTCTCTTCCCCTCCCTGCACCAAGAGGCACGTGTGGCAGGGGTCCTGGTGGAGCACTTCCAGGAGGAGTGTTCTGGGACCCTCATGTGAAGGGAACTCCATGTCAAGGCACCCCCTTCCTCAGCCACAATGAGCTCTTGGGAGCTGGGCAATGGTGTGGGAGAGGTTGTGGGGGATAGCAAAGCAGGGGAACCAGCCTGGAATTGTCTCAGAGAAAGACCAGGCCACTAAGAGTACAGATGGAGCCATGAGACATCCGAGGAGGGAGGAGAGAAGACCCGCTGGTGAAACTGGGGCTCACGTAAACCTGCATCAAGCGCTGTGGCTCTGTTCAATCAGAAATGCTGCCCACACCCAAGTGAGGCACATGCATGCTCAACACCTGAAAAATATCTGTTCTGACTTGGGCCTCAGGAGAAGAGTTAATGTCTCCTTCATCTTTCCCTCTAGCAATCAGCCATGACTGCCTTTGCATTGTCCGTGCTCTCAGCCTACCGCCTCCTCCCCCTGCCATTGCAGTGGCTAACACTGGGGAAGAAGACCAAGACACCGCAGCCTTCCTCCAATCCCTCTCAAATCAGCACGGACAAGGACACAGGTCTCAATCCACAACTGCTGCAGATGGACCCTGGCCACATGGGATGGTCAGACACGCCCGCCCAGCTGTCTGCAGGCAAAGAGGCTCAGAAGAGGTTTGGGGGCCTGAAGGACATCTTGCTCCCACGTGCCTATGGGCGGGCTATTTCTGCTCCATGAGCCAATTTTGCCACCTAAAGGACTTAATTTCAGCCATTCCAGGGTGCTACAGGATGCACAGCTTCCCATCAGCCCACCTGAACTCCAGCCATGCCAATTTGATACCAGGAGTAAGGTCACTTGCTTTCCTGCCCCTTAGGGGACCAGAGCAAATGGAAGCAAAATGGCACTTCTGTTTACCTGTTATATAATTTTTTTGTAACCTTCATATGTTTGAAAAATGCAATTATATGAAAAAAAGTTTAGTAATTACAGACATAACAGCAGAAAGACCTCGGAACCAAGCTTCTCATGGCCGAATCTGCTCCACCTGGGACTCTGGGCGCTGCAGGCATCCTGTGGTCAGAATCACAGAGGGATCATCAGGGAGGGCCTTCCCAGAGGATGGACCTCATGTGACTGCTGCCTGAGCGAGTGGCACTGGCCACTCTGCCTGGAGAGAGGAGTAAATACAGGGCTGGCCAGGAGACCTGCACACTCTGCTACCAGCCTTGTCCATGTTTAGCCTCTAATTTGAAAATGAGGAACACACAGACCAAGAGTATCTTTGAGGGTTAGTCGGGACCACAGAAATGCCCTGGGCCTTTCAATCTCTCCTTTTGCAAATTCCCAGGTATGGAATTGCCGTTTGCATAGAGGGAGCCTGCAGGAGGTGGACACATGAGCGGCCCTGACAAGGCTGACTCCATCCTCTGAAAATGGGGACCCGTGCCCGGCGTGTGGCCTTACTGGTTCAGTCTTCTTCACAGTGGGAGGTTTTGAGTGCCCAGATGCCCAGTGCCTCCTAACTGGAACAGGACAGGACTGGGCTGACCCCTGGAAGAATCCCATGCACACTTGGCTGTTCAGGGAGTTTCCGCCCAGCCAAGCTCACCTCTGTGGCTACCCTGGTCTTGCTGCTCATATCTGCCAGGAAAGGCCTGGACTTGGAGAGAAACCTGGGATTTGGATTCAGTCCTTGCCGGCCTGGCTGGTTTCATATCCTTACCTCTATCTGTGGAAGCCTATGTTCCTGAGCAGCGAGTCAGAGGGGGCATCTGAGCGCAGAGCAGGGAGCCTCAGATGGGAAGAAGTCAGAGGAACCAGAAGGTGTCAGAGAATGTGGAGTCGAGTGCCTGAGCTCAAAGGCAAGCTGGGCCACAGACTGGCTGTGTGATCTTGGGCAAGTTCGACCAGCTTCTTTGTGCCTCTTTTCTCTCCTTAGTAAGATCAGTGTCTTCACTAATACACTGAGGGCTGCTATTAAGTTCTATATGCAAAGATCCAAGGCAGGCCCTAGGCCTCTTGGTGAGTGCTACTCCTCCTTACAATTTGCTGTCAGAAGTAACATTGGGTGAGAGAACTTCTCAGAGCCTTGGCAGTCCTTGTCCTCCTGGACCCTCTGTTTTGAGGGTGGAATGAGGTGAAGGGCAAGTGCTTTCCCAGCTGGTCAGGTGCTCTACCAACTGGGCATATTCTAATCCCCCAAGAGTGTACAGATCAGAGTTTGATATGGCCAATGGGTCCAATGCCCAAGTGAGAATCTCTTGATGAAGTTATTGGTGTGGGGTTTTGCTTTGGTTTTTAATTATAGAGAACAAAAGTATTGAAACTATTACATTTACCCTAAAGTTGTAGGCAAGTTATGGTCAAGTGAAGATGAAGACCCATCCTCAAACACAGGTTCTGTTCTTAGCTCATCTCATTTAAAGGAGAGACAAGCCTTGCAGGTGGAACATGGTGTGGGTAGACAGTAGACAGGTGTTCAGCCAATTTCAGTGTTGGCCTCAAGAAGTGAATTTGGGTTTGAGGACCTCTCTCTGGAAGGATTTTATGACCAGATCTTCCTGGAGATGATATTATAAGCGTTTCTCACCAAATATTTATTTTTCTGGGGTGCAACTTCTGCTTCATTCTCTCTTTAACTCCAGCTGTCTTTTTGGACTCAGGGGCAGGTTGCTCACAGGGTCCTACAAAGTAACTGTCTTCCCAAATCTCACCCACCTCTGAGCTTCTGCTGTATTCCTCTTTCTCTCTCGCTGTCTTTTTTTTTTTGAACTGGAATCTACCACTTGGGATGATGCATGCTGGTGTTTTCTAAAGTTTCCTGATTATGTCTTTAACAAATAATCCGATAATATTTTAGCTTCTTCTTGAATTTTGTGGCATATTTTTAGGCTTCGGCTAAACCCATTTTTGAGTGCTATGACATTGTTCATGTATGACATTGTTTATGTATGACATTGTTCATGTATGACATGGTGCCAATAGAAACAAAATATTGTCATATAGGCTCCCCGAAAACTTCAGCCAAATCTGGTCCAGATCTTAGACTCTGACAGGTTCTGCTGTCATTGGACCTCAGTGAGACCTTTGCACCCATTTCCTCCCTTTGTGATTCATCCACAGACATCTCCATCTCTTTGAGAACAATCTCAGGAATATTCCTTGCCTTCTTTCGGCTCTCACTCCATCTCATTTCCTGCTGTTCACTCGGGAATAAAGAAATGTCCCACACTTTAAAGAGTGAAAACAAAAATTGGAGCTCAGAGAGGGTGGACTTGTCAATATCACACACAGCGGGGAGTGTGGTAAGTCCTTGAAATGGGGCTCAGTGACACCGCTACCTCCCAGGGATTCCTAATGTCTGAGGGTTCCAGTGAGCTGAGATGAACCCAGGGCCTAAGAAGCACTGTCTGACCTCGTCACCTCTGAAGCCCCACCCAGTGCGCATGGCCTGAGGCGTCCATGGTGATGGTAAAGAAACCTCACCTGCCATCTCTCCCATTACTGCCGTGTCTCCTTTCATCTTATTCTGTGCTAAATGTCCAGATGCGATCAATAGAATCAGGAGAAAATTGAGGCCTGAGGGGAGGGGCCAGACTCTGGGAGTAGAGAGTGGATTGAAGTCAGACTAGGGGCTGTTCAGCAAAGAGTCCAGGGACTTTAAATGTTGAGCGCTTGGCAGCAATGCCAAGGGGAATGGGGGGGATTTGGGTCTAAGTTTATGTTCGAAGAATGTAAGCATGATTTGGAGGCTCCTGATGTTCATATGTCCCCATCAAGCATAGCTAGGAGTCACCAGAAGAGAGAATGGTGCTAGAAGTTCATGTGAGAACAGGGCAGACCCTGCATAAATGTGGGATCTCCCTGTTTGAATCAAAGCCCAAACACTGTGGCAGGGACACTCCCAAGGAACTCAAACATGTATTTTATCAGGGCTTTAACATAAGGAATATTCTTAAGAAAATCGGCAACATATGAGAATCTAATTTAGTCTGAGATGCTATACACCTGGAAGAATAGGTTAACTGTCAAATTATTACCAAATTGTTGCAAAAAATTGCCAATGAAGCAATCATACAAAGGTCAGGTAACAGAGTAGGTGGCCATCACTCTGGGAGAAGGAGATACACCGGCAAATGAGACAGCAAATGGCAAAGAAGGGGACAGTTGCTGTTTTCTGAAGTAAAGCCTCTTAGGTGTTATTTGACCATTTGTTACCTGCGAATGTATAACTTTGATTTTTAAAATAAATAGAAAAGAGCCTCTTTCCTAACACCAACCAATCTCTGAGCCCCACAGATGGTATTCTGCTTTCTTGCAGGAGGTTTTGGTCCCACCCGCCTGCCCCCTTCTAGGACAACCCCACCAGCAAGTAGGTCTTTTAGTTCTTTATGTGTGTTCGCCTGCTGGTCCTGGCTTGGGCCCCAGGGAGCCCAGGAACCTCTGGGTTCTCTCAGCTGCACTTCCATCCATGGTGCCCAGCCTCAGTACCTAGGACTCTGTGTGCCTGACCTCCTCCAGGTGGGGCTGCTCCTTCCAGGTGTCCACCTGGTATGGGCCTCCCCTGGCAGCTCTCCTCTGATGACCAAGTGTGGTGGGGGTGCTAAGGCCAACTTGCTGCTGGCACGCCCGGAACTTTTTTGCTGGCTGTTTCAAAGACTCCCTAAAGGCTCCATGGATTTTCCTTAGAATATAGTTCTGAGCAGTCCCACCCATCCTCTTCCCTTCTATTTCCCACTAGGGCTGATACTTGCTTTAAGGTCTGATGGCTCACCCTGTCCTTCATAATTTTCACAATGTTATGTTCCTTCCTAAAACCCTTGCAGTTTAGTGTGCTCTTGGCATCTGCTGCTCAGAGGAGCTGAATAACAGAGACTCCAACCCTTCTTCTCTCAGTCCCTGCTGCCCCTGTGGTGAGGTTGACAGTTGCAGACCATAGAGCCAGCCTGGCCTTGCCTAGAGCATACATGACCTCTTAGTAAGGCTGGGCCCTGCTAAGGGCTATGTTTTGCACACGTTTCTGCTAGTCACATCCAGCACATCTGGGCTACCACTCGGATGGCAACATTACTTTGAGGACCACTGTGGCCATGGCAGGAGTGGACCAGGTGTCAGTCTTGTCTTCAGTCATCATAGAAACCCCAGCTATGCAGCACTAGCAGGTGTTCTAGAATGGAGGATCAGATGCTTGAGCTTCTGAGCAGGCCTCCTCCCTTTACTGCCTTCTCTCAGGGTCGTGGCAGCAGCTGGCTCTGGAAGGCATCCTGACTCTGGGTTCAAGAGCTTGCTGGGCTTCTACATGAAGGTGTGAAGTTGAATGTCACCTCTTCTGATTTACACTTTTGTTTTCTGCCACAAACTTGGGATGTTTTCTGAGGGGCGCTGAATAGATAGGGGTAGATGGGGAAGGAGGCAGGGGCTAGAAGGTGTTCTCCTGGGGCCACCTTCCAGCCTAGGGCATCTGATGGATGAGGAGGGGAGAATCTTTGGGATCCTGTTTATGAGGGCACCACAAATACCGCCCTTTTTTTTTTTTTTTTTTCAAATTCTAGTGGAGAGGTTTTACCAGGTTGGGAGAGAGGCCTCAGAATTAAGTCCCTGTCTCCTGCCATACTTTACACTGGTGAAGTTCCCTAGCCGAGCATAAACTTCCAGGTGGAGTAAGAACAACCTTCAACAATGGCAGCACCATCATTGGTACCAATGGCATTGAGAGGAAGTGGCACTGACGCCCTAAGGGGGTGGCTGCCTTATGGTCTTCTGCTGCCTGGAGAGCTTTGCCTCCATCACTGGAGCCCACCTTGGGAATTCCCAGGAACTACTCTTCAAAGGTATGCTTAGATGCCCACTCTGCAAAGCCATTTTTTCCTTACTGTACCTCTGAAATCATTGAGACAGGAGAATAGGGAATTAGGGTAACCAACAGTTAAGGCATAAGCAAAAAAACAGCAGGTGCAGCCAGTACTAGACAGCATGGAAGTCACATCCTCCCTCCTGTTACAAGACAGAAGTTTCCACTTCAGCCTCTTGTTTCATCCGGAGTAAGTCCTTCATAGGGTATAACCAGTTGGAGGCCTCTAAAGGGCACCTAGAGGTGTTACTAAATTATTTTATCAATAGCTTAATACAAACCCTAAAGAACATTGTAATCAGCACCCTTGAGCCCTTTACTTGAGCCTGCTTCCACTCTGTGGAGTGTACTTTTGCTTCAGTAAATCTGTGCTTTCATTGCTTCATTCTTTCATCGCTTTGTTTGTGCACAATAAATCTGTGCTTTTGTTGCTTCTTTCATTGCTTTGCTCTTTTGTTGCTTTGAGTGTTTTATTCATTATTTGTTCAATGCCCCATGAGCCTGGACAACTCAGAGTCAAGACTTTTTACCTCGTAACAGTTTGTTATCCAAGCACTTGCAAATCCATCTGTCTTCTGTGTGTGGCTTTCTATGTGGCATAACTATAGACATTGAAGGTGAAACACAAGGGTAAGACTCTGTTCCTTAATGAGCTCACAGTTCACTGGATGAGACAGAAGGAAGCCACTGACTCTGAAAGGAAACAGAGTGGGCCAAAGATGGGGCAGAGGAGTGAGCACAAACAGGATCAAGAGAGAGGGGAGACAAACCATTGTCATCAGTGCAACCTTTCTCCGGAGCAATGTGTGAGCTGAGCTTTGGAGAAGAAATGAGGAAGCTGAGTGTGGTGGCTCACTCCTGTAATTTCAGCACTTTGGGAGGCCAAGGCAGGTGGACAGCTTGAATACAGGAGTTTGACACTAGCCTGGGCAACAAGGTGAAACCCTGTCTGTACTGAAAATACAATAAATTAGCCAAGAGTCGTGGCACGTATGTGTGGTTACAGCTACTCAGGAGGCTGAGGTGGGAGAATCACCTGAGCCTGGGAGGTCAAGGCTGCAGTGAGCTGAGATCACACCAGTGCACTCCAGACTGGGCAACTGGAGTGAGACCTTGTCTCAAAAAATACATACATATATACATACATACATACATACATACATACATACATACATACATACGAGAGAAGAGCCTTCCACAGCAGTATGGAATGGCCAATGCCCCTCTTCCCTGCTGCTCCTCCTCCTGTAGCTGTTTCCTTCTCCCCTCTCTTCTTGCTTGGAACAGCCACAGAGACTCTCCAAATCATGACACTCAAAATGCCACTTATAAAAAGAACATCAGAGTTGGTGCCTCTGCTTCTTCTGACTTGACCTCCCTTCTCTGCCCTCTTCTGACTTGACCTCCCTTCTGTTTTGGATGTAGTTCTTTCCACCCATCCAGCCTCCACACTCCCTTGAATTTTACATCATCATGTTCTGATGAAAAACTTGCATCTCTGAATCCTATATCTGCTTGTGTATGATCCAAATACTTTTTGAGTCAACAAGGTGAACATATTCCTTATATTTTGTTATGGAATATTTAAAAAGTCTAAAACAGACACTGCTGCTGAGAATGTAAATTCATGCACCTACAAAGAGAAAGGATAGGACAGCCATCCAGCATTTGACTACTGAGTTTCCACCTGCACCCTTCGACACTTATCAGAACTTACATGAAACAATGTGACAACTCTTATTCCTATCAAACAAAGTAGAACTTTCTTCCTTGTATGTAAAGAAGTTTGCACCCTCTACACCAAATAAGGAGATGCACAGTTCCAACAGTTATTGTATACATCACTGACCATATTAGTCACTCCTCAAAATCTATCACAGGTCCACCAAATATTCTGTTACCTGAAGACTACATTATAAGATTAAACTCCAACAACATGTATATACAACAAATGAATGGAGAGAAAAAAGTGGTGAGCATGTAATATTAATGTATACATATTAGAAAAATATGCAAAGCTACTACCATACTTGTTTCTGTAATTTATCATGAGGCCATGACACCTTTTAAAATATGTATTTAAAAACTTTTTAAATATAAAAATTGATTTAAAAAATTTTATTCTTTTCACTATGCTTATTTTTATTTTGTGGAATCAGGCCATGATGGTACATTGGTTTTCTTGTTTCACTACCCATTCCACATTTTCCCTGTCCTCACTGAAAACCTCAGTTTGTCTCAGGTCTTTGTCTAACATGAGTGACCTAAATCACCAAAGTCCAATCCTGAAGACAGGCTTTTCTGGGGAATATGCAGGGTTTGAGCAACCGAGGCCCACTGAGTGAGCCCTTTCCAGGCACCAAGGGAAATGCCTTCAGGATAAGGAGGAAGAAAAATCTAACCAAAGATCCAAACTATGGGACCATATGGACATGGCTATAATGCCAGGTGATTCCCAAAGAGGAGATACTGGTGAACTTCCCATGAGGGAAATTCTCTTTTGTTATCAGGCCATGAGAGGGCAAACACACTTAAAGCTCTGAGCAGTATCTGGAGAAGATGCCTGAGCAGCTTTGGTGCTGACTGTGAAGAAACTGGAGGATGACCAGAAAGACCTGAATCTCCATGCTGAGGTCTATGCTGTGAGGACAGGGGTGTATCTAATGCATCTAACTCTACTTTCTACCCTGACTTCAAAATCTTCAAGAATAAACTGCATCAGGGCAGAGGCTGAGGAACTTCTGTCCATAATAAAACCCGAGGCCTTATGCCCTGCACGGTGTGTTAGGGACTTGATGGCAACCAAGGTTGCCAAACATGTCAATTCTTCTGGACACAGGGGCACAAGTCATGGAGGTGCCAAGAAATGTCCATGCCCATTTTGAAAAATTAACTGAATTTGGAAGTAACTCTGAACAATTGGCTGATATATCTTTGTGGGTGGGACCTTTTGTGCCAATACACACTGGAGTGACTATAATTAATAATGCCGAACGTATTGTGGGAATAGATGTAGAGTGTGTATGTAATACTATGTTTAACTGTAAAGGACATTCTCTGTAAGAAAATACCAAGTAGAACAATGGAGAGGCACAAGTACATAAGCGAGAGTAACAGCACATGTTGTTACATGCCGACATCCCTATCCTGGGGTGGGTCAGAAAGGAGAACACTAACAAAGTGGGTAGTGCCCAGCAAGCATCCATTACTAATGGAGGTGTTACATCCAGGAAAGAAGTAAACTAGACATTAATGGCATCTCACAGTTACATGAAATAGTACCTAGTCACCCTGTAGTTGTGGCTGTCTCAGACACAGGATCTGTGCCAGCACCTTGGGCTTCTTGGGGACTTCAGGGCACTGAAGTTCTTGAGGATACCTGGGCTTGGTTCACAGATGGGTCAGCTAAGTTCAAGGCCAGTGGGAGATATTGGGCTGCTGCTGCTGTGGGGTCCCAAAGGAAATTGCTCAAAACTGCATGGAAAAGGGAACTCTGCTCAGTGGGTGGAGTTGCAGGCCAACACTTGCCCTAGAAACACCCCCCTGCCCCCAGAAGGCACCTTGTTACAGTTCACTGACTTGTGGGCAATCAACAGTGGAATTGGCAGTGTGGTGTGGTGCTGGTGATGAGATGACTGGACGATCAAGTTGTAGCTTCTATGAGGACAAACGTTGTGGTGCACATTGCACAAGATTTCAACCCCCGGTTTGTGACTCATGTGGATGCCAAGAAAACAGACCCTTCAATAATGGACATCACTGAAATCCACAAGCTGATCAGGAGACCTGTACTGCCCTGGTGCCAGGAGCCATTACAAGATGGAATGGGCTGCCCTTAAGGAGAAACGGATAAAGGTAACTAACAATGAAGGCTATGCACCAAGTGGAGCATACTCATCATGAAGGTACGCAGGCCTCCTGGGCTCATCACTGCCTTCTGGCAGGGCCTCAGTGGCAGCCAGCTCTGGAAGGCATCCTCACTCTGGGTTCAGGAGCTTGCTGAGCTTCTACTTGAAAGTTTGAAGTTAGAATGTCACCTTTTCTGAGTTGCACTTTCTGCTGCAGATTTTGGACATTTCCTGAGGGACACTGAATACATGGGGGTCGATGGAGGGGAGGAAGGAGGGGCTAGAAGGAAGGAAAGGGCTATCACTGGGTGGGCCCTCTGGGACAGGGCATTGGGCAGGGACAGCTCTAGGGGACTTCACAGGGAGGAATGAGGAGTGGGATGCACTCCGACTAAAAGACGGCAGGATGATTGAGGACTTAGTCCTTTGGGAATGGAGGTTTAGGTCACTCTAAAACACAACGACCTGAGACGAATTGAGGTTCTTGGTGAGGGCAGGAGAAATATGGAGTGGATGATGAAAGGAAGAAGTCATTGTATCCATGATGGCCTGAATCCACAAAGCAAGAGAAGTGTGGTGAAAAATTAATTAATTAAAACATTTTAATGGTATTATGGCCTTACGACAAATTACAGAAACAGATATGGTAGTAGCTTTCTATATTTTTCTTTGTAATATGTACATGTTTATATTATATGCTCACCAATTTGATCTTTTCTCTCTGTTCATTTGTTGTATATTCATGTTGTTGGAGTTTAATTTTGTAAGTTAGTCTTCAGGTAACAGAATATATGGTGGACCCATGATTGATTTTGTGGAGTCATTAATATGGTCAGTGATGTATACAATAACTGTTGGAACTGTGCATCTCCTATTCTGTACAGAGGGTGCCAACTTCTTCAGATACAGGGAAGAAAGGTGTATTTTGTTTGATAGAAATAAAAAGAAAGGTGTATTTTGTCACAGAGTTTCATGTAAGTCCTAGTAAATGTTTAAGGGTGCAGATGGAAACTCAGTAGTCAAATGGTGGGTGACTCTCCCTTTCCTTTCTCTTCGTAGGTGCATGAATTTGCTTTCTTAGGGGCAGAGTCTGTTGCAGACATTTTTTAAAATTTCACAACTGGCTAGGCACGGTGGCTTACGCCTGTAATCCCAGCACTTTGGGAGGCCGAGGTGGGTGGATCATGTGGTCAAGAGTTTGAGACCAGCGTGGCCAACATGGTGAAACCCTGTATCTACTAAAAATACAAAAATTAGCTGAGTGTAGTGACATGCACCAGTAGTCCCAGCTACTCAGGAGGCTGAGGCAGGAGAATTGCTTGAACCCAGGAGGCGGAGGTTGCAGTGAGCCTAGACTATGCCGTTGTACTCCAGCCTGGGTGACAGAGCAAGACTCCATCTCAAAAAAAAAAAAAAAAAAAAATCACAACCAATTGAGGAATATGTTCACCTTGTTGACTCACAGAGGATACAAATCATACACAAGCAGACAGGGATTTGGAAATGCAAATTTTTTCATCTGCTGTCGAGGGACTGTGGAGGTTGGATGAGGGAAAATAACTGCATGAGACCCAAAGAGGGCAGGGAAGGGAGGCCAAGTCAGAAGAAGCAGAGGCACCTACTGGGATGTTCTTTTTAGATGTGGCATTTTGAGTGTCATGATTTGGAGAGTTGTTGTGACTGTGCTGAGCAAGGACAGAGGGAAGAAGGGAACAGCGGGAAGAGGGGACATTGGTCTCCCCATACATCTTGGAAGGCTCTTCTCCCACACTCTTTAGAACCTCATTTCTTCTCCAAAGCTCAGCTCACACATTGCTCCCCAGAAAGGCTGCACTCATGACAATGGTCTTTCTCCCCCTTCTCTTGATCTCCTCTGTGCTCACCCCTCTGCCCCACCTTTGCCACATCCTGCTCCCTTTCAGAGTCAGTGGCTTCCTTCTGTCTCATCCAGTGAACTGTGAGCTCCCTAGGAAAAGGAACAGAGTCTTACTCTTGCTGTTTATCCTCAATGTCTATAGATATGCCACATAGAAAGCCACACACAGAAGACAGGTGGATTTGCAAATACTTGGATAACAGATGATTTCAGAGGTACAGCAAGGGAACAAAATGGCTTTGCAGAGGGGGCATCCAAGTGTACCTTTGAGGTGTACACTCAGGAATTCCCCTGAGTACACTGAGGAATTCCCCAGGTGGTCACCAGTGATGGAGGCAAAGCTCTTCAGGCAGCAGCAGACCATAGAGCAGCCACCGCCTAGAGTGTTAGTGCCACCTCCTCTCTGAGGGCTATTTGTGCTTGACCTGGGAGTTTGTGCTAGGCCAGTGAGCATCTCCAGGGTAAACTGTGTCAAGACACAGGATCTTGTTCTTTAGGACTTTCTCCCAATCTAGTACAACCTCTCTGCTAGAATTTGCAAAGGATATGGTCTTTGTGGTGTCCTCATAGACTGGATTTAAGGGACATCTGTTGTCTAAGTTCCAACTTTAAAATGACCCTGTGATGACACTGTGCCGTTTCACTCTGTAGGGTACACTTCTCACCTGCACTGTGGTCTGGGAAACTCAGGTCACCATCCCCACCATGTTCTTCCTGACTTTGAAGCAGCCTGGTGACCCCAGGCAGGAACTGACTAGCAGGGGAATCTTGATGCAGGAGAATTTTTAAAGAAATTCAGGAGCAGAACCAAAAGGAGGAGAGAAGGTGGGGGTGGGAAAGCTGACACCTGGAGACTGGGGAGGGCCCTTTGAGGCCTGGGAGAGAGTATGGGATCGTGGGGAGACCTTTCCCAGCATTTTGGTAAAGGCTCCATCAGTGCTCTGTCCCTGCGTTGGGGTCCCCCTCTCACGAAGTATCCTCTACACCATTAGTCACCTTCACTCTGTCCACTAACCTGCAGTGGGAACAGCAGATGCAACTGGCGGGGCTGAAGGTCAGTGGGAACTCCAGGGCCCCAGAGAAGGCCGGCGCCACACTGAGCAGGATCCAGGAGAGTGGAGAAGGGAGGTCAAGGTCCTTGTTAGAGGAGGGTGTGAAGGGGTCAGGATGAAGGAGCAGCAGGAACCGAGGCCCGCCCTCTGCACAGACTTTCTCTGGTGGGCTCAGGCTCTGGCAACAGCCCCTTATTTACTCCCGTCTGCCTCTGTTCAGGCTCAGCCAATCCCGCCTTAGCTGATAGTGGAGGGGTCACAATGGGACCCTTGTGATGTCACTGCATCCCACTCCTCATTCCTCCCTGTGAAGTCCCCTAGAGCTGTCCCTGCCCTGTCCCAGAGGGCCCACCCAGTGATAGCCCTTTCCTTCCTTCTAGCCCCTCCTTCCTCCCCTCCATCGACCCCCATGTATTCAGTGTCCCTCAGGAAATGTCCAAAATCTGCAGCAGAAAAATATAACTCAGAAAAGGGACATTCTAACTTCAAACTTTCAAGTAGAAGCTCAGCAAGCTCCTGAACCCAGAGTGAGGATGCCTTCCAGAGCTGGCTGCCACTGAGGCCCTGCCAGAAGGCAGTGATGAGCCCAGGAGGCCTGCCCAGCAGCTGCAGGGAGGGGCGGAGGAGTGGGGCTGCATCCGTGAGCATCTGAGCCTCTATTCTAAAACATCTGCTAGCACTGGATGCTGGGGTTACCATGGTGACTGAAGACTCTGCCACCTGGTCCACCCCTGTTATGACCACAGTGACCCCCAATCTAATGTTGCCATCAAGGGTGGTAGCCCAGATGTGCTGGATGTGACTAGCAGGAACAAGGAGAAACGCAACCCTTAGTGAGGGGCTCCACTTTGCTAAGGGCTAGCTTATGGTTTGGACAAGGGAAGCTGGCTCTGTGGTCCCCACCTTGCAACAGGGGCAGCAGGGACTGGGAGAAGAGAGTGTGGGGTCTGTTACCGAGCTCCTCTGAGAAACAGACACCAAGACTAAATTGCAAGGGTTTTAGGAGGGAACAGACATACATGAAAAGAACGAGAAAAAACTGGGTAAGCCACTAGACCATGAAGCAAGTGTGACCCCCAGTGTGGGGGAGAGAGGGGAAGAGGATGGGTGGGACTGCTCAGGACTGTGTTCTAAGGAAAATCCGTGGAGCCTTTAGGGAGTCTTGGAAACAGCCAGCAAAGAAGGTTTGGCTGTGCCAGCAACAAGTCAGCCTTAGCATCCCCAGCACACTTGGTCATCGGAGGAGGGCTGCCATGGGAGCCCCGTACCAGGTGGACACCTGGGGGCAGCAGCCCTGCCTGGAGGAGGTCAGGCACAGAGTCCTAGGCACTGAGGTTGGATGGAAGTGCAGCTGAGAGAACCCAGAGGTCCCTGGGGCCAAAGCCAGGACCAGAAGGAGAGCACACACAGGAAGAGCTAGAAGACCTCCTTGCTGGTAGGTTTGTCCTAAAAGGGAGCAGGCAGGTGGGATGAGAAACTCCTGCAAGAAACCAGAACGCCATCTGTGGGGCTCAGGGACTGGGTGTTGTCAGGAAAGAGGCGCTTTTCTATTTTTACAAACAAAGTTATGCATTCACATGGAGAAACAAATGGTCAAATAATCCCTAAGAGGCTTTATTTCAGGATTCAGCTACTCTGTCCCCCTTTCCTCGTTGCCTGCCCACAAAACCATTTCCTCTCTATGACCTGAGTCACAAAGACCTTTTCCTGTGCTGCCTCCCTCTGCCAGGGTGCTGGCCACCCACTCCGTTACTTGAGCCCTCACAGCTATGCATGATTGCTGCATTGGTAATCTGTTGCAACAATTTGGTGATAATGATTTCACACTTAACCCAGATTTCCACCTGCACAACATCTCATAGCCAATTAAATGAGATTTTCACTCATTTGTTGCCGATTTTCTTAAGAACTGATATTTTATGTTAAAGCCCTAGTAAAATAAATGATTGAGTTCCCTGGGAGTACTCCTGCCACAGTGTTTGGGCCTTGATTCAAACACCTGCAGTGCCTGGGAGACCCCCCCCCCCAACCCCCGCCCCTACACCACACACATTTATGCAGGTGTCTGCCCTGTTCTCACATGAACTTCTAGCACCAACCTTCCCTCCAGCGGCTCCTAGCTCTGCTTGCTGGGGACACAAGAACATAGCAGTCTCCAAGTCATGCTTATATTCTTCCAAACATAAACTCAAACCCCAATGTCCCCCATTCTTCTTGGCACTGCTGTTGAGTTCCCCAGGTTTGAAGGCTCTGAGTTCACAGCTCAAAGCCCATCATCTGACTCTAACCCCTTTCCTCTCAGAACATTTCCCCTTGATTCTATTGATCACATCTGGACACTCAGCATAGAATGGGATGAGAGGGGACTCAGCAGTAATGGGGCACAGCAGTAATGGGAGAGATGGCAGGTGAGGTTTCATTACCATCACCATAGAAGCCCCTCACGCCATGTGCACTGGGTGTAGTTTTGAAGGTGGGAGGGTCAGACAGCCCTTCTTGGGCCCTGAGTTCATCCCAGTTCACTGGGACTCTCAGATATTGGGGATCCCTGGGAGGCAGCGGTATCATTGAGCCCCCGTTTTAAGGGCTTACCACACTCCCAGCTCTGTGTCTTCTTGACAAGTCCACCCTCTCTAAGCTCTAATTTTTGTTTTTACCCTCTAAAGTGTGGGGCATTTCTTTATTTCACAGGAAACAGCACGCAGTGAGATGGAGTGAGGACTAGAATAAGGCCAGGAATATTGCTGAGATGGTTCTCAAATCAATGGAGGGAGGTGTCTGTGGATGAATCACAAAGGGAGGGAATGGGTGCAAAGGCCTCACTGAGATCCAATGACAGCAGAAGCTGCCAGGGTCTGATGTAAACCGATTTGGTTGAAGCATTGGGAGAGGCTATATGACCACATTTTGTTTCTATTGGCACAATTCCATACATGTAAAATGTCATGAAACTCAAAAATGGGTTTAGCAGAAGCTCAAAAATATGCTACAAAATTCAGGAAGAAGCTAAAATATTATTGGATTATTTTATAAAGGACACAACTAGTCAGGAACCTTTGAGAACACCAGCAGGCATCATCCAAAGAAGTAGATTCCAATAATAATAATAATAATAATAATAATAATAATAATAAAAAAAAGACTGGGAGGAATACATCACAAAGGAGGGTGAGATTTGGGAAGACAATTACTCTAAGACCCGGTTAGCAACCTGCACCTGATTCCAGAAAGACAGCTGGAGTCAAGGAGAGAATGAAGCAACTTTACTGGCTGGGTTGAAGCCTACCCTACCAGAACGGCGAAGGCTAATGAGGTTATCAAGGTTCTCTTGAAGGAAATAATCCCCTGGTTTGGGTTGCCCCAAAGCCTCCAAAGTAATAATCGCTCGTCTTCCACCTCGCAAACAACTCAAAGCATTGCTAAGGCTCTCAGAATCAAATACTATTTACACTCAGCATGGAGGCCTTAATCCTCAGGGAAAGTAGAAAGGGCTAATCAAACTTCAAAATGGGCATTAGCTAAGCTATGTCAGGAAACATCAGAAACTTGGATCAACTTACTGCCCATAGCCCTCTTAAAAACCGTTATTCTCCAGGAACAAAAATTAATATGAGCCCATATAAAATGTTATATGTGAGGTCATTTTAACTAATGATCTAATTACTGATCCAGAAACGGCTGGGTTAATAAAATACCTAGTTAACCTTGGACGATTTCAGCAGGTTTTGCGAGAGTTTGGAACTCAAAGGCTCCCCGCACCAGGAACTAACCAGCAAACCAAGATCAGGCCAGGAGATAAGGTACTTGTTAAAACATGGAATGAGGAGTCACCCACTCAACAACTACAACCCTAATGGAAGGGACCGTTTTCACTGGTGTTGGCCATGCCTTCCACGGTCAAAGTACTAGCATTAGATAGTTGGATACCTCTTTCCAGGTTTAAGCCTGCAATATCTGAAGTCCTGAACCTGCAACCAGAGGCTCCCACCAGCTACTATACCTGTGAACCCATAGAAGACCTGAACTACCTATTTAAAAGACAGAAGATGAGTAAATACCTAACGATTTTCCCTGGTGTAAAATGTTAACTGATTTTTGCTCTCTCACTTACAGATGCTTGTATAAGGGTTTCAGCCAATGTTGGAACAAAATCCAAAATCAGGCCAAAATACCCACCTGTCATGACTGGATCAAGCCAGCTGCACCTTTTACAACCACGTACAAGGCTCGCCACAACCTATGGATACCCACCTAACTACCTAGGGACAGAGAGCCACGATCCTCAATAGGCAGGGGCAATGCCCATGGCCAGCAGAAAGTAGCTACAGAAAGCTGATCTTCAGCCCTTCTGCCTCCCATAAAGATTTATGGGGATCATATCTCTCAGGGGGAAATGAGGCAGGAGAATAGGGAATTCGGGTAACCAGGGTTTCAGCTGGCACAGCCAGTGCCGCAGGGTTGGAAGAACAGCAGGTGCAGCCAGTTCAAAGGAGCAGAAGAACAGCAGGTGCAGCATCTAGGCCACATCCTTGCTCCCATGGCAACAAGCCACTTCAGCCTCTGATTGGTCTCCGGCCAATCCTTTATGAGGTGTGGTCAACTGGAGGCCTCTGAAGGGCACCGAGGGGTGTTGCCGGGTTTTTTCTTTAATAAAAACTGTAATTGAGGGGGCTCTTGAGCAGCCGCTTGCTCAAGCCCAATCCCACTCTGAATTTTCTTCAATAAATCTGTGCCCACTCTGGCATTTTGTTCAATCCCTTGCCCAATATGCCAAGAATAGCGGGTGTAGCATACAGGCCACATCCTGGCTGGACAACTCACATTTAGGACACCCTCTCCGGCAACAGGGTGACATCATCCTCTTTCCTCAGCCTGTTAAAATGTTGGTATTATGGGCGTGAGCTGCCCTGCCTGGCCTGGAACTTCATTCTTTTTTTGCTGAAAATTATTCCCTTGTATGCATCTATTACATTGAGCCATTCATCAGCTGGTGGACATTTGGACTGTTTCCACTTTTGTTTATTATGAATAAAGCTGCTATGAACACTTGTGTAAAGGTTTACATAGACATATGTTTTCATTTCTGTGTACATATGTAAGAGTATAATTTTTCTTTTTTTTTTTTTTGAGACAGAGTTTCACTCTTGTTGCCCAGGTTGGAGTGCAATGGCGTGATCTCAGCTCACTGCAACCTCCGCCTCCTGTGTTCAAGTGATTCTCCTGCTCAGCCTCCCAAGTAGCTGGGATTACAGGTGCACACCACTGCACCTGGCTAATTTTTTGTATTTTTAGTAGAGATGCGGTTTCACCATGTTGGCCAGGCTTGTCTCGAACTCCTGACCTCAGGTGATCCACCTGCCTCAGTCTCCCAAAGTGCTGGGATTACAGGCATGAGCCACCACACCCGGCCTCTAATTTTTGGGTCAAAGTATAACTCTATGTTTAATTGTTTAGGGGAATTTCCAACCTATTTTATGGTTTATTTTGTTTTGTTGTTGTTGTTCTAAGACAAGGTCTTGCTCTGCCACCCAGGCTGGAGTGCAGTGGCACGAACATGACTCACTGCAGCCTTGACCTCCTGGGCTCAAGCAGTCCTTCAGTCTCAGCCCCTCAAGTAGCTAGGACTACAGGCGCATGCCACCGCACCCAGGTAATTTTTTATTTGTTTGTAAAGATGAGGTGTCACCATATTGCCCAGGCTGGTCTCAAACTCCTGAGCTCAGGCAATCCGTCCACCTTGGCTTTCCAAAGTGCTGGGATTACAGGCGTGGGCCATCACACCTGGTCACCAACATGTTTTCTAAAATGACTGTACCATTTCCCATTCCCAATAGCAGTGTATGAGGGTTTCATTTCTCCCCGATCCTCGCCAACACTTGTTCTTCTTGTCTGTAGATTTTATCATAGCCATTCTAAGGGGTATAAAGTGGCATCTCATTCTGCTTTTGATTGCCTTTCCCTAGTGACTAATGGGGTTGAGCATCTAATTATGTGATTATTGGCAATTTGTGTATCATCTTGGAGAAATGTGCAAATCCTTTACTCATTTTTTCACCTGGGTTACTTGCCTTTTATTGCGCTGTTAAGAGTTCCCTATGTATTCTGGTACAAGTCCCTTAACACATAAACAAGTTGCCAAGTTTTTCTCCCATCTTATGGGTTGTCTTTTTAGTTTCTTGGTGGTGGACTTTGAAGTCATAAGTTTTTAATTTGATTAACTCCAATTTTGTTTTTGTCACTTGTACTTTTTTTTTTTTTTGAGACAGGGTCTCACTCTGCCACCCAGGCTGGAGCATGGTGGTACAATCATGGCTTATTTCAGCCTCAAACTCCTCGGCTTAAGTGACCTTCCTGCCTTGGCCTCCTGAGTAGCTAGAGTAGAACTACAAGCACATGCCACCATACCCAAGTAATTTTTTTTATTTTGTTTTGTAGAGATGGGGTCTCTTTATGTTGCCCAGACTCATTTCAAATTCCTGGGATCAAGAGATCCTCCCGCTTTGGCCTCCCAAAGTGCTGGGATTACAGGTGTGAGCCACCATGCTTGGCCACTTTTACTTTTGGTGTCATATTTAAAAAATTATTTTTCTGATCCAAAGTTACAAACATTTATCCTTATGTGCTTTTTTTCAAAATGTTTTATAGTTTAGTTGTTATATTTAGGTCTTTGATCCATTTTGAAATTAATTTTTATGTATGCTGTGAGTCCCAGCTTCTCTGGAGACTAAGGTGGGAGGATCAGTTGAGCCCAGGAAGCCCAGGCTGGAGTGAGCCATGACGGGGCCACTCCACTCTAGTCTGGATGACAGAGTGAAACCTTGTCTAAAAAAAATAAATAAAATAACCTTATGAGAGATTAGAGAAACAAGTATGACAGTAGCTTTCCATATTTTTTGTTATATGTACACATTTATATTATATGCTCACCACTATGATCTTTTCTCTGGGTTCATTAATTATATATGCATATCATTGAAATTTAATTTTATAATTTAATCTTCAAGAAACAGAACATTTGGTGGACCTGCGAGGAATTTTGAGGAGTAGTAAGAACGGTCAGTGATGTATACAATAACTATTGGAACTGTGCTCTCCTATTCTGTGTAGAGGGTGCCAACTTCTTCAGATACAAGGAAAAGGCTGTAGTTTGATAGAAATAGAAAGTTGTCACATAGTTTCATGTAAGTCCTAATAAGTGTTGAAGGGTGCTGATGGAAACTCAGGAGTCAAATGGTGGATGGCTGTCCCTTTCCTTTCTCTTTGTAGCTGAATGGATTTACTTTCTCATGGAGCAAAGCCTGTGTGAGACGTTTTTTAAAAAAAATCCCATAACCAAATGAGGAATATGTTCACCTTGTTGACTCACAGAGGATACAAATCACACACAAGCAGATGGGGATTCAGAGCTGCAAATTTTTTCATCTGCTGTCAAGGGAGTGTGGAGGTTGAGTGAGTGGAAAGAACTATATGAGAGAGACACAAAGAGGGCAGGGGAGGTAGATCAAGTCAGAAGAAGCAGAGGCACCTACCTGGAACTCGGACTTTTTTTTTTTTTTTTTTTTTTTTTTTTTGATGGAGCCTTGCTCTGTCACCCAGGCTGGAGTGCGTTGGTGCGATCTCAGCTCACTGCAAGCTCCTCTCCCCAGGTTCAAGTGATTCTCCTGCCTCAGCCTCCCAAGTAGCTGGGATTACAGGTATGCACCACCATGCCCAGCTAATTTTTTTTTTAATCTAGTAGAGACAGGGTTTCCCTATGTTGGTCAAGCTGGTCTCGAACTCCTGACCTCAGATGATCCACCCACCTTGGCCTCCTAAAGTACTGGGATTACAGGTTTGAGCCACTGCGCCCAGCCATGATGTTCTTTTCAGAAGTGGCATTTTGAGTGTCATGATTTGGAGAGTTGTTGTGACTGCTGAGCTAGGACAGAGGGAAGAAGGGAACAGCTGCAGGAGGGTGAGCGGCAGGGAGGAGGGGCATTTGTCTCCCCATACATCTTGGAAGGTTCTTCTCCCACACTCTTTAAACCCTCATTTCTTCTCCAAAGCTCAGCTCACACATTGCTCCCCAGAAAGGCTGCACTCATGACAATGGCCTTTCTCTCCCTTCTCTTGATCCCCTCTGTGCTTACCCCTCTGCCCCACCTTTGCCACATCCTGTTCCCTTTCAGAGTCAGTGGCTTCCTTCTGTCTCATCCAGTGAACTGTGAGCTCCCTAGGAAAAGCAATAGTCTTACCCTTGTTTTTCACCCTCAATATCTATAGATATGCCACATAGAAAGCCACACACAGAAGACAGGTGGATTTGCAAATGCTTGGATAACAAATTATTTCAGAGGTACAGTAAGGGAACAAAATGGCTTTGCAGAGGGGGCATCCGAGTGTACCTTTGAAGAGTAGTTCCTGGGAATTCCCCAGGTGGTCACCAGTGATTGAGGCAAAGTTCTCCAGGCAGCAGACCATAGACAAGCTGCCCACTTACAGTGTTAGTGTCACCTCCTCTTTGAGGGCTGATGGTACCATTGGTGAAGGCTGTTTGTGCTCAACCTGGGAGTTTGCGCTTGGCCAGGGAGCTTCACCAGGATAAGCTGTGTCAAGAAACAGGATCTTGGTTTTGAGGTCTCTCTCCAAAGCTAGGACAACCTCTCTGCTAGAATTTGCAAAGGATAAGGACTTTGTGGTTCCCTCATAGACTGGATTTAAGGGATATGTGTTGCCTAAGCCTCATCTTCTTCTTATTATTATTATTATACTTTAAGTTCTAGGGTACATGTGCACAACGTGCAGGTTTGTTACATATGTATACATGCGCCATGTTGGTGTGCTGCACCTGTTAACTCGTCATTTACATCAGGCATATCTCCTAATGCTATCCCTCCCCCCTCCCCTCACCCCACGACAGGCCCTGGTGTGTGACTTCCTGTGTCCAAGTATTCTCATTGTTCAATTCCCACCTATGAGTGAGAATATGCAGTGTTTGGTTTTCTGCCCTTGTGATCGTTTTCTGAGAATGATGGTTTCCAGCTTCATCCATGTCCCTACAAAGAACATGAACTTACCCTTTTTTATGGCTGCATAGTATTTCATGGTGTATATGTGCCACATTTTCTTAATCCAGTCTATCATTGATGGGCATTTGGGTTGGTTCCAAGTCTTGGCTATTGTGAATAGAGACACAATAAACATACGTGTGCATGTGTCTTTATAGCAGCATGATTTATAATCCTTTGGGTGTATACCCAGTAATGGGATCGCTGGGTGAAATGGTATTTCTAGTTCTAAATCCTTGAGGAATCGCCACACTGTCTTCTACAATGGTTGAACTAGTTCACAGTCCACCAACAGTGTAAAAGTGTTCCTATTTCTCCACATCCTCTCCAGCACCTGTTGTTTCCTGACTTTTTAATGATCTCCATTCTTACTAGCGTGAGATGGTATCTCATTGTGGTTTTGATTTGCATTTCTCTGATGGCCAGTGATGATGAGCATTTTTTTCATGTGTCTGTAGGCTGCATAAATGTCTTCTTTTGAGAATTGTCTGTTCATATCTTTTGCCCACTTTTTGATATGGTTGATTTTTTCCTGTACATTTGTTTGAGTTCTTTGTAGATTCAGATATTAGCCCTTTGTCTGGTGGGTACATTGTAAAAATTTTCTCCCATTCTGTAGGTTGCCTGTTCACTCTGATGGTAGTTTCTTTTGCTGTGCAGAAGCTCTTTAGTTTAATTAGATCTCATTTGTCAATTTTGGCTTTTGTTGCCATTGCTTTTGGTGTTTTAGACATGAAGTCCTTGCCCATGCCTATGGCCTGAATGGTATTGCCTAGGTTTTCTTCTAGGGTTTTTATGGTTTTAGGTCTAACATTTAAGCCTTTAATCCATCGCCTAAGCCTCATCTTCAAAATGACCCAGCAGTGACATTGTTCCTTTTCACTCTGTAAGTTGCATATCTCACCTGCATTGTGGTCCAGGAGTCTCAGGTCACCATCCCCACCATGGCCAGTTGCCTGGTGTCCCCAGGCAGAAACTGATCATCAGGGGACCTTGGAGGTAGGAAAATTATTAAAGAAATCCAAGAGCAGGACTGTAACAAGAAAGTGTGGAGGAGGGAGAGAGGACAACTGGAGAGCCAGGACGGCCTCTGAGACCAGAGAGAGAATGCAGGGATGGGAGGGACAGAGGGACAGAGTCTTCATCCACTGAGATGGGTGGAGGCCCTGTCTGTGCCCTGCCTGTGTTGGGGTCCCCCTCTCAGGAGGTTTCTTCTGCACCACCAGTCACCCCTACCCTGTCTACTTCCCATGGGAAGGCCCTCCCTGATGGTCCCTCTGTGATTTTGACCACAGGATGCCTGCAGCGCCCAGAGTCCCAGGTGGAGCAGATCGGCCATGAGAATAAGCTTGGTTCCGAGGTCTTTCTGCTGTTATGTCTGTAATTACTAAACTTTTTTCATATAATTGCATTCTTCAAACATATGAGGATTACAAAAAAATAACATAACAGGTAAATAGAAGTGCCATTTTGCTTCCATGGCTCTGACCCCCTAAGGGGCAGGAAAGCAAGTGACCTTATTCCTGGTATCAAAATGGAATGGCTGGAGTTCAGGTGGGCTGATGGGAAGCTGTGCATCCTGTAGCACCCTGGAATGGCTGAAATTAAGTCCTTTATGTGGCAAAATTGACTCATGAAATAGCCCGCCCATAGGGACATGGGAGCAAGATGTCCTTCAGGCCCCCAAACCTCTTCTGAGCCCCTTTGCCTGCAGAGAGCTGGGCGGGCGTGTCTGACCATCCCATGTGGCCAGGGTCCATCTGCAGCAGTTGTGGATTGAGAGCTGTGTCCTTGTCCGTGCTGATTTGAGAGGGATTGGAGGAAGGCTGCGGTGTCTTGGTCTTCTTCCCCAGTGTTAGCCACTGCAATGGCAGGGGGAGGAAGCGGTAGGCTGAGAGCACGGACAATGCAAAGGCAGTCATGGCTGATTGCTAGAGGGAAAGATGAAGGAGACATTAACTCTTCTCCTGAGGCCCAAATCAGAACAGATATTTTTCAGGTGTTGAGCATACATGTGCCTCACTTGGGTGTGGGCAGCATTTCTGATTGAACAGAGCCACAGCGCTTGATGCAGGTTTACGTGAGCCCCAGTTTCACCAGCGGGTCTTCTCTCCTCCCTCCTCGGATGGCTCATGGCTCCATCTGCACTCTTAGTGGCCTGGTCTTTCTCCGAGACAATTCCAGGCTGGTTCCCCTGCTTTGCTATCCCCACAACCTCTCCCACACCATTGCCCAGCTCCCAAGAGCTCATTGTGGCTGAGGAAGGGGGGTGCCTTGACATGGAGTTCCCTTCACATGAGGGTCCCAGAACACTCCTCCTGGAAGTGCTCCACCAGGACCCCTGCCACACGCGCCTCTTGGTGCAGGGAGGGGAAGAGAGCAGGTCGTGTCCGATGTGGGTGTGTCTGTGTGCAATGGCTGCTTGTATCCTTGTGTTGTGTACCTGCTCAGCAAACGCCTCCAGTTAACTGAGTGCCCAAGTGATTCTTCTGATCAGGTACGGCCCTGGAGGAAGTGCAGGAGATGGCCTTCTCTTTTTGCCTTGGGGGGTCCAATTTCCCAGGATCACTTTGTCCTGTGGCCAAGAATGATCCTGGGCAAGACTGAGCACATTTAACCCAAGTTTGCTTTCAACTCAACACTTTCCCATTGTGCCTCTCTCTCATCCCAAATGTGCCAAATACATCTAGTCTAATCTTAGTATTTACTCTTTGCCTTGTCTGTCAGGTCCTGTTCTCTACAAGTGAATATCCTAATGACCACAATAAAATCAGTTCCCTTTTTGGGGACTGACCTTTGCTGAGAACTGTCTCTGTGAATGCTGTCTTGCTGCAAAACTTCACCTCTGGATAAAGCGGCTGTGCTCCTTCTGGATGTCTGCATCAGAGCTGCTGAGGCATCGCCAAGAATGCACCACACAGCTGACTACGCTGCTGAGCATATCTCATTACCAAACGCACGTCCCTTTCAAGGATGCCAGGCCATTAGGGCTGCATTGCCACCTTGATGGACACTGGGGATTAATGCCTGTGTGTCCTTGTTCCATTAAAATGTTTGATTTTATTGAATTACTGGTATAATGATAAACATTAATATCATATAGTTCAACTTTTTTTTCTCTTGACTTTGAAAGATATTGACACTCTTTCGTAGGCCTGTAAGTTTCCTGGTCACTGTGCCCATCCTGCCCATGGCTAAGGGGTCCTAGCAGCAAGCCTGTTTGTGACTGGCCCCTACACTCTCCCACTCTGCCCTGAGATTTTTTTCTGAAAGGAATCTCTCTCTACGGAGGGTAGAGCTGGAGATCTCCATGTCCTGAGGTGGCTCCCAGGTCACCACTGCCCAGCATGTCTCTGTCTGCTGACAGGACTCTGCTTTCTTAACTCCTTAATGGAGTTCCTGGAGTTGGAGGGAAGCGCTTCCCACCAGAAACCCAATTGTATCGGTTTTTCTTCCATTTGAAACAAATGATCAAAGTGATAGCGTTTTCTATGTTACATGTCTGTCTCTGGTCACTTAAAAACAAAACAGAGCAGGGAGTCTCCCTGACAGCCCAGGAGAACAGGAAGGCAGCCCTGGGGTAACCTGTCAAGGTTCAGATCATGACCACCAGCATCGGCCACGGCTGGGTGACATCCTCATTCCCCAGGGGACAGGCAATCCCCTCCTCACCCCACAGCTCAGACCCCAGGATGGCCCCCAATCCCTGTGCCCGGAGCTCCTCCTCCTTCCCCTTTCCATCCCAGGCTTGCCCCTAGCCAGCTCTGAAATAGGCCGGCCCTGGAGGACAGGGAGGGGTCCAGCCCGGGACCCGGCCTGAGCTGGGAGGAGGCACTCGTCCTGCCCTGGTCCCTGTGATGAGTCCCCTCTTACCCAACAGGTGGTGACTCCCCTTCCGCGGCTGACCCCGAGTCCCCACCGGTCTGTCCTCCAGGGCCCAGCACAGGAGCACCCTTTATCCCTTGGTGGCCTGATCCTGCGGACCACGGGTCACGTCCCTGACCATGAATACTCTACCAACTGCCCCTGAGTGACCAAGACAGCTCAGTCTAGAGTCCTGAGTACCCAGGGCAACCTAAAAGTCCCGACTCCCCGAGACAGGGGACCCTGGGACTGGGGCTTTGTCAGTTTAATGGATTCCATCTCTAGGAATCAACTGCCGCGAGATTCTGATTGGCTGAGCCGCGTGTCCCCGTGACCAATTGAACCGCCCACCTGGGTCTTCCAGCTGCCTGTCAAACACACAGCCCTGTGGGGTCGCCAAGGAGGAATAACCAAGAGGGAGGCTGCATTCCCCTGAGGGAACTAGGTCCAGATTGCAGAAGGGTCTTGAAGTCTCAAACACTCTGAGCAGAGCAGGTCCCAGAACCCAGAGCTTCTGATGGCGGGCTTCTGTGCCAACCACATTAACTCTCCATTCCCTTCTTTCCTCAGTCCCTAACAACCAGCATTCTATTTTTTGTCTTTATTTTGACTAAGTAGGTAGATTCCATATAAGTGGAATCATATGATATTTTTCTTTTTGTGACTGGCTTATTTCACTTAGCATAATATCTTCAAGTTTTAGCATAGCATATTATAGAATTTCTAAGGGTGAGTAATATCCCATTGTATGGATACACCACATTTTGCTTATCCATTCATCCACTGATGGATAATTGGATTTTTCCATGTTTTAGCTACTGCTATGAACAAAAGTGTACAAATATCTCTTTGAAACCCTGCTTTCAATTCTTTTGAGTAGATACCCAGAAGTATAATTACTAGATTATATGGTAATTCTATTTTTAATGTTTTAAGGAACCACCATACTGCTTTCCTCCACAGCGATGCCATTTCACATTCCCACAAACAGTGCACAAAGGTTCCAATTTCTCCACATCCTCACAAGATTTGTTATTTTCTGTGTGTGTGTTTTTTTAAATAGTAGCCATCCTAATGAGTGTGAAGTCGTATCTTCCTACAGTTTTGATTTGCATTTCCCTAATGGTTAGTGATGCAGAGTATCTTTTCAAATGCTTATTGGTCATTTGTATATCTTCTTTGGAGAAACGTCTACAAAAGTCCTTTGCTCATTTTCAAATCAGGTTTTTTGTTGTTGAGTTTGGAATGCTGGCTTTTTTGTATATTTCTTGATTTGGTGCTGGTTACACAAGTGAGTTGAGGTTGTGAAAATTTTTCAAGGGCCAGGAGCAGTGGCTCATGCCTGTAATTCCAGCACTTTGGGAGGCCAAAGTGGGTGGATTACCTGAGGTCAGGAGTTTGAGACCAGCCTGGCCAACATAGAGAAACTATACCTCTACTAAAAATACAAAAAATTAGCCAGGCATGGTGGCAGGCACCTGTAATCCCAGTTACTCGGGAGGCTGAGGCAAGACAATCACTTGAACCCAGGGTTGCAATGAGCCAAGAATGCACCAGTGCACTCCAGCCTGGGTAACAAGAGCAAAACTCTGTCTCAAAAAAAAAAAAGAAAGAAAGAAAACAAAAGAAAAATTATCAAGATGGACGCTTATGACATTTGCACATTTTTCTGTGTGTGTGTATAATGCTATTACATATAACACACATATATAATACTTCAATAAAAGTTAAAATAATACATTAAAAAATAAGAAATGGGAGGGAGGGAGGGAGGGAGGGAGAAATTGAGGGAAAGAGGGAGGAAACACCAGGCAGAAGCTGTATCCTCTTGAGCTAACCTTAGAAGTCACCTAGAATCACTTCCATCGCACTTCACTGCCTGGAGAAGCCACAAGTTTTCATCCAGATTGATGGGGAGGGAAACTAGACCCCACCTTTCAGGAAGAGGAATGTTAATCACATTGCAAGAAGAGCAGGTGGCATGGAACAAATGTAGAGATGTGTCCATCTTAGGAAAATACGATCTGTCCTGGGAGTATAGGGGAGGTGGAAAGTGGTGGTAAGGTAGCTAAAAGTGCAGGCTCTCTCCGGCCCCAGCCCTAGACAACCCAATTCAGTCTGTCTGCAGGGAAACTGAGGGAATCTGTACTTTCAAAGGATGCGGCTGACATGCAAATGCAGTGGGTGACGCTTTAGAATGACTGTCACAGGAATTGAGGGTTTGAATTCTAGAGTTTGAGGAACTCTCTTGGACAAGTCCATTAACTTTGATTACTCTCAGCTTCCTCAGCCACGAAACTGGGATCATGGTTCCTGTACCATAGGTGTATCATAAGGATTGAAATAGCGTACTTAAAGGGCTTAGTGGAGTGCCTTGCATGGAGAAATGCTCCACAGATGTTATTGTTAGCATTGTTTTTAAATTATGGGAATAGACCTACCTGAAAAATTAGAGCACTAACAGCCCATTCTGGAGTTCTCAGGACACCAAGTCTCCATCAGACTCTGCCTTCGCATCTGGAGGCCAGCTGGAAGGCCAAATTGCTTTGGTGACAGGGAGAGGGTTGCATGGCTGTCAGTGACTCTTGAGGCTAAGAAGGTGCAACAGGCTTGCTTATGGACCCCACAGTTGGAAAGTGGAAGTGTCAGGTAAAGCCCAGGGGTCCTGGGACCCCAACTTGTGTTCCACTGCTGGTCTCCTTCCCTCAAGTGCCCAGCTGGCCTCAGGTTTCCTCTTGTTGAGTGAGGCTTGTTGCCAGCTTCCTCACTCACCCTGGGGAAGCAGAAAGTCTCAAAATGCAGGCAGGCAGTGTGGGCAGGAAGGGCATCTCCTGTCACAGTGGCTGGTGCCTACATAGGCACAGGGGACTCCTGCAGGAACCACAGTATCAGGAGAGCTGGTGCCTTGTCCCAGAAACCAGTGGAAAGAAACATTTACTTATAGAAGCTATGCAAACATACCTTTCATCACACCACTCTCCAGCTCCCTAATCCTCAATGGCTCCCCTGTGCCTTAAGAAAATCTAACTGTGGACCTTATAAGAGAAAAATATACCTAAGCCCTCCAACCCAGGAAAAATAAAACAAGTACTCTCCTTTAAGCACATCCCCAGCCCTCCTGTCTTTGTTCCCAGCTTCTCCCTACTGTCCTTCTTGCTCAGATCTTATTGTCATTGCCATTGCAATGACGGTACGTTCCATTCTCTCTTCTTTCCACCCTCTACTGGCCACTGTGGCTCCAGAGTGAACTCCTCACATTTTCCTCTGAATTATTCTAGAGTAACTCTGTAGCAGTCATCCACAGTAGGTCCCACTGCATCAGTAGGAAAAGCCGGTTTTGTCTCCCTTTGAAGACTTTTCTGTCAGTCTGTCTGAGATTTTTCTAATTCCCTGCAGCTCCTGTTTAAAAACTGTTTCCCCCAATTGACTCATACAGTGCTCAAGTTGTACACGAGCCAATGCAGATTTCAGAAATCCTATTGTCATGGGATCCTTTGGGTGTTGCGTCACCAGCTGGAAACCTCGTGGCCAGCAGTGCCTCTACTTCAATATTGCTCACACGCACTGGGTTCATTCCACCCATTCCACCCATTCAGCCTGGAAGGCTGTGCTCAGCTTGCACTACCAGCCCAGATCCCATGCCTGCCGGGGGCAAGCCAGATGCAGAAAGGCGAAGGCTGTGTGAGTGAGCAAGTGTGGGGTGTGGCCACTTCGCACAGCCAGGAATGCCAGCTGCCACAGCAGGGCAGGCAGCTCCAGGCACCGGCACAGGTGCTGGCTCCATGCAAGGCTGCGGCTGGACCTGGCATAATGCAAGTGGCTTCTGCAGTTGCCAGCATCTGGATGAAGGGAATGTGGTGGCTCCTGAAAACCTGGAGATGCCAGCAACTGCAGATCCTCTACGGGTTTGGGGTGCATGTTACAGCTGTCTCATTCCCACTGCCTGCAGCATGGCAGCATGGCAAATGGCAGGGGGAGGCGATGTGTTTCAGCCCGTTTGTGTTACAGCTTGTTTAGTCCCATCACCCGCACTCCAGCCCACAGCTCCTGGGCTGGCCTGCCCCACCACTGCTTCCTGTCACATGGGGCAGTCACCCAACCCTGGTGGAGGGCAAGAGGGATATAGGGTTACAGCTCTGGCTTGGGAATCCTGAGGTCTGGGTCCCCAGAAGGGTCCCCACTCTCCATTCCCAGTTTCGTGAACAGGGAAGCATATCACAATCTGCAGCTCAGTAAGCCAGCCAGGAAAGTGTTACAGCTCTTTTTGTGCCCCCTGTTCGCAGGTCCTGAGTTGTTGTCCCACGTCCAGGAAGAATGAGGTTACTCAGGTAACTGGAGGGTGAGGATGCAGAATAGCTTTATTGAGCAACAGAACAGCTCTCAACAGAGAGGAGACCCAAAGTAGGTAGCTCCTACCTGCAGGAAGGTAGTCCCAATGTGTGTCTGAGTCCAGCTGAGTCTAGGGGTTTTTATAGGCACAGAATGGAGGAAGTGCATGCTGATTGGTCCATGAGTGGGAGGAACTGCATGCTGATTGCTCCATGGGTGGGTCCAAAAAACCAGTCACCATCAACTGGCTGAAAGGCATCAAGGAAGTTCTTACTCCTGGTCATGGACTCCACCTGGAACTGGCAGCGTGGCCTCCAGGCTTCAGGCCATCCCTGGTTTGAAGGTTGGGCCTCACCGGGGACCCACCCCTTCCCACCTAGGAACCTGTCTGCCTCCTGCCACCATCACTATTGTTAAATCTCAGGGTGGAAGGCATGAGGGGTGGGCAATGGGAAGTGTAAATTTGTGAATTATCACTTTGGCTAAGTGAATGACTTAGTTTACACTGTGATCCTATTTTATGATATCAAGTGTTTTAAACCTTTGATATTCGACAAACTTTTCAAAATCAAAGCTTCAAATTCTAAATTTAGTCTTTTTGACCTTAAACTAACCTTTTAGATATTAATGTCCCTGAAAGTCCAAGAGAGACACATTGGGTTTCTTTGGTATGTTAAAATCCTAGAGAAAGCCTTGTCAAATATGAAACAGTGTTTACCTTTCCTTGGATTATATTTTATGGGTGTTATTAATGTGTCTTACAAAATTGTATGAGATACATATAATTCTGATGTCTTAATGCATGTTATCCATAATAATTATAATTATGTCAAATTTTTGTGTGTTACAGAAATAATCAAATTTTCTTTAACCATGGCTGATCTAAGACTTTTGCCATCCACAGACAATTATTGTTTTACTTTTTGATTCATCTCAAAAAGAGGTTCATAATCAGCTATAGACCAAAATTTCCTTCTATATGGAAATTAACGGAAAAGACTGACAAGTATTCTTAAATATAGGTTTCTGAAGGGGGCCGAGATGGCCCAATAGGAACAGTTCTAGTCTGCAGCTCCCAGAAAGACCAATGCAGAAGGCAGGTGATTTCTGCATTTCCAACTGAGGTACCCAGTTCATCTCACTGGGACTGGTTAGGCAGTGGGTCCAACCCACAGAGGGCGAGCAGAAGCAGGGTGGGGTGTCACTTCACCCAGGAAGTGCAAGGAACTGGGGGACCTCCCTCCCCTAGCCAAGGGAAGCCATGAGGGACTGTGCTACCCGGCCAAGTTACTATGCTTTTCCCATGGTTTTTATAATCTGCATATCAGGAGATTCCTTCATATGCCTATACCACCAGGGCCTTGGGTTTCAAGCAGAAAACCCAAGTGGCTGTGTGGGCAGACACTAAGCTAGTTGCAGGAGTTTTTTTTTTCCCCTATTCCAGTGGCACCTGGAACCCCAGCAAGACAGAACTGCTCACTGCTCTAAAAAGGGGGCTGAAGCCAGGGAGCCCCTGGTCTCGCGCAGTGGGTCCTACTCCCACGGAGCCTAGCAAGCTAAGAACCACTTGCTTGAAATTCTCGCTCCAGCACAGCAGTCTGAAGTCGACCTGGGACAATTGAGCTTGCTGGGGGGAGGGGCATCTGCCATTACTGAGGCTTTAGTGGCTGTTTTCCCCTGACAGTGCTAAGGAGGCTGGGAGGTCTGGGCTGGGTGCAGCAAAGCAGCTGTGGCCAGACTGTTTCTCTAGATTCCTCTTCACTAGGTAGGTCATCTCAGGAGGAAAGGTAACAGCCCCAGCCAGGAGTTACAGACAAAACCCCCATCTCCCTGGGACACAGCACCTGAGGGAACGGGCGACTGTGGGTGCAGCTTCAGCAGATTTAATCGTTCCTGCCTGCTGGCTCTGAGGAGAGCAGCTGAACCTGATAAGAGGGATTTTCCCAGTACAGCACACCAGCTCTGCTAGGGGACAGACTGCCTCCTCAAGTGGGTCCCTGACCCCCGTGCCTACTGACTTGGAGAGACCTCCCAACAGAGGTTGACAGACAACTCATACAGAAGAGCTACGGCTGGTATCAGGTTGGTTCCCCTCTGGGACAAAGCCTCCAGAGGAAGAAGCAGGCAGCTGTCTTTGCTGTTCTGCAGCCTCCACTGGTGATACCCAGGCAAACAGGGTCTGGAGTGGACCTCTAGCAAACTCCAGCAGACCTGCAGCAGAGGGTCCTGACTATAAGAGAAACTAACAAACAGAAAGCTACAAGATCAACATCAACATAAAGGACCCCCACACAAAAACCCCATCAAAAGGTCATCAGTCTCAAAGATCAAAGGTAAATAAATCTATGAAGATGAGGAAAAACCAGCAGAAAAATGCTGAAAATTCCAAAAACCAGAATGCCTCTTATCCTTCCAATGATTGCAACTCCTCTCCAGCAAAGGCACAAAACTGGACAGAGAATGAGACTGACGAATTGACAGAAGCAGGCTTCAGAAGGTGGGTAATAACAAACTCCTCAGAGCTAAAGGAGCATGTTCTAACCCAATGCAAGGAAGCTAAGAACCTTGGTAAAAGGAACTGCTAACTATAATAACTACTTTAGAGATAAACATTAATGACTGATGGAGCTGAAAAACACTGCACGAGAACTTTGTGAAGCATACACAAGTATCAATAGCCGAATCAATCAAGCAGAAGAAAGGATATCAGAGATTAAAGATCAACTTACTGAAATAAGGCATGAAGACAAGATTAGAGAAAAAGGAACTAAAATGAACAAACAAAGCCTCCAAGAAATATGGGACTATGTGAAAAGACCAAACCTATGCTTGATTGGAGTTCCTGAAAGTGACAGGGAGAATGGAACCAAATTGGAAAACACACTTCAGGATATTATCCAGGAGAACTTCCCCAACTTAGCAAGACAGGCCAGCATTCAAATTCAGGATATACAAAGAATACCACTAAGACACTCCTCAAGAAGAGCAACCCCAAGACACATAATCGTCAGATTCTCCAAGGTTAAAATGAAGGAAAAAATATTAAGGGCAACCAGAGAGAAAGGTCAGGTTACCTACAAAGGGAAGCCCATCAGACTAACAGTGGTTCTCTCTGCAGAAACCCTACAAGCCAGAAGAAAGTGGGCGGGAGGCAATATTCAACATTCTTAAAGAAAAGAAATTTCAACCCAGAATTTCATATCCAGCCAAACTAAGCTTTATAAGTGAAGGGAGAACTAAAACCCTTTCCAGACAAGCAAATGCTGAGGGATTTTGTCACCACCAGGCCTGCCTTACAAGAGCTCCTGAATGAAGCACTAAATATGGAAAGAAAAAACTGGTGCCAGCCACTGCAAAAACATACCAAAATATAAAGACCAATGACACTATGAAGAAACTGCATCAACGAATGTGCAAAATAACCAACTAGTGTCATGATGACAGGATCAAATTCACACATAACAATATTAACCTTAAATGTAAATGGGCTAAATGCCCCAATTAAAAGACACAGACTGTCAAATTGGACAAAGCGTCAAGACCCATTGGTGGGCTGTATTTAGGAGACCCGTCTCACATACAAAGACACACATAAGCTCAAAATAAAGGGATGGAGAATATTTACCAAGCAAATGGAAAGAAAAAGAAAAAAAGCAGGAGTTGCAATCCTAGTCTCTGATAAAACAGACTTTAAACCAACAAAGTTCAAAAAAGACAAAGAAGGGCATTACATAATGGTAAAGGGATCAATGCAACAAGAGCTAACTATCCTAAATATATATGCATCCAGATTCATAAAACAAGTTTTCAGAGACCTACTAAGAAACTTAGACTTCCGCACAATAATAGTGGGAGACTTTAACATCCCACTGCCAATATGTTAGACAGATCAACAAGACAGAAAAGTGACAAGGATATTCAGGACTTGAACTCAACTCTGGACCAAGTGGACCTAATAGACATCTACAGAACTCTCCACCCCAAATCAACAGAATATACATTCTTCTCAGCACCACATAGCATTTATTCTAAAACCAACCACATAATTGGAAGTAAGAGACTCCTCAGCAAATGCAAAAGAACAGAAATCATAACGGTCTCTCAGACCACAGTGCAATCAAATTAGAACTCAGGATTAAGAAATACATTCAAAACTGCACAACTACATGGAAATTGAACAACGGCTGCTGAATGAATACTGGGTAAATAACAAAATGAAGGCAAAAATAAAGAAGTTATTGAAACCAATGAGAACGAAGAGACAACATACCAGAATCTCTGGGACATAGCTAAAGCAGTGTTAAGAGAGAAAATTATAGCCCTAAATGCCCACATCAGAAAGCTGGAAAGATCTAGAATTGACACCCTAACATCACAATTAAAAGAACTAGAGAAGTAAGAGCAAACAAATTCAAAAGCTAGCAGAAGACAAGAAATAACTCAGATCAGAGCAGAACTGAAGGAGAGAGACACGAAAAACTCTTCAAAAAATCAATGAATCCAGGAGCTGTTTTTTTTAGATTAACAAAATAGATGAACCACTAGCTAGACTAATAAAGAAGAAAAGAGAGAAAATCAAATAGACACAATAAAAATTGATAAAGGGGATATCACCACTGACCCCACAGAAATACAAACTACCATCAGAGAATACTATAAACACCTCTAAGCCAGTAAACTAGAAAATCTAGAAGACATGGATAAATTCCTGGACACATACACCCTCCCAATGCTAAACCAGCAAGAATTCGAATCCCTGAATAGACTAATAACAAGTTCTGAAATTGAGGCAGTAATTAATAGCCTACCAACCAAAAAAAGCCCAGGACCAGATGGATTCACAGCTGAATTCTACCAGAGGTATAAAGAGGAGCTGGTACTATTACTTCTGAAACTATTCCAAACAATAGAAAAAGAGGGACTCCTCCCTAGCTCACTTTATGAGGCCAGCATCATCCTTATACCAAAACCTGGCAGAGACACAACAAAAAAAGAAAATTTTAGGCCAATATTCCTGATGAACATCGATGCAAAAATCCTCAATAAAATACTGGCAAACCGAATCCAGCAGCACATCAAAAAGCCTATCCACCATGATCAAGTCAGCTTCATCCCTGGGATGCAAGACTGGTTCAACATACACAAATCAATAAACGTAATTCATCATATAAATAGAACCAATGACAAAAAACCACGTGATTATCTAAATAGATGAAGAAAAGACCTTCAATAAAATTCATCATCCCTTCATGCTAAAAACTCAATAAACTAGGATTTTGATGGAACATATCTCAAAATAATAAGAGCTATTTATGGCAAACCCATAGTCAATATCATACTGAATGGGCAAAAGCTGGAAGCATTCTGTTTGAAAACCGGCACAAGATAAGGATGCCCTCTCTCACCACTCCTATTCAACATAGTATTGGAAGTTCTGGCAAGGGCAGTCAGGCAAGAGAAAGAAATAATGGGTATTCAAATAGGAAGAGAGGAAGTTAAATTGTCTCTGTTTGCAGATGACATGTTTGTGTATTTAGAAAACCCCATCGTCTCAGCTCAAAAACTCCTTAAGCTGATAACCAACTTCAGCGAAGTCTCAAGATACAAAATCAATGTGCAAAAATCACAAGCATTCCTACACACCAATAATAGACAAGCAGAGAGACAAATCATGAGTGAACTCCCATTCACAATTGCTACAAAGAAAATAAAATACCTAGGAATACAACTTACAAAGGATATGAAGGACCTCTTCAAGGAGAGCTACAAACAACTGCTTAAGGAAATAAGAGAGGACACAAACAAATAGAAAAACATTCTACGCTCGTGGATAGGAAGAATCAATATAGTGAAAATGGCCATACTGCCCCAAATAATTTATAGATTCAATGCTATTCCCATCGAGCTATCATTGACTTTCTTTGCAGAGCTTGAAAAAACTACTTTAAACTTCATATGCAACCAAAAAAGAACCCACATAGCCAAGACAATCCTAAGCAAAAAGAACAAAGCTGGAGGCATCACGCTACCTGACTTCAAACTATACTACAAGCCTACAGTAACCAAAACAGCATGGTACTGGTACTAAAACAGATAAACAGACCAACGGAACAGAACAGAGACCTCAGAAATAATGCCACACATCTACAACCATCTGATCTTTGACAAACCTGACAAAAACAAGCAATGGGGAAAGGATTCCCTATTTAATAAATAGTGCTGGGGAAACTGGCTAGCCATATGCAGAAAACAGAAACTGGACCCCTTCCTTATACCTTATACAAAAATTAACTCAAGATGGATTAAAGACTTAAATGTAAAACTCCAAACCATAAAATCCCTAGAAGATGCCAGGTGCAGTGGTTCACGCCTGTAATCCTAGCACTTTGGGAGGCTGAGGTGGCTGGATCACCTGAAGTCAAGAGTTCAAGACCAGCCTGGCCAACATGGTGAAACCCCATCTCTATTAAAAATACAAAAATTAGCTGGGCGTGGTGGCATGTACCTGTAGTCCCAGCTACTTGGAGGCTGAGGCATGAGAATTGCTTGAACCCTGGAGGCGGAGGTTGCAGTGAGCTGAGATTGCACTATTGCACTCCAGCCTGGGTAACAAGAGTGAAACTCCGTCTCAAAAACAAAACAAAACAAAACAAAACAAAAAAAACCCTAGAAAATAATCTAGGCAATACCATTCAGGACATAGACATGGGCAACGACTGCAAGACTAAAACACCAAAAGTAATTGCAACAAAAGCCAAAATTGACAAATGGGATCTAATCAAACTAAAGAGCTTCTGCACAGCAAAATAAACTATCATCAGAGTGAACAGGTGACCTACAGAATGGCAGAAAATTTTTGCAAGCTACCCATTTGATAAAGGTCTAATATCCAGAATCTACAAAGAACTTAAACAAATTTGCAAGAAAAAAAAAAAACCCTATCAAAAGGTGGGCAAAGGATATGAACAGACACTTATCAAAATAAGACATTTATGTGGCCAACAAACATGAAAAAAGTTTATCATCACTGGTCATTACAGAAATGCAAATCAAAATCACAATGAGATACCATCTCATACCAGTCAGAATGGCAATTAATAAAAAGTCAGGAAACAACAGATGCCAGTGAGGCTGTGGAGAAATAGGAACGCTTTTACACTGTTGGTGGAAGTGTAAATTAGTTCAACCATTGTAGAAGACAATCTGGCAATTCCTCAAGGATCTAGGACCAAAAATACCATTTGATCCAGCAATTCTGTTACTGGGTAGATATATACCCAAAGGATTATAAATCATTCTACTAGAAAGACACATGCACACGTATGTTTATTGCAGCAGTATTTACAATAGCAAAGACTTGGAACCAACCCAAATGCCCATCAATGATAGATTGGATAAGGAAAATGTGGCACATATATACCATGGAGTACTATGCAGTCATAAAAAAGAATGAGTTCATGTCCTTTGCAGGGACATGGATGAAGCTGGAAGCCATCATTCTCAGCAAACTATCACAAGGACAGAAAACCAAACACCACATATTCTCACTCATAGGTGGGAACTGAACAGTGAGAACACATGGACACAGGGAGGGGAACATCACACCGGGTGGGGCCTGTCGGGGGGTGGGGGACAAGGGGAGGGAGAGCTTTAGAACAAATATGTAAAGCATGTGAGGCTTAAAACCTAGATGACAGGTTCATAAGTGCAGCAAATCACCATGGCACATGTATACCTATGTAACAAACCTGCAGATTCTGTACATGTATCCTAGAACTTAAAGTAAAATTAAAAAAAACAAATACAGGTTTCCAATAACTTTAGAGAGCATACCATTGGATTAGAAAAAACTTCCAAGGCTGTAATTAAAAAGCCAAGGCTGGGAGCAGTGGCTAACATTTATAATTCCAGCACATTGGGAGACCAAGATTGGTGGATTGCTTGAGTCACAGGAGTTCGAGACCAGCCTAGGTAACATGGTGAAATCCTGTCTCTAATAAAAAATACAAAAATTAGTCAGGCACGGTGGCATATGTCTGTGGTCCCAGCTACTTGGGGGACTGAGGTGAAAGGATCTATTGAGCCTGAGAGTTCAAGGCTGCAGTGAGCTGTGTTCGTGCCACTGCACTGCAGCCAGGGCAACAGTAAGACCCTGTATCAAAACAAACAAACAAAAAAAGCTGATGCATTCATGAAGATTGCTAACTCAATATCAAGCAGAACAAGAGTTAATTACATGGGACTGGACTAATAGAGGACTGAAATATTTTTTTTTACTTTTGTGTTTGAAACATTGCTGATTCTTTTGTTTTCCAGTCAAGAAAACTTTTTTTTTTTTTTGAGACAGAGTCTTGCTGTGTTGCCCAGGCTGGAGTGTGGTGGTGCAATCTCAGTTCACTGCAATCTCCACCTCCTAGGTTCAAATGATTCTCTAGCCTCAGCTGCCAAAGTAGCTGGGATTACAAGAGCATGCCACCACTCCCAGCTAATTTTTGTATTTTTTAGTAGAGATGGGGTTTCACCATGTTGGCCATGCTGGTTTTGAACTCCTGAACTCAGGTGATCCACGTGCCTCGGCCTCCCAAAGTGCTAGGATTACAGATGTGAACCACTGCACCCAGTCAACTTTTTTCTTTTGAACTATATTTAGCACACAACAAATTAAGTAAAGTATACTCTTTTGAGCAATATTTAAAGCATATTTCTTTCCCTCTAGCTGATTTCTTCAGAATTTGGAAACTATTTGTGAGTATTATTAATTTATGGCAATGTGGTTATTTGCATAAGTTCAATAAGAATCTATTTTCTTGTGTAACAGGACACAATTAGAGATACTAGTTATTTTTCCAAGGCTTTAATTGGAATGGTATATATCCAGATATGACCAGAAAGCTTTGAGGAATGGAGGTTGACTCTACAGAACTGATAAAAATCCACTGGAAAGATTGGCCTATTACCTTGTCTATGCAATTCCTTTACAAAGTTCCTGACCCATGGTATGTAAAGAATGTCACTTTCTAACAAGCCTGGGAAACTTGAGTTATTTTGAGAAAAAAAAATTTTTTTTGAGTTGTGGTCTCACTCTTTCTCCCAGACTGGAGTGCAGTGGCATGATCACAGTTCTTCTAGCCTCAGCCTCTAGGACTCAAGAGATTCTTCTACCTCAGCTCCCCAAGTGGCTAGGACCACAGGCGTGTGCCACCACACCTGGCTAATTTTTTTTTTTTTAATTTTGTAGATAGGATGTCTCCTTATGTTGCCCATGCTGGTCTTGAACTCCTGGGTTCAAGCAATTCTCCCACCTCGGGCTTCCAAAATGCTGAGATTACAGGTATAAGCCACTGTACCTGGCCTGAGAAGAGAGGAATGTACCCAATTCATACAGGTATCTGCAGGCACAGATAAAACCTTGGATTGGCTAACCTCAAGAGGCTTTTAAAAGTCTAATCTAAGATTCCTTAGGAGAAGTTCCAGCAAAGCCAGTTGAAAAGAGGCCTTGTCTGGTCCCGGTGGCTCACACCTGCAATCCCAGTGCTTTGGACGGCTGAGATGGGAGGACTGCCTGAGACCAGGAGTTCAAGTCAGCCTGGGTAACATGGTTAGACCCCATCTCCACAAAAAATAAATTAACTGGGCCTGGTGACGCATGTCTGTAGTCCTAGCTACTCGAGGCTGAGGTGGGAGGATTGCTTGAGCCCAGGATATTGAGGCTGCAGTGAGCCATGGTTGTGCCACTTCACTCTAGCCTAGGTGACTGATAATTAAAAATTAAAAATAAATAAATAAAAGAAATCTAGATGGCCCAATCATTATTCTTGCTGTGCCTTATGCAAATAATCAGGCCAAGGATGAGACTAAAACATATTTTGCAAATAAATTGGTCCTAATATGATTTGTCTTTTGTAGAAATGGGGGACTGGAGATAAAAAAAACACACACACATGTTTCAAAAGAAACTATAGTACACTTGTTATTAGATTCTAGCTTTGATGATGATGATGATGATGATGATTGAGATGGAGTCTTGCTCTGTCGCCCAGGCTGGAGTGCAATGGCACGATCTTGGCTCATGCAACCTTCACCTCCTGGGTTCACATGATTCTCCTGTCACAGCCTCCCAAGTAGCTGGGATTACAGGTGCGTGCCACCACACCCAGCTAATTTTTGTAGCTTTAGTAGAGACAGGATTTCACCATGTTGGCCAGGCTGGTCTCGAACTCCTGACCTCAGATGATCCACATGCCTCGGCCTCCCAAAGTGCTGGGATTATAGGCGTGAGCCACTGTGCCCAGCCTTTGTTCATTATTTTTAAGATTTTGTTATTTGTCCACAGTTTAGACTGGATCCTGAATTTTTCCTGGCTGTACGCCTCTAAACTAACATTAACTTTTTTTTTCTTTTTCTCCCATTTTTTTTTTCCCTGACTTGAAATTACTAGAAATTAAAACTGTGCTTTTCTTAAAGCTCTTCAAACTAATGTTATATACCTTAAGCTTTGGGAAAAATAACAGCAACTTACATATAAGCAACTGTTTTGCCTGCGGATGTATGCACTTTTCAGAAAGTTCGTTTAAATGCTTGATTCAAACTACAGTTCAGAAAAACCTGTCAGATTGCCACTGTAATGAAAGTGTTTCAGAGACTCATAAAAAACTAACCTAGGGTTAGAATAATGATTGCCCAAAGAATGCTTTAATTGAAGACACAGTCACATAGCTTAAATCAGCTTCCAGGATTACTTTCCCTTTGTTGCTGTAATTTGGCATTCGTCCTTTTCTGATGTAATTTCCCCCTTTCTAGGATGTGACCACCTAAGAGGGAGCCTTCGTGGTGACATAGGATTGGACAAAACAATAAACCACAATCTCGTGTTTTCCTCAATGCTTTCTCCAAAAGCTTTGAAGAATGGGGGAAATGTAAAGGAAATAAAAAAATGTCAGGACCCCCAAACTTAAGCCTGGATGCTGAGTCATGCAACACCCACTTTCAAATGAGTAGCTGTAACTAGCATTATGCATTAGCCAGATCCCCATGGAAAGGTAAAAGGCCTCAAGCATCTGCAAAGGCCTACCCCCACAGATTATTCATAAGTAAATTCTTCGCTGGCCTCCCATAAGCAAGGGAAACAGGAACATAGGAGAACCAGGGTGATACCATTTAAAAATCAACTCCATTTGAAAACCAGGAAGGCACATTTTTTTGTCAGTCACAAACTATGGTCATAAGATATTTACAATTGAGGAAACAGCCCATGATACCCATGAGGACACACTCCTACAACAGAAAGTCCAGATGTCTCAATACCCATAACAAAATTATCTTGAAAGTATATGCTTTCAAGATAATTATAGTTATGCTTTGATGCACTCACACACTAAAGTGTCAAGGATAGATTCCTTTCCTTCTTTCTCTTTCTCTCCTTCCTTCCTTCCTTCCTTCCTTCCTTCCTCCCCCCTTCCCTTCCCTTCCCTTCCCTTCCCTCCCCTCCCCTCCCCTCCCCTCCCCTTCCCTTCCTTCCTTCTTTCCCTCTTTCTTTCTCTTTCTTTCTTTTCTTTCTTTCTTTTTTTTTCCAACAGAGTCTCACTCTGTTGCCAGCGATGGAGTGCAAATGCTGTCATCTCGGCTCACTGCAAACTCCGCCTCCCCACAAACCCCGCTGCTGGGGCCACAGGCGTATGCCACCATGCACGCTAATTTTTTGTATTTTTAGTAGAGATAGGGTTTTGCCTTGTTGCTCAGGCTGGTCTCGAACTCCTGAGCTCAAGCAATTTGCTGGCCAGCCTCCCAAAGTGCTGAGATTACAGGAATGAGTCACCGCGCCCAGCCAATAGTTTTCTTTTTCTTTTTAATTTTTTTATAGAACAAATTTTATTTTAAAAATAGAGACAAGGTCTTGCTATGTTGCCCAGGCTGATGTTGAATTCCTGGGCTCAAGCAGTCCTCCCACCTTGGCCTCCCAATGCTGGATTACAGGCATGAGCCACCAGTAGTTTTCTCTAAATCAACAGAATAATAAATTTGGTCATGCTTCCAGCCCACCCACAGGTAGACACAGCTTAGCTTAGTCTCTACATAGACTAGACTCCTAATAAGAAAAATGCAAAGATGAGGCATTCCTCCGCTTGCTTTCTGAGGACACCCTATCCTGAATTTGAGTAGCCTTCAATAAACCTTCCCTCCCCACTGAACTCTGCGACTCGCCTGGAATTCCCTCCTGCATGAGAGAGATCTAAGAATTCTCTCTTAGGGTCTGGATTGGGACCCTTTTTTTTTTTTTTGGCAACACAAGGACATGCCAATTGTAACTTGAGGTCTGCAAACTAAGTTTAGCTCCTAAATTGTTGTTGTTGTTGTTGTTTGTTTGTTTGAGACTAACTCTCACTCTGTCGCCCAGGCTGGAGTGCAGTGATGCGATCTGGGCTCACTGCAACCTCTGCCCCCCGGGTTCATGCTATTCTCCTGACTCAGCCTTCCAAGTAGCTGGGATTACAGGTGCGTGCCACCATGTCTGGCAATTTTTTTTTTTTTTTAAGAAGGAATTTCATTCTTGTTACCCAGGCTGGAGTGCAATGGCATGATCTCAGCTCACTGCAACCTCCGCCTCCCAGGGTCAAGCGATTATCCTGTCTTAGCCTACTGAGTAGCTGGGACAGGCATGCACCACCACACCCGACTAATTTTTGTATTTTTAGTAGAGACAGGGTTTCACCATGTTGGTCAGGCTGGTCTCGAACTCCTGACCTTAGGTAATCCATCTGTCTTGACCTCCCAAAGTGTTGGGATTACAGGCACAAGCCACCACGCCTGGCCTTAATTTTTGTATTTTTAGTAGAGACGGAGTTTCACCATGTCGTCCAGGCTGGTCTTGAATTCCTGACCTCAAGTGATCTGCCCACCTTGGCCTCCCAAAGTGCTGGGATTACAGGCATGAGCCACCGCGCCCAGCCTAGCTCCTAAAATTAAAGTCTGTTTGATTCCATGCTGATAATGTTGATCGCAAGCTTAGATCGGAGTGCTGGTGTAGAATAAAGACAAGACTCATTCCTCTACCTACCCAGAGACATCTGCATACTTGACTCTTCCTTTACTCTCTTTTTCTTTTCAAACATCCAATTTGTCTTACGTAAAATGTAGATGTGCCAGGCAGTAGCTAGAGTTTCGCAGGAATGTAGCCATTCGCCTTACCACCTATCTGCCCTTTTTCCTAAATGCCTTTCCCCCATTTAAGGAAATGTGTAAATACTAAATCCCCTGAAACTCTCTTGAGAAAAACAGCCACAGATGTACCTGTGGCTTGTATTTTTTCTGGAAGCACCCTAAAGTTGACTTAATAAAACTCGATGATTGGTATTTATGCCTCAGTCATTCTATTCAGATGTCAGAGGGACCCGTGGGAAGAAGCAGAGAGAAAGGTCTGTAGGAAGAGGCTAAGGAGCCCAATCTTCTCCCAGAAAATTGACACTTCGGGTGGTCATGAATTGTAGGGCTATTGGGACCTGGGTGAGTAAAGAGGAAGAGAGAGAGAGAGCAAAGCCCCAAGTAGAAGGGGAAACAGGGAGGGAGGGAGGGGCCATGCCCTGTCCTCCCCTCCTCCAGTGTCCCTGCCCTTCCCTGACCTCAGAATTCCCATTGCTCCTTGAGAATTCAGACACTAGCTTCCCCACCAAGGCCTCTGGGGTTTCTGTGGCTGACATTCATTTCCTCCTCCCTCTGTATTCCCCCAGCCTGTCCATTCTCGGCCACACTGACTCTGAGTGGGGTCAACTGCTTGTATGCCTGTCTCACCCAGTTAACTTAAATTCCTTGGGGTCAGGAACAATGCGTTCTTATTTTCCATGCCACAGCTCCAGTTACTGTGACTGACACACAGAAATATTGGTTTGGAGTTGATTATCTCAGGGATGCAGCTCAAAGTAAATGTGTCTTTTATAGAGTGGGCATAGGGATGCTTTAATGGGGAACGAGCAAGTCCCAAGAGGACCAAGGAAAACTTGAGCTGCCACCACTTTGCATTTCAGATGATGAATTAGAGCGGTTGTTATCGAATCTGCCACCAGAGGGCGATCCAGGTAAAAAGATCTTCGGGGTACTCTTCAGTCGGGTGACCTGATCTTCCCCCAAAATCAGATCCTTGCTGCCTCCCAGAAACAGCAGACATCTAAATCCAATGTAGCTTGCCAGGATCTCAGGGAATTAACTTTTATAGTTTGCCAGCGTTTTCCCCAGAGGAGCAGAGGCAAGAAAACAATCAAATCGGTGGTCTGCTGTTTGCTGGATGAAGAATAAAACTGCCTAAAGGCAATGTGTTTAGTACAAAGGTGTCATAAGCTCTGCTTTACCAATTTCTGGAAGTGTGACATTAAGGCAACCATTCTCTTGTCTGGGCCTGGTTTTCCTCTATAAAATGTCAGTTCAAGTTCCAGCCTGTCTTGGGATGTCATTAGCCTTTACAATCTACCTGGGCTGTGGCCCTGCGATTGACTGCACAGTGAAGCTTACTTAGTTCCCCTGCTTTTCTGCCTCTCTTAGGGAACAGTCATGGAAACCAGCACTTGCTGCTGTAGGAACTGGACATTCCCCGTATTCTTTCCCAGACCAAACAGGCATAGCTAGAAGAGACATGCGGAAAAATGATAGAAGCCCAGGGCATTGTTCAGCAGTGAGCCTAAAATCTGTACATAAAATAGCATAATATTCATGCAAATTCTTGCAAAATGCAAAGCTGATGGCATATGACTTATGACTCATTCTTGTATATAACAGTAGAACAACATGCAACTGAAGAAAGCACTACTCAGGATGGGAGTAGCCTTGGGAGGGAGGCAAGGAGTAGTGAGGAGGGAGAGAATGAGCTGTTTCTGTAACATTTCATTTCATAAGAGAGATGGATGGACTTCAAGCATCTATGGCAAAATGTCACCTCAGATAAATCTGATTGGTTCCAAATTATTTTCTGTAACCATCTCTATGTTTGACTCATTCTTTCAATTAAAAAGAAAAAAAAAAAGTAATTTTAAAAAAACAGAGCTCACCAGCCCCTTAGAGCACAGCTTGGTCTGGGGTCGTTTCTTTAACTAGCAGAGCTTTCTGTAAATACAGACAAGCGTTCACAAAGCATCTTTAGGTTTCCCAGGTCCAGGATGGGTGGGATAATACTAAGGGAGAGAGATCTGCTCTTGGAGGAGGGACCTGCTCTAACCAACCCTGTAGCTCTGCAAATCTTTGGCATTTTGTCCTTATCTGTAAATAGGGATGAAGTTTGTCCCATTTATATCACTCAGTTATAATGTGCATCAGATGAGATGATATTTGTGAAAACAACTTGAAAATACAAAATGATGTAAACAGGTATTATTTAGTTGTCAAGCTCTAAGTCCTGGGGCTTCGTTTATATTAACAGTGGTAATAACAATAACAATACAGGCTGGGCGCGGTGGCTCACACCTGTAATCACAGCACTTTGGGAGGCCAAAGCGTGCGGATCACGAGGTCAGGAGTTTGAGACCAGCCTGGACAATATGGTGAAACCCCGTCTCTTCTAAAAATACAAAAATTAGCTGGACGTGGTGGCGTGCACCTGTAATCCCAGCTACTCGGGATGCTGAGGCAGAAGAATCACTTGAACTTGGGAGGTGGAGATTGCAGTGAGCTGAGATCTCACCACTGCACTGTATTCTGGGTGATAGAGCGAGACTGTCTCAAAAACAAACAAACAAACAAAAACAAACAAGCAAAAAACCAATACAATGACAAAGGAAGAAATAAAAGGAGGATGTGTAACATGGTAAGGAGGGAAGGAAAAATGAAGAAAGAAGAAAAACCTATTGAAGATAGCCAAGAAAACAGCTGCCCTTCTAAGACACTGACTTGAGGGTTTTCAAAATCATGGAAATTATGCTTCACAAAAAATAATCCCAATGGTCATGGTCATTAGAATTTAGAACAATATTTATATGGCTCCCTGTGGTGAATCAACAATTATTTTCTATGGCTTCAATTTTCAGAGCTTAAATAATGAACATAGCAATACCACCAAAGAAACAGTCATTAAATATCAATATAAAATAAAGTGGAAGAAAAAGAGAAAAACAGCAAGCTGCTCATTGCAGTGTTTCCAACTGAGACTCTGTTCTGCAGACTCCAGGGGATTGGCACGCATTGAGCTGTTACTAGAGGCTGGGGTTACACACGGTAGGCTGTAGACTTTCGGGGGCAGAAACAAGTCAATTTCTATTCTGAAAACCTGGCACTGCCTAAGAAAATCCAAACCTATCAAACAGAAGCTTTGCAGAAGTGTAGTTAATGGCATAAAAGAGTGCTCAGAGACTCACCCACAGAGACTTTCTGATAGCTGATGCCAGGGACAGCAAAAAACAGAATGTCCAGTTGGGGGAAGTTAACCAAGCTCCTCTGAATTCTTCTTCTTGAGCCCATCCTCTGCTCACTGGTCCCCATTTTATAACCACGCTCAAGGAGCCTAGGCTTCTCTGCTTCTCTTACAACATGCTTAATATCACTACTTTATCCATTCTGTACTGTTGCAGGCTGAAGGTGACATTACACTTAGAGGGATTCACAGATTCAAGAGGCTGCTTGGCGAGGGCAGTACAGTGAGGTACAAGGACTTTGACATCAGAGAGGCCTGGATTCAAGTCCCAATGTCTGTATGTGGTAACCAGTATGCAAGAGAGCCTGTGATGATTCCTGCCTCCTCATATTCATGTCCTTGTAGTTCCCTTGCACATTGAGTCAGGGCTGGCTCTGGGTGACCAATAGAATGTGGAGGAAGTGATGGGGTATGAATTCCAAGGCTAGGTCACAAAAGGCATTGTATCTTTCACCTCTTAGGTCTCTCTCTCTGGGGAAGCCTGCCACCACTCTGCAAGGACTCTCGAGCAGCTCCATCTACAGATTCACATGGAGAAGAATTAAAGGCTCCTGCCAATCACCAGCACAATTTTGCCAGCCTTGTAAGTGAGCCACCTTCGAACTGGAGCCTCCAGCTCCTACTGACATCTGACTGCAACGTCATGAGAGACCCTGAGTTTGAACCACCCAGCTGAGCTGCTTCTGAGCTAAGCCACTGAAACATGAGAAATAATCATTATTGTTTTAAATCCTAAATTTGGGAGTGATATGTTATACAGTCATATTAACAAGAACTTAACCTTTCTAAGTATTGGGGGCATTCAGGGCTGATATTCATCTGGGAGGCACCTGTACAGCTGTATCAATTGTTCAGTTCTTTAAATATTCCTGAGTTGCTTGGTAAAAAGCCCTGATCTTGAATTGCAAGCTCCCTGAGGTGCCTTGCAAAGACAAATCAAATCCTCCTCAGAGGAAGGTATCATTATCCTTGCCTTCAAATTACTTCAGCAAGCATTTTACAAATACCATGTTCAGCACACAACCAAAGATAAACTTACATATGGTTAAAAACAGAATTTTTCAGACACCCAGAAGACATCCTTCACTGAGGGCTTATGTGATAGAAAAATTAAGCATATGATGACAATGGATTCAGTGTATGGCATGCAGGAATAAATCAACAGTTGGGAAAGGTGTAAATGGCCCTAATGAGAGAGGAAAGAGGCTCCCATTGCTTCCCAAGACTGGGACCCATCTCTACGAATCACAGAGAACAAATCTGTCTCCTTGCTGTTCTCCAGAGGGGAGCTGGACCTCAGATGGGTTAACCAGAGAACCAGGACCCCGAGAGCCCAAACCCTCATTTTTCTGAAAATTCCCATGTCCAAGTTTGGCTGGAGAAGATCCAAATTGCCTCTTCAAGATAGCTGGTGCCATGGACCTATAAAAGGGACCAACGTGTTCAGAGGACCACGAATCCTTACCTGAAGGTTCTAGACTGCATGACACCTAGAGGTTCCTAGAAAACATGACTGAGGGAAAATGCTCCTCTAACCAAGAAGGATGGAGACTTAGACTAGCTAGTATCAGATTGAGGGGAAAAAGGTTTTGTTTTGTTTTGCACCAAGTATGTAAAAAAATTTAAACCTACTGTAGAATATTAGCAAGATCTTCAACAAATCTCTCATTATACAAATGAGGAAATTAAGAACCAGGAGGTTAGAAATTCAATCCCAGCATGCTGACTCACAGACCACATGTAGCCTTTCCTTACATCCCACTGCTCTGATGGATATTGTTAAACACTATTTCTTCCTTACTCTTAGGATATCAGTGCCTTGAATGTCACAGACTACCTGGCACTTGTTTCCCAACAAGCTAATATTAACCCACACAAACTGAAAGCCTCAACTTGACATTATTTGTAGCATCCCTTTCTAAACCCAAATTCCAGTATCCACTGCAACCTTCTAGGTAGGCATCCAGAAAGGTCTTTCTTCTGATCCTGCCAACTCATCATGGCACATGGTTTTGAGTAGCGCCACAGAGAATATCTTATTTCTCTGAGCTTTAATTAAGAGTGATATATGCTGGAAACACAGAGCTTCCTGTTTCCTCTTTGTAAATTTTGATAAGTGATTCCCCAGTGGTTGGAATTTGCCAAGGACCCCCAGCCCCATTCATGGATGAGCTCTTTACCCCTAAAGATGACCAAGGAGAGCCTCAGTGCCTCTCTGCCAGTCTTGGGAGGCAAGAATGATCCACATAATATCAAAGATTTCTCCCAACCCTAAGAACTCTGGTCATATAGGGGAAGGAATGCATTAATTACTAAAAATAATTTTTAAAATGATTTGGCATAATTTCTGGGGTGCCTACTCTGTTTTACCAACGTCCCCTTCCACCTTCATCAACCACCATGAGTTTCATTATCTTCTCTGCACCTCCATAGCAACCTCTGTCATGGTCTGGAGAAGCTTAGCTTTCAACTCCAACTATCTGTCAAGACCTGAGCAAGTCCACTAACTCCTCTGAAACTCAGGCTCTTCAGTAGATGGACCTAATGAAGAAGAAAGAGGCTTCCATTGTGTCCCAAGACTGGGACCCAGCTCTAGGAATCACTGAGAACAAATTCCTCCACTTGCTGTTCTCCGGAGGTAGCTGGACTTCAGATGGGATAACCAGAGAACCAGAATCTCCAGAGCCCAGAGTCTTATTTCTCAAAATTCCCATGTCCAAGTTTGGATGGAGAACACCCAAGTTGCCTCTTTAAGGTGGCCTGAACCATGGACCTATGAAAAGGACCAGCATGTTCAAAGGACCAGGCATCCTTTCCTGAACGTAAGGCTCTCTTCCTGCATCACAGCATTGCTCTCAGGAGGGACTGTATTAGTTTGTTTTCACACTGCTATAAAGAAATACCTGAGCCTAGGTAATTTATAATGAAAAGACATTTAATGGGTTCATGAATCCACAGGCTGTACAGGAAACATGGCTGGGGAGGCCTCAGGAAACTTACAGTCATGGTATAAGGGGAAGCACGGAGAAGGGGAAGCAGGCTTGTCTTACATGGCTGGAGCAGGAGGAAGAGAGAGGGGGAAGGTGCTAGACACTTGTAAACAACCCGGTCTTGTGAGAAGTCTATCATGAGAACAGCACTAGAAGGATGGTGCTAAACCATTAGAAAGTGCCCCTATGTCCAATCACCTCCCACCAGGCCCCACCACCAACATTGGGGATTACAATTGAACATGAGATGTGGGTGGACACACAGATCCAAACCATATCAGATAGTAATGAATATGGAGGAGCAGCCCAGTATCCAGCACAAAGGCCCTCAGTAAACAGAAGACTCAGAAGCGGGGCCACTCTGTCTCAGGAGCACTGATTGGCCCACCCTTCTTTCCTTCAACCTCCTGGAGGGCAGGGTCTGTGTCTTCTTTATCTGTACCCCCAAGCCCCTAGTCCTCGTGGCTGGTAGGCACTTCACGAACTCATTACTCCAACATTAGAGGTAGAGAACCAGGTGCTATGGATAGAGAGTGGCTAAAAATAAGATTTAGACTCTTTAGGCAGGTAATATAGAAACACAGCCAAATGTTCTTAGAGAGGAGTTGTACTTTTCAGCTTTCCTTGGCCTTTCAATATGACTGCTACTGTTTTAGCATATGTCAAAATAATTGACCAAGATGGGCAAAAAGTCACTAAGAATGAAAGCACTTCCATTAAGGAATATTTTATTTTCCATGGGGTCTTTGAGAACTTAGAGAGAAATTGAAGCAATAGTGAAATAATAGAGAGTAGACTGCTGCAATTAAATGTGATTTACCACAACTTAAGTATCACTTTCAGATAGTGTCAAATTAAAGCATTTAAGAAGATTGTTGAAAATAGGAGACTTTTTTCTTATCTAAGTGAAATGCTGGCACACGAGGCCTCCAAAGGGAAACTGCCAGATGCTGCTTTATGTGCTTGGCATGTTTGCACCTAACATCTCCTCAGTGTTTTTGAATTTTACATTATCTGCAAAATTCCCACTTCATTAGAACTGCCTCAGAAACTCCCTTTTAAATGATGGAGGTAGCTGTCAATGTGCGTCTGTGCTGCCCCGTTCACATTTTAGAAATGTGGGGGTTATTTTCAAAAATACAATTTTATTTAATTTTGAATTTTGTATGCCTTCAGGAAAAATATTGGGTGGTCCAGGAAGTCAGAGGGATGACTTTAAAATCAGTATGTTTAATATGTCTCTTTGTTCAAACTGTCAGGAGCTAACAGTTCCTGAAGTTTGACCTCACTGCAGTGATATATGGCATAAATCCCCAACATCATTTTGTTTTAGCTTTGACAATAGTCTCTTACAATTTGGGGTTTAATAGAATTTGAGTAAGAGTGGATATAGAATACCCTTTATTTCTTTCTCTTGCCTTATTGCCCTGGCCAGAACTTCCAATACTATGTTGGATAGGAGTGGTGAGAGAGAGCATCCTTGTCTTGTGCCAGTTTTCAAGGGGAATGCTTCCAGCTTTGGCCCATTTAGTATGACATTAGCTGTCAGTTTGTCATAAATCGCTCTTATTATTTTGAGGTCATTCCTTCAGTACCTACTTTATTGAGAGTTTTTAACATGAAGGGATTTTGAATTTTATTGAAGAACTTTTCTGTGTCTGTTGAGATAATAATTTGGTTTTTGTTTTTAGATATCTTTATGTGATGAATTACGTTAATTGATTTGCATATGTTGAACCAGCCTTGTATCCCAGGGATGACGCCAACTTGATCGTGGTGGATAAGTTTTTTGATGTTCTGCTGTATTTGGTTTGCCAGTATTTTAGTGATAATTTTTGCATCACTGTTCATCTGGGATATTGGCCTGAAGTTTTCTTTTTTTGTTTTATTTCTGCCATATTTTGGTATCAGGATGATGCTGGCCTCACAGAATGAGTTAGGGAGAAGTCTCTCCTTTTCAATTATTTGGAACAGTTTCAGAAGAAAGGGTATCAGCTCCTCTTTGTATTTCTGGTAGAATTTAGCTGTAAATCCATCTGGTCCTGACGTTTTTTTTGGTTGGCAGGCTATTTATTACTGCCTCAATTTCAGAACTTATTTGTCTATTCAGGGATTCAGCTTCTTTCTGTTTCAGTCTTGGAAGGGTGTGGGTGTCCAGGAATTTATCCATTTCTTCTGTGTTTTCTAGTTTATTTGGGTAGAGATGTTTATAGCATTCTCTGATGGTTGTTTGTATTTCTGTGGGGTCAGTGGTGATATCCCCTTTATCATTTTTTAATTGAGTCTATTTGATTCTTTTCTCTTAGAAGAAGTAAAATTGTCTTTGTTTGCAGATGACATGATCCTATATCTAGAAAATCCCTTCATCTCAGCCCCAAAACTTCTTAAACTGATAAGCAACTTAAGCAAAGTCTCAGGATACAAAATCAATGTGCAAAAGTCACAAGAATTCCTATATACCACCAAGAGGCAAGTAGAGAGCCAAATCATGAATGAACTCCCATTTGCAATTGCTACAAGGAGAATACAACACCCAGGAATACAGCTAACAAAGGAAGTGAAGGACCTCTTCAAGGAGAACTACGAACCACCACTCAAGGAAATCAGAGGGAACACAAACAAATGCAGAAATATTCCATGCTCATGGATAGGAAGAATCAATGTTACAAAATTGGCCATACTGCCCAAAGTAATTTATAGATTAAATGCTATTCCCATTAAACTACCATTGACGTTCTTCACAGAATTAGAAGAAACTATTTTAAAATTCCCATGGAACCAAAAAATATCTTATATAGCCAAGATAATCCTAAGGAAAAAGAACAGAGCTGCGAGCATCATGCTACCAGACTTCAAACTATACTACAAGGGGACAATAACCAAAATAGCGTAATACTGGTACAAAAACAAACACGTAGACCAATGGAACAAAATAGAGAACTCAGAAATAAGGCCACACAGCTACAACCATCTGATCTTTGACAAACCTGACAAAAACAAGCAATGGGGAAAGGATTCCCTATTTAATAAGTGATGCTGGGAGAACTGGCTAGCCATATGCAGAAAATTGAAGCTGGACCCCTTCCTTACACCTTATACAAAAATTAACTCAAGATGGATTAAAAACCTAAATCTAAACCCCAAAACTATAAAAACCCTAGAAGAAAATCTAGGTAATACCATTCAGGGAATAGGCATGGGCAAATATTTCATGATGAAATCACCAAAAGTAATTGCTACAAAAGCAAAAATTGACAAATAGGACTTAATTAAACTAAAGAGCTTCTGCAGAGCAAAATAAACTATCATCAGAGGATGGGCACAGTGGCTCATGCCTGTAATCCCTGCACTCTGGGAGGCTGAGGTGGGTGGATCATGAGGTCAGGAGTTTCAGACCAGCCTGGCCAATGTGGTGAAACCCCATCTCCACTAAAGATACAAAAAATTAGCCGGGCATGGTGGTGCACACCTGTAATCCCAGCTACTTGGGAGGCTGAAGCAGGAGAATCGCTTGAACCTGGGAGGCAGAGGTTGCAGTGAGCCGAGATTCTGCAATTGTACTCCAGCTTGGGCAACAGGGCAAGACCCCATCTCAAAAAAAAAAAAAAAAAAAAAAGGAAACTATTACCAGAGCGAACAGGCAACCTACGGAGTGGGAGAAAATTTTTGTAATCTATTTATCTGACAAAGGTCTAATATACAGAATCTACAAGGAACTTAAACACATTTACAAGAAAAAAAAAACAAACTCCTCCATTAAAAAGAGGGCAAAGTATATGAAAAAGACACTTCTCAAAAGAAGACATTCATGCAACTAACAAACATGAAAAAAAGCTCAACATCACTGATCATTAGAGGAATGCAGATCAAAATCACAATGAGATATCATCTCATGCCAGTCAGAATGGTGATTATTAAAAAGTCAAGAAACAACAGATGCTGGCGTGGCTGTGGAGAAATAGGAACGCTTTTACACTGTTCGTGGGAATGTAAATTAGTTCAACCACTGTGGAAGACAGTGCGGTGATTCTTCAAAGATCTAGAAACAGAAATACCATTTGACCCAGCAATCCCATTACTGGGTATATAACCAAAGGAATATAAATAATTCTGTTACAAAGATACATGCACACGTATGTTCATTGCAGCAAAGACATGGAATCAACCCAAATGCCCATCGATGATAGACTGGATAAAGAAAATGTGGTATGTGTATACCATGGAATACTATGAAGCCATAAAAAGGAATGAAATCGTGTCCCTTGCAGGGATATGGATGGAGCTGGAAGCCATTATCCTCAGCAAACTAATGCAGGAACAGAAAAATCAAATACCATATGTTCTCACTTATAAGTGGGAACTGAACAATGAGAACACATGGACACAGAGGGGGGAACAATACACATTGGGGCCTGTCAGGGGGTGGGGTGGGTGGAGGGAGAGCATTGGGAAAAATAGCTAATGCAGCTGGGCTTAATACCTAGGTGATGTGTTGATTGGTGCAGCAAACCACCATGGCACACGTTTACCTATGTAAAAAACCTACACATCCTGCATATGTACTCTGGAACTTAAAATTTTAAAAGTGTGACTATAGATATAAATATGTAAGTATAGATGATATAAACATATTGATATGGGTGGCAAGGTAGGAAAATATTAGTTTCATTTGTAAATTTAAAAAAGCAATACACATACACAGAGAGAGGATTCAGCCTAGGGTTCAACAAATTAGTGTGGTTTATTCCAGGCTGAGGTCAAGGCTTGCTGTGGCTCAAGTGCCTAAAGTTTATTTCCCAGGAAAAATAAAGTGGAGATTTAAAAGCTGTGGTCAGAAAGGATAACTTTTTTTTCCTTTCTTTTGAGACAGAGTCTCACTCTGTCACCCAGGCTGGAGTGCAATGGTGTAATCTCAGCTCACTGCAACCTCTGCCTCCTGGGTTCAAGCAATTCTCCTGCCTCAGCCTCCTGAGAAGATGGGATTACAGGCGTCTGCCACCACACGCAGTTAATTTTTGTATTTGTAGTAGAGATGGGGTTCCACCATATTGGCCAGGTTGGTCTTGAACTCCTGACCTCAGGTCATCCACCCACCTCGGCCTCCCAAAGTGCTGGGATTACAGGCATGAGCCACCAAGCCCGGCCAGAACATTTTTGTAATTAGCAAAAGTGAAGGTGAATTGCAGTTGATAGACTGCATGAACAATATTTGGCAAGCTTGATAAAATTGTGGAATATGAACACTTTATTGATGACAATTTACATCAGATCTTATAAATATTTAAAATGTTGATATTTTATCTTTTATTCTATAACTTACTTTTTTTTCTAAACAAGTGAAATGTTTGTTTGTATAGACGTGTGAACATGAAGTTCCTTTTGTATTGCTATAGCATCCAATTGTTTGTTTATTGGTTAAAAATGATCATGTTCAACCCCATTGAAGTGAAGGGGGCAGAAAGATGCTGACCTCAGTAACTTTGGAAATGTTTTAGTGTGCAATACTAAAGGTGAAAAGAACTGAATTTAAGCACTGTACTGTAGTTGATAATATTGTTTCCCATGGGTCAATAATTCTGATACTCTTATAGATATATATTAGAATTAAATAATTGAGTAAATGAATGACAAATGTTGGAAACAAGATTTCTCTTTTTTGGGGTGAAACTCTACAGATAAGCAAGGGAATTAGAAGAATAGAATGATTCATGTGGTAAAGAATTACAGTTGGAGAGATCAGTAGGAATTCATGTCTAGCTTAATATAGATGTAAATGGTTACACATAGAAATATTTATAGATACGTTTTATATGCAGGTGAGTATACATTCATATATTTCCTTGCTTCTTGAGGTGAAAGTACCTGAATGAAACAACACCCAGTAGCATCTAGCACACCTAGCTCCCAGATCTCAGTTTTTGATGCCATTCTTCAGTAAAAGGAAGCAAGGCTCCTTGGAGAAATGGCTATCAAGGACTGGGGCAGAAAATATACAAGATGAAACTGGATCATCTTGTAGTGCTTGAAAGTAAGGAAGTGTTGTTTTTGTTGTTGTTTTAAAAAGCATTGATAGCAATATGTCAAAAGGACCACAGAAGAGTTCTCTGTGTGTGAAAGAGCTCCCAATGACAAAACTGGAATGATTATTTAATTGATACATATTAGATATACATATTTTGGGGGTACATGTGATAATTTGATACATCCATATAATCAAATCAGGATAATCAGATACCATCACCTTAAATATGTATCTTTTCTTTACACTAGGAACACAGTTTGAACAACAAAATAAATAAAATGATGGTGGATTATAAAACAAAGTATACTTGTATAAATAAATTGCTGAATAAATAAATAAATAGGGAAGATAAGGCAAATATCCCGTGTTGAAGAATTCCAAATAATTGATGTAGATACTGTGTTCTCAAGGAGGGGGGCATACATTTTCACTCCTAAGTGTGGGCTGCTCATAGTGACTTCCTTACAAAGAGCACAGTGTGGTAAAGGGACGGGGTGAAGGGTAACCTTACAGTGGAGAAATCTGACAAACACGCCTGCAGTCATCAAGGTCAGCATCAACAGTGAAAAGTCATGTTGATAGTATGTTCCCTTGATACGTGATGAAAATGGCATGTTACCTTCAGGGTCCTTCTCCTCAAAACCCGTAACCCCAGTCTAATCATGAGAAAAGTGTAGAATTCCAATAGAGGGGCATCCTACAAACTACTTGACCAATGTGCCTCAAAATTATTAACGTCAGAAAAAAAGAAAGTCTGAGAAACTGTCACATCCAAGAGGAGCCTAAGGGAACATGGTGACTAAGTGTAATGTGATATTCTGGATGGGATTCTAGCACCTAAATAGGACATTAGGTAAAAATAAGGAAATCTGAGTAAAGCATGGATGTTAGCTAATAATAATAATGTATCAATATTGGTTCATTAATTGTAAAATTTAAGATGATAGCCATGGGGGAAAGTCAGTACAGGCATATGGGAATTCTACTGTCTTCTCAACTGTTCTGAAACTCTAAAACTGTTCTTAAAAAATTAAGTCTATTGTTAAAAAGTCAAACAAAATGATACAGGCTATAAGCTGGATAAAAATTCAAGGCTATGGACATACACAGAAGAAATATTAACATTGATTTGACTTATTAATAGCAAAGGTATTTAATTTTCAGAAAAGATTTTCAGTTGACCAACTTAAACACTTCATTCTCCAAGCATGATCTACACAGTTTGAGAAATATAATAAGAGAAATTCATAAGGTTTTTTCAGCATTGCAATAATCACCTTAGGTCTTACTTGCCTGTTTAATCCTTACAATAGCTCTAGGAGGAATATGCTATCGCCATTTTAAAGATGAAGAAATTGCAGTTTAGTCGATTGCCCAGGTTTGGACAGTTAGTAAACAGTAAACAAAGATTTGCACTTGGGAAGTATGAATCCTGTACCCACAGTCTTAACCCCATGCTGCACACGTACCAACATTAATAGCTGAAAATATTCCCAATAACTGAGTTGACTGACTTGCTATATGCTGTTATCAGCAACATAATAGTTAGAAATTGGTGGCAGCTGTTATGAATAATGACTTTTGTTTTAGACAAGTTGATCTGTAGATTATTTTTCTGGCAGAAATTTGAAACCAGAGAACTATTGATTATTGGATATCCTATGAGTTTTTTTTTTTTTTTTTTTTAATAGAGACGGAGTCTCACTTTGTTGCCCAGGCTGGTCTTAAACCCCTGGGCTGAAGCAATGCACACCCTTCAGCCTCCCAAAGTACTAGGATTACAGGTGTGAGTCACCACACCTGACTATTTTTTTTAAATCATGAAATGTGTGAAAAAATTACCATGTCAGTATAAATTCTCTTCATACCAGAATTTGGCATAGTGTAGAAACAGGTTATTATTGAACTTAGAACATCAGGTTTTTGCCTGAAAAATTATTTCTACTTATCAAGAGATGTTCTTGAATGGAAGTGAACATTATGTCCAAGGCACTGATCTTTCATAAAAATAAACTGGAGAAAAATGCTGTTTTGAAAATAAGGACATTGACCTCACCATTGGCTACTCTTAATGTGCTATGTGTGAAATTCTGATTAAAGTATGACAACATTTCAAAAATGTTGCTTAACCTAGTATACACTTTCAAGATACAACTTTGACTGAGGAAGACTCAGTCTAGCAAAAGTATTTTCTATAATGTGAACACGACTTTCAGACCAAGATGGTGATGGTACCATCAATATTTTGCCTTAAGAAACTTAAGAACGTAATACAAAAAATATAAATGTACTCCTTTTAAGGGAAAGCCACCAGCAATTTCTAAACTTAAAGCAGGAAGATGAAAGGATAAAATAAATTGTGCCTTATATTCTACAATTCTAGAAGAAACATGAGCTCGACTCCAGTGTTGCACACAGTCATGCCAGTGTGATCTGGGGAAGAATCCCGAGGCTCCAACCCTGGGCTCCAAGTTTTGATCCCTCGGCATTGGGTACAGGAGGGGGATTGATGCTGCTGATGTGGGATTTCCTGGACTCTGACTTCACCAACTCATCACATATCATCATTATCTTCCAGTCTCTCCTCTCTGAGTCCTTTCCTTCAGCTGTTGCACCATTTCTACTTTGTTCAGAGGGATAATGCTGGAAAGTATAGGATGTCAAGTTCACTCTGCTTTTATTTTTTATTCCTTTTGGCAGACAGTTCACAGCTGTGTGAAGATGGGAATGGAGGAGGCAGGGTAGGCAGTGGGTGACGCAGCCACAGCTTGGGTTCTCTGCAGCCCTGGCACAGAAGATAGGAACACCCATGGGGGATGCAGCCACCATGATGTCTTCCCACACAAGGAGTGCCAAGTGCTTTTCTCACGCTTTTCTGGATTGTTCCATGGTGGATGAGTCAGCAGGAGTGAGATGGAGCCGCAGAGTGGAGGGGTATCTGGTAAGGCCCAGAGGGAGGATCCCCTGTCCCCAACATTTCAATGATATCAGGTGACAGCAGTGATTCTCTTAGCACCTGGTCTGCTTTGTCCCAGGCCAGGATATCATTGTACATATTCTCAGCTGGGTGAGCACCAATAGAGGACAGGGAGAGTCTTGTGGAAGTTCTCTCTAAGCCTGTGGCTCTTTTCTTCTTCAACAAGATGTGCCACCTCTTTGTTCCAGCAAGTAGGAAGAATAGTCTGGGCCTCTTTGCATACAAGACTGTGATACGAATGCACCATCACAGGCCCCACAGGGGAGCTGTCCATTTCCCCACACAGCTGCTAGGAGCTCTTTCCCATGCTCCCAACCTTTTCTGCCTTTATCTGATATTTGTGAGTACAGTTGTAGAAAAGGGAAGTGCTTTGATAGTCAGCAAGTGTCAGCAGGTTGAGGATTCTGTAAAGGCATCTTGGAAAATCAAGGAAGGAGACACATGCTTAATTCCCATGCCCTGTTACCCTGGCCTCCAGCAAAGCCTACCCTCGTATCAGAGAGGCCCATTGTAGATAAATATGGGCTGCCAAAAGCAAGACAAGCCTCGGGCAAACTGCCCAACAGATGGTTCAACTCTGTGTGTACCAGCCAAGGGCCAATGTGTCAGACAGTAGCTTCTGTTTGTGCCTTAAGTCAGAGTGTGAATGTAAGATAATTCTGGGATGGCAGGGATCCCACATTTATGGATGTGGGATGGTTTAGTTCCAGCCAAGAAAAACTTAGGACATCCTCTTTCAGGAGTTTGAATGCATGGCTTTCTCTGCCGCCTTCTCAAAGCCTTGGCCACTGGAGCTGAGTGGTGAGAAGGGTGAAGGGCTTTAGACAGGAGGGAAGGAATGTCCTTGCATGGCTCAGAGGATGGGGACCCTAGCCAAGATCTTGGTGCTTTGGCCTGCAGGCAGCATTAGAAGCCAGCCCAGGGAGCAGGGCAGTGGCCTTGTACAGAGGGCTTGAGATGGCTAAATTTATGTGTCAACCTGACTAGGCTAAGGGATACTCACACAGCGGGTAGAACATGATTCCTAGGTGTGTCTGTGAGGCTGTCCCCAAGAGGTTGGCATTGGACTCAGTGGATTGGGCAAACATCTGCTCTCACCCGTGTGGGTAGGCACCGTCCAATGAGGGCCCAAATAGAACAAAAAGGTGGAGGAAGGGTGAATTCGCTCCCTCTACTTGAGCTGGGACATTCGTCTTCTCCTTGGACATCTGTGCCCTGGTTCTCAGGCCTTCAAATCCTGGGACTTACACCCGACCCCCTGTAAGTCCCCTGGGACGTACACAGACCCCCCCCACCCCCCGCTCCCCCAAGGCTACCCCAATTCTCACCCTGTTGGACTTGAACCAAATTACACCACTGGCTTTCCTGGTTCTCCGGCTTGCAGCCAGCAGATGGGAGTACTTCTCGGTCTCCATAACCACATGAGCCAATTCCTATAATAAATCTCCTCATAGCTATTGATCTATAACTATTTATTCTCTGGGAAACCTTTACTAATACAGGGCTCTTGTTTCCCTCAGGTTCCTTAGATCCTGGGATGAGGAGGTTGACCAGAAGGTGGGCTTGGGAAGGTAGCCTGGGGTGCAAATCCTCTTGGCTCTTCAGCTTGGCAGGTTAGTTAACATTCAGAAGCCTTCATCCCCCATCCACAAAATGGGCATGTCCAACTCAGAAGCTGCCTTGAAGAAAGGGTCTACCCAGCATGGTGCGTGGAGCCTAAGCAATCAGTACTTCAGGACTTTACCCTGCCCCTTTCCAATAACTGCTGCTGTCGCCCTCACAGGATGTCACCCTCAGTGTCTGAAAGCTGGGTTTGATGCGTCTGGAAAAGCGTCCCTCACAGGCGTCGTTGCTGGGAGCCCCTGGTGCCGCCAGCAGCTAGCAGGGAGCATGTCCTCTGCCTGCTCACTTCTGACCCTTCTCTCGCTGCACGGATGAGGACCTTAGGACAGAATGGCTCTAAACCCGCTCCTGTCCACGGTGTGAGCATTTCCTGATGTGAAAGCTTCAACCGCAGTCTCAACATTGAGCTCTTCCAAGGCATAAAATAATCAGTTAAAATTATTACGTGTTATAAAGATGCTGGCCCCAGAGAAGAGTGAGACCCGGAACACAGTGCAGCTGGGAGCAGCCTGGGCTGCGCAGAAGGCTCAGATCTGGCGACGGCCCTTGCCAGTGACTGTGACCTGGGGTGTCTTAGAGACTCTGAGTCTCAGCTTCTCCATATATAAGATGAGAAGAACCAGCCTCAGAACAATATTCTATAGCTTCAAACTTGCCTGAGAACCAGCCTCAGGCAAGGTTGTTTGTGCATTAGTGAAATCAGACGTATTAAATAAAGTACCACATTGATCATGGAGTTGTTGAATAACCAAGAACACACCTATCTGTCTCCAAAAAATAAATGTTGAAAATGATGAGGGTGTGACTCTACACTGGGAAGGGAAATAGGGTGCTTGCATGAGAGTCTTGAGGCATGGGACAGAGGAGGAATCCGGGATAGTTCCGTAAGAAAATGTGCTTGCACTATGGTTTCTTTGTGGAGGCTCTTGTGTGCTGGGAGGCTGGCTGGGATGGGGAGTTGGTGGCAGAGAATAGTGTCTGTTTTCTTTCTCCTAAGTGGAGAATTCTGCAACAGAGGGCTGGGGTCATTAGGAAGCAGTGGGCAGGTAGGGACAGGCATTGGAGTGGACTAGCACTGGTTCCCCTGAAGCTCTCTGGGGTAGAGGTGAAGGAGCTTCTAGGGCAAAGTTTGCCAGTTAAAGAGGAGCCATGGTTTGGGCTGCTCTCTGAAATGGAGAATTTTTGTGTGTGCCTGGAGTGTTTCTATTTGAGAGGTGGGAAGGTGAATTATTTACCAGTAAGTTTATCCTTCTCTCCTCAGATTCTGCAAAACTTTCAGACCCATAAACAAATTAGAGATTGCTTTTCTCCTCTTGCTTAACCTAAATTTCTTTGTGGAAGCCAAAGGAAAATATGAGTAATTTTCTAATATATTCAGTTACAGAGACAACAAAGAGAAATATTCAAGAAAAAAAAAACCCTGAGGTGCTACTGACTTCGTGTATGTCTTAGCTGTAGACAGAATTGGGATTTCCTAATATGGGTTTGTTCCAGTACAGCCCCTCAGAAAGATTTTCATCAGCAAAACACACATTGGAGGAGCAGCTGCTGTGCAGTTGTCTCCTTTAAACCATTTTCTCACTTCATTGCTAATTTTCACAGCACCTTTCTTCTAACAGTTCTACATTTTTGATCTGCAAACAACCTGGGATTATTTCTTTCCCTCTTGGTAAATAAAAGAAATTTAAAGTCAATTCTAGAGTGGGTTAGATTGGTTTATTCCAGGTCCCTTTAAAAGAAGTCTCTGTTAAAGGGTAAGCCACAAATACAATAAATGGAGAACTGCCTGGTTAACCGAGGGCTGATTCCCAGAGATGATGCAACCAGGGGGAGCTTCCTGAGCAACGTAGCTTAACTCCCTGCCAAGGTAACCTCAGTTTTCTAACAATAAGTAAAATGTTTCTACTCATATCATAGGCACCCTGCAACAACACGGCCCTTTTCTCTCTGCCATGCAAAAAAGCATCAAGAAAGTAAGAAGGGGCATTTTTGAGAACAAACTAGGAATCTTAGCATAATGCCTTCTCTCTAATTATGCTGGAAACAGGCTTTGAAAAAGAAAAAAAAACTGAGGAGAAGATCATTACATAGAATTCAACTAAAAATGGCTTTTGATATTCTGTAGCTTCAAAGCATTTGTCTTGGGTATATGTTCTCATGGTTTTTGTTTGAAAGAGTTTAAGGTAAATTTGAATGTCCCATTCCTCTGAGAACTCAGAGAAAGCCAGGTTGATTAAGAAGTAATTAAGAAGTTGTGTGCAGTGGCTCACACCTGCAATTCCAGCACTTTGGGAAGCCGAGGTGGGCCAATCACCCGAGGTCAGGAGTTCGAGACCAGCCTGGCCAATATGGTGAAACCAAGCCTCTACTAAAAATACAAAAATTAGCCAGGCGTGGTAGTGCATGCCTGTAATCCCAACTACTTGGGAGGCTGAGGCAGGAGAATCGCTTGAACCTGGGAGGCAGAGGTTGCAGTGAGCTGAGATGGTGCCATTGCACTCCAGCTTGGGCTACAGAGCAAGACTCCATCTCACGGAAAAAAAAAAAAAGTAATTAAGGCCAGATTCAAGCTTACTTCTTAGGGAAAAAAAAGAGGTAATTAAGAACAGGTAGACATTTTAGATAAACTAGCTAATTAGCATTCATAGTCCCTTAAGTTTTGCTCTAATAGTCTGTTATTTTTTGCAAGTACATGATGTGCATGTGTAGATATAGTAGTTTATCATTAAGCCTCGCCTTATGATTATTAAATATGATACTTTGCTCTTTTAATACTTGCAGTTCCCATTTTTAATGTGCAACCAAGTGCACAATTTTCCTTTGGTACCTGGGAATCTGTTTAATGGAAACTCTGCTATTTTTCCCTAAGTCTCTTTTAGTCACACAAAGGTAATTCACCTGAATTTTCAGTAAATCTCATGGGAGAAAAGAATCAACTTTGGTAGTTCTCAACCTAATTTTTTTTTACCCCAACCCAGTTTTTGTTCAGCCTCCACTGCATTTACTAAGTAGAGTAGCAGCTGTGGAACTATTGCATTCTTTGTACTGAAAATATACTATTGAAAGGAGACAGAACTTGATCTGTAGAAAAAGGGAAATCATTCTTTGGGTATGGAGGCCAAAGGAATTTCAAGGACTACAACCTGCTATTAAACTGCTATGTAGAAGAGAAGAAAAAGTATTAAACAGAACCCAGAGACACTCAAATTTAGGAACCAGCATTGACCTTACCCTACAATTACTCCCCAATGAGGAGTGATGAGTGGCAAATGACAGTCCCTGGACTAGGAGAAAGAGGCAGGTTCAAGACATAGGCTCCCTTATCCTGGGCAGATCACATAAAGCTTTGGTATCCTCATCTCTAAAACATTTACTTTTTTTTTTTTTTTTTTTTTTTTGAGACAGGATCTTACTCTGTCACCCAGGCTGGAGTGCAGTGGTGGGATATCTGCTCACTGCAACCTTCACCTCCCAGGCTCAAGCTGTTCTCCTGCCTCAGCCTCCTGAGTAGCTAGGAGTACACGCACCTGCCACCATGCCTGGCTAATTTTTGTGTTTTTTTAGTATAGACAGGTTTTCAGCATGTTGGCCAGGCTGGTCTCAAACTCCTGACCTCTGCCCACCTCAGCCTCCCAAAGTGCTGAGATTATAGGCATGAGCCACCGTGCCTGGACTAATACTCACTATTCTGTCTCCCTCACTTTACGGGGTTGCTATGAGGTTTAGTGAGTTCAGGTATGTGACTCTAGAGGGGGCTGAGTATGTATAAGGTAAGGACCATGTTCTCTATGACCTTTGCATCCTCCCATCACAGGTTTTGTGGAACTGTACTCTAGCTCTGTGATGGCACACGTGGAATGAAATAAATATACACGATATAGAAAAACACAAATGAATGTAAGACACATTTGCCGGTTCAGATTAATGGGAAGAGGCTTAGTTCTCATCTCCTTCCCCCAAATGACGTTACAGGGTTGCTTAGACTCAGTGGTGTGCTGGAGTGGGCTCCTACCAGCTGGAAAGAACCAGTTCAATACATCTCTTCTCAACTCCAGGTTCAGAGTTGTCAAGTTGGTAACTTGAAATTGGCCATGCTGGAAGTATTTACAGCATGAAAATTGGCAGGCGCTACATATTATAGCTTTTTGTTTGTTTCAGAGAACGAATTGTTAAATATTTACCGGCACTCCACTGTTTAGATTTTTCCATTGCTTGTAAGTAATTTTGGTTTGATTTTATAGACTACGGTATCCATGAGTATTATGGTTTTAGGGGATATGGCGTGAGCTGAAAACTAAAAGAAAAGCTCCATTCATTTACTACTCACAAATGCATCTTTGCCAATTCCCACAGGCAGCATGGAGACAGACATGGTCTTAGGTCCATTCGCATTAGTCACCCAGCACAGAGACTGTGGACTGTAGTGCGTGCTTTGAGTCTGGTGAAGGCCTCCTAAAATCACAACTCTGAGAGGAGATTTGAAGCTAAGAGACCTAGGTTCAGGTTCCTTCTCAGCCATTACCAACTGTGTGATCTTTGTCAAATGACCTGATTTCTGTCATTTGAGCTGATTTCTTTGGATTGTTCATTTGTAACTTAGGATAAATACCTACTTCATAGACTTGTTGGAATAAATGGGATATTGCACAAAAAACACTTAGCATGTGGCCTGGCCTATAGTGACCTCTAAATAAAAGAAGGGCAGCTATCCATCAAATCACCATTGTCATCACCATGCTTGTCATCAGGAAGGGATCATGGGTAGTCACTATGCATAACTGTCCGTGAAAAGGCCTTCTAAGGTCACAGGTGACTGAACTATGGTTTACTTCACCTTTTTTTTCTTTTTTGAGACAGTCTCACTCTCACCTAGGCTGGAATACAGTGGCATGATCTCGGCTCACTGCAACATCTGCCTCCCGGGTTCAAGCAATTTTCCTGCCTCAGTCTCCTGAGTAGCTGGAATTATAGGCGCCCACTACCACGCCCAGCTAATTTTTGTATTTTTAGTAGAGACAGGGTTTTACCCTGTTGGCCAGGCTGGTCTCGAACTCCTGACCTCAGGTGATCCTCCCCACTTGGCCTCCCAGAGTGCTGGGATTACAGGTGTGAGCCACCACACCTGGCCTACTCCATCTTTATAAAACCCTGATAATCTTAGATTATCTACTGGAGCCAAGAAATCTCTTTAGGCTTTCTTTTCCCATGATAAAGCCCTATAAAACAACCAGGTCAAACAACAGGCCAAGTATTAACATTTTATAGGTTTAAAAATATCATTCAATTAATTTTAAAACCATCACATCTCACTGTTGCCTGAGAAATAGGAAACAGGAACAGAAGGAAGAGACCAAAATATTACCTCATTACTAAGATGAAGGGTGTAGTTTAGTGCAAGAACCACATGGGCCTGCTTAATAGGACCTCAGAATTGGACAGACTTGATCCCCTATCTCAGGCAGTGCTAACCAGGAGCTCATTCATGGAGGAGAGGCAGAGAATGTGTACTCCCAGAAGCAGCAGCTTCCAGAAAAAGAGGGAGGAGCCAAGCAGAGCATGCCCACATCAATCTTCCAGCGTTTAATAGCTATAGAAGTTACTCAACCTCCCTTGGAAGGATAGAAGCTAGCATTATCTTTCTTAAATATGACACCTCTTATCTTTTTGTTCCCTTGACACTTGAGGAGGGAGGCCAAGGGTTGATTATGCAAGCAAGTTTGTGCATTTTGCACATTTATTAAGTTACGCTTTTGAGGAAATTAAAAGATCACAAGTGCTTCAATTTTCTGTGACCCTTTTAGTTACTTATTTCAAAACGTGCTCAGTGGGAAATGCCTATGTGTTCTCCACAGCGCTCCCATGTGGGGATATGTCCTCAGTCGAAAGATATTCCTCAGTCCTAGGAGTTCACAGTTGCATGGTCTAAACAAGTGTATTAACTCATCATTACAAGACCAAGTGAAAAATGCTATTCTGAAGTATGACAAAGGGGCTATGGGAGGATATTTTATCTAGAACATCTGAAAAGACTTTTCAAGGGAAGTCTTTAAGGATTAGCAGGCTTTTGCCCATGAGAGCTTTTTATAGCTTCTAAATGGATGGTGATACAGATACACTCCAACATTTTTCTCTATAGGTGTGTTCCACTGGAAGTTGTAGGGGAGAGCTCCTTTTAATGTCTCTTTACCTTACATCTCAGCCCCGTGTCCTACTCCATTTGTCTTCTGATAGCCAGTTATAGATAAACTATCAACACTCCACACTCTGTGGCTGCCAAAGCATTTGAATGAAAAACCATTTTGGGAACCTAAAATGAGTCATGGAGGCTTCTATTTTGCCTACGTTGTGCCTATCAAAGTGGTTTCCAATCCTTTAGTGCAAGGTTCCTCAACCCCCATGCTGTGGACGAGTACTGGTCTGTAGCCTGTTAGGAACTAGGCCACACAGCAGGAGGTGAGTGGTGGGCAAGCGAGCATTACCACCTGAGCTCCTCCTCCTGTCAGATCAGCAGCAGCATTAGATTCTCATAGGAGCACGAACCCTATGGTGAACTGAGCATGCGAGGGATCTAGGTTGCACGCTCCTTATAACCTAACTAATGCCTGATGATCTGAGATGGAACAATTTCATCCCCAGACCATCCTTCCTATCCCCGATCCCCGCCCCCATCCCAGTCCATGGAAAAACTGCCTTCCACGAAATCAGTCCCTGGGGCCAAAAAGACTGGGAACAACTGCTTTAGTTCATTTGACTCTTCATTTCCCCAGTAACACAGGCAAGACTGACATCCATCTGCAACCCCCAATGCCATGCTGCACAGCTCCAGGGTGCCATTTACATCATAGTCTGTGTTGTGTTGGGCAGTGCCACCATGGATTCCTGACCAAGGAAAACACTTTCCTTTGTCTTTGCCACCCAAACCATCCCCCAGAGCCCCATGCTGCCCTTCCATCCTCATCCAGGATGATTCCATGACCCCTACCCCTACTCTTTCACCAGTTCCCATACTCCAGACCCTCTCTAGGAAAATCCATCTTTCTACTGTTCCATTGTTTAGGACCCAACTCTCTGTAAGAGACGAATGAATGCATGTCAAGGGATTAGTGAGTTATTAGCAAGTTGGTCCCTTTCAGATTAATCTGGTATTTTACTTGAGCCTTCCTGGAGGCTGGACTTTAACCCAGAGAAATGAGTGAAGAGGAAATTCCAGTTTGGGAACTGATAGCCTAGGCAGGGGTGATGGTGGAGATATTTTGGCATAGGAGGGTATTTAGGGCAACTGTAGCCTCTGATTTTACATAGTCATAGAGAGGCTGCTGCCTTGCTTCAGGTAATAACCCCACATTCCCACCAAAGGCAGGACTCTGGTCTCAGCCCCGCCTGGACAGGAGACTTGGACATTTAGCAGGATTATAGTTTAGGTCTCCTTATCAGGAGATGAAGGTGTATTTGCAAACGTATTGAATACACACACACAGAGACACTGACAAAAAGATGAACCTGACTTTTTCTAATTAATCATGTCCACATGGATGTGGTTCAAATGCTGGTAGAAGCGTAAAAGAGTGATATGATTTTTGCCTTTGAAGGTGGGTTTAATTGGTTATTTGTGCTGAGTTTGGATTGCAGGGGAAATAAAACTTGGATTTTTATCTGCATATGATTTTAGTCTCTACATATTACAATAAAATGTTGGGCTTTGTCTTTTTTTTTTCCTTTCCCATCTTTTGCAGACAAGTTGAAAATGATGCGAAGAAAGCTCTTAAATGATCTTTCCAATTTTCAGTCATCATATTTCCACAATTCTATACCAAAAATAGATCTGGATCTTACTTTTCTTAAGGTCTGGCTTTAAATTAAAATATCTTGAAAGGCTTATAATAAAAAACCACAGTCTCCTGCCTCCAAGTTCTGCTCCCCAGAAACATTTGCTTTTAACTTTTTTCATTTCTTCTGGTTGTTTCCCGCATTAAAAAAAAATAACATAATTGAGTCACAATTTTATGATTTGTCCACGTTAAACTCTATTAGCTCCCTGTTATGCCACGTGAGGAGTTAGCTTTATAAATCCCCCAATCCCTTCTCCTCAAGGTAGTTACATTAATATCCTCTTTTAAATTATTTGTCAATATTTAGGTTATTATGATTTTTAAAATATTGTTTATGGCAAAGTTCTCAGTACACTATGAAAGCATTACCTTTCTTAGGTAGCTTCAGAAAAGTAGTTGTAATCATCGTTTTGAGTGGGATGTCAAGACCCTTGCTGATACAGACAGCTTCTCCAGAGAGAAAACCCCTCAACTGTTAAGGACATGCAGAGGCCTCAGGGCTGCTACACCAAGGGCTGATCTATCACTGTCGCTACGCTATGATCACTAGTTTGCATGCATAGCTCAAAGGAGGCTTGGTATGTCAGTTGTACCTAAGGAATGCTTTCTGTGTACATGCGGCCCATGCTTTAAATGTAGGCTGCAGGAGCAGGATGTATGCCCTTGGATGGGCATGGCTTTTGGAGTCAAGAAGACCAGAGTTTAAATTATCATGGTAGGCAGAATCCTTACCCCCCACAAGAGGTCCATGCCCCAGTCCCTGGAACCTGTGAGTATGTTATCTTACTTAGCAAAAGGGACTTTTTGCAAATGTCATTAAATTAAGAATCTGGAGATAGGGAGATTATCTTGGATTATTTGGGTGGGTCCCATGTAATCACAAGGGTCCTTGTGGGATCTTTATGGGACCAAGGAAAAGGGGGAGGCAGGAGAGTCAGAGAAGAAGATGTGATGACAGAATCAGAGACTGGAGTAACACACTTTGAAAATGGAGCCAAGAGCCAAGGAATGCAGGCAGCATCCAGAGGCTGGAAAAGGTGAGAAAATGGATTATCTTTTAGAGCCCCCAGAAAGAATACAGCCCTTCTAACCCCTTGGTCTCCCACTGCCCTAAGCCTCCACCTTCCATGACGAGGGACCCAACCTGAGAAACTGAAGCTCATTGCCAAAGAGCTGCACATGCAGCTGGTCTGGGAGTCAGAGACGCTGAGGGGTGACCCAGCAGGAGCTGCAGCAGCCACAACCAGGAGGCTGCACTTATGGACAGGTGAGCCAGCAGCTGAGTGATGCCGTGCACAGGCAGCAACAGCACACTGGTCCCCTAAGAGTACTGGGAATATGGCTGCCATTTCACTTCCATCTTCCAAATCTCTCAGGACATCTCCTGTGGCCATGCTCACTTGCACCTGTGCAAGGAAGGGAATTCTGGAAAACCTACTTCCAGCTAGGTTAGGTTGACACAATCCAGATCTACCCTTCTTGTGTGCAGGATTCTTCTCAACACAATGCAATGTGGTGCTCAGCAACAGTTCTTCCATGTTCTGGATAGCATAAAAGAAGTTAAGACTGGAGCTCTGTTTTCAAATTCTCACATGCTGTCTGTATTAGTTTCCTTGGCTACCATGACAAAATGTCAAAGACTGGGTGGCTTAAACAACAGAATCTGTTTCCTCACAGTTCTGGAGGCTGGAAGTCCATGACCAAGGTGTCAGCAGGTTTGGTTTCTCTGAGGCGTCTCTCCTTGGCTTGCAGATGGCTGCCTTCTTGCTGTGTCTTCATATGGTTGTCCCTCTATGTGTGTTTCTGGTGTCTCTCTATGTGTCTAAATGCCCTCTTCTTTTATTTATTTACTTATTTTTTGAAACAGGGTCTAGCTCTGTCACCCAGGCTGTAGTGCAGAGGTGTGATCATGGCTCCCTTGCAGCTTTGACCTCCCAGGCACAAGCAATCCTCCCACTTCAGCCTCCCGAGTAGCTGGGACCACAGGTGTGGGCCAGTATGCCCAGCTATTTTTTGTATTTTTTATAGAGATAGGGTTTTGCCACTTTGCCCAGGCTGAGCTCAAGCAATTCACCCGCCTTGGCCTCCCAAAGTGCTGGGATTACAGGCATGAGCCACCATGCCCAGTTTTGAATGGCCTCATCTTATAAAGATGGCAGTCAGTTTGATTCGGGTCTGCCCTAACACCCTCATTTTAACTTCATTACCTCCTTAAATGTCCTGTCTCTAAATACGGTCATATTCTGAGGTACTGAGATTAGGGTTTCAACATACATAAGGATTTTGGGGAGACACACTTCAGCCCATAACGCTGTCCAATAAGCCAAGACTTACAAATAGGGTGATCACACACTCCAATTTGCCCACAACAGCCCTAGTTTTCACCTGTTGTTCTGGTAGAATTTTTAAAAAAATGTTTTATTTCAATAGCTTTTGGGGTACAAATGGTTATTTTGTTACATGAATGAATTATGTAGTGGTGAATTCTGAGATTTTTAGTGCCCCCATCACCCAAGTAGTGTACACTGTAGCTAATGTGTAGTTTTTTTATCCCTAGCCCCTCATTCCACCCTCCAGCTTCTGAGTCTCTAAAGTCCGTTATATCACTCTGTACGCCTTTGTGTACTCATAGCTTAGCTCCCACTTAAAAATGAGAACATATGTTTTTCAGTTTCCCACTCCTGTGTTACCTTACTTAGAATAATGGTATCTAGCTCCATTCAGGTTGCTGCAAAAGACATTATTTCATTCCTTTCGATGACCGAGTCGTATTCCAGGGTGCACATATGCCACATTTTCTTTACCCATTCATTAATTGATGGATACTTAGGTTGATTCCACAGCTTTGCAATTGTGAATTGCGCTGCTACAAACATACGTGTACAAATGTCTTCCTCTATAACAACTTCTTTTCCTTTGGGTAGATATCCAGTAGTGGGATTGCTGGATTGAATGGTAGATCTACTTTTTAGCTCTTTAAGGAATTTCTACACTGTTTTCCACAGAGGTTGTACTAATTTACATTCCTGCTAGCAGTGTATAAGCATTCCTTTTTCCCCACATCCACTCCAACATCTATTGTTTTCTGACTTTTTAATAATGGCCATTCTTGCAGGAGTAAGATGATATCTCATTGTGGGTTTAATGTGCATTTCTTTGATGATTAGTGATGCTGAGCATTTTTTCATGTTTGTTGACCATTCGTGTATCTTCTTTTGAGAAATGTCTATTCATGTCCTTTGTCCACTTTTTAATGGGGTTTTTTTTTTTTTTCTTGCTAATTTGTTTGAGTTACTTGTAGATTCTGGATACTAGTCCTTTGTCAGATGCATAGTTTGTAAATATTTTCTCCCATTCTATGGGTTGTCTGTTTACTCTGCTGATTATTTCTTTTGCTGTGCAGACACTTTTTAGTTTAATTAGGTTCCATCTATTTATTTTTCTTCTTGTTGCATTTGCTTTTGGGGTCTTAGTCATGAATTCTTGCGCCTAGGTCAATGTCTAGATGAGTTTTCCCAATGTTCTCTTCTAGAATTTTTAATGTCAGGTCTTGTATTTATGTCAGGTCTTTGATCCATCTTGAGTTGATTTTTGTATAAGGCAAGAGATAAGGATTCAGTTTTATTCTTCTACATGTGGCTTGCCACTTTTTCCACACCATTTATTAAATAGTATGTCCAGGCTGGGCGCGGTGGCTCATGCCTATAATCCCAGCACTTTGGGAGGCCGAGGTGGGTGGATCACCTGAGGTCAGGAGTTTGAGACCAGCCTGACCGACATAGAAAAACCCCATCTCTACTAAAAATACAAAATTAGCTGGGTGTGGTGGCACGTGCCTGTAATCCCAGCTAGTTGGGAGGCTGAGGCAGGAGGTTCGCTTGAACCCGGGAGGTAGAGGTTGCGGTGAGCCGAGATCACCCCATTGCACTCCAGCCTAGGCAACAAGAGCAAAACTCCATCCCAGAAAAAGTAAAAAATAAAATAAAAATAAAAATAAATAGTATGTCCATTCCTCTCAATTTATGTTTTTGCATGCTTTGTTGAAGATTGGTTAGTTGTACATATTTTGGCTTTATTTCTGGGTTCTCTATTCTGTTCCATTGGTCTATGTCTGACACAATTATTAATAGCATTCCCTTTCCCTCTTAAAAGCACCCAGGTCTGAAAGATAAATTGCGTGTTCACCCTGCATCGATGGAAAACAGTTCTTAACAGCTCAGAGTGAACCATGGTGGAAAGATCCTGTATCAGGAAACAGGGCTGCTGTTCTAACTTGGTCAGCAACTTGGGAAGACTTTGGACGAGTCCCTTCGCTTCTCTGGGCCTCATCCAGAAATGAGGGGTTGGAACCAGAGCCATTCCCTGATTCACTAGATCATTTATTCATTCAACAGATCCTTGTTGAGCTTCCTACTGTGTTTTGGATGTTATAATTTTGGCAGATTTCAATATTAATGAGAGAATGTTCCAGCTTCTCTCTGCTTTTGTCTGCTAAATGGAATTGTGGCTTGGTCCACTAGGTCTATTCCTCCACCTGTGGAAAACTAGAATATGTCGCTCTAAAATATACCTATTTTGCATAAGAATTGTTGAGCTGTAGGCAATTAAGAAGAAGCAGAGAAGGCCAGGCACTGTGGCTCATGCCTGTAATTCCAGCACTTTGGGAGGCCAAGGCGGGCAGATCACCTGATGTCAGGAGTTCGAGACCAGCCTAACCAACATGGTGACACCCATCTCTACTAAAAACACACACAAACATTAGCCAGGCATGGTAGCACACACCTGTAGTCCCAGTTACTCAGGAGGCTGAGGCAGGAGAATCATCTGAGCCCAGGAGGCAGAGGTTGTAGTGAGCTGAGATGGCACCACTGCACTCCAGCCTGGGTGACAGAGCGAGACTCCATCTCAAAAAAAAAAAAAAAAAAAAAAAAACAGCAGCAGATAAATGAAAGCTCTCTGGCCTTCCTCTAGTTTCCTAAAGCCAGACATAGATTTACAAAGACAAAAGATATTTCACCACTCACCCCCTCTTTACCAGGGAAAACAAGGTTAACCACTGAAGACAACTTTAGACTGTTATTGGTCTGAAGATGGTACCATAGGAATCTACACTAACAAGCTTTACCAGCTTGCCTTTATCTGCTATTTATTTGCCTTTCTACAATTTGCAGCTCCTAGAGACTTAGAGTCTTTCTTTTGTCTTGTCTCTTCCCTAAAACTTTACTATTCCTTGTTGAAGATGCTATATAAGCTAGAATTCGAAGTCACCTTTTTGAGTATTACTTATTCCTTGGGTATCTCCCATGTATATATGAAATATACATGACAATGAACTTCTGTTTGTTTTTCTCTTGTTAATCTGTCTTTTTTCACAGGGTCTGCTCCAAATAACTATTTATTTATTTATTTTTATTCATCAAATAAACACTCAGCTCTGTTGCCCAAGCTGGAGGACAATGATGTGATCATGGCTCACTGCAGCCTCAACCTCCTGGGCTCAAGTGATCCTCCCATCTCAGTACACCCCCACCCCTGCTCCCACCACCAGTAGCTGGAACTATAATAACTGCTTGCCACCACACCTGGCTAATTCCTTTTTATTTTTTTGTAGAGTGGGGTATCACTGTGTTTCCCAGTCTGGTCTCAAACTCCTGGACTCAAACAATCTTCCAGCCTTGGCCTCCCAACATGCTAGAATTACACGTGTGAACCACTGTGCCCAGCCCCAAATAAGAATTTATGGGGGTTGAAAAAAAAGATTATTTTTCTTCTCCTTCACCCCCATCCTCCAAGGGTTTGCACACTGGTTTTGAAGATAGGGGTAGGCAGGGAGAGGAGGAAGTAGGAGGACTATAGGAGTGAAACCAGGACAACCTATTTGGGAGAGGGTTGTTAAATAGAGTATCAGCAACCACCATATGCAGAGGGGCAGCCCACAGTAGAGGGAAAAGAGATTGGAAGAAGAACTGCTGAATACTTCAATCTCTTTTATGTGTTTGGAAAACACCAGGGGACCACTTAAATATTTGAATATTTGTTTTGTTTGCTTTGACTATGTTCTTTTAGCTGAGAGTCAAGACTGAATCATATAGATGCTGGAGATCCAAAGACAGGTAATGGTACATTTGGTCCTTCAGGAGCTTTGGGCCTAGTAAAAGTGGTGTTTTCTCAAATCCTTCCAGCTTGAGGAGCCCATGACCAGTGAACCAAAGAGTTTGTGGAATTCAGAGATGGGAAAGATAAATATGGCTGAAGGAATTTATTGGGAACCAAACTTGGTCATGAAAGACAGGCCAGATTTGGAGAGTCCAATTTCTTCTTCTCAGGTAGACTGAAATGGAGCACTTTGTACACACAAACGATCTGTTTCTGGTCCCCTAAGTGCTCATGAAGTTAATTATGATGCTTTTCACACCCCTACCCCATAATTTCTGGGAACAGTAAATCTCACCACACATAGTCCTATTTCCTTGGCAGCATCAGAGACAAGTGGCTCAACTTGGCAATTTACAAAGTATTGCTCTTGTAACATTTTCCACTTGGGCACATATGGCAGATAAACAGACATTACTTCTACTATTACTTTAAAATTATTTGGTCATGAAGGATGGAAACTTACAGACCATGACAGTACCTTTGTTACCGCGTTTTAGGGGAAATAAAATTCTTCTGGGGATACGTTAAGAAAAATAAACTAAAAATCTCCAGTAGTTAATGCATCTTTAAAGACGGAACGTGTCTATTTTGGCAAGGTGAATTTTTAACTTTATGTGTGAAATTACTTGCCTCCAGAGCAAGAGATTTTATGTTTGTGTCCTTATGAGGAATGAAAAATCAAAGTGGGAAACAGTTTTTGAAATAGTAAAAGCTAAAAACACTATTTCCCATTGCAAGAAGTAACCTCACCACTAGATCTTTAAATGAGTCAGAAGAAAATTAGCAAAACCAACAAAATGGGATTGGTAATGGATGCTAATAAGTTGTGCATTCTTAAATTTCTGGACAGTTCATTTTCCTTTTCATTAAAATGAACTTACATGGAGGACATGGGATGGGACTACTACAAGGAGAATAATATATTTAAATCATGAGTGTCCATGAGCTTCAGAGGGTCTTTTTCTCCAAGGTGAGAATTACAGAAGAAAGGAGATGAGACAGGTGCACAATACCCAAACTGTCACCTTTTCCAAAATTGTGCAGTATTAATCCTGCTTCAGGCACCTTGCTGGGCTCTTTCAGGCAAGCAGTTGAATTCTTTTTCAAATTATTCAGTTAATTCCTCAGTTTCTCTCTCTCTCTCTTTTTAAGTTTGCATCAGTTTCTCATGCTGCCTCCCTTTAGTTTGACTGGCTGCTGAAATCTTTAATTCAAAAATCACCTTCAAGTTGAGGCAGCTGTCATCTAGAACTCTAACAGTGACTGTGACATTTTCAAGAAATGAGAAGTGCTGTGTTGGGGGAAGGGTATCGTGTGCTAAGCAGAGACTTTATGCTGGTAGACATGCGAGGATAGTCCTAGGAGCATCCTCTCAGTGTTTCTTGGAAATGGCTTTTTAGGTCTGATTGTGAACATTTTGTGAGATTTTTCTATTTCATCAACACTTTGGTCCATCCGGGCAGAATATGTTTATGAAAACCAATTTGAACTACTTTCTTCCTTTTTTTTTTTTTTTTTTTTTTTTTTTTTGAGACGGAGTCTCGCCCTGGCTGGAGTGCAGTGGCGCCATCTCGGCTCACTGCAAGCTCCGCCTCCCGGGTTTACGCCATTCTCCTGCCTCAGCCTCCCGAGTAGCTGGGACTACAGGCGCCCGCCACCTCGCCCAGCTAGTTTTTTGTATTTTTTGTAGAGACGGGGTTTCACCAGGTTAGCCAGGATGGTCTCGATCTCCTGACCTCGTGATCCGCCCGTCTCGGCCTCCCAAAGTGGTGTCCAGAGTTTTTATTGAAGCTTCATTAGGTAGGCAGAATTGATTGAGTTACTGTCCACATAGTTGAATTCAATTTCTAGCCTCCCACCTCCCCAGAAATCCAAATCATTTCCAACGGGCCAAAGGCCCAACTCTCTGATCACCTCCTTGGTCTTTCTGGCTGGTCAGCCCCCACCCTGAATCCTCACTTTAGCATAAACTCAGGAGTGGTCCAACAGCCCATCCTGAATAACAAATATGCTCCTCTCACTTGCGGAATTCCACGGGTTTAGAGGGTCCCTCCCAGGAGCCAGTATTAACACCAGAGCTCTCTTTAGATGAAGCCAAATGACTTAATACGTAATGCTACTGGATTCTTCAAGGGCTTCTTTCTCCAGATGTTACATTTCCCGCTTTGAGGATGACTGGATGAATAGTATGTTTTTCACATTGCTTGAGAATCCACATCACCAGCGACAGACATCAAGTTCTCTAGTCTGTGGCAGTTATTTGCAAATATCTTCTCTCCTCTCTTTTTTACTTACTTGGGAGAATTGAATCTAGATATTTAAATATATGTGTTTACATATATAATATATGTATTTGTGTGGTGTGTGTTTGTGTGCATGTGACAGTCTGGCTCTGTTGTCCATGCTGGAGTGCAGTGACACAATCTCAGCTCATTGCAACCTCCGCCTTCTGATCTCAAGTCATCCTCCCACTTCAGTCTTCCAAGTAGCTGGCACGTGCTGCCCCGCCTGGCTAATTTTTGTATTTTTTGTAGAGATGGGGTTTTGCCATGTTTCCCAGGCTGGTCTTGAACTCCTGAGCTCTAGCCATCCACTTGCCTTGACCTTAGATCATATTTTCTAATTGTGGAGCAATGTCTCATTGTGGCCAGACAAGAGTTATCATATTTTATCCAGATAGGGAATTATAGGGAGCACTGGCCAGCATCCCAGTATGCTTGACTTTGTTAACCTCATGATCATATTCAGTGTTTGTTACTTTCTGTTTTTAAAACTCTTGCTTCTCACTGATTGGTTGACAGGGGTTTTGCTCCTCATCAGTAATTATTCTGGCAGGTGCTATGGGAGGCGATATGGGTGGGTGGCCAGAGTCTGGAATACAGCTTTGTGAGATTTCTCGTTGATAGTTCTGTGGGAAAGAAAACACCTGGGCTTCCACCTCTTCATTGCAACTAACCCACCGCATGACCTTTACTGGGTCACTCTACTGCTCTGCACTTTGGTTTTCCAAAGTGTACAATGGGCATTTGACCAAATTGGCCATATAACCACTCAGGTTTCTAAATAGCGAGTGAACCAGTTACGGGTTTTTGGTTGCAAGCAATAGAAACTGACTCTGGCTAATTCCAAGAAACTTATTAGGAGGCCACAGAGCAGTTAACGGGGGAGAGCAAGCTCCAGGGAAGCTATGTAAAAAGAACTAGTCAGTAGTCTTGCTAGGGCGTTGCTAGAAAGACGTGTCCCAATAATTTTCATTTTTTAAAGATTAACATTTCATAGAAGGAGCATCTCAGGATCCTAATTTAGGTCAGGTTGCTACCCCTGCCCCATGGAAGAGTGAGGTCCCTTGATTATTGGTCTCACCAGACTCCAGGGTTATTACCAAAATAAGGTGGAATATGGATGTAAAGCAGCCACAGAACATCCACCCCAGCTGATTAGGTCAGAGCCAAGGCTAACACCTAATCTCTTGGCTGCCAGAGCAGTCCACTGACCCTAACACACGCTGGTATTTCAGAAATCGTATAGCAGGAGCCATTAACTCCAGGAAAAGCTGATCACCCTCAAGCACTATAATGGCAGAGAGATGGTTATTCGCAGTTTTGAAAGGCCCCACTTAATCCACCGAGCAGAAATCAGAAGATTCAGAGAATGATGGAGTTCTGATGTGTGAAATCAGCCAAAATGAACCTGAAAGAAAGTAGAAGAGGCTCCATAATGAGGCCCTACTTAACCTGGGGAAGACTTCCCATGCTTACTAGTTTTCAAGACTGTGTCAGGAAAAAAAAATTTTTTTAGATGTTTTCTGTATCATCTGAGCACTGAATAAAATATGTTTGGGGGAATCTTTTCTAGAATAAACTTGATTTATGCAATGAAATAAAAATCAAGGTCAGAATACTGCCAATGAGGGACTATCCAAAATATCTTATTAATGATGTGACCCTTTGTTTATGATTATGGGAGTGAATAACAAAAATTTTAACTTTACACACCATTCTCATATAGGGAGAAGATGTATATAGAATACCAATACTGTAAAAAAAAAATCCCTAGTATTTATTTGATATTACTTTGTATATACAGCAAGTTCTGGCTTCCTAGTTCCCAAATTGGGCAGTGTATCAGCTCTACTCAGAGGAGTTTAAAAATACATCCATGTCCTGCCCCTATTCCTGTATCAGTTAGCTACTGTTGTAATAATGCTGCATAACAATCTCAAAATCTTGGTGGCTTACAACAAATACTTATTTTTCTCACAAGTCCAGGGGTCTGTTGGGGTTTGCTGATCTCAGTAGGGTTCAGATGGGCCTGGTTATAGGCTGCAGGTCACTTTTATTCCGGGGCCTAGGCTTGGGGAGCAGCACGTATGTAGGGCAGGGTTTTCTCATGGTGATGGCAGAAACACCATCTAGGGTGTGAGGCCAACCCTACAGGCACATTGCAAGCTCTGTCTGTGACATGTTTGCTCACTTCCTATTGGCCAAAGCAAGTCTCATGGCTGAGCCACATTAAGCCAACAAGGGTGTGACTGTAAAATTCTACCATAGGGCAGGGGAGAACTGGGACACAATCTTCCACAGTTCCCAAACTTTCTGATTCAGTAGGTCTATGATGGACCTCGAAATATGTACTTTAACATCTTCAACTCCCCAGAGCTTTCTGATGTCCAGCTAACACTAATCTTGTCTATAAAAGTCCAGTATCTGCCTTGCTAACCCATTCCACTGTTTAGACATTTTATTGCTACTGGGGTCAACGTATGTATTAGGCACAGTAGGCACAATATCTACGGCTCACGAGACTTTTCAGGGCCATGAAAATGTTTTCAATTTAATTTAGAAGAAAAAGTAAATCCAGCCTGGAGTATATTTGTCTTTATACTAATATGGTCATAAAATCTATCTATGTATCTATGTATGTATGTATGTATGTATGTATGTATGTATGTATGTATCTATCTATCTATCTATCTATCTATCTATCTATCTATCTATCTATCTGTGTGTCTTTTAATCAAGGGAGGGACCTATGAAGGCAAAAGTGCCTAGGGCCCACAAAAGTCATAATCGGTGATCCTGATTATCACTGTCATGCTGAGCAGTTATTCTGATCAAAAACATTCCGAAATAAAACTTAGGAGGTAAGCTGTGGAGTTCAGTATGTTTGATTGGGAGAATGGCCTATTATCTAAGGCAGTTCTCTCTTGAGGTGGCAGGGTTGAGTGCGGAGACTCCATAAGAACAGAAGGCACCACTGTCTGGGTTTTAGAGTTTGTTTGGTCAGATTTAGAGATTCCACTGCTTTGATTTTCTACACCAAGAATCCCAGAGTTGGGGAATGCTTGTGTCCCACCAGTGGCTAGGAGTGGCCAGAGAGGCTAAAGCGATGGCTGGGATGGGACCGGCCTTGCCAAAAATTTGAACCACACCCAGAGCAATGAGGACACTTGACCCTCCATGCTGGAGCGAAGATCCTTTAACTCTTGCCAAGTCTTCTATGCCCTGTAAAAAGATGCTCATACGGGAGGAAAGGATGTGGGCAGAGGATGGCTTGACTTTGCTCCTATTCTAAGACCTACAAGCCTCTGACCTCTCTGTATTCAGTAAGAGAAATGTAAGTTGGCAGGTTCTAGTTGACAGAGGAATTTTTCTCTTTTCAAACAAAACCAATAGCAAGCAAGTCTCTCCTCCCTTGCCTCCTGTGCCGCAGATAGGCGCCTTGGGGTTGCATTATCCCTGCTGTTGGCCTGGTGCAAGGAGAAAGGGACATGCTTGAGTATCTAGTCAATCTCAGAAGGCAGAGACTCCAGGATGGTTCAAACCAATGCTTTTGGCTCAATTGCTTTCCCGTAGAGATATATAACTAATGAGCCTTCATATGTCCAAATAATTTTTTTAATATCAAAAGTTTTATAAAGTGGTTGTTTTATAAGCAGTAACTGAGCTACAGGGTTGCTGTGAGGCTGAACTAAGATAGTCTACGTGCAGATAATTGGAAAACACCAAATCTCTATGGAAATATGAAAGTCTAGAGTACAAGTTGTTCCAATTTCATGCCAGCTGATAAGTCAGCTCTCTGGTTTTGTTATACTCTTATTGCTCCAGTGAGCCATTTGTTCCCTGTTTGTGCTTCTTTGAAATCAGCCAGCATGTCAAAATGCTTACAGTCTCTTGTTCCATGTGACCGCCAAAAGCCTTGTGCTACAGTTGAAAAAGTTTTGAGACAGAGGCTTATAGCTAGCTACAGGGACTGATGAGAAGTATACAGTAGTCCTCCTTTGTCTGCCAGGGGCATGTTCCAAACCCCCCTGTGGATGCCTGAAACCACAAATTGTACCGAATCCTATATATACCATGCACGAGGTTCTTTTTCTTTTATTACAGTTTCACAGATAGAAGATTCCTTCTTACCATGGATCTTAGCAAACTCAGCATACATTTTTTCTTTCTTTATTAAGTGGAGAACTTTCACTTTTTCACTTAAAGGAAGCACTTTACTGCTTCTCTTTGGCATATTCAAATTGCCAGCATCACTACTCTTCTGCTTTTGGGCCAAGCACAGCAATACCTCGACAGTCTAAAAATTGAGATGGCTGGTAAGTGACTAATGGGTGGGGAGCATCTACAAAGTGGATACACTAGACAAAGAGAAAATTCACTTCCTGGGTAGGACAGCGTGGGACAATGTGAGATTTCACCATGCTACTCAGAATGGCATGCAATTAAAAACTTACAAATTGTTTATTTCTGGAATTTCTCATTTAGTATCTTCAGACTACAGTTGACCACAGGTTAATGAAACCACATAAAGTGAAACTAAATAAGGGGGTACTACTGTATTACTGAAGAAGTTGACTTTTATTTGATGAAGTTGATTTGTGAGCTTTCCATGGGCACCTGGTTTTCTTTCACTGTGTGAATTGCACTAGGAATATTTTCAGCTGTAAGTAGAGTACACAATTAACTGCGGCTTTAGTAACTTGCATATCAAGAGATCTGGAGGTGGGAAGCCCAGGATTGATCAGAGACTTGGGCTTTTTGTCCTTAGGCTTGTTGCCTCATCGTCACAGATGGCTGTCACAGCTCCACGCTTCGCTTCATCGTTCAAGGCAGGAGTAAAGGAGGAGAGGTGATCAACAGAAGAGTAAAAAGTTACCCAGAATCTCCTAACAAACAGACATATGCTTCTGTTTTATTGGGGAAAATGTCCCAAGAGAAAAACCAGAGAGAGAAGAAATACAGAAGCTAAGGGAGGAAAAAGGTACAAAAAGAATTCCAGCATGAAGAATGTACAACATTAAATATAATATATCCTGGGCTAAATTTTGTGGTTCAAAACACATTATGGCAATTTGGAGAAAAGGAAGGATGGAGTTACCAGGAAGGGTGTAAGAGAGAAAATGGAAGTTGAGCTAGAATTTGAAGGTCAGCTTGATTTTAAGAGGCTAATAGAAGAGGATGGAGTAAAACAACTTGTGGGGATAGAATGAGATGTGTTCACCAATGGGATCGTAATATAAAACAAAAGGAATATGGTAATGCTGGAAAATGTATGAGATATAACGGGATCTTCTCAGTTCTTCTCTCTTTCTGGTCTTCGTGATTATCAAAGACATCTCTACTACTGCTCTGAACCAGGTATTAGTGTCCAGCATGGAAGAGTGTGTTAACCAGTTCATTACTTTAATAATGCTGTGTAACAAACAACCCTAAAATCTCAGCAGCTTATAGCAATACATATTTAATTATCTTTCACAGATCAGAAGGTTGACTATAACCCTGTGTGTTGGTTTTATTTTTTTATTTTGAGACAATGTCTCACTCTGTCACCCAGGCTGGAGAGCAGTGGTATAGCCTCAACCTCCTGGGCTCAAGCAACCCTCCCACCTCAGCTTGCTAAGGGCTGGGATCACAGCCATGCACCCCACACCCACGTAATTGTGTGATTTTTTTTTTTTTAACAGAGATGAGGTCTCACTATGTTGCACAAGCTATTCTCAAACTCCTGGGCTCAAGCAATCTGTCTGCCTTGGCTTCCCAAAGTGTTGGGATTACAGGTGTGACCCACTGCACCCAGCTGACTCTGTTGGATTTGACAGAGTGTGGCTGGGTTCAGCTGGGCTTAGCTCCAGGCTGTGTGTGGGATTCAAGTCTGCTCCATAAGTCTCCTTCTTCTGGAGACAGCAGCTATCTGAGACATGTTCTTTTCATGACAGAGGAGAGGGCTGAGGAGGCCAAGCAAGACACCAGGCACACTTAAAGCCTCTGCTTGCATCTTTTCTGTTCATGTCCTATTGGCCAAAGTAAGTCACAAGCCCAAGCCCAACATAAGGGGGAAAGGCAGGTTTACTCCACCATGGATGGGAAGGGCAGAAGGAGTAATTGCTGACCAATTACACAACCCAGCAAAGAGGGGAATGTGAGGAGAAGGTGTCAACTGTGTGGACTAGGAATGTCATGCAGCCATTCACAAAGAGCCAGCCCAGAGCTAGGGTGACCTTTGTAGACACTGCTAAGACCCTGACCTATGCCAGGCAATGCACTGTATACCGGGCACACAGTATCTGAATAATTAAGGAACAGTTTCTGTTGACTAAAATGTCATCAGACTACATGGCCCTTAACAATGAAGTGATTTAAATGGGAGTAAGAGAATGGTGATTCCAACTCTTTCACTGTTGGGTGTCAGCCACCAGCCCTTTGGCTTCCTCCCCTCCCTCCAGGTGTCAGCTGCTTCCCAGTGCCAGGGAGTCAAGCATAGAGACACCAAGTAAATACTCCCCACAAGATGCACGTCGCAATTAAGCCATCAGCCACTGCAGAAGCCTGCACTCAGTTGTGCTTCCCTCCAACAGAAAATGCATCAAATTACAGGGAAGGCTCCTGCCCCCTTCGCACTGTTATCCATGACACAGAAACTCGGCAGTGATTACTCTGAGGAGCTAATTGCCAATGTTAGCACTGTAAATCAAAAAGCCATGTATGGATTTTGCCCAACGGACTAGACATAGCTCACAGCACAGATCCTACCACACAGAGCAAGGTCTGTGGGATGTCCCAGGAGAATTGATGTTGCAGCCCGGATCCTTGGAGGTGTCTTACTTCATAGTGACTCATTCCAATGATGATATGGTTTGGATTTGTCCCCACTAAATCTCATGTTGAATCGTAATCCCCAGTGTTGAATGTGGGGACTGGTTGGAGGTGACTGGATCACAGGGACAGAGTTCTCATGAATGGTTTAGCACCATCCCCCCTTGGTACTGCACAGTGAGTGAGTTCTCAACAAGATCTGGTTATTTAAAAGTGTGTAGCGCCTCCCCCCACCTTTTTTTCAGGCTCTGGCCATGTAAGACGTCCCTGCTTCCCCTTTGCCTTCCACCATGATTGGAAGCGTCCTGAGGCCTCCCCAGAAGCACAAGCTGCTATGCTTCCTGTACAGCCTGCAGAACTGTGAGCCAATTCACACTGTTGTCTTTATAAATTACCCAGTCTCAGTTATTTATGTATAGCAGTGCAAGAATAAACTAATACAGACAATATAGACATTCCCTTCCTTGTTGCTCAACTTGATCCTGTTGAATATTTGAAGTTATAAATCAAGGTAAAAAAGGTAAATGTTCTATCTTCTGTCATGACACATATATATCTATGATCACCTACGAGACCAGGTTCAATGTCAGAATTCTTGAACTCTGGATTTTGCCCAACCGACCAGACATAGCCAGAACTCTGCTCTGGGCCAGAAGTTGGTGGTACCAGGATAGTCACCCATTGCCTGTGGCTCATGCCTACTCGCTTTCTCTTCTACTTCCACCCCTAGCTACATTCTGCACCAAGAGGGAACTTTTTCCCATGGATCTGGAGCAGGTCAAAGAGCAAAGAATGAAGATGAATAGATTGAGACTTCTGAGTATAAAAGAATGGTGAAAAGGTCTGGAGAAAGGGCATCTTACAGAAGCTTCAGAATTTTAGTAGAGCCCTTTTTTAAAAGCCTTATTCTATTTTGATTTGTAAAAGTGTCAAAATATTGAATTGACTCATTAGTATGACCAAATATAAAATTACTAAGACTAAAAGTACTGATGACCTAAGATTAAATAATTTCTAGATGGAGTGGGTTTTGGGGGCCTCATGTCTCGGGCCATCCTCCCAAGGGGCAGACCATACCCTAGGTGTACACTCCCCTAGACTAGAGGAGTAGCCAAGGGATGCTGCTTGAAGGGCTTTGGAGGGAGCATGAACCACAGGTTGGGATAGCCAGACCCATGGGAAAAAGGTCCCTCTTGGTGCAGAATGTAGCTAAGGGTGGAAGTAGAAGAGAAAGGCATGAGCCACCAGCAATGGGTAACTATCCTGGTACCACCAAGTTCTGACCCAGAAATCCAAGGAATTCAAGAATTCTGACATTGAACCTGGTCTTGTAGGTGACCATAGAGATATATGTGTCATGACAGAAGATAGAACATTTTATTTATCTTTTTTACCTTGATTTATAACTTCAAATATTTAGACAAATGGTTCAAGGGCCTCCATTTGTATCCTTTCCCTAATCCCTACAAATGTCAGGGGTGGGAGTATATCCAGGACTGGGGAAGGGGCAGGTCAGTTCCTGCTTATGGCTGTTCCCTCAGGTTTCTGTGATGAGAAATCAGAGCAGCGAGCATCTTAGGTCTGGCTTGTTAACTCTGGGGTCCCATCTCAGCCAGCTGTGAGCTCGTGATTGATCTTCCACCACCATATCCAGCCCAAATCATGTTTATTCATTTATTTTTTATAAGCATGTTTTTTCAACCTAAGAATTTTATCTGAACTACACTGTGTACCCTATTCATTTATTTCTAATTTCCTGTACATTAGAAATGACACAAAATCGCTAGCATGGATCACTTTTTTTTTAACAATGAGAGAAGAGGCAAATTGACACCAAGGTTTTTATCAGTCACAAAAAACCGTATAGTCACGGAGCAAAAAATGAAAATGATCAGAGTGACATTTCTAGGCATTGGGGAATTGAAGAAAAGTCTAGAAATAGGGCATCTTGCATAAGCCTGAGATTTTAGTAGAGCTCTTTTTAAACATTGTATTCTATTTTGATTCATAGAAGTCTTAAAATTTGAATTGATGAATTAATACAATCAAATATAAAATTACCAATACTAAAAGTACTGATGACTCAAGATTAAGTGTTTCTGGATAGGAGTCCAAAGGAAGCATTATCTGGGACAGAGGCTACACAAAGTAGAGTAAACTTGTCCATGACTACTGATCTGTAAGCCCTTGTTACTCAAGGGGTGATCCACTGGCCAGCACCATTGGCATCACCTTGAAGCGGGTTAGAAATGCAGATTCTCAGGCCCCACCTCGGACCTGTCGAATCAGGACCTGCACTTAGCAAGATCACCAGGTAATTCCTATGAGAAGGGCAGCCATCAATTCTTTAAAATGATTATTTTTCAGTTCTGATTACTTAAAGCAGTGTATTAGGGTTCTCCAGAAGCACAGAACGAATAGGCTGTATACATATGTAGAAAAAGACTTAGTATAAGGAACTGACTTATGCAATTATTGATGCTAACAAATTCCAAGATCTGCAGTCAGCAAGTTGGAGACCCAGGAGAGCTGATGGTGTTGTTCCAGTTGGAGACTGAAGGCCGGCAGGCTCGAGACCCAGGAAAAGCTGATTATTTTGTTCAAGTTTGAAGGCAGGGAAAAAACCAATGTCCCAACTCAAAGGCAGTCAGGCAGGAGGAGTTCCCTTTTACTCAAGAGACGGTCAGCATTTTGAGTCTACTCAGGCCATCAACTGATTGAATGAGGCCCACCCACATTAGGGAGCGTGTATTAGTCCGTGTTCATGCTGCTATAAAGAACTGCCCAAGACTGCGTAATTTATAGAGGAAAGAGGTTTAATTGATGCACAGTTCAGCATGGCTGAGGAGGCCTCAGGAAATTTACAATCATGATGGAAGGTGAAGGGGAAGCAAAGCTTCCCTTCTTCACAAGGTGGCAGGAAGGAGAATAAATGCAGGAGGAACTACCGAACACTTAATAAAATCATCAGATCTCATGAGAACTCACTATCACAAGAACAGCATAGGGGAAACTGCCCCCATTATTCCATTACCTCCACCTGGTCTGTCCCTTGACACCTGGGGATTATGGGGATTACAATTCAAGATGAGATTTTGGGTGGGGACACAGCCAAGCCATATCAGAGGGCAATCTGCTTTACTCAGTCTATCAATTTAAATGTGAAGTTCATCCTAAAATACCCTCACAGAAAAACAAAGAATATTGTTTGACTAAATATCTGGGCATCCCATGGCCCAGTTGAGTTGACACATAAAATTAACCTTCACAGTCAGACCATAAAAAACGAGATAGCCATTGGTTGAGAATTGCTCCTTCAATTTCCTTTCATTATTCTGCCCTCAACCCTGTATATATTCCTATCTCACCTCTAGCCCTAATGGCTGAGAGCCTTCTCCATGCCATGCCCGCCCCCCAACCAACCAGCTGGCCAGGTGGAGGCCGTGTAGGGCATGAAGATAGAGGGGCTTTGCCCATAGAGGCTTTGTGAGTGTGTCCATGGAACTAATGAGTCAGGCGAATCCCTGACTTTCCACCACAGGAACTATCCCCTCCATCATGACAGTCTTTCTCATCATAAGACCCCCGCTGTAATGACCAAACTCACACTTAGAGTCATTTGGCAACTTTTAACAGAGCAGAAGAAATGATCAAAGCAGCAGTACACTACCCAGAGATTCAGGTGCCTTCACGCCATGAAAATTTTTTAGAACAGTACCCCTGATTTCAGCTTACTTCAAAAGTCCCTGGTACAATGAAAATTGCCTATTTTTGCTCCTTAGAAATTTTACTCAAAAATGTGGAAGGCATTTTCAATCTAAATCTCATTTAACTCATGTTTTAAGACACTCTAGTCATCAAGCCCTTGCAGAACAGTCCACCCAGTTTAACATTTATAACATTTGGTTTTCATATGACTTGTTTCTTTCCACTTAATAAATCTTTGTGTGTATATGTGTGTGTGTTGTGTATCTTGTTTTATTTTCATGGTCAACTTTTATGTTTTTATGAACTAAAATGAATTTCCAGGAACAGAATTCCAATTCATAACTTTGTGCCTCTAGGAAATGAGGGTTTAATTTATGAAGTATTGATCTGCTGCCATGGTTCAGAAATTTAATTAAATCATAAGTCGAGTGAATTGTGTTTCTTTTCCCAGCCCAGAGGCCAGAGACACTGTGAGTGTCGGGGTGCTGAGTGTACATGGGATCCTCAGAAGCTCTGTCTGGGAAGTGGGGGTGGGGGATAGTATGGGGAAGCTCAGAAGCCATGGAACAGGATTGCCAGGGTCTGGAGTCTGAGGCCATCTTTTACTAACTGTGTCTTTCCCTCTGTTTCATTATTTCTAAAATGGAGAAAATGGTCAATGCAAGTTACAGATCAATGAGACTATTGATGTGAAGTGTTCATCATAGTACCCAGCACTTAATAAATGTACAGCAAGTATGAGCTACCAGCTATCCCTCCCCTGGGGGTTAAAAGATATGTGTAAAAGGAAAACTGGGGCTTCCACCCTGGCCAGGCACAAACCTGAGTGGATGCTCATTGCTGGTACTGGCCTTGACAAATTAGGCCCTCTGGGGAGCCTCAACCTCATCCTTCTTCAGAAATAACCAATAGCAGATGACCTCCAGGTGTCCCTTGGCCAAATCAAACGCTTAGGCTGTTGCTTGTCCTATGTGGTCATGCAAGTACCTTCCAGGGATTATAGAACCTTTGAGGGAGCTCACAGATAGAGCTGCTGTGGCTCCCCTGGATGGGGACACAGAAGAAGGGGCTCTGTAAACCTCCACTCTTTTGGCAGAAAGTGAACAAGCCCTTTCCTATTGCAGGCCCACACAGATCTTACTCGCAAGCACCCTCTGCTGCATTTGAGTTTTCAAATGGTCTGCTCAGAATTGCTGAGATGTTGCTCTCACTTGTTCAATGTCTCCTTGCAGCAGACAGCACATGATTCCTACAGCAGCCAAGCCTCAAGGGCTTTGCTTCATCCTCCGGGTGTCTCCTCCAAGAGACACACATCCTGGGAAGGAACAGAGGGGCCTTTTGGGGGATATGGAATGTTCTATATCTCAGTCTGGGTGGTGGCTACATGAAAAAACCCATCTGCAAAACATTCATTGAGCTCTGTACTTATGATGTGTGTACTTCATCCACTGTACTATATATATGCTATTATACTTCAACTAAAACATTAAAAGAAAAGACGTGGAGAAGCTGTGAAAATTAACAGGCAGCATATAAACACCTAAAACAATTAGTGCAGACTCTCAGACAGCAGAAATTACCTCCAGTTTCTCATGAAGAAATTAGAGAAATCCTACTGCTAATCACAGGGCCTCTGGAAGCTTTGCTCCCACTTTTATTTCTGATTTTCATGACTTTGGCTCTTGACCTTAAATGAAAGCCAGTGGCAAAGTTAGCAGCAAAGGGAGGTGAGCTCATTACTTCTCTGACAGTCTGTTTCAACTAGAAACTGAAGACAGTTTCTCCCCATACTTGAGTAATCCCCACCAAATTACTTCAAGAAGGGCTGTTGGAATCACAGCCTAGAGGAGTTCTGATGAGTTCAGAATTGGAAATCATTAGGTCCCTCTAACCACTACTTAAGCATTTACTGTTAGAAACCCTTTGCCCCAGACACAAATGGTGGGTTATAAATTATTTATGGACCCAATTAGGGACATAATTGGAGTGATCTGGCTGTTTGCCATTGCACTAATGCATCTAAAGTTTTTCATCTTTCAGTTAAACTTTTTCTGCTTTCTGTTACACTTTGATATCCTAATCTGCTCTCCAGAGGTCTGCAAAAAAATAAAAATAAAATAAGGAAAAGTATTCACGACTCTTTCATAAATGCATATAAACTTGAGCTTCAGTGAAGAGTCATTGAATATCAGCAAGTTAATCATGCTTTTGCTTCATTATGCTCCCACAAGTATTAGCAAAAAGCACTGACCTCAAATCACTTGTAAAGAAATGGCTTTGGTGTGTTTATGCAACCTCCTTCCTCTTTCAGTGCCATTTCATGGCATTTCATATTCCTCCTCTCTGTACTCATGGGTGTGTGGGTGTGTGTGGTGTCTTCTTGTTGCTAAGCTTTGTATGATACCCCAGACATCTTACACTGCCCTTTTTTTTTTTTTTTTTTTTTTTTTTTGAGACAGAATCTCACTCTATCACACAGGTTGGAGTGCAATGGCATGATCTCGGTTCACTGCAACCTCCACCTCTCGGGTTCAAGAGATTCTCGTGCCTCAGCCTCCTGAGTAGCTGGGATTACAGGTGCACATTACCACGCCCGGCTAATTTTGTACTTTGTAGTAGAGATGGGGTTACGCCATGTTGGCCAGGCTGGTCTCAAACTCCTGACCTAGGTAATCTGCCCACCTTGGACTCCCAAAGTGCTGGGATTACAGGTATGAGCCAACGCGCCCAGCCTGACATTTCTTAATTTAAATGAGTTCGGTTGGGTTTTGGTTTCTTGCATTAGACTTTTCTAAAACACAGAGTGAGATTAGTTAGTCCCTTCAAAATGACTGTGCCTGCTTTTCCTTATTTGGTCCTGCCCCTTTAAAAACTCAAGTTCCTTTATCTTTTAATGCTCAGTTCCACACTGACACACCGTGATATTGTAAAATACATATTTGGTCTTCAACCTCCTTTTCTGGCATACAACTCCTAAATCCTTCGAATCTCCCAAAAGTGATGGATTTTGTATGCTAATGATTGACTGGGGGCTGGCAGTCCCTACATAGATTCAGGGTGGGGGTTGGTCACTGGTCACTGGGAAAACCAAAGCAGGATTAGAGAGTTTGGATTTTCAGCTGTATGGGAATCCCAAACCTCTGGGGAGGGAAGAGGAACTGAAGGTTAAATTGATCACCAATGGCCAATGGTTTAATCAATCATGCCTATGTAATGAAGCTTCCATTAAAATCCTAAAGGACTGGATTCAGGGAGCTTCCAGATAGCTGAACACATGGAATTTCCTGGTGGGGTCCCAGGAGCTCTATCTGGAGGGCATGGAAGCCCTGCACCCCTCCTATTACCCTCCCTATGCATCTCTTCATCTGTAACTTAATAAGCTGGTATTTCCCTGAGTTCTGTGACCTGCTCTAGCAAATGAATTGAAGCCAAGGAGAGGGTAGGGATGGTGAGAACCATGATTTATAGCCAATCAGTCAGAAGCACAGGTAAAACAACCTGGACTTGCTATTGGCATTGGAAGCGGAAGGTAGTTTTGTAGAACTGAGCCCTCAACCTGTGGGATCTGATGCTATCTCCGGGTAGATAGTGTCAGAATTGAATCAGAGGAAACTCAGCCAGTGTCCACTGCAGAATTCATTGCTTACTTAATGAATGGGTAAAAAATCCACACATTTGGTCACAGAAGTCTTCTGTGTTGATTGTTGCTGAGTGAGAGAATGGAAAAACACTTTGGGTTTATTTTTCCACTTAGACACCCTCAAAGGCTACCATGCTGACCTCAACCACTGAGACACCTGCCCACTCAGTGACATCGCAGTCCATATGGATTTTCATGGTCATTTCTTGGCTACATCTTTGTCTGGACCCCTTTTTTCCCAGGAATTCCCTATAATCCCTGTTACCTGCCTGGTTGGCTCCACTACAGGGTCTGAATTCACTAAGAAGGACTATGACTATGGTATTGGTCTGGGAAAAGTCTGTTGGGCTCTCAGACAGCTCTCCACGAAGGGGCCATTTCCTTGCTGTGGCCCTAATGCTGCCAGCTCAGAAATTTGATCTTCTCATTGTCCCAGAGATGACAGGACTTGGGAATGGGACTCATGCTTACTAAGACTACGGGGGCTGACCTCTCAGGGCAGAATGCCACTGCATTCATTTGTTCTCTGTAGCCAAGAGGTATGGGAAATCCAAATACCTCCTGAGGAGCTTGGGCCAAGAGCAAGAAGTTTGATCTGGATAACAGGAAGGCCTCCTGGCACCAGGCTGGGATGGCCCCTGCAGCCATCCCTAGAAGAGGATCTGGGTGATGGGCTGCACAGATGTTCCATGGATACCTTTGTCTCTGGGGTTCTGCTTTCTCCACCATCCCTCTTTATTTGACTGAGTCTACCCAGGATGGCTAACACACTCTTTAGAAACATTAATAACATAGTAGATGCTGTGCTTTGCTGCCCAGATCCACCTCCAGAATGGAGGCAGTCAATCATCCAGGTACTGAGTTCCTCCCAGGGAAGCTGCCTCCCTAGGACACCAACATCCAATGACTAACGGATGCAGAGGTATAAAAGCCCACTCCTCCACCCCAACTCACAATGAAGAACTGCCTATTGGAACTGTCATTCCCTCCATTTCATACTCTTGGGGGCACCTTTTGTCTGTATTCCAAGCTCTATAAGTTACTACTTATTTGAACTTTGGAAGGTTACTTAACTTCTCTGTGCTTCTGATTTCCCATCTGTAGTATGAAATTCAAAAGAACTTCTTTACACAGACACTGTGAGTTTTGGATGCGACAGTAATTAGGAACACATACTACCAGATACGTGGTAGGCAGTGAATCTGTTTGTCAAATTAAGTGAACCATTAATGAGTAATATTAACAAGTGTTAACCTGATCAGACAGTCAACTCTCCTTGTGAGCCTGAGATCAAAATTCCTGAGGCTTATGCTGCATTTAGGCATTTATTGATTTTTATACTTGTCCATTCACTCACTCACTTCTCATTCATTCATTAATTTATGCATTCATTTGACAAATATTTTTGATCACCTTGCCTAATGAAGCATACAAGGAACACACAATTACTATTCTCAGTTATCACTGGAAGATAGTAGACCTTATGTTCTCAAAACATTTTAAACCTTATCAAATGTTTTTATATCTATTATCTCATTAATCCTTACAACAACTGGTTGAGGTCGGGACAGATATTTACGTTTTCAGGTGCAGTGAAACGACCTGCTCAAGACCTTACAGGAAGTAAGTTGCGTCTGAATTCCATTGTTTTGAATGCAGACCCAAAGAGCTTTCCATGACCACATTCTAGGCTCCAGACAGACAGATGTGAAAAATTAAAGAATACCTGATTAAGTGCTAAGCGACTGAGCCAAACGGCATTGCAGACAGATGATAAGTGGTGAGGGAAATATGTGAGGGATGGATTCCAGTACTTCTCCTGCTTTCCTTCCATGGCTATGGTAGAAACCACCTATTGATGCCCATTTCTCTGCAGAGCCCACACTCACATTTCCCAACCACCAAGATGAATTCTGGAACCTACATTTATTTTTTAAATAATACATATCCACATCTTGGTAGCCTCCCCCAACAAATTAACCCGGCATCCTAATTCCAAAGGCTATTACTTGAATAAATATACAGTAGTTCTAGACAGTGACAAAGGATGAAGATTAAAAGTTGAAAGGTTTCAACAAAGTCAAAAGATAGTTTCAGTGGAGTACTTGACAGGAAGTGGTGACTGGAAAGTGGGATGTTTGAAGTTGCCTTTTCAGAACTTTTGATGCAGGTTTTGACTGTAGGAATGGATGTCTGAGTTGAAATAGAGAAGTCTTTGGAGATGAGTAAGTCAAGAAAATGAGGATCCAGAGTGGACGATGATTCCTCCATATGGACATGAAAATCATTCAGAATGAAGCTAATGTTGACAGAAGACTGAAACGGGACCTCCCTTCTTGACAGAAAGTGTTGAGGATGTTGGTGAATTACAACAATGAGGAAGAGGGGAGGGGAGACAGACGGAACAATCATCAGAGACACTGCGGCTTACAGGAGAAATGTCTGGAATGTGGAAATGGTAATTAGAAGCACAGACCCGACTTCCTGGCCCCAAAGGACTTGTGCTGGGTACAGGAAAAATAAATAAATTAAAACCAGCCTCCACCTGAGAGAGCTATAAGAGAAAGGGGGCCCTATAGGAGGGCCCATCTAAGTCCAGAAGGAAAAGGCATGTTTTGAGAAGGTGTTGATGACACAAGAAATTTTGCTGGCATTCCAGAGTACACAGAGCAAGGCTTTGGGATGAAGGAGCAGTCCATCTTACAGAATAAACTCAGCACCACAGGATGAATCTGAGTGATGATGGATGCTGCCAAGATGTGACTTAGGACTCACCCTGAAGTTCTGATGCATGGAGCCAACTGTCCACTGGTTTCTCCACATGGATGTCCTGTGCATCCCTCAAACACATCTTCTTCCTCTTCCTCCTCTCTTCCCTGACCCAATTTGCTCTTCTACATCAATCTAAGGCATTCCATTCATCCCATGCCAAAATCTGAAAAACAGGAATCATTCATCACAGATTTGTGCATTTTTCTGTCAACCCCAAAGCAATGTCACCAACTCTTATTGCTTTTATTTCTTAAGTATTCATTGAATATGTCCCCTCCTCTCCACTCCATCTATTCTCTCCTCACTTCCTCTCCACTTGTTGCTTGCTCATCTCAAACTCCTTCTACTTTGTTGCCAAAGTGACCCAATGAATATGCTAAATCCAACCCATTTCTACTGCCTTTAAAACTTCACTGTTTTCCTGCAGGATGAAGCCTGGGACTCTCAGCGCAATGCACAGACAGACTTTGTGACCTGACCTCACTCACCTCTGCAGTGTCATTTCCACCAAACCTCTAACTGGCATCATCTTTTCCAGAAATATCAAATTGTCTGCAATTCACTCAAACACCACACACTCTCCTACTCAAGACCTCTCATGTTCTTCCTATGGCCTATGTGGCAGCAGGCTCTTTTAGATGCAAAGAATAAAGACACACTAGGACTGCCTTAGGAAAGGGGTTATTGTCTATCAGAATGGAATTCACACGGAGTGGCATGTCCTCAAGGTGGGATGGGAACCAAGACACAGCCTCTTGTGGAGACCAGAATGTGGGTCAGGATCTAAAAAGTCATTTGGGAACTCTCTACTATCTTCTTCTTCTTCTCTAGTGATTAAGGGAAAAGACATGATCATAAGAAACAGTAACACAGAAGATTTATTGGTTGGTGCTTGAACAGCATTGGGTGAGAGAGGTCCCTCACAGTATGACACTGTCCAGAAGCTTCTAGAAGAGGAGGAGGTCAAGGGAACTCCCAGGGGAGAAAGGGATCAGAGTGGGGCTTATGTGTCCAGGTGATGTTGTTCAGCAGCACAGCAGGGAGTCTCTGGGTCAGAGAGCTCCAAAGAGCAGGGGTGGCTTAGGGTCTTAAAACCATAAGACTCTTATCTTATCAATGGCCAGCAGATCCTGGGTGTAGTTTCACAGGGTAGGCAAAGAGAGTGGGCTCTAAATGGTTTTGAGTTTGATGCCTGTAGGCTTTTAGCCAACAAGTCTCAGCCTGCTATGAAGAAATAGCCTAGAAGCCAAAACACAGAGGCCCTCTTTGGTCCATTTATACAACAGTGTTGCACGTGTACCAGGCTGCTCATAGGTCATTGGCCAGCCTGTTGAGTGGCTGCCATCTGATCTGGCAGCCAGTCCTGCTCCAATCAGCTTGGGCCACAGTGAGAGGGTCAATGTTCTAGACATGCCCACCCCTGCATAAGGAGCCACTCAAAGGGTGGTTACTAGTTTAATGGACTCCAGACAATTTGCCCTGAAACCCCAGAGGGCCCTTCATTCTTTATGATCTTTGCTGTCCCAGTCAGTCATTCACAGCTGAAGTCACATGACATCTCTAACAGGTCGCCTTCTCCCCTGAAACTTGCCCACCTACTGCCCCCTCCCTCCTGTCTCCATAACACCCTATGCATGCTTCTGTCTTTCCATGTCTGATATGGTTTGGATATTTGTCCCCACTCAAATGTCACGTTGAATTGTAATCCCCAATGCTGGAGATTGGGCCTGGTGAGAGGTGTTTGGGTCATGGGGGTGAATCTCTCATGGCTTGGTGCTATCTTCATAATAGTGAGTAAGCTCTCACAAGATCTGGTCATTTAAAAGTGTGTGGCACCTCTTCCCCAACACACTCCCTCTCTCTCTCTCTCTCTCTCTCTCTCTCTCTCTCTCTCTCTCTTGCTTCTGCTTTCACCATGTGACATGTCTGCTCCTCCTTTACCTCCCACCATGATTGTAAGCATCCTGAGGCTTCCCTAAAAGCTGAGCAGATGCCAGCACCATGCTTCCTATAAAGCCAGCAGAACTATAAGCCAATTAAACCTCTTTTCATTATAAATTTATATTTTAAATATAATTTTATATATTTATATTATAAATTATATAATTATTATAATTTATAAAGCATACAAATTATAATATACATTATAAATTATACATTTATATATAGAAATTCAAGAGCAGCCTAATATATAAAATTGGTACTGTGGAGTAGGGCATTGCTATAAAGATGCCTGAAGATGTGGAAGTGCCTTTGAAACTGGATAATGGGCAGAGGTTGGAAGGGTTTGGAGGGCTCAGAAGAAAACAGGAGAATGAGGGAAAGTTTGGAACTTCTCAGAGACTGATTGGACAGTTGTGACCAAAATGCTGGTAGTGATATGGACAGTGAAGTCCAGGCTGACAAGGTCTCAGATGGAAATGAGGAACTTATTGGAAACTAGAGCAAATGACACCCTTGTTGTGCCTCAAAAAAGAACATGGCCATATTGTGTCCGTGCCCTAGGGATCTGTGAAAGTTTGAGCTGAAGAGTGATGATTTAGGGTATCTAGTGGTATACATGGGCAGCCTGTTAAAGGTAGAAGACATTTCTAAGCAGGAAAGCATTCAAGATTTGACCTGGCTGATTCTATAACAGCCTATGCTCAGATGCAAGAGCAAAGAAATGACCTAAAGTTGGAATTTATATTTAAAAAAGAAGCAAAACTAAAAGTTTGGAAAATTTTTAGTCTGGCCATTTGGCAGAGAAAGAAAAAAGCTTTTTTGGGAGAGGAATTCAAGCTGGCAGCAACCACTCACTAGAGGAGATATTTACATAACTAAAAGGGCGTTAAGTGCTAATACCCAAGAAAACTAGAAAGACCTCAAAGACATTTCAGAGACCTAAGAGGCAGCCCCTCCTATCACAGGTCCAGAAGCCAAGGAGAGAATTACTGTTTAGTGAGTCAGGCCTGGGGCCCCACTTCCCTGCACAGCCTCAGGACACTGCTCCTTACATTCCAGCCACTCCAGCTCCAGCTCCAGCTGTAGATCAAAGGAGCCCAGGTAGAGCTCAAGTTGCCACTTTGGAGAATACAAACCATAAGCCTTGGCCACTTCCATGTGGTGTTAAGCCTGAGGGTGAGCAGAGTGCAAGAGTGAATGTTTGACAGCCTCCACCTAATTTCAGAGGTTGTGTGAGAAATCCTGGGTGCCCAGGCAGAAGCCTGCTGTGGACCACCCCCCACCCCCCGCCCAGAGAATCTCTACTAGGGCAGTGTGGAGTGGAAATGTGGGATTGGAGCCCCTACACAGAGTCCCCACTGGGGCACTGCCTAGGGGAGCTGTGAAAACGGGATTCCACTAGACAGTGCCCCAGTGGGCTCTCTACTCCACTGCCCTCTAGTGGGGACTAGCTCTACTGCCCTCCAGACTCTAGAATGGTAGATCCACTGGCAACTTGTACTCCGCAACTAGAAAAGCTGCAGGCACTCAACAACCTGTGAGAACACCTGTGGGGGCTGAAGCCTGCAAAGCTACAGAGGCAGAGCTGCCCAAGACCTTGGGAGCCCATCCTTTGCACCAGTGTGCCTTGGATGTGGGATATGCAGTCAAAGGAGATTATTTTGAAGCTTTAATATTTAATGACTGCCTTGCTGGGCTTTGAACTTGCATGGGGCCTGCAGCCCCTCCCTTTTGGAATGAGCATGTTTACCCAATACCTATACCCCCTTTGTATCTTGAGAGTTAACTAACTTTTTTATTTTACAGGCTGATGGGTAAAAAGGACTTGCCTTGTCTCAGATGCAACTTTGGAGTTTGGAGTTAATGCTGGAACAAGTTAAGACTCTAGGGGACTGTTGGGAAGGCATGATTGCATTCTTTGATGTGAGAAGGACCTGAAATTTGGAAGGGGCCTGGGGCAGAATGATATAGTTTTGATATTTGTCCCCACCCAAATCTCATGTTGAATTGTAATCTCCAAATGTGGAGTTGGGGCCTGGTGGGAGGTCTTTGGGTCATGGGTCTTGGTGCTGTCTTCATGATAGTGAGGAAGCTCTCATGAGATCTGGTCATTTATAAGTGCATGGGACCCACCAATCAACCACCTCTTTTTCTCTTGCTTGCTCCTGCTCTGGCCATGTGACATGCCTGCTCTCCCTTCACCTTCTGCCAGAATTGTAAGCTTCCTGAGGCCTCCCTAGAAGCCAAGCACATGCTAGCACCATGCTTCTTCTGCAGAGCTATGATCCAGTTAAACCTTTTTCCTTTATAAATTACCCAGTCTCAGGTATTTCTTTATAGCAATACAAGAATTGTCTAATACAATGTCATTTATATAGGTTTTGTTTGTTTTTTATCATTTTGTCTCAAGTATGAAACTAAAAAGCATCAATGTCTGAGCCACCTTGCATATCTCCAGGACATCTGAGAATTTCTGGTAAAGGGTGCGCAGTGAAGAGCCACTAAAGAGAGTTATTTCTGAAAAGATTAAGAAGGTTTCACAGAAGAAATTATGCCTAAACAGTGCTTTGAAAGAGTGAATTTCAGAGAAAGATATAACAGTTTGGATAAAAGCCCAGAGGCATGAAAGTATAACATGGCTGAGAAACTATAGGTACTTTGAGTTATAAGTCCTTGGCCAGAAGTTCCAAGTAGCTTGTGGGGGTGTGGGAATGGATGGTCCCTACAGGCCTTCATGGGTAATAGCATCTAAGTGAATTAAGCCCAAATCCTCAGTTTTGGCAGCACCTCAGAATTAATCCCAGACAGGCTGATTTGCACTAACAAAGCTAATTTAATATGAAGGGATAAAATCAGAATGCCAGTTTCTTAATTAACAAGGAGAAATAAAAATGTCAGACATAACAGAATGCTTGTGTCAACACAAACAGTACATTCTCTCTCTATAGATGGATTTACATGTGAAGCCAATTTATGAACAGAATAATGCTGGGAGAGGATGAGATTTGAAACAAGGGAGTTGGGATTTGAATGCTTAATGATAACAAGCCCTGATCAGGGTCCCAGCAGGAAACAGATGGCACACTCAAATTGGATAACTATGGGGACAGTTCAGTACACCATTACTACCCCCAGGTTAGAAGAAATGAGGGAAGGAGTGGCAACCAGAAATCAGAGAAAGAGAGCTGTAGGAGAAACCATAATGCAGAAGCTGTGGCCTTAAATCAGGACAGCCAGCATGGAATGGAGCAGGAGGTATCAATAGTCCAAACTGACTCTCATCTCCCCCTTTTATCTCCTGCTGTATTTTCCATTAACTAAAACCAATACAAAACCACATGGCAAGGGAACCCATGGATGCAGTTTATTCATGTCAGCCTCCCAAGACCAGAGCAGGATGGAGGGGCCAATTGAGAACAGCTAGTATATTACATTGATCTAACAGAGTTGCATTTCGGGCAAGCCTCCCTTAGCAATGTTCAAATGGACATTGTCAGTTCTTCCTTGTTGCAAACCCACTTTCTTCCCAGCTACTTATGGCTCTCCCCTTCGTGAACAACACATTTTCTTCACAAACTTCTTTAAACAGGAACATGATCTTTTCTCTGTCTGGACTTGGTTTGGCTCACACAGACTTTTTTCACTTTTGCTGTTTCTGGTCCTGGAACTATTTTATCTCTAAGGAGCTTTTCATATCTATTATTCTCATCCAGTTTGGGTTGCTATTTATAGTCTAACTGGCAGAGTTAAACTCTACCTGTTGCTCACTTTAATGACCTTGAATTAAGTTCTATATGCATTGGGGTGGAAGTTGATAATTGCAGACACTGAGTAGCAAGACATCTGAGAGAAAGTAGTTAGGGAAATTATTGCAGTGACAATGAGAATGGAGAGGAGAAAATGGTTTTAAAAGCTATTTAGGAAGTAGGGATGCCAAGACTTAGGGAATATAAGAAGAAAGGGTGTCTGAAAGAAAATGAATTTCATTTGAGACTGCAAAGTTTGAGGGGCCTGAAGATCACTTAAGAAAAGACCCATCCTCCTCCCAGTAGCTGTTTTTGTTTATTGTTCAGGTTATCCAGTGTTTCCAGAAAGTTAACCTTTCAGCACCACAACTGAGGACAGCTCCAGTCAGGACTCTCACCAAGTAACCCAGTGACATTAAAGGTGCTGGACAACTCTTTGGAGGATCATATCTATACCCTTGGGGTACACTAAGAGGCATAATTGTTCAACTATATTCTTTCCTTGATTTTTTTTTCTTTGCTTGCACAAGTTAACTTGTTCCCTCACCTTAGGGTTCACTTGGGGGATTATACATACAGCTCATCACTCTACAAAATTATCTTGGATGTAAATTAGGTAAATACGCAAACTAGCTGTACTATAAACTGGAAGTTTACAATTTCCACATATGTAACTGTGTAATTCTCATTGGGCAGGCTCCAAGAAAGAATAAGAAATGTTTTTCATCCTCGTGGAGCTTACAATCTAGTTGGATGCACAAGACAATCACACACTAAAATGATAATTATATAAAATAGCATCGGCATTCTGAGGAGAGAGAGAGAGAGAGACCAATGTCGGGGAAGGCTTGAAAGAGGAAGCTTGTAGGACACATAAAATCTGGTTATGCTGGAAAGGGAGGGAAAGGCCCTCCAGGTGAGGGGAAGAGTCTGGGCAAAGGCATGGAAATAGGGATGCTCCATGTGTTGGTGACATGGGAAGGTGGGGCATGTCAGTGAGTATGCATCTATAATAATGTCATAGGGGAGATGCTGTAGAAACTGTAGTAATAAAAATGTGAGACTGTCCATGACCTTTGGCTCGTCTTACTCTAAATTGTAATCATGGTATCTCCCCTGCCAGGTAAGTATCTCACCCTAAATTGGACTCGGAGGAAAAAAAAAAGCAAGCCTAGTACAATACAGGCTAAAGACAAGGGTTTTGAGATCACTTTATTCACTGTTAAAAGCATTGTGAGGGCCTGCTATGAACAAGAATCCATGTATAACAAGATGAACGTCATTGAGTCTTTCATATTTATTTAATCCATTTGATCATTAAAATACCTTTGTAAGGTGGACAGAAGGGAGAAGATTGTGTGTAAGTGTCCAGAGGAGAAAGCTGAGCATAGAGTTCAGATGGTCTCATTAAGGCCAGGTGGTTACTGAGGAACAAAGTCAAGAAACCATCATCTGAGTCTCTTTATCCCCTCTGGGGTGCAATTGGCCCCAACTTTCACAAGCAACCTTGAGCCTGCCTAGAGAGTGATGGATGACCAAGAGAATGAGAAATGGTGTCTACTGAACATTAATACATCAGATGTTTAGGAAGCACCTCCTGTCCTAGGTGTTGTACTCATTCCACCGTGAATGAGGGGCCATGGTCCTGGTTTTATAGAGTTCACTTTAGACTTTAGTGACTCTGTCCTAACTGTTAATCCATACAGTGATAGATCCTTGCAAAGACTTCCCTACATAGTGGGGGCACTGGAATGTGGGACAGTCACACGAGCTGATGGCCGCCACTTTTCTGTTTTGCTCGTTGCAATAAGCCAATTTGAAGAGACCTCTAGGAAAGTCGTCTCATGTCCTACACTCTAATTGACTTGACCCACAATGTAGGTGTCTATATAGACTGGTTCCCAAACTGAACTAATGAAATGTTTAAAGACGGCTGGACATATGAGATTCCCTCTTTTTAGGTCTACAGTCATTTGGTGAGTATGCACCAAGTATAATTTATCCCTCAATATTCTCCATGGCTTTGTAACTCAGTCTTATATCCCAGTCCTTCCTTTTTAGTTACTTAATTAACATATTCACCCAAGAGTATTCAGGGACAGCAAAGGGAAAGAAGACATATTAACCATTCCAACACAATGCACAGGCAGACCTGTTAAACATGTTACTCCTTGAAATGACTTTTAGTTGAGGAAGTATTAAGACAGAAGTCATCCCTAATATTTCCTGTTTAACGCATAACCTATACCTTGTTTCAATAGTACATAAAGCTTTTTTAATAATAGTGAAAGAGTTGTGAGCATACATGGACTTGTCTGAAACTACAGAATTTAAAAATTAGCAATCTGAAATCTAATCCCTCACTTCAAGTTTAAAAGATTCTTTTTATTGACTGTGCCTTTATAACGTGTAGTCGGAGACAACATAAAGATACACCCTCATTTCTTAGTATATTTTTCTACATACATATGCATCCTTGAATATGTTGTATTATATACACAAGTGTCTCACTAAATTGAATCTGTAAACTTTCTAGGTTTAATGTTTTTCTTAAACATATTTTTTTTCTATGGCTATGATTATAACAAACTGTTGTATAGAAACATAGAATCCTAGGACTAGAAAAGATCGTAATCTTTAATTTCCAATAGACATTCTAAGGTAATATTTTTAAAAATCTTTTTTTTTTTTTTTTTTTTTGAGACAGAGTCTCGCTCTGTCGCCCGGGCTGGAGTGCAGTGGCCAGATCTCAGCTCACTGCAAGCTCCGCCTCCCGGGTTCACGCCATTCTCCTGCCTCAGCCTCCCGAGTAGCTGGGACTACAGGCGCCCACCACCGCGCCCGGCTAATTTTTTGTATTTTTTAGTAGAGACGGGGTTTCACCGTGTTAACCAGGATGGTCTCGATCTCCTGACCTCGTGATCCGCCCGTCTCGGCAAATAGCCCCTCTGATTTTTAACATACTTTTATCTTCCCTGGATGTGAAGACAGCAAAGTGCATTTACAGTATCTCTAATTCCTGGTCTTTGGACTGCTATTCCTTCGCCAATCCATGTGACCCCATACACACGAGGGATTTTTTTTCATAAACATTTTCAAGAGTTTCAAGGCTCTTTTATGGAGGTCCAGGTAGGTTGCATTATCTGAGTTTCTCTAGCAACCTAATTATTAGAATTCAATTAAAAATGAAAGTAGAGGAGCAGTGGCTCAGGTAACCCATTGTTCTTATTTGTTATTTATGGTTTATTATGACTCAGAGCAGTGGACTGCAATTCAAAGAGAGGGAGCACTTGTAGAATAAAGTCATAAACTATAGGCTTTCTGCCTAAAAATTATATATTGCCTGTATACTCAGTACAGTAAATCATCATGAAAATGAGTCATATGAATAGATCAACTAGTAATCACTGGAATATTTCCTTTAACCAGCAAAAAGTTTCTTTTATTTGGCCCTCAAGATGGAAAATTTGGAAGAAGAAAACGATTAGAGCACTGGTTTTCAACCTTGGCTGTGCATTTGATTCATTTGGCAAGCTTTGAAAATCCTTACTGTTCGGGCTGCACAGCAGACCCATTCATTAATCAGAATCTCTGGGAGCAGGAGCAGGTATCAGTATTTTCTAAAGCTTCCCAAGGTATTCTAAATGTGCAGCCAGATTTTAAAACTACTGTCATCAAAAAACTACTGATGCCTGGGTGCCATCATAAACACTGAGTTACAAAAGGTTTAGGGTACAGCCTGGGCACCAGAATTTCTACAAGCTCCCTAAGTGATTTCAGTTGTGTGACCAGGTTGGGAGCCAATGGTTTAGAGATGAGAGAGCAATGCCATGTCTGCATAAAATGAAAATACATTCTATATATGGTGAGATCACCTTCTTGCCCATCTTCTTCTCCACCCTCTCTCCCCAGCCAGGGGAAAAACATACATTAGGAAGGAGTGGTTTGTCATAAAACTTTACCATACCAAGGTATTGAGGGAAAACTTTGTAACATAATTGGGGATGTGGGTAAATAAATCCATCATTTAGATCTGCTGAGAGTTTCCAACAAGCAACTACCTCTAGCAATGTGAGCTATATGTGAGTTTTAGGTTCTTGAAAACAGGGGAAAGATTTCTATCTGGAGTGGAGATGCCACATATCCATCAGCCTTTCCTTCCCACTTAGAGACTTCGAGTTCATTTACCTGGCAGAGATCAGTTGCCTCTAATTCACATCAGAGGCCCCCAGAAGCTGCAAAATTGGTAAAACCTAAGAAACTTAGTGGTTTTTTTCTGGAAGGGGAAGAATATGAATAAGAGGGAAGGGAAAAAGAGAGAGGAACTCACACACACACACACAATTGTCCATTCCTGTTGGACACCTATGGAGAGAGAGGCCATGTGGGTCATCAATTTGGTGGCATATAAATATTCAAGTCGATTCCAAATTGTGTTACTCACAGGAGAATCACAGCCAGAGAAGACCCAAAAAGGTGACATTTGGGGCAAGGCTTCGGGCTTTCTTCACCTTTGATCAGAAGCAAAGCTGTAGAGATGTATAGAGCATTGGAAAACTTTTAAGCCAGCACTGAGATGTCAGAAAGTGTCACAGATTTCACAATGGGGGAAAGAAAACCTGAAAAATAAAACTATCTTCATTACATTCATCATGCTTCTTCCTCGACCTACATGGTCTCCCAAGCAATTCCAAATGTACAGCCAAATTTAATCTTGTAATACCCCCAAATTCCTATTTTAAAGCATAAAGCAAAAGTTTGATCCTTGTGTGTAAACGCTGCATTCTTATTTGTGTTCTCTTTGAGAAAGCATGTGGCCCAGCAGGAGGCCTCTTCTCCCTGCCTGCTCAGCCAGCTGGTTTGGCCTTGGACCCAGGCGGCATTGTTGGTGGGCAGATACTTTGTGGTCTCGGTTGCTGGAATGATGAGATGGTCATGGGGGCAAAGAAGATGGATAGAAGAGGCTGGTGTAGGAAGGTTGCACCATTACTGATTTTAAATTATACTCTTATCTGAGGATTTCTCTATTGGCTCTTTGGTTCAAAACGAGTGGTCAGCATGGTAACTTAAAAGACATTCAACCTTTTAATAATCGCCATTCTAACTGGTGTGAGATGGTATCTCATTGTGGTTTTGATTTGCATTTCTCTAATGACCAGTGGTGATGAGCCTTTTTATATGTTTGTTGGCCACATAAATGTCTTCTTTTGAGAAGTGTCTGTTCATATCTTTTGCCCACTTTTTGATGGGGTTATTTGCTTTTTTCTTGTAAATTTGTTTAAGTTCCTTGTAGATTCTGGATATTAGCCCTTTGATGGATAGATTGCAAAAATTTTTTCATATTCTGTAGGTTGCCAGTTCACTCTGATGATAGTTTCTTTTGCCATGCAGAAGCTCTTTAGTTTAATTAGATCCCCTTTGTCAATTTTGGCTTTTGTTGCCATTGCTTTTGGTGTTTTAGTCATGAAGTCTTTGCCCATGTCTATGTCCTGAATGGTATTGCCTAGGTTTTCTTCTACGGTTTGTATAGTTTTAGGTCTTATATTTAAGTGTTTAATCCATCTTGAGCTGATTTTTTAATAAGGTGCAAGGAATGGGTCTAGTTTGTTTTCTTCATATGGCTAGCCAGTTTTCCCAACACCATTCATTAAATAGGGAATCCTTTCCCCATTGCTTGTTTTTGTCAGGTTTGTCAAAGATCAGATGGTTCTAGATGTGTGGCATTATTTCTGAGGCCTCTGTTCTTTTCCATTGGTCTATGTATCTGTTTTGGTACCAGTACCATGCCATTTTGGTTACTGTAGCCTTCTAGTATAGTTTGAAATCAGGTAGTGTGATGCATCCAGCTTTGTTCTTTTTGCTTAGGATTGTCTTGGCTGTATGGGCTCTTTATTGGTTCCATATGAAATTTAAGGTAGTTTTATCCAATTCTGTGAAGAAAGTCAGTGGTAGCTTGATGTGGATTGCATTGAATCTATAAATTACCTTGGGCAGTATGGCCATTTTCACAATATTGATTCTTCCTATCCACGAGTATGGAATGTTCTTCCATTTGTTTGTGTCCTCTTTTATTTTGTTGAGCAGTGGTTTGTAGTTCTCCTTGAAGAGGTCCTTCATATCCTTTGTAAGTTGTATTCCTAGGTATTTTATTCTCTTTGTAGCAACTATGAATGGGAGTTCACTCATGATTAGGCTCTCTGTTTGTGTATTATTGCTGTATAGGAATGCTTGTGATTTTTATCCCTTGATTTTGTATCCTGAGACTTTGCTGAAGTTGCTTATCAGCTTAGGGAGATTTTGGGCTGAGATGATGTGGTTTTCTAAATATATAATCATGTCATCTGCAAAAGGTAAGGAGACAACAGATGCTGGAGAGGATATGGAGAAATAGGAACGCTTTTACATTGTTGATGGGAGTGTAAATTAGTTCAACCATCATGGAAGACAGTGTGGCGATTCTTCAAGGATCTAGAACCAGAAATACCATTTGGCCCAGCAATACCATTACTGGGTATATACCCAAAGGATTATAAATCATTCTACTATAAAGACACATGCACACGTATATTTACTGCAGCACTATTCACAATAGTAAAGACTTGGAACCAACCCAAATGCCTATCAATGATAGACTGGATTTTTTTAAAAAGTGACACATGTACACCATGGAATACTATGCAGCCATAAAAAAGGATGAGTTCATATCCTTTGCAGGGACATCGAAAAAGCTGGAAACCATCATTCTCAGCAAACTAACACAGGAACAGAAAACCAAACGTCTCATGTTCTCACTCGTAAGTGGGAACTGAACAATGAGAACACAAGGACACAGGGAGAGGAACATCACACACCGGGGCCTGTCAGGGGGTGGCGGGTTGGGGGGGATAGCATATGAAGAAATACCTAATGTCGGTGACGGGTTGATGGGTGCAGCAAACCACCATGGCACGTGTCTACCTATATAACAAACCTGTACATTCTGCACATGTATCCCAGAACTTAAAGTATTTAAAAAAAAAAAAGTATAATAAAAAAAAAGACACTCCACCTATTCTGACAGGTCTCTCCTCATCTGCTCACTCCAGTATTACTCATTAAACAGCATGAATTGTGGGGCTTCACTTCCCCTTTTGATTACCTTATTATCTGCCTTCAAAGCTAAGCCCTAATTAATGAATTCCCAGATGGGAGACTAAGCCCAGCCATTGCCAGCAAGTCCATCCCTCGGGGAATCCTTCACTTCCCATCAGAAAGGAGCAGACGTTTGGCTGCTGTCCAGCCCAGGGCTTCACAATTCCAGCTTGATAAAGCCTTGGAGGGTTTCTTTCTCTCTGGGAATCCACTTCCTTAATCACCAACACTTCAGAGCTAATTACACTGATTTAATGCACCTGGCTTTCTCTTGCACTTAAACCCTCAATGGGAGAGGAAATACTCTGACCAATCAGCATTTATTGGAAAACCATGAAACCAATGAGGCACAATCAGCTCCAGGGCATGTGCTGGGTCCGTCAGAGCAGGAGTCACCTAAAGCCCCAAGGAAAGCTTTCTACCCTCCTGTTGTTAAAGGACTGCAAGCCATACTGAAAGTCTCAGTGCCAAGACATCTGCGAGCTCAGGCTGCTTCGTAATGGCTTCGTATGTGTGGGCCTGCTTTCCCCAGTTAACAATAAATTGAAATCTGGTGTTGTCACTGTGGGAGGCCTTAGAGAGCAGTGGTTGAGAGAATGAACTCTGGAGCGAGATATGCTTGGGTTTAAAATCTGCCCATGAGACTGACTGCATGTAGGCATTGGGTGAGGTAATTTCTCTAAACTTCAGTTTTTCAGCCATCAAACAAGGGTACTACTTCCTAGCTATGACATAGAGTAGTGGATCTTAACTTCAGCTTCCCATGAGAACCACCTGGCTCTTACTACCAGGGATACTGACATGATTAGTGTGGGCTGCATTTGAGGATTAGAAGCCTTTAAATCCCCCCAAGCGCAGTCAAGGTTGAGAAACACTGTCGTGTGGGTTTATGTGAGGTAGTGCATATAAACTTGCTGCTCAAAGTGAGGTCGGTAGACTTGCATCATTGTCATTAGCCAAGAACTTACTTGTTAGAAATGTAGACTCTCATACCCCATCCAGATATGCTAAATCAGAATATGCATTTTAGGCCAGGTGTGGTAGCTCACTCTTGTAATCCCAGCACTTTGGGAGGCCAAGGTGGGACGATCGCTTTAGCCAAGGAGATCAAGACCAGCCTGGGCAAGGTGGCAAGATCTCGTCTCTACAAAAAAAAAAAAATTTAAAAATTAGCCAGGTGTGGTGGCACCTACCTGTTGTCCCAGCTACTTGAGAAGCTGAAGTGAGAGTATTGCTTGAGCCCAAGAATTCACGGCAGCAATGAGCTATGTTTGCACCACTGTACTCCAGCCTGGGCAACAAAACAAGATTCCATCTCTAAAAAATAAAAAAGACTGTGCATTTTAACAATGTGCCCAGGCAATGGGTGTGCATCTCACAGTTTGAGAAGCATGAATAGAAAGCACCTAGCATTAGCCTAGCACACAGTAGGAGCTCATCAGGGAGGTGGTGGTTTTGTAACTATCACTGGCGTTAAATGTAGCCAGGCATTGGATAGAGGACCTGCTTGGAAAAAGAAGCTTTGAGCAGGAGCCTACTAATTACTGGCTGAATGCACTTAGCCTTTCTGAGATTTGTTTTTCCCCTCAACTATGCAGGGGGAGGAATAGAAATGGCCAACACTTCTCTGTTTTTGAGAGGATGGATTGTGTTAACAAAAAGGAACTTGCTCATAAATTGTCAAACTCTGTAGTATAGGACCAAAAGCTGAATGGGACAGTTTCGTAGTCTTCCCCACTCCCTGAACCCACCAAAAAGAACCCTGAAATCACCTGATTTCCCCTCCCTTCTCCTAGGGAAGAGGCTTTCTTGCTAGGAGAGAGGCAAGGCTATTCTACGTAGTGAAGAAATGGAAAGAGAAGACAAAAGAGGGAGTTAAAATGGTATCGAGACTCCAGGAAATGCTCCCAAACAGTGACCATGTAAATAAAAGTGAGTAGGAAAAGAAAGATTTGTGGCAGTGTGGTGTATTTAAATCTCTTCCACACAGACTATCTCTCTCTCAGCCTCTCTCTTGTTTTGTTTTTGTTTTTGTTTTGAGACAGGGTCTCACTCTGTCGCCAAAGCTGGAGTGCTCTGGCGCAATCACAGCCCACTACCGCCCTGGACTTTCCAGTCTCAAACAGTACTCCCACCTCAGTCTCCTGAGTAACTGGGACTACAGGCAAGCACCTGCATGCCCAGCTAATTTTTGTATATTTTTTAGAGATGGGGTTTTGCTATGTTACCCAGACTGGTCTTGAATTCCTGGGCTTGAATGGTCCTCCTGTCTTGGCCTCCCAAAGTGCTGGGATTACAGGAATGAGCCTCTGCACCCAGCCTTGTGTCTCTTTCTTAAAATTACTTTTGTTACTAGATTGAATTTTTGGAATGGGACGTTGTTCAGAGATTTTATTATGAGTTGCATAGTTGCAAGGGATTAGTACATTTATATCTGTCAATGCTCACCCACCAAAGACTGTCAGACACACTTCTGTAGTCGAAGATAAAGTTAGGTTTACTGATCTTGCTGTGAAAAAGGAGGACGTACACCAGGGAAATAACTGGGCACCGTGGGAGGAGGGACTTGGGAGTGACTTATTACAGCTTTTGGGCATGTGCTGGGAATGTCTATAAGGAGGGTTTAAGAGAGCAGCAGGGTACTGCTCGGGATCCAGTGCCATCAGGGAGGAGGGGCAAGCTCATAATTAGATATCTCAATAATTTTTATCTAGATGGTTGGCAGATTAAAGTGGGACTAGAGTTGTCATTGGTAAAGAAACAATAATTACTCAATGTTAGCCAGCAAAAAAGAGATGTTTAGGAAAGTGGGGGGTTGTAGAGGGTTTGTTTTGGACGTGGTGAGAGAGTGGCCTGGTGACTGCCGACATTCTGGGAGCACGGCTTTTCACAGCCTTGCTGCCAGCTGTCAACTGCTGGGCCTGTTTTACCTTTCTGAGGTCGTCGTGGATATTGGTGTTCATCAGAGCGTGGATTAATTCTGGTCCTGGTTCATGCTCTTTCCAGGCTGAGTTCATTCATCAAAACAAAATTATTTCCTGGATTATAAATGCCATCTAATCAGCTTTTCTTTTTTAACTTGATATGATAGCATTTTCTCAGTCCTGATGGAAAACATTTTAGGGAAAGGTTTTTCTCAAGGTGTGCAGAGACATCATTGCAATTTATTTCAATAACTTTCTCTCTCTATGCAACTATCTATTATAGAAGATTGTATGATAGGCCTTTTGCAGCTCTTCATTGGGGTCAATTTGGTAAACTGTTTCTCTAAAAAAATTTTCACTTTAAGATTTTCAAATGTATTTGCTTAGAATTGTACAAAGTAGTCACTAATGATTTCTTAAAATTTCCTCTCTTTTGATGGTTTTTCCCCCTGACATTTCTAATTTTGTGTTTTCTCCAATTTTTTGCGAATTGAGCTATCAATTTGTCTATTTTTTTCAAACAACTAGGTTTTTAAAATGAATAGTTGCTTTCACCCTTATTAATTTCTTCCCTTTACTCTTTGTTTTGTTGTTCTTTTCTTGGTTTTTAAACTTAGCTATTTTATTTTTCATTTTATTGATATAGCTATATAATTTTTTTCATCTGTTTACTTATTTTCAAGAAGTTCTGCAATTTCACTTAGTATTTCTTCTTTGACCCAAGAATTTAATAGTGGGGTTTTTGTAAGTTTCCAACTGGGAGATTTTTTATGTTTTCTGATTTTGTAATTAATTTATAGCATTTTTAATCAGAATGCAATCCTTTAGAATTCATTGAAGTTTTCTTCATGGAATGAGATACAGTCCTTATAAATGTTCCATTTACAATGAAAAACTGTTTCCTTTTTTCCCCACTTTTCCATTATTGCAGTTAAGAGTTAGATATTTATAAGATCTACTTAATTATTGTGTTGCATAGATCATATGTATTCTTACTGATTTTTCACCCATATGATCTGTTTGAAATTGAGCAAAGTATGTTACAGTTTTCTACTATTAGTGTATTTTTTTCCTTCTCTATATATTTCTTCTAATTTTTGCTTTATGAAGGTTGTTAAAGTGTTACTTCATATAAAAATATTAACAATATATATTAATGTTAATATATTAATACATTAATATATCTTTGTAGACTTTAGCCTTATAAGGTGTCTTTTTTTGTCTTTCTAAAAAACACTTTTTACTCTTAACTTTACCTTGTCAGATATTAACATTGAGACTCCCGCTATCTTTTTATTTGCATATGCCTGATGTATCTTTGTCCATCCCTTTATTTTTAACTTTTTGTATCTTTCTGGTTTTGATTTGTCTTGTATACAACATATTGTCAATTTGCTTTGTTACTCAATCTGAAAATAATTTGTGATTACATGTATTGATATGATCAATGTTTGATCTCAATTCCTTTTTATTGATACATACTATTTGTACATATTTCTGCAGTACATGTGGTATTTTGTTACATGGATAGAATGTGTAATGATCAAGTCAAGGTATTTAGGGTATCTGTCCCCTCAAGTAGTTGTCATTTATCTGTGTTAGGAACATTTCAAGTCCCCTCTTCTAGCTATTTTGAAATATGTAATACAGTATTGTTAACTATAATCACCCTTCGTTGCTATTGAACATTAGACCTTATTTCCTCTATCTAACTGTATGTTTGTGCTCATTAACCAACATCTCTTCATCCTTCCCCCTCACTTCCCCTCCCCACCAACACACACCCTTCCTAGCCTCTGGTATATATCATTCTACTCTGTACCTCCATGAAATCAACTTTTTTTAGCTCTCAAATGAGTGAGAACATGCAATATCTGTCTTTCTGTGCCGGACTTATTTCACTTAACATAATAACCTCATTTCCATCCATGTTGCTGGAAATGACAAGATGTCATTCTTTTTTATGGCTGAATATTATTCCATCGTGTATATATACCACATTTTCATTGTCTACTCATCTATCGATGAACACTTAGGTTGATTTCACATCCTGGCTATTGTAAGTACTACTACAATAAATATGGGGGTGCAGGTATCCCTTGGATAAATACCAAGTAGTGGGATTGGTGAATTGTTTAGTAGTTCTGTGTTTTGGGTTTTTTTTAGAAATCTCCATACTCTTCTCTATAGTGGTTGTACTAATTTACATACCTACCAACAGTGTATAAGAGTTTCTATTTCTCCACATCCTCACCAGCATCTCTTATTTTTTGTCTTTTTAATGATAGCCATTCTAACTGGGGTAAGATGATATCTCATTGTGGTTCTGATTTGCATTTCTCTGATAATTAGTGATGTTAAGTATTTTTTCATATACCTTTAGGCCATTTGTGTCTTCTTTTAAGAAATGCCTATCCATGTCCTTCACTTCCTTTTTAATGAGATGCTGCTGATCATGGTTGTTGTTGTTGTGTTAGTGTTAAGTTCCTTGTATACTCCGGATATTAGTCTCTTGTCAGATGAAGAGTTTGCAAATATTTTATTCCATTCAATAGGCTGTCTCTTCACTCTGTTGATTGTTCTTTTGCTGTGTGGAAGCCTTTTAGTTTAATATAGTCTAATTTGTCTATTTTTGAGGTCTTTGTCACAAAATCTTTGCCTACACCAATGTCCTGAGTGTTTCCCCTATGGTTTCTTCTAGTAGTTTTGTAGTTTGGGGTCTTATGTTAGTCTTGAATTCATCTTGAGCCAATTTTTGTATATGGTGAGATATAGGGGTACAGTTTCATTCTTCTGCATATGGAAACCTAATTTTGCCAGCACCAACAACTAAAGAGGGTATCCTTTCCCAATGCATGTTCTTAGCACCTTTGTTGAAAATCAGTTAGCTGTAAATATGCAGGCTTATTTCTGAGTCCTCTATTCTGTTCCATTGGTCTGTGTCTGTTTTTATATCAATACCATGCTGTTCAGGTTACTATAATCTTTTCATATATTTTGAAGTTAGGTAGTGTGATGCCTAGAGCTTTGTTCCTTTTGCTCAGGACTGCTTTGGCTATTTAGGCTCTTTTTTGGTTTGAAACAAATTTTAGGATTGTTTTTTCTATTTCAGTGAAAAATTGGTATTTTGATAGGGATTACATTGAACCTGTAGATTGCTTTGGGCTGTCATTTTTAACAATATTAATTATTTCAATCCATGAGCATGAGACATCTTTCTTTTGTGTCCTCTTCAATTTTTTTCATCACTGTTTTATAGTTTTCCCTGTGGGGTCTTTTACCTCCTTTATGTATTCCTAGATATTTTATTTATTTTTGTAGCTATTATAAATAGGATTGTTGCCCTCTTGATTTCTTTCTTGGCTAGTTTATCATTGGTGGATAGAAACACTACTGATTTTTGTATGTTGATTTTCTATCCTACAACCTTACTAATTTTTTTCTTTTTTCTTTTTTTTTCTTTTTTTTTTTTTTTTTTTTTTGAAATGGAGTCTTGCTCTGTCACCAGGCTGGAGCGCAGTGATGTGATCTTGGCTCACTGCAACCTCCACCTCCCGGGTTCAAGCAATTCTCCTGCCTCAGCCTCCCAAGTAGCTTGGACTACAGGGTCATGCCATCACACCCGGTTAATTTTTTGTATTTTTAGTAGAGACAGGGTTTCACCATCTTAGCCAGGATGGTCTCCATCTCCTGACCTTGTGATCTGCCTTCCTCAGCCTCCCAAAGTGCTGGGATTACCCCAAAGTGCTGGGATTATAGGCGTGAGCCACTGCATCTGGCCAACCTTACTAATTTTTAAACTCAGATCTAACAGTTTTTTTGGTGGAATCTTTAGGTTTATTTCTAGATATAAAATCATCTCATGTACAAAGAGGGACAATTTGACTTCCTCTTTTTCAATTTGAATGTCTTTTATTTATTTCTCTTACCTAATTGCTCAGGCTAGGACTTCCAGTACTAAGTTGAATAGGAGTGGTGAAAGTGGGCATCATTGTCTTTTTCCAGTTCTTAGAGGAAAGGCTTTCGGCTTTTTCCCATTCAGTGTGATGTTAGCTGTGGGTGTGTCATTATGACTTTTATTATGTTATGTTCCTTCTGTGCTTCATTTGTTGAGAGTTTTTATCATGAAGGAATGTTAGATTTTATCAAATGCTTCTGTATCTATTGAGATCATCATATGGTTTTTATCCTTCATTCTGTTGATGTGATATCACATTTATTGACTTGCATATTTTGAATCATCCTCGGATCCCTGAGATAAATCCACTTGATTGTGGTGTATTTTTTTGGTATGCTGTTGGATTCAGTTTGCTAGTATTTTGTTGAGGATTTTTGCATCTATGTTTATCAGGGATATTGGCCTGTAGTTTTATTGTTGTTGTGTCCTTCCCTGGTTGTAGTATCAGGACAACATTAGCCTCATAGAATGAGTTGGAGAGAATTTCTTCCTCTTCAATTTTTTTTAATAGTTTGAGGATAATTGGTATTAGTTCTTTGTAAGTTTGGCAGACTTTGGCAAGGAAGTCATCTGGTCTTGGGCTCTTGTTTGTTGGGAGACTTTTTATTACTGACTCAATCTCATTATTGGTCTGTTTATGTTTTCTATTTCTTCCTGATTCAATCTTGGTAGGTTGTGTCTGAGAACTTATCAATTTCCTCAAAGTTTTCCAGTTTGTATAGCTGTTCATAATAGTCTCTGATGATCTTTTGTATTTCTGTGGTATCAGTTGTAATGTCTCTTTTTCATTTCTGATTTTGGGTCTTCTCTCTTTTTTTCATGATTGATCTAGCTTGTAGTTTATCAGTTTTGTTCAATCTTTTCAAAAATGAATTTTTTGTTTTGTGGCCCCTTTGTATTTTTTTTTGTTTGTTTCTATTTTTTTGAGTTCTGCTTTGCCCTTCATTATTTCTTTCCTTCTACTAAATTTGGGTTTGATTTGTTCTTGCTTTTCTAGTTCCTTGGGGGTGCATCATCAAGTTGTTTACTTGAAAACTTTCTACGTATTTATAGACATTCATTGCTATAAATTTCCCTCTTAGCACTGCTTTTGTTGTATCTTATAGGTTTTGGTATGTTGTATTTCCATTTTTATTTGTTTAAAAAATTTTTTTCTTTCCTCCTTAATTTCTTTCTCAATGCAAGGGTCACTCAGGAACATGTTGTTTAATTTCCATGTATTTGTACAGTTTCCAAAGTTCTTCTTGTAATTCATTTCTAGTTTTATTTCACTGTGGTCTGAGAAGATACTTGGTATAATTTCAACTTTTAAAAATTTGTTGAGATATGTTTTGTGTCCTAGCCTATGGTCTGTTCTGGAGCATGTTCTATGTGCTTATGAGAAGAATGTGTATTCTGCAGATGATGGATGAAGTGTTCTTTAAATGTCTGCTAGGTGTACTTGGTCTAAAGTATAGTTTAAATCCAATGTTTCTTTGTTAATTTTCTGTCTACATGATCTGTCTAATGCTGAGGGTAGGTTGTTGAAGTCCCCAACTATTATTGTATTGGCATCTCCTATTTCTTCTTTTTAAAAATTTTTTTAAATTAGAGATGGTGTTTTATTATGTTGACCAGGCTGATCTTGAACTCCTGGCCTCAAGCTATCTTCCCATCTTGGCTTCCCAAAGTGCTGGGATTACAGGCATAAGCCACCACACACAGCCATTATTTCTTCCCTGAGATCTAAGAATATTTGCTTTATATATTTGGGTGCTCTAATATTGGGTGCATACATTTTTAGGATTGTTATAGCCTGTTGCTAAATTGATCTTTTTATCATTATATAACAACCTTTGTCTCTTTTTTTTTTTTTACTGTTTTTGACTTAAAGTCTCTTTTATTTGATAAAGTATAGCTAGCTACTCCTGCTTGCTTTTGGTTTCTGCTTGCATGGAATATCTTTTTTCATTCCTTCAGTTTTAGTCTATGTATGTCTTTACAGATGTGATGAGTTTCTTGTAAGCAGCATATAATTGGGTCATTTAAAAAATCCATTCAGCCAGTCTATATCTTTTAAGTTGAAAGTTTAACCCATTTACATTCATGTTTATTATTGATACATGAGGGCTTATTCCTGTCATTTAATTAATTTCTGGTTGTTTGTACATCTTTTGCTCATTTCTTTCTCTGCATCGTTTATCATTGTGGTTTGGGGTTTTCTGTAGTGGTAACATTTAAGTTCTTTCTTTCCTTGTTTGTGTGCTCATTATGCCAATGGGTTTTATACTTTGATGTGTTTTCATGAGGCAGATACTGTCTTTTTGCTTCCTGGTGTAGCACTCCCTTAAGTATTTCTTGTAGGACCAGTCTAGTGGTAGTGAATTCCTTCAGCTTTTGCTAGTTTTTTATTCTCCTTCATTTATGAAGGATAATTTTCTGGGTATAGTCTCCTTGGCTGACAGATTTTTCTTTTGGCACTTTGAATATATCACCCCATTCTCTCCTAGCCTCTCAGCGTAAGGTTTCTGCTGAGAAATACACTATTAGTTTGATTGATTCCCCTACAAAGGACTGGATGCTTTTTTCTTGCTGTTTTTAGAATTCTCTCTTTGTCTTTGACTTGATAGTTTGAATATAATGTGCTATGGAAAAATCTTTTTGAATTTGGTCTGTTTGGGGCCCTCTGGGATTCCTGTATTTTGAGGTCTAAACCTCTTGAAGTTTTCTGCTATTATTTTATGATTAGGTTTTCTAATTCTTTTGTTTTCTCTTCACTTAGTGGGACACTGAAAATGCAAATATTTGGTCACTTTGTTACATTTAACATATCATGTAGGGTTTGCTCATTGCTTTTTATTCATTTTTCTTTCATCTTGACTGGATTATTTTAAAAGATACATCTTCAAGTTCTGAAATCATTTCTTCTGCTTGATCTAGTTTATTATTGAACTTTAAAATGTATTTTATTTCATTCAGTAAAATTTTCAGTTCTAGGTTCTGTTTGGTTCCTTTTTTGACATGTCTCTGGAAAACTTTCTTATTCATATCCTGTTTTTTTCAGATTTCTTTGTATTGTTTGTCTGTGTTCTCTTATATCTCATTTAGCTTCTTTAATATTATTTTCAATTCTTTTTTCAGGATTTCATAAATTTCTTTTTCTTTGGAACGTGTTGCTGGAGAATTATTGTGCTCCTTTGGAGGTGTCATATTTTCTTGCTTTTATGTTTCTTGTATGCTTATATTGCTATCTGCCCATCTGGTGTAATAGTCATTTCTTCCAGTTTTGGGGATTTGCTTTCATAGGGGAGGATGTTTTCCTGAAGATGTACCTTTGGTGTTGGTTGGGTAGAGCACTGTGTCTTTGATTCTGGATGTATGCGGTAGTGTAGTCTCCCTGTAATTTTTTTTTGTCTGTAAATAGCATTAGTGTGTCTGTGATTTCTTCAGTGGCTTATGGTATGGTTGTTAGTGAAGGCTGTGGTGAAGTTTCACTGGGAATAGGAACACCAGGTAGGCCAATCCTTGGGTCCTGGTGGTGGGAGTGGCAAGCCAAGTGTGCCTATAATTGGGCCCCAAGGCAACATAGAGTTGGCACTGGTGTTAGCATGTCCAGGCAGGTTGATCTTGGGTCTCCT